>NC_133329.1:325446046-326046046 GCF_042186555.1 Aquarana catesbeiana | reverse complement strand
ACAGTAACCATCACAAATGAAATGGTCTTGCAAAGCCATTGGGGTTCAGCTTTTAAAGTTCACTATAATTTATTCATGCTAGAGGGAAGAAGTCACCTTGGGATGCTTAGTAGGTAGTCCAGGGTAACGCTCAGCTCATCCATATTTGTCTGGTCTGAACACAGTGGGATTGTCAGAATGAGGCCGCTTCTTCTATCCTTTCCTCCTGGAGAAAGACAAACAATGTTACTAGAAAAATAAAGTTCTTTCAAGGCAGAGAAATCCTCCAGGGCCAATATAAATCAAAATAACATCAATGTTTTCTTTTTTTTTGTTAACTAAAAGTGAAAAATCACATCATGTAAATAACATTGCAATGAATAAATCAATCCTAATCTGGTGTATGACATTTTTAAATATTTATAACATATGAATGGACAGCACTATGTTCTATTTGATGAAACAGTCTTTTTATTGAAGTCCTTTAAAATTCAATAAAGAAAGGTATACGGTACATTGACCGTTCTGAACTTTAGCAACCATGTTTGTGGACTACTTCCCTTTCTCAAACCCGCCTGTCATATAAAAGTACTAGGATTTAAACAGCAGAGTAAAATATTCTTGTGAGATGACCTAGAGGGGAGCAGCTGACCGGAAGGCACATGTTTTAGGTTCCCAATGTGCCAGAATCTTTACTGTGGACTACAAAATTACTAATTTAGGTATATTATAAAATATTTTAATTTTTGTATAGTATTAAAATGTGACCTTTTTTTAACTTGCATCAAAACCTCACCCCAAAAGGGAAGTTCCACTTGTCTGCCTCCTCCCCTAAGTTTTGGCACTTCTTTTTTTTTGTGAGGGGAGCGGGTACCTGGTTTGGGCACTATCAGGAAATAGAGCAGCTTTGCTTGTCAGAACAGCCCAGTATTTAGCCATGACAGGATGGTTTGGCATGCCTCTGCAGGAACCTCTAGGTGCCTACACTTAAAGGGTCATTCAACTCTGACTATGAAACTATCATCACATGCTACATAACAGAGTGTGCATACTTACAAAGATACTAAAGCATTCATTTTGTATAGAGTGAAATATACCTGGTTGATCCTGCCTCCAGTGGTCCCTCCCACCTTCTCTGTGTCCCCACTACAGACTAAGATTGTGTAGACCAGCTGTTGTCATCAACTGAACAAGCTCCAGTTTCAGTCCCCTTATAAGCTCTTAATTTTCTCCTTTTTCTTATCTGTGCATCCCACATGAGTATAGAGTCACACA
This sequence comes from Aquarana catesbeiana, assembly GCF_042186555.1. Taxonomy (NCBI): domain Eukaryota; kingdom Metazoa; phylum Chordata; class Amphibia; order Anura; family Ranidae; genus Aquarana; species Aquarana catesbeiana. Next base: position 326,044,792 of record NC_133329.1, on the reverse strand, counting down.
TGTGGATGTACAGAGTGGTAAATTAAACTCCCCTCCCTCCCTCCTCCTCCATGCCCTCCTATTGCTAAACAGTATGAGGGTGGTATAGAATATGCCGATTGATTACATTCACTAAGAAACTCACAAAAACACTTAGTTTAATATAAATCAGTATTAAATAAATCTAAAATAATTGCTAATACCTGTAAACCTTTTTTTACCTACCTTTTTTTTAATTTTTTTCCATGTGACTGACACAGCACCAATCAGGGCTGTACAGAAACAGACTCATACTGTAGTAATAGAAGGATCTTTCCCTGCAGATGTCAAAGAACAGGGAAAGATCATTTGACCACATAATAGTGGTGCAAAAATAAGATACTTACTGGATTTAAAATAAAAAAAAAAAAAAACACAGTGGCTTGCGAATTTTGTCATTTAACACTTCTCTATTTAGTATCACTTTAGGATAAGTGTACCTTTAGTAATGTTACACCTATATTCAGGGTGTGAACATGTTACAAATGGATTCAGCCTGCGGGCCTTGTGTTTGACCAATGTGCACTACACAGACAAAAGCATGGGATATGCTTGACCATATTCAATCTCTCCTGGCAAGGGAAGGCCTACAGCGTATATACAGAACTGAATGCCATTAATACTAGCCTGGACCAAATGCAAACCAGGGATTCTAAACTACAGACGCAATACCCTGATTTATTGGCTAGACTGGTTGATAGTGAACACACTCATAGGATAAAATATGCCATTAAATTAAATTGATGACCTGGAAAACAGGAATTAAAGAAATAAAATCCAAGTGTATTGCCTACCTGAGGCTAAGGGGCAACAAGACTTGATTCCCACTCAGCAATGCCTATTTAATACCCTGCCTGGGGAGCCAAAGTTTCCCAAAGGGCTTTGGGGCCTAGGAATCCTGACCCCATACAACGTAGGGATATTATATGTCAGATACATTTCTACCATTTCAAGGAAGACATTATGGCTGCAGCCCACCTTAAAACTTGCATAGACTTTGATGGGGCACTAATACACCTACTACCAGATTTGTCTAGACAGACATTGGCATTACACAGAGCAGTGGAACCAGTACTTGTAGCTCCCAAAACAAGGAATATTCCTAATGCTCGAGTTTTTCATTTCAAATACAGCTCTGTCACAACTGTCAGACTGATCTTTATTGACAATCTGCCCTCTTTCGTTGACAAGCTGAATCTTCCTCTAGATTGATCTATCACAGTAGCCCACCTGCTAGTGTTAAAGCCTTCCATGCAGCTTCACAATTCAATACATCCTGATGCGTTTCACACTGGTTCACTGGTTTATTCAGACATGCACAAATATTACCAGACATTGCTTGCATGTTGTCCTCATTTTACCAAGCAGATTTTCACTTTCAAGTCTAACTACTCTTACTTCAGGAACAAACTGTCCCACGTCATATCTACCATTTATCCAGAAGACCAGCTAGCATGGGTGCTCAACCTGTGGCCCTTCAGCTGTTGCGGAACTACAAGTCCCATCATGCCTCTGCCTTTCAGAGTCATGCATGTACCTGTCAGCCTTGCAATGCCTCATGGGACTTGTAGATCCGCAACAGCTGGAGGGCCACAGGTTGAGCACCCAGGAAGGCAAACCCCATTTTTTGGCAAGTGGGAAAAAAATGTAAATGGTTGTAAATCCTAAAGATATGTTACCTTCATGCATTCCCTGCACTAAAGTAAAAAATGTTTCAGTATGTGTATCTCCCCTCACTCCCGATCCAGCGCTGTGCCCATCTGTAATGGCTCTCTCCTTTTCTCGTCGCTCTCACAGGCTTTGCTGCTGTCTGCCAATTTCTGACATATGTTGGAGATTTAAAGCAGACAAAAAGGTACCATGGCCCACAAAAGGGGTGAATGCTCCCTCACCCTTCTGGGACAATATAGTTTGGAAGCATAATAGGATTACACAAACCTGGATTAATAACGACCCCCCCACATCACCCTACTTTTCATCACCCCTGGGTTTTTTAAATCACTTAAAACAGAGATCCAGGCTCCTTCAGAAAAAATTAAAACTCAGCAGCTACAAACACTGTAGCTGCTGACTTTTAATGTTAGGACATTTACCTGTCCACGTATCCAGTGGTGTCTTCACCTGAGCTAATTTTTCAAACGGCTCTCAGGTGCTGCCGCCATCTTGGGTGAGGGAAACTAGCAGTGAAGCCTTGCGGCTTCACAGCTGGTTGCATAGTGTGCTGCGCTTTGTGAATGGCCCTGGGTGGGGTGAGGAGGCCGAACTTCCTGATGAGTTTGACATGGCAAAGTCAGCTGGAAGTGGGAGCAGGTACCTGTCAAAACCAGGTACCCGCTCCCCTCAAAAGGTGCCAAATACCTCAGCGGGGGGGTTCCGCTTTATGAGCAATCTTTTTCACATTCTTGTATTAGCAGCATGCATCATTATAGCAATTCAAAAAGATGATCTCTTGGCACCTGAGCTGTATCAAATATCCAATAAGATCACTTCAAGTCCTTCAAAGGGTTCTCTTTCTATAACTAACACTATAGAGAAAACGTTACTCAAGCCCACGACTCCTCTGAGATACCATGGACTGAAGGGGCACCAAATTTACTTTTCTAACCTTTTTTCCTTTGTGCTCCTCTTCCTAAATTAAATTTTTCTTCCTGTATAATCCAACATTTCAAAACCTGGCTTCACCTCATCTTGCCTTTTACCTCCTCATCTCTCTCCCAATTCCTGGTATTAATCAACATTGCTATATGATGGTGTCTGTATCAGATATTACAATATCATAACACAAAAGTAAACATTCAAATCATTTATTTGTATGTATTTATTAGATTCAATTCCTAGATAAATAATACAAGTCACTGTACTTTGTAGCATTTAAACTTTCATTGATTAAAGTGGTTATAAACCCCAGATCTGAAATATGAACAAAGCATATCCCTCTATAGTGTGTACTTGTCTTAATCCAGAGCACGAAGTGTCATTTCTATCCGCTGCTCCATTCCTCTGCTGTAAGCAAGTGTCCCTTCTGACAAGTTTTTCATGACACCAAGAGAAAAATGGTGACGAGGAGGGATTTCCAGCAGATTGACAGCCTCAACTCTGTTCCTATGTGCTGCGTGGAGGGGGGTATGTCCCTTCCCTCCACAATCAGCTGTCAGAGCTCTCCAAACTGATGTAACTTCAGCTCCATGTCCCCTGCTTTTCGGAGCTGAGAGATCCTGAGTAAATTCTGCACTTTAAATGAATGTAGGGGAAAGATGGCTGTAAATAAACAAGTACAATTGATGAAATTTGTTTCATCTCTGTGTATCACCTGAGGCCAGTCAGGTTACTGGCTACATGTGAGGGTTTACAACCACTTTAAAGGGGTTGTAAAAGTAAACATTTTTTCACCTTAATGCATTCTATGCATTAAGGTGAAAAAACTACTAACAATACCGCCGTCCCCAGCCCCCCCGTTTTACTTACCTGACCCCTCGAAATTCGGCTGCTCGTTCACGTCCTCGATTCCGCTGCTCAGCCTGGCCGCTGATTGGCTACAGTGGATGGATTGTAAGCAGCGCAGCCATTGGCTCGCGCTGCTGTCAATCACATCCAATGACGCGGCGCGCTGGGGGGCGGGGCCGAGTGATACAGCGAGCAGCTATAGCCGCCGGCTGTATCACGGGAGCACGCCCGCAAATAACTAACCACCATGCGAGGGAGCTCGCATTAAGGTGGTTAATTATTGCGGGGAGGAGCTGAGACAGCCACCGAGGGACCCCAGAAGAGCAGGTTCGGGGCCACTCTGTGCAGAACGAGCTGCACAGTGAAGGTAAGTATAACATGTTTGTTATTTTTAAAAAATAAAAAAAATACCTTTACAACCCCTTTAAATTTCTATGTATCAAGCCAAAATTTCTATGTATCAAGCTCGTTTGGCTGTACATCTGTGGATCACAGGGCAGTTTGTTTTGCACTCCGCTGTCTTCTGACATTAAAGAGCTGGTCCAGGTTCAGGCAAGATCGAGACACTGGGTACGTGCCTGGACCGGCACCAGGTTTAGCCACCGAGAGCCTGAGCAGGCCCCGCTCCTGCCCCCTCCACAGCCCAGCGCTCCAGTGAACGAGGAGGAGGCAGAGCAGAGACCTGTGACTGACAGTCTGCAGCTCTCTGCTCATGGAGCCCTGAGAACCGAGCGTTCTGCAGTGTTAGATCGGTCAGTTCTCAGTGTTAGAACCAGCAGGGGACCGATGCTGCATCCCCCTAGGCAAGTATAAATCTGCAAAAACCCCAAACTTCTCTTTTAACAGTACCCTACACTGGAAAAAAATGAAATTAATTTTGAGGGTTGCTTACATACTTTTGGCCAGATACAACTAATCTGTATAAAGACATGGTAAGCCTAAAATTTTTCTCCAAAATATTTTGAATTTCTGTCAATAAAAAAAAAAAAAAAGGTCGATTTTTTTTTAAGCAAGAACTGGAACACAGTCCATTATACCCAAGTACTGCCAAACAGCACCGGCACCTCTAATGAACCAGAGATCTAACACACACAAGTAGAGGGTAGGCTGGCAGCCATAGAAAAACACAATACTCAAAGTCTATTGATGGCACAAGCCAGTTATTGTGCCATTATCCTGTAACTATAATGAGGCTGTTGCTGCCAAAGCGACATGTAAAACGGGGCTCTGGCATAAAGATCAGCCTGCTAGCACATTTAGTGAAAGACGAATCTGCTCAACAGGTGCTTCCAGGGGCTGGAAACTAATTTGATTTCTTCCTGAAGGGCATATGAATAATGTCTGCGGTTTACACCCCAACTTTATGAATAGAGTAAAAAGCCACATAAAATAAACTGCAGGTGCTAGTGAACACGACGTGGAGAGAAATACGGCATCCAGCCTTGGCCTGCCTGCACTTCAGGCATGAATGTTGCCAGCTGTCATTTCTCTGTGACTGCACGAGGTTCAGACTGTATAACATAAGAGCTTTCTTGGCCTCTGTCCTCATCTTTTGCTAACTATAACTGTTTAATGTTCTAACTTTAAAATACATGCGATGAAGTTATTATTTTAAAGCTGTATGAATTCTTTATTTTACTAATAATAATTTATGCTCCTTTCATACAGACACTCCGATCGGGTCTGCTTGTCCGTTTTTCAGTCAATCTTCCTTATTCTTTATTGATCAGTGGGTGTACACGGACATGTGTCTGCTTACACACGCCTACATCCAATACGATCTGCTAAAAAAAAAAAAAAAAAAAAAAAAAAGGGAGGGATAGGGATCTGTTCACCTTCCATCCAGCGGATCGGATGGCAGTTGGGTGTAAATGGACAGGCGGTCTGTTTACATCCGGCCACCCATACAGGAATGTGTGTGTATTATATATATTATATAATTTTTTTTTTTTTTGTTTTGTTTTGGAGCTGTATTAGGGTGGGGGAACTTGTTGGAGATGTATTTGTTTGCAAGTCTTTCTTTGTTGTTTATATAATGAAAAATGTATAAAAACTATTTGATTAAATATATATAAATATTAATTTTGATAAATTTTAATTTTTTGCATTATACAGAGTGGACATGAACACGGTCTGCACTCCTCTATGGGTGGCCGGATGTAAACAGACCGCCTGTCCATTTACACCCGACTGCCATCCAATCTGCTGGATGGCAGGGGAACGTAATCCATATTAATATATATATATATATATATATATATATATATATATATATATATATATATATATATATATATATATATATATATATATATATATATATATATATATATATATATAAAAAACTTTTAAAGTGGTTCTAAAGCCTTATTTTTTTACTTTAAAATAATAAATACATCATACTTACCTGCTCTTTGCAATGGTTTTGTACACAGCAGCCCTGATTCCTCCTCTTCAAATTCCCGCTGGCACTTCTGGCCCCTCCCCCTTGCCAAGTGTCCCCGAGAGAGGCTGCTTGCTCTGGGGGCACTCGTGCATGCTCGCTCCCAAGCTGCCTTTGTGCGTCTATGGGACACAGATCATGGCTCAATTCCCCCCCCCCCCCCCCCTCCTTACTGGCTGTGGTTGACAGCAGTGGGAGCCAACAGCTACCGCTGCTGTGTCTCAGCCAGTCAGGACAAAGAGTCCTGGGAGAGCCTCGGCAGTCATGCACATCACTGGATTGGGATCGGGTAAGTATTTTGGGGGGGGGAGTCTACCTGAAGGTTTTCTACCATCGTGCATAGAATGCCTTCAGCCTTTACAACCACTTTAAGTACTGTATACAGGTAATACAAATATTTCATTTTGCATATCTTCAGCACTCATCACACAAATGTTACAAAAATTCCTGCTTGAATGTATGCCTTGTCTGCCATCCTCAAGGGTCTATGCCCACCAGGGGCAGAAAAAAAATGCAAGAACCTTTGCATGAAAAAGCGGCACAAAAAATGCTCATAGTGGCTTATACTGCACAGGAATTTATTAGCGTTTTTACAGGCATTTTTGATTACAAGCATTTTTTTTTTAAATATACCCCATCTGCTATTTTATAATCAATGTACAGTTGAAAATGCCAAATGCTCCTAAATGTCACATTTAGGTACGTTTATGAGCATTAAGCATTTTTTCTGCCCAAAAGCTCCTCTCAAAAACATAATTCGGATGGGTTTTTTCTTCTCTGTTTTTAAACGCTCCTGTGAAAATATGCCTGTAAACTCCCTAATGTGCATGGATACATAGGCTAACACAGAGCTGCTTCTACAGGCTGGAGGAAAAAAATGCTAACGCCTGTATAAGCAGCATTTTTTATGTCCAGTGTGCATGGATCCTAACTCAGAAGAAAATCGGTTGAAAAATAACACACTATATTTTTATACAGCTTCATTTTAATTGAATAATTTCCCTGTAGTTGGTTTAGGACTAACAGTATGGTTCAGTCACACTCTAAATGCCAAAACCACCAACCACAAGTATGCTCACCAATAAGGATGAGCTCCAGAGTGTTCGCACAGCCCACGTGCAGAGCCCACCAGGAAGTCGGGACTGCGCTAATCACAGGCAGTGAGACATTGTCACGATGCGCGGCTGCAGAGATCGAGAAATGTCTCACTGCCTGTGATTAGCGCAGCGCAGTGCTGACTTCCTGGCGGGCTCTGCACGTAGGCTATGTGAACACGCCAGAGCTCATCCTTACTCGCCAACCCTAGGAGGCTTGCAAAAATTACTTTTCAATCATGGCTATTAAAGATGACAAGTTAACAGTGAAGAGTCACATCTGGTCCCAGGGCCTCCCATTCAGGACTGTTGATCTACAAAGTGCCACGACTCTGGGCAGCAGACCTGGCAAAAACGGCCCTGTAGGCAATATTCTTAAACAGTTGATCATACCAATGTACTTACAGCGCAATCACCCCTGGGGCAACAGTCTGCTCTAAATCAACCTCATAGGATGAGGGTACTGTGAGACCACCTCTCATAAGATTTGTTCATGAGAGCGGAATACTTCTTGATCTGGCAGATCGCACTGCATACAAAGGATTATTAAATCTAGTTCATGAAAGAACCCAGGTTTAGGGCTGTTGTTCATATCTTTTAAACCCCATCATAGTTACATAGTTAGTCTGGTTGAAAAAAAAGACAACCGACTAGTTCAACCAATAAAAATAAAAATTTAACAATCCTACCCTGTTTCCCTGAAAATAAGACCTAGCGTGATTGTCAGTGATGGCTGCAATATAAGCCCTACCCCCCCCAAATAAGCCCTACCCTGTTTCGGGCTTATTTGGGGGGTAGGGCTTATATTGCATTCATCACTGACAATCACGCTAAGTCTTATTTTCGGGGAAACAGGGTATATACGCAATCCTATACCCACAGTTGATCCAGAGGAAGGCAAAAAAAAAAAAAAAAGCCAAGCAAAGCATGATCCAATTTGCTCCAGCAGGGGAAAAAATCCTTCACGATTCCCCATGAGGCAATCAGATATTCCCTGGATCAAGTTTACCTATTATTGTTAGTATCCAATTGTATTAAATATATATAGGAAAGAGTCCAGGCCTTTTCTAACCACTTGAGCTCCAAAAGGTTTTACCCCCTTCCTGACTAAGCAATTTTTTTGTTTGCGATACGGCACTGTATTACTTGACAATTACGTAGTCGTGCGACACTGTACCCAAATAAAATTTTTGGCCTTTTTTTCCCCCACAAATAGAGCTTTTTAGTGGCATTTGTTTTCAGTATTATTTTATTAAGGTTTTCAAGCATATGAAACAAAAAATTACAATATATAAAAGAGATTTTATATATATATATATATATATATATATATATATATATATATATATATATATATATATATATATATATATGAACATCTACATATATTTGCAGGGTACAATGGACATCTTCCTTAAATCACAATATTCCCTACCTAGGATAAAAAAAAAGAATGCTCTACATTTGCTTTTAAAACAATTCAGATGTTATAATTAGAATTTAAATAGTCTATTATTTCATTCAGATAGTGGGGAACACATCTACGTGTAAAAGGAAAAATAAAACCAGGTTAGGGAAATGGGAACTATTGAGCTCACTTCAGCATGGCTAACTAGAAACAGTGGTAGACTCTCCTTTAGCCCAATTCAGAAACTCAGATGAATGTCGAAACTTGGACCAAGCATTCCAAGTGTAAGAAAACTGTTCTTCTCTTCCCGATTCCTGCGCCAACAGACATTCTAGATCTCTAATGGAGTCTAATTCAATTGCCCATCCCCCAAGGGAGGGTAGAGACGTTGATTTCCAATGGCGAGGAATGACTGCTCTGGCTGCAGTGAGGAAGTGTCTAAACACATCCTCCTTCACTGATTTTAAAGGTCCAGGAATCATGGTCAGGAGAGCCACTCTGGGTGATGCATGGATAGTTGCATCTACAAACTATGGGATTTTTTTTTTTTTTTTTTTTTAACTAGTAATGGCGATGATCAGCAACTTATAGAGGAACTGCAATATTGCAGCGGACAAATCGGACACCTAATTGATACTTTTTGGGGACCAGTGACTTTATTACAGTGATCAGTGCTCAGATCAGATCAGAGCGGCTGCCCTGCTGCAGTATATCTATGGAGGGCGGTCCGTAAGTGGTTAAAGCAATCTACTAAACTGGACAGAACCAGCTCTTGAGGGAGTCTATTCCACGTTTTCACAGCTCTTACTGTGAAGAAACCTTTCCGTATTTAGAGATCTATTGTGGCCTGTCTATATCGTATTGCGGAAACTTTATAATCACCTGCTAATGAGGAGGTCGCAGTGGCAGAGTACAGGTATCCTAAATAGAGCTGAATTCTTCCAGTTCTGACGTCACTGTTGCCATAAAGTTGCACCAGGTTACAGAAAATCAAGGCTTTTGGCGTGTTTCTCCAATTATACCACGTCGAAGTTAATTAATTTGACTCATTGGGACACAGGATTTAATTTAAGATCTCTTATGCAATCAGCTCACATAGGGAATAAAGCCAGCTTTTTGATGCAAAGCCTAAAATTAGCCCTACCTTTTACCGTTAAAATCTGGAATTAATTAGAACAAAGGGTGTCCAGCTTCCACATAACACGTTTTCAATTTAACCAGCAATGTCAAGTGCACGCAGGAAGCAGAAAACACAAGCCGTTGATTCAAGGTCCTTAGAGGTTTGGGGCTCCTGACTACACACGAAGATGAACTGCAATTATTTCATAGAATGCAGAGTGTGTTTGATCGTATTCATTATCTGAATTAATTTACCAAGACTACTTGCAGTACATTACAGAACACATGTTCCTTGCCATCTGAGGAAGATCAAATTAAAATGTACTTGACACCTTTATGCTGTGCACTACATACTTTTTTTATTTAAAATGTATAAGTAAAAAGCTGCTCTATCAATATAAAGAAGCCAGCAAAAGGTGCAATGGCGTTGGTGATGGCCATTTCACCCAGTGTTCCGTTCTCCCCAACACTCAGTCCTGTGTGTTAGCAAAACAGGTCTAATGTGAAATTGGTTTCAAAATTATAGAAGGAAAGGTCTAGTTGAAAGCGGTCTACACAAATGGCCACTGTCCTCACCTATACCTGGCCTTTACAGCAAGGAGCACATGGAAGGGCAACGCAAAACAAAACCAAAGAAATTCCCAGCTCAACTTACCAACCAGCCTGCAACCAACCAAATTATCTGAACAGTATACATACTGTTAGACAGGAGAAGTCGGTTGGTAAGTTGAGCTGGGAATTTCTTTGGTTTTGTTTTGAATATAGAGGTCTAACTGAAAGCCATGGAGCCTCTACATACAGCAATGAACATGAGCTTTCTGTATTTAATTCAAAGACCAATCTGGTTTACATTTTCAGAAAGTCTAAAAAGCAGATTGAAATCCTAGCTTTACATATGTGCAGCGCATTTGAATGCGCACACAGCTGGTACAGCAGCTCAGTTATTTGAATGAGCTTCTGTACCCGTGAGAAATATTGGTAAAAAAGTCCATGCTTCTTTTTGGAAAATCTCACCATTCCCAGTCACATGGTACCGCAGCACCATGCAATTTGGCATGCGTGAAAGCGTGCCATATTTTCTGATGTGTGGGGGTGCTTTTATGAAGCAATGGGCACTCCTGCAAGTCTATTAAAGAGCAGAGTGTTTTACCTGTGGGCTGGGAAAGTACTTGATTTTGCAAGTGGTCACTACCCACACAAGTGTGAACTTAGGAGGTGAAGAGATATTACCTGCATGAATGTAACAGAATGAAAATACTATACTTATGATAAATAAATAGGAGAAATACTATCCCTGGGCCTAAAAACACCCTCTGAACCTCCTGTACTTATACCCCGTCTTACATTTCACAGTGTACAGTATGCAAAAAACTACACAGCACAAGTGGGATACATCTTAAAAGACTGCCTACCAATCACCAGTATATATTAACCACTTAAAGACCAGGCCTCTTTTTCAGACACCGTGTTTACAAGTTAAAAATGCGTTTTTTTTTGCTAGAAAATTACTTTGAACCTCCAAACATTATACATTTTTTTCTAACACCCTAGAGAATAAAATGGCGGCCATTGCAATACTTTTTGTCACACCGTATTTGCGCAGCGGTCTTACAAGCGCACTTTTTTTGGAAAAAATTCACTTTTTTGAATAAAAAAAAATAAGACAACAGTAAAGTTAGCCCAATTTTTTTTTATATTGTGAAAGATAATGTTACGCCGAGTAAATTGATACCCAACATGTCACGCTTCAAAATTGCGCTGCTCGTGGAATGGCGTCAAACTTTTACCCTTAAAAATCTCCATAAGTGACATTTAAAAAAATTCTACAGGTTGCATGTTTTGAGTTACAAAGGAGGTCTAGGACTAGAATTATTGCTCTCACTACGATTGAGGCTGACCGTTACAAGCATGACTCCCACAGGCAGACACATGATGGGACTTGTAGTTTCGCAACAGCTGGAGGGCCGCCAGTTTGAGACCCCTAGTTTAGGGGAATGATTAAATTATTGATATAGTGTATGTATACTTATTTATTTTTAACTATGCATGCTGGGAGACTATTCTATTATGTAAAAGACTAGGTACGGTAATTTTGCTAAAGTGATTATAAAGCAAAGCTGTGCTTTGTTAAAACGGGTTGTATAATCAAGGAGGTCACATAACTGCTGCGTGAGTGAGGAGAAGCAGCTCTGCAGTTGGGCCAAGTTACTCTGTTGAGAGCGTACACAGGGCTCTCTTCCCAGCCCCCGTGATAGTGTTCTACTGGTTTCTCAGGGACCCAGTGCTACATTGTGGGAGTCACCGGGAGTGAGTCACATGCTCTCTACAACGTATCAGATATTTGTTTGCTCCGGGCAGCCAGAGTGGTGGGAAAGTGAAGGAAAGGAAAAACATTATTATTACCATACAGGATTTATATAACACTAAGGCTACTTTCACACTGAGGCGCTTTACAGGCGCGATAGTGCCTGTAAAGTGCCTCTCCTGTCACTCCAGTGTGAAAGCACTGGAGGGGTGCGCTTGCGGGACATTAAAAAAAAGTCCTGCAAGCAGCATCTTTGAGGCGCTTTAAGAGCGGGGTATACCCTGCTCCTAAAGCGCCCCTGCCCATTGAAATCAATGAGCAGCGACACTTTGTGGCCGCGGTAAACCGTTTATTCAGCCGCTGGCAGGGGTTAAAAGCACCCCACTAGCGGCCGAAAAGCGTCGCTAAAACTAGTGTGAACGTGCCCTAACAGTTTGCGCAGTGCTTTACAACATTAGGGCAGACAGTACAGTTACAATACAATTCCATACAGGAGGAATCAGAAAGCCCTATTCGGTGGAGCTTACAATCTAAAAGGGAGGTTCATGGGATATAAAAAGGTAATAACTGTAGGGGAGGAGCTGATGGAGAAAATAAAAGTACACTTGTTAGGTGGAGGCAGAATAGACTTTTCTAAAGAGAAAGCTTTTTAGTCATCGCCTAAAAGAGTAGGAGATACTTAGGCAGATTAGGGTAGGGAGTTCCATAGGATTGGGGAAGTCTAGGAGAAATCATGCAGGCAAGCATGGGAGCATGAGTCTAGAATGGGGGTCCAGGTCTGCAGCAAACCTGTATTTTGTCTATTTACTCTCATCACCCAAACCAAAAGAGGAGATAGAGATAGAGATAGAGACACACCGTATTTTCCGCACTATATGGCGCACCTAAGAGCCTTATATTTTCTTCCAAACTGGCCGTGCGCCTTATGTGTGCACTGAGTTCCAAAATCAGTTCCCGCTCTGACACAGGGACGTATGCTGGCAGCGATAAACCAGAGAACATTGCGTAATAAGTACAGTTTGTCTAAGGACCCTCAAAAATGGCACCAGTCAAGAAACATGCTTACGAGGCACAATTCAAACTACAGGCTATCAGTTACACGGTTGTAAATGGGAATAGAGCAGCTGCGAAAGAATTCAACATCAATGAATCTATGGTTCGGAAGTGGAGGAAGCAAGAAAATGCACTGCGCCAAGTTAAGAAGACGAAACAGTTTCCGTGGGAACAAAGGTGGCCACAATTGGAAGACCAACTTGAACAATGGATTATTGAACAAAGAACAACCGGGAGAAGCGTCTCTACAGTCACCATTCAACTGAAGGCAATAACGATAGCACAAGACATGGGGGATCGAACACTTTCAAGGAGGTCCATCTTGGTGCTTTTGTTTTATGAAAAGGCATTATCTCTCCATCCGTGCAAGGACTACCGTGGTGCAGCAACTGCCAGCGGATTACAAAGAAAAGCTGGCCATCTTCTGCACCTACTGCAGTAACAAGATTACCGACAAAAAGATCCTGCCCAAGCACATCACCAACATGGACAAGGTCCCCCTCACTTTTGACATCCCCGTGAACCATACTGTGGAGAAAAAGGGGACCAGCACGGAATCGATATGCACCACGGGGCATGAGAAGTCGGCTTTCACTGTTGTTCTTGGTTGCCACGGTAATGGACAGAAACTACCACCTATGGTCATTTTTAAGAGGAAGACGCTGCCAAAAGAAAAGTTTCCAGCCGGAGTCATCGTTAAGACCAATCAAAAGGGCTGGATGGACGAGGAGAAAATGAGAGAGTGTCTCAGAGAGGTGTATGTAAAGAGACCGGATATTTTTTTCCACGCATCACCGTCCCTGTTGATCTGCGACTCCAAGCCCGCCCATCTCACCGCTACTGTGAAAACCAAGTGAAGCAAATGAATTCGGAGCTTGCCATCATTCCGGGAGAATTAACAAAAGGACTCCAACTGCTGGATGTTGGTGTAAACAGGGCATTCAAAGTGAAGTTGCGAGCGGTGTAGGAGCGATGGATGACAGACGGCGAACACGCCTTTACTAAGACTGGGAGACCGCGCCTGGCGAGCTATGCCAGCATATGTGAATGGATTGTGGATGCCTGGGCTAAGGTATCTGCTTTAACTGTTGTCCGAGCTTTCGCAAAAGCTGGCATCATTGCTGAACAGCCACCTGGCAACGAGACTGACTCCGACAATGATGAGAGGGAACCCCGCATGCTTGATGGCGAAATTGCCCAGCTGTTCAATTCAGACACAGAAGATGAGGACTTTGATGGATTTGTGGGAGAAGATTGATTAAAAAATAATGTGAGTGTATTGTTAAATAGTAGAATAAAGTACAAGTAAACTCACTGTTTTGCTTCCGTTACCTTTTTTTTTAGACCGTATGTTTTAGCATGCGCCTTATAATGCAGTGTGCCTTATGTATGGGTCAAGTACAGAAATAGTCCCCGTAATGGAGACTGCGCCTCATAGTCCAGTGCGCCTTATGGTGCGGAAAATATGGTATTATATATATATATATATATATATATATTTAGACTCCACATAAGTATGGCCACGTGCCTTGTAGAGCTCCACAGGAGCCCTGTAACATTTCATAGAGCCTCAATATTGATCAGTGAGGTTGTCCATCCTAAAGTGACCCTGTACACAAGTCTTTTCAAACCCTATCTTACATGTATAAAAGAAAAAAGTACCCAAGTTAAACACTGCTCCAATCCTGAAGAAACTTCATATGAACTCTAATGAAAAACTGATACTTTTGGAAGTGTTCATCTGCTGGGTCCCCAGCTGCCCTCAGAGGTTCCTCCTGCTGACCTTCACCCAATACAAGTTACAGTAGTGAAGGTCATCAGGAGAAACCAGTGAGAGCTGCGGGGGACTCTGAAGCCCAGTTCTGCTGGAACTCGATTGAGTCTCAGGAGCAGAGAGTTAATAAGCAATAGTTTCAATAACTATTGATAACCAATAGTTTCAATAATAAGAGCACCATTTTTTTTATTTTATTTTTTATCAAGCACTGTACATTTTTAAAAACAGAACAGCAATGAATGGAAATAAATACACATCACCAAAAGTGAAATTTCCAATGCTATGCGCAAGATGTTTCCACTAAGGATTTTAGCTTTGGCATGCCCTCGTACACTGATGGATGTTTTGTAAAGTGATATAGGTGATACTCAAAACACATTTGTCAATCTTTGCCGAAACCAACTCTACATAAAGCAATTTAGCAAAGGCAATCTGTTGGAAGCTTTTGTAAAAGTACTTGGCTGGATTGTTAATGCTGCGTCTGTTAAAATAAAAAAAAAAAAACTGCCACTTCATCAGCAATCTGCTAGTTTGCTACCGCAGGAGTCTCCGTGATTCATCAGCTGAGCCACCTGAGACAGTCTACAGAAGTCTGCATTTGGCTGCGGATTACTGCAGACACCAGTGGCAAAATACCAGCTTTGCACTGGATGTGTGTGATCAACTGATATTATCTACTGAAGCTGAAAAGTATAAGAACTCTAAATATTAAAAATGGAAATAATGAGTCAAATCTAGAAATCTAGTAAAGGAGTTCAATCAGAACACAACTAACTCAAGTAACCATTTAGCCCATACACCAGAAAAAAAATCTATGGACTTAAAGCAGAGTTCCACCCACTTTTGAGAGGTGGTCTTAAATGAAATGCAAGGCTCAACTGCCGGTTTCCCTTTGTTAGAATGGCAGTGTCTGCACCAGATCTGATGGAAGGATCGGCCTCTGGGAGTGTTTGTAGCTGCTGACTTTAAAAAAATAAATAAATAAATTTGCAGGTAGAACACCGCTTTAACTACAAGACCTGGTTCACACTGCTACGACTGTCATCCTACTTTGCCCTGCAACGTCGGTCCTACTTCCATCTGACTTGAATGAACAGGATACAATTTTGCTCTGACTTGTCCTTTGACCAATCAAAACAATCCCAGTGTGACATAAATTCCTTACCAGTGCCCATGAAATGCAGCCTTACTACTGCCCATGAAATGCAGCCTGATCACAGAGCTGCTGGTCCTGGGGTCTGGCTGCTGGGGCCATGGGCCTGGCTGCTGGAGCTGGGCTAGGGGTCTGGCTGCTGGGGCCAAGGGTCCGGCTTCTGGGCCCCTGCTGCTGGGGCCTGGTTGCTGGGGCCAGGGGTCCAGCTGCTGGGCCCTTGCTGCTGGGGCTGGGGCCAAGGGTCGGGCTGCTGGAGCTAAGCTGCTGGTCCTGGAGCCTGGGGTCTGGCTGCAATGGGGCTGGTGAGCCATCCCAGTCAAAGAATTCCCCAGAAGAAAGGGGGTGGGTGGAGGCCGAGAGAAGACTGGGAACCCGTGATCTGCAGGCTGTAGCAATTAGAAAAAAAAAAAAAAAAAAAACAGACCCAGCTGGGAGATCGCCCTGTGCTTGTGGGTATCCGGGAGCCCACAACCAAATGCGGGAGACTCCCGTGGCTCGCGGGAGACTTGGGATGTCTGATGTTGGATGGTTAGGACGAGGATCCGACTTTGATTCGACTTCAGTGATATTCAATGGATTGAAAACGGACCAAAGTCTGACCAAAGTAGTGCAGGAACATTTTCTAAAGTCGGACTTACTTGTGTCGGACCAGTTAAGACAGCTCTCATAGGGAATCATTGCATGGGGAACAAATAAAAGGATTTGGCTTAGTTATGGAAAGTAAAGGAAGTTTGTTTACTTTTTAAGGCTTGTTACACAGTACCTGGATTTGGGTCTTGTTTAGACCATCATACCAGAACCTGTAGATGTATTTTAACCCCTTCCCACCTGCCCTGGCATCCCCTTTAAAAGTTCTTAACACCTGGGGGAGGGAAGGATAGGTGACTACTGTGATTCCACAGTGGTCACATGATTGGAAGCCGGTCCCACTGGCTACGGATGTTTTCTTTGGATCGCAAAGGCACAGCACGTGCGCATTAAAGCCCAGCTTTTTGCAACCATACATATGGGTTACTGGGGTGTAAAAGGGATTAAAAAGAGATTGTCATGAAATTATAAATTACAGGCAAAAGCACCAAAAATAAAAATAAATGAGTATTTTAAATGATTACTTGCAGCAATTTTATTTTCCACGTGTTCTTTTTTTATTCACCTGTAGTGTATTTATGGACTTGATAGCCCCTGCCTCTGATAGGAGTGTCCAATTACTGTCCATGCTGGCAGCTTTTCCACGCCTTCACTCACCTCCTTTATAACCTTTTATGTAGCACTTGTTGGAGGAGCAAAGGGGAATAATATAGAACTGGGGCCAGCAATCTTTTCCATTTAAGCCCTCATGCACACAGGCTGTTAAAAAAACGTTATGAAAACGCCAGTATCTTTGCAGTGATTTTTTTTAAACTTTTTTCAGCGTTTTTGCAATAGCGTTTTTGAGCGTTTTTTTTTTTTTTCAAATTTTTTATTTTTTTTTTCAATGGATCAAAAACGCTAAAAAACGTTGGTGAATGACGTTTGAGCGTTTTTCAGCGTTTTTCAGCGTTAGAGCGTTTTTACAGCTGAAAAACGTCTTTCAGAACCCACTGGTCCTGGGTTTTTTTTACAGCTTAAAAACGTCTATGCCACTTGCAGCTCAAAAACGCCTAGGTGGGCATGAAGCCATAGACTAACATAGACAGGCCTTTTTAAGCTGCAAAAAAAGCTAAAAAAAGCAGCTGTAAAAACGTCCGTGTGCATGAGGACTAAGTGTCAGACAACAGCACACAGTGGAGATTAGCCCCAATGTCATCAGCATTAGAAACACAGGGAGGTTTAAATTAAGCTCCAGCTGGCGGCTCCACTAGGAGGAGGCAGAGGGTATGTGGGAAGGCTTCTTCACATAACATCATGATGGACCTACTCTGGCATTGGGAGAAAGCTTAGCAGCTAAATGTCAGTGATGTTGAACTCTCTGAAACCTAATGGAAGGTAAGTAGACCATGGGGTTAATTGAAAACCTAGTAAGCTGTCAATAACAAAATATGGAAGGAGCGCTGTGTTTGTAAGTAGCAGTGGATCCTCCAGTGGAGCAGTCTGAATCTGCACACATGTCACATCATGATCTTTTGGGTGCCACTGAAAAGGTCATTGGGTGCCTGCTCTGACACACGTGCATTTGGTTGCCCATCACTGCTATAGAGTGTCACTTGAATGACAACTGAGTCTGCTAGGGATGCTAACATCCATCCAAGATGGTTGCACTCAGCAGCAGTCTCAGGGCTTTTGGATTTCTACACAAAAGAGGCTTTTGCAGCAAACATAAAATACATTAAAATGCACATATCATTGTAGAAATGAATGTCCAGGCAGCAGGGTCTCTAGGGTTTTAGATGCAAGAGTCCTCCATACTGCACCCACCACCGTTCCCAGTGGTAATGGTGCTGACACAGTAAAATGTACAGTCTGCTTATAATGTTAAGGCCAAACCCTCCTTTAAAAATTACCCTAATGTTAGTAGTTCCAAAATATATATGCGAAGAAAAAATATGGATTTTTTTCAAACAGAATTTATACACACCTCAACCCTGTATTCCGCCCACGGCACCTAGACGAGAGTGACGTCACATTGCCTTTGGTCAGATCTTGGGGAACAAAGAACAGACAAGAAAACCTTCTAGCTATCAACAGGAGTGCCTTCCTGTGAGATTTTGCCTGCTCTGTGTTTCCCAGGTATATTGCAACAAGGGCAGTGACGTCAGATCTGGTGCTGGAAGACAGGAGTAAGGAAAGTATAAACTTACATTTTTTCTTTACAATATGATCTTTAATTAAAGGGTATGGGTCCAGATATTATATGCAGACATTACATTGTATTGTAAGGGCAGCTTAAAAAAGGCATAGAAAGGAATGACTAAAGCTTCGGAAATTCCATGTTATGAACCCTCCCCAGCTGTCTGTTGACAAATCAGGAAGGGATCAGCAGAACGGAAATTAGGTCATCAATGCACTCTTCTTCCCTACTGAGGGAAAGCTTCCAGAGTATGACAGACTTCACTGATTGGCTAACCCCCACCCCCCAAACGTTACAACTGGCATGTGGGAGATTATTGGAATCGAATAGAAAGATAGATTTTAGGCACTTACAGCTACATTCTTTATTTTTTAATTGAAAGTATGTTTTGCATATCTACTTGGAAGTCATCTTTATGGATGACATATTTAAAATGCATCTCCAGTCAAACATTTTCTGGTTTTGGTTTTGAAGTAAGGAACAGTCAGAATCCTGGTCAGGATTTTATTCCAGCCTACAAACAGCTGTTAAGGCTATTAGGCCAAGTTCGCACTTGCAAAAAATGTTAACAGTGACATTCAGACAAACCAATGTACCTATAGTAGAGCTGCGCGATTAACCGTTAAATAAAAATAAAAAATTTGATTCAACCCCCTCATGATCTTAATCCAGCATTTACACGATTCAGTGCAGAGCAGTTCTCTGCTCAGAGCTGTCAAAAAAAAGGCAGCCTGCCAAGTTTATCACAACATAGCTCAGTGCTGAGAGATAAAAAGAAACCATTGTATCATTTGGTTCTTTTAGATCAAAGGGATGACCTTCGGTCTGTAAATGAGGGCAGTTTAACCACTTAAAGAGGAACTGCAGTCTGCTCACATAATTTGTAAAAAAAAAAAAAAAAATCTGTACCAGTCTGAAGCTTCCCTCCAGCCACTTTGCATATTTTATATATATTGTTATTCTGTACTTGCCAAACAAGCTGTAGAAATCTCCCGCCACTGAGTCTGGCTGCATCCATTTTACCTGTGGGCAGCTGAGGCTGCTGCCTGTTCACTTGCTGGGTTTACACAAAACACACGGAGGCACACCTCCAGCTCTGCTGCTCTCATTGGCCCTCTTCTGACTCACCCCCCTCCCTTCCTGGCAAACTCTTAAGAGAGTGAGAGAGATGATGTCTTAAGCCTAAGCTTTTTATTAAACAAGAAACAGGAAGTGGGCTATTTACTGGCAGAAAAAAGAAGTTTTACTATCCAAAAGTTAAAACAAAAAGGGCAGAAGATTTAATAGATGGAAAGTTGAAAAAAATTACTGAAGGTCCACTTTAAAGACTAAGCCTTTTTCTGACATTTGTTGCTTACAAGTTAAAATCAGTATTTTTAGCTAGAAAATTACTTAGAACCCCCAAACATTATATATATATATATATATATATATATATATATATATATATATATATATATATATATATATATATATTTAGCAGAGACCCTAGAGAATGCCCACCACACATTTCAGATATTTATTTCTAAAACATTTTGAAAACCATTTATCATTTTCCTTCCACTTCACAATTATGTGCCACTTTATGTTGGTCTATCACATAAAATCCAAATAAAATACATTTACGGGACCAATCCCCATATAGTGAATCGGGGACTTCATCTACCTCTACCCGACTCCATATATTTCTCTCTCACTCCATGATCACTGATTATATATTGACATTAATAAAGAAATTTGACCATTTCTAGTGACCCTGGGGTGCTCATTATCTATTGGCTATCATATGGTACAATCATATTGTAACCTCTTTTTCGTTATTTTTGTGTGTGTGTGTTGCTTCCTCTATTATATATTACTTACCATGATAGACTTTATCAGCACCTGTAAATTTTAGGCAGTATAACAGATGGGTGTAATTAGCTTGGCTACATGCGGTTAATACTGATACCGATAACTAGTCCTACTTTAGAACATTAATAGCTCTTGTTGTTTTATTGTAAGGCTTATCTTTTGGTGCAACTAGAAATGTCATTTTTATATGCCACTTTAAATATGTTTTGTTGATTATACCATCAAAAGGATACTTCACAATATGTTGGTTCCTTTTTTATATAAATTAAAAAAAAAAAAAAAAATCTAATCTGTGCACATAACAATTTTCCTCTTTAGCCATTGTAGGTAATAATTTTATCCAAGGCTGGCATTTCAAATTAAACACTATTTAAAAATGCTGAAGACATATGAAACAGACTGTAACATGTACCTGTAATTTACCGCAGTAAAGCCTGCCATTTATAGCGTCAGTTTACCCAAAAAGGATGATTAGATATATGTGGAACATAGTGAGAAGTATGGCACATGGTGAGAAGTATGGCACATGGTGAGAAGCATTTTTTCCCAATCATACTTACCTAGGTGGATGCAGCATCGGTCCCTTACCGGCTCCAACACTGGAGAACCGAGCGATCTAACACAGCCTATCACTCGGTTCTCACAGCTCCCTGTGCAGAAAGCTGGCGGCTGTCAGTCACCTGCTCTCTGCTCTGCCGCCCCCCGCCTCGCTCACTGGAGTGCTGGGCTGTGGAGGGAGTGAGAGTGACCATCTCAGGCTCTCAGTGGCTCGCTGAGAGGCTGCGCCAGGTGCCGGTCCAGGCATGTGTGTGGATCCCAAATATATGGTCATGATCTTGCCCGAGCCTGGACCGGCTCTGTGACATCAGCCAGCTGCAGGCTTCAGCCTGCTGTCTGCTGAAAACGGGTCACAGGAATGCAAAGTGAACTGCATTTCTGTGATCCATAGGAGGAGTATAGACAAACAAGCTTTGGCTGTACTTCGCCTTTAAATCTCTAGCTCCTACATGTCTGAAAATGTACAATAAGCCATAACATCATGACCACCCACCATAAGCCATTGCGGTATGGAGTACATTAGACCTCTAGAGGTATGCTGTGGTATCTGGCACCAAGCCATCAGTAGCAGATCCTTTAAAGTGGTTGCAAACCCCCAATTATCACTTTTACCTATAGGTAAGCCTTATTCTAGGCTTACCTATAGGTAGTGGAAATATCTCCTAAACATGTACCGTTTAGGGGATATTTACCTTAAAGTGCGCCTATGTCATCGGCACATGGGCTGTGAAGAAACGGACCTCCATGCCGTTTCTTCACTCGCAATTGCCGTGACTGAAGGCTCCCGCGAGCACACGCAGGCGTGACGTCACGTAGCTCTGGCCACTCACACAGCCAGAGTCCGTGGGCCCCAGAAGGAAGAGAGGCAAAGACTGATGCAGCCACCAGCGGGGGCAGCGCAGGCTTCGTTTGCAGGTAAGTGCCACATAATGGGCTAGTATGCGATGCATACTAACCCATTATGCTTTTACTTTGCAGGGGGAAAAAAAAAAAAAAAAAAGAGGAAGAAAAACCCATCAGGGTTTACTTCCTCTTTAAGTCCTGTAATCTGAGAGGTGAGGCCTCCATGGATTTGACTTGTTTTTTCCCAGCACATCCCACAGATGCTCGATAGATTGAGATCTGGGGAATTTTGGAAAAAAGGTCAACACCTCAAACTCATTGTTGTGGTATTGAGAAAAAAAGGGGGGGAGAGAATAAGGGGGTGGGACTTTAAATGAGGCACGTGGTAGCCAAAAAAATAAAAAGGTGGACATTATAGAGTCTTGACGTGTGTTTGTAATTTTTAATTGATTGCCACACAATACAATTAAGTAAAGCAGGTACAACATATGACAATGGTACAATGATAATACAGTATAAATGACATCATAAAGGCAGTGTCATGTATATAGCAGAACAGGATTCATCCGTAGTGCTATCAAATGATAATACAGTATAAGGGGAATCAAACAAGCAGTATCAGATATATGGCAAACAAGACTCTTTTGTAATGCACCAAAATAATGTTGGATAAACCAATAAACTATAATAGTATTTGCAGAGTCTATGACCTCGTCCCACCCCCTTATTCTCCCCCCCCCCCCCCTTTTTTTCTCAATGTATGACAGGGATGGAAATATGTGACCTTACCAGGCCACATTTTCATTTAAAGTCCCAAGGGATGGAACAGCTGGCCTTACCAGGCCGCAGGTTCATTAAAAGTCCCTTAGGCCCCTATTTTTTAATTCATTGTTGTGGTACTCAAACCATTCTTGAATTCACCTGACCAAGCCACTCCTGTGGTGTACTGATGCTCATCGTAGGCACTTTTGGCTGTGGACACGGGTTAGCATGGGCACCCTGACTGCTCTGCGGCTATGCAGCCCCATACTCAACAAACTTTGATACATGGTGTGTACTTACTCCTTTCTATCTGAACCAGCAATACCTTTTTCAGCAATCTGAGCTACAACAGCTCTTCCATTGGATCGGACAAAAGAACCAGCCTTCGCTCTAGGTTTGCCATTTATTCTTCCTTGGGCTGCGTTGCTCTGACCCAGTCTAGGCATTACAATTTGGCCCTTGTCAAAGTTGCCCATTTTTTTTCTGCTTTCAACACATCAACTTTAGGGGCAACATGTTCACTTGCTGCCTAATATATATCACCCACTTGGGACAATTTATTTATTACAGGCACTTATAGAGCTCCGTCAATTTACACACACACACACACACATTATATATATATATATATATATATATATATATATATATATATATATATATATATATATATATATATATATATATATATATATATATATATATTATAAAACACACACCATACATACACTGTATGTTTTGGCCACTTGTTAGTAAGGGGTGGGCTTAGCAAAAAGAGTGAGAGGGGCTTCATTGGTACAGTAGGTGGGATTTAGAATTACAAACTAACCTTTACCCG
Organism: Aquarana catesbeiana; assembly: GCF_042186555.1. NCBI lineage: Eukaryota > Metazoa > Chordata > Amphibia > Anura > Ranidae > Aquarana > Aquarana catesbeiana. The sequence continues at coordinate 326,021,356 of NC_133329.1, read as the reverse complement.
TCAAAGGCCATGCCTATTTCCCTGCCTTCCTTACAACATATTGAAGGACCGTTACTTTAGGCCCCTTAATGTAGGTGCACTCACAGGTAAACCACTAAATCTACACAAACTGCAACACCACCATACACCAGTACAAGCACTAGAGGTAAATTTGTGGTACCCAGTCCTGGGGAAACCAAAAGGGGGAGTGTGAGTCATTGTTCAAAGAAAATAAATCAGTGCAGGTAATTCTACAAGCACCTGTATCATATAAAAGAACCAGTAGCAAAAGCTATATTTGAGTTGCTGTATTAGAATTCACAATATGCATAAAATAATGCTTTGTGTGCATGATAATATAACATTTCCATGCTGCAAATCAAAGGTAAAAGACCTACTACTTAATCTGGAAGATAGTTTGGGCAGTTTTACTAATGATATGTAAATTACATTAAAAAACAGCGAAATGCACATGAACCTTTGTATCTAGTAAAATAATTGTACAGTGATATATACTCGTGAGCTGCTCACCTGTGCTAAATGGGTGAATAGCATTAAAAGGCTGATGGCACCATTTCTGAATTATAGCCTCTTTGGGTTCAATGTCATTTTCCCAACTCTAGTCTTTAAAGAAGCTAGCACAGCAAAACTGAAGCTTTACTTTTATACAGTTTCCTGGCATCTCGCTATGCTAAGCAGAAGAGTTGCATCTGATGAAACCATAGTATATAAATAAAACAGTAAAAAGCATGGTCTCTTTTTGTAATGTAAGGCATGTAAAACGTCAGGTAAATCACGCTGTCAAGGGGATTACAGTCGAGCCTGCCTAGAAAATCCCTTGAGAAATAGAGGTTAATATGTTTATTTTTGGCAGAAAGGACATAGGAATAAAAGAGTTAATTCAGGCTAATGTTTTTAGACACATGGAGAGCCCTCTGTTACATTAAATATATTAGGAACTTGAAAAATGCAAAACCAAATAGAAAAGGATAGCCAAAGCAAAAGTTCCAGATCACACGTGTCAAACTCTAATCACAATGAGCTTTGAAACGAATCTGCAGACAAACCATGCTATTAATAAAATGAGATGACAAGCTGCTCTTTAGAAGCCCAATTAATTGGTTGGTTTGGGAGAGTTTTCCTACAGGTGAGAATCCAATAATAGCAACTGACCGTGGGAGCTTCATGGATGTGGAGTCAGGGAATGAGAGAACATGAGTGGGCATTGGCTTGGGAAGTACTCATGTGGAGGATAGTAAAGACACAATCTTTGCCTAGAGACATTGGCAGGTTTCTACTGCTGGGAAGGGGATGGGGAATTGGCTGCACGGAGGCCTTTCAATGCAAGTTGGTGTTCTTTGGCTTTTTCCTGTAACATTTTCGGTAACACTCAAGAAAACAGGATTTTTTGTAATCACCGTAAATTTTGTAAGCACCCTTTCTCAGCATTCATTGAAGGACACAGCTGAGATCTTGACTTCTGACTATTGGGGCATTACAAAAAAAAGTATCTACGTAGAGGTGGAAACAACTAAACAAAACTCCGAAAGCAAAAAAAGTACATGCCACATGTAAAAAGTCACAGCCTGCGAAACTGGAGACAGAACCACCACCATATGATAGGTCCCGACTGAGAAAAGCACAAGAGCCAGGTCCAATAGCATAAAAGGCTCAGGGGTCTGGAAGCCCCTTCAAGTAAGCCCATTAGGAGTCAGACATCTAAACAGAATAAACAGAAGCAATGGTTGTGAGGAAACCCTCATAGCAGGAAAAATTGACAGTTACTTACCGATAACTGTTTTTCTAGGATAACTTCCAGGACGGCACACCTGAGATGAGAGGCTCCTCCCTACAGGAAACACAATCAATCGACAGCTGTTTTAAGTCCCCACCCTTCCCCTTGATCCTCAGTTTGTAGAGAAGTAACTCCTGAACCTGGTTCACAAGGGAAATCATTCCTCATAGGTACTCACCTTCTAGTGTTCTACCATTTTCCCTCCTCCAACGGGCGGGAAGTAGGCCTGCCGTCCTGGAAGATATCCTAGAAAAACAGTTATCGGTAAGTAACTGTCAATTTTCTCTAGTCATCTTCCAGGACGGCACACCTGAGAGGATAATCAAGTACCTCAGGCCTACCTTAGGGTGGGACCACTGCAAGACTCTCTTGGCGGACCTTGGTTCTGCAGTGAGTTTTACCTCCACTCCATATGCTTGATGAAGGTATTATAGCTGGATCATGCGGCTGATCTGCAGGTCTACTCCACCGATGTCCCTGCCTTCTCTGCTTCGGATGCAGGACCTAGGTGGAGTGGGCTCTTAAAGATGGAATCAGAAAACATGTTAAACTTGTAGGTTATCAATGTTGCCTGTCTCACACATCTAACAACCATGGCCTATTGTGCCTGTAGGTGCTACTTAGAACCCTTAAAGATTAATCAGAGACCTGTGTTGTAAGACAAGGACACTAATTGATCACTAAGAGGGCCTGTCTTAACCATAGGTGTGCGCAGCCAATTTCATTAGGGTGTGCACCCTAAAGCTCAAACACACATGCATGTGTGTGTGTGTCTACATATATATGACCCCGGCAAATTGATCTCTCTGCTGCCACAGTGAAAGAGAAGAGCATAGACACTTCTCTTATGGCAGAGCCAGCAAGATGTAGATCTTTCACATGTTCCTGCTGCTACACAGAGCGATAATACTAATGCGCATGGGGTGATTAGGGTGTGCCTGGGCACAACCTGTGCGCACGCCTATGGTCTTAACACTACCCTGTTCAGGGAATTAAAACTGCAAAAAAAGGTGGGCCCCTAACAGACAACTTTTTTTTTTTTTTTTTTTTTTCCATTTTTATCTTTACATCAGCAAAGACTAAAGGGAAGCCTACTTAAGGGTAATAGATTAACCGAGGATTGATCCCTGGGTTTAAGGCATGCCCACTCTGTGGCTTTACTTACGCCTGAGTGCCTACTTCAGGAGAATAAAGTTCATAGCAGGAGTATAACACTTATACTGCTACACCTAGTTCTGCTAGAAGGGTGAGATGAAGGCCATGCACCGAGCCGTAACCTATTCGGTCGGATATACATCTTTATACTTCATCTTCAGGTCATAATACTCCTCTGAACAGAACTTCCCAAGTTCTTACTAAGCAGGGTGATTCTTTATCGCCTTCCTCCAGTGTCCTATAACCCTACTGGGCTTCAACCCTAGGAAATGATTCCAGCATCCCTGAATGTAAGGGGCTGAGGCTTTCTGACATGTGACGTCTGCAGCCAGAACTCCAGGCCCCTCCACGGAAAAGAGGGCTGAAATAAAAAAGGTGATACATGCATTATTAATATCACAAATTAAAAAAGATCATAGATTGTGGACCCAGCACAATAGATTTAGACAGAAAGGACACAAGCATAGACAATAATGTGTATCCGAGTGTGGCTAGCTAAACCAACATATCAAATATGGGAGAGACCCAAATCTGAACTTCAATGTAGACAAACAGTCCTCACAGTCTGGTTTTCTGATGTGCAGCCAATCTGTAAAAACATTAAGACACACGCAAACCCTCAGCCTTGGTTCACACTGGGACGACTTGTCAGGCGACATAGTCACCTGACAAGTAGCGTCCTGTTCTGTGCAATGGAGCCATTCTAAATCGGCACGATGCAAGTCGCTCCGACTTAGAAAAAGGTTCCTGTACGACTTTGGGGGCGACTTGCATTGACTTCTATACAGAAGTCGTTTCGCAAGTCGTTGCTGAGTCGTGTCCTGGGTCGCTTGAGGCAGTCGCGCTGTAAGTCGTGCTGCCTCAGTGTGAACCAACCCTAAATGCTGCGTGTTTCTGAAGTGCAGCTAGCTAGGTCATAACTGATATATATACATAAAGGACAGGAGTCCTGTTTACGGTGGAGTTTTACTGATGTACAGCAAAACAGGGCCATAAATATAAGACAGAAAGACCCAAACTTCTATGTTGCGTATTTCTGATGAACCACCAAATACAGTTATAAGATCAATATGGCACTGGCTAGCTAAACCAACATAACAAGACAATATCTTTTCTGTTATGCAGTTCTGTAGTGCAGTCACATAGAACCAACATGGAAAGGACCCAAGCAACCTGCAGCATTGTGTTTTTCTGAAGTGCAGTAAGGTAAGGGAATCTGATACAGAAAGCACCAACAAGCTTCAATGTTGAGTATTTCTGCTGTGCAGCCACATAAAAACAGACAGCCTTCCTAGCTGCGATCTTTCTGGTGTATTGCAAAGTAAGGCAATAAACTCCATGATGTCTATTCTTGTGTGTAGCAAAACCTCAACCAGAAGGGAACTTCGGGCTCCCACACCTGTGCGACCCAACCTGCAACCGCAAAAACGCAAGAGAAAAGTCATACACTATGGCTTCCAATGGGAACCATTTGTGTCTGTGCAACTCCAGGTCGCAGCGCCACCAAGCAGACCCTGCTTTCTGGATCCACAGACCTCAAGATTACACAGGTCGCAGGTAACTTGCAATTTTCAGGTTGAACAAGCAAGGGGTCCCCAATGCTGTATCTCCCTGGAGGCGTGCAGCCAACAACCCCCTGCTGTGTATCCCTAAGAAGCAGCAAGGTAGAACAATGAGAAACAGAAAAGACACCCCTCACTGCTGTGCCTTTCTGATATGCAGCCGATAAGGCAGTAAATATAGAACATACAGGACACAATCTTCAATCTTTGTGTATGTCTGATGTGTAGTAATATACCAATACTGAGCAGATACGCCACCATCCTCAATGTGTCTCCCTGCTGAGGCAGCAAAAACAAATCAGAAAAGCACAAGCAACCTCACTGCTGTGTCCCTTCTGATATGCAGCCAATAAGGCAGTAAATGTAAGACATAAAAGCACAGACAACCTTCAATCTTGTATATATCTGATGTGCAACAATATAACAATCTGAATAGAGATAGCACATCCATATTGAAGGGATTTGGCATGCGACTTAACATGTCAAATCGCATGCCTAAAATCGGCAACCTTTGCTGTTAATAGCACTGTCAGCCTGACGCCCCTTTGCGGGGCTGCACCGATTACCAAAGGCAGTACTAGTACTACCCCTGGCACAGGTTCAATTTGTATTTCCCAACAATTCAGGACCATCAATCTTTACTACTGCCTATCTAATAAGCAACCAATAAGGCAGTAATACAGGACACAAAAAAACCCCAGACAGAACTCAATTTTGAGTATGTCTGATGTGCAGCAATATAACAAATATGAGCAGAGATGTCATAAGACTCAATGATGTGCATTTCCGCCATGCATCACAAGACCAGAAAGTACAGACCACCTTCCCTGTTGTATTTTTCTGATCTGTAGCCAAATAAAGCAGTACCTTTAGGATATAAACAGACAACAACAAAGCTTCAGTGCAGTGCATTTCTAATGTACAGCACTATACCCCTTATGAGCAGAGATGTCACAAATCTCAATGTGTATTTCTGCTGTGCCACAAAACATCCCAGCAAGGACAAACCTTCACTACTGAGGTCTACTGGTGTGCAACCAAGGAGGAGTCATGGTGTATCCCTTTATGAAATAACCAAACAGAGCAATTTGATCCCTAGGCATAGCCTGGGCTGTGGATACTAACACTTCACCCCCAGTGAAGGAACAAATTCTAAAAATGGTTAGACACCTTACTATAATAGCTGTTGTCCTACCTTACCTCCGTAGACTGAGCAAACGCTGGCCAGCTCACACACAGGTGGGGCTGATCAGAAACTAAAGTCTCAATGAGCCCAGCCCTAGAGACCAATTTAGGACAGCCTCTAGAAAAGGTGATCACCAATTTAGCCTGGAGGAAAATAGCCACCTGCAGGCTTTAAACAAGCAATCACGTATCTATCTAGCTCTTGCATATGTTAGCACAGAAAATCCTTAATTAGAGGATATAGGAAGCGATTTATGGTAAATCGCCTTTAGATCTGTCACTGAGTTGACTGTAGCCCAAACCAACAAAAAGGTTTTTCTTACCTCCTGCACTTTAATATAACCACAATGTAAAGGTGGAGTGGGAGGTTGGAGCTTATGACTTCAGATTCCTAGCAGCTGGGCTAATAGGGCCATATAACCTAGTGCACCTGCTGACCAGGAGAGCTTACTCCTGAATCCTTCAACCATTGCACAATCCATAAATTGTTCAGTGGTATACCTGGCCTGTAAGGAACTCTTTGTATCTACCAGGTCCTCCCCCCCTTCGCTCTATTCATCCCTACTAATGTCCCACAACCGGACATGTAGGGAGAGTCTGGAAACCTACTGTTGTGATAACCACAGTGTCTCTGCTGTAAGAGGGAGCTGTGGCTGGTGGTTTTAGCAGTAGCTTCTGGGCTATTTTGTTATGCAGACCCCAGGTCCTGCACTGCACCACTTAGTAAATTCAGGGGGAAGGGGAAGAAATGCCTTACCTACCTCTTTCCCATCTGAGGTGGTTTAGGCACACTCGCTCCTCTGCACCACTTGTCCACCATACAGCATCTCTGATGTAAGAGGGAGCTGTAGCTGGTGTTTTTAGCAGAAGCTTCTGGGCTATTTGAATCTAGACCCCAGGGGAGATTATCTCAAATGCCCAGAAACCATCTGGCTGGGATTGGGGATTTTGCAGCTAAATTCCCAAGGTAAAGGAAAGTACTCACCGTTGTAGTCTTCCCCTTTTTCCACAGCCACAGGGCTTGGTTTTCCATCCTTATGGTCCACACGCAAGGAGGATAGCCGCCAAAGTGCCCCCCCAACTGCTGTCCCCGTAGGGAGCGGAGCTGCAAGGTTAGGTTGTGTCCTGCCAGTCAGTATATACCCTTGGGGGGGCAATGCCGTACGTTCTTCATTCCATTCTGAGGTGGTTTAGGCAGACATCCACCGTAGTGAACTGGTGCCTCCTCGAAAGGAGGATGTGGGCGCCTGCTCCTGCTGACTCTCAGCCTTCCCTCCTGGGTAAGAACGTGGGTCGTTCAGGTGGCGCCCTCCCCAGCAGCCCACGCGAGCTATCAGGGGCCCAGGAGTCGGGGGCCCTGGAAAGAACTGACAGCCAGCACCCCTGTCTGAACGGACGCCCGGACAGGTAAGGGGGGGAGACAGGAAAAAGGCCCCTGAAGTTCTGGGGACACCACTGTACCCAGGGGCCTTCAGCTCTCAGGGGGGCTCTTCCAGTTTCTGCTGCCCCCCCTGAGGAAAGGATAGGGGAACCCCCCGGAAGGATAAATATATCCGGCCAGACCCAGAGGCCCATCAGGTACTAACCAGGCCCGACCCTGCTTTGCCTCCGAGATCATACGAGATCGGGCAGGCGGCGCCCTCTTTCACTTTCAGGGTGATGTGGCCGTAGGCCTTCCCCAGGCATTTGGTCCGGCTCCCAGGGGGGGACCACCAGCCCCAGGCTTCGGGTCATTTGGAAAAAAACAAACGGTTTCGCTGTGTAGGGAGAAACACAATCAAAAACTGAGGATCAAGGGGAAGGGTGGGGACTTAACCGCTTGACATCCGGAGGACGTCATATGACGTCCTCGACTTTCGGGGCTTATATCTGAATGATGTCTGAGGCTACAGACATCATTCAGATACCGGCATTTTCAGCCGGCGATTCCGTACACCATAAGAACGATCATAGCGGCTGTTCCCCGGCTTGATCGTTCTTACGGGCGGCGGGAGGGGACGTCCCCCCCCTCCCGCCGCCCTCCGGTGCTACTACCGACTCACCTCAGCGATCGGTGAGTCGGATAGCGGATCCGCCGGCGCCGGATGTTCACCATAGAGATTTCCGGCGGACCAGATGGTCGCCGGAGTCTCTATGATCGTTCGGAGGCCGGGCGCGATGTTATGACGTCACGCCCGGCCTCTGCATTCAAAAAAACGGCGCCGCTTCAGCTGTGAAGCGGCGATCGTTTTATTTTTTTTTTTGATTTTAGGCTTCCCAGCCTAGAGGTGAGATGTGGGGTCTTATTGACCCCATATCTCACTGTAAAGAGGACTGATCGTCTCATATTCCTATTACAAGGGATGTTTACATTCCTTGTAATAGGAATAAAAGTGATCAAAAAAAAAAAAAATTTTTTAAAGTGTAAAAATAAAAATTTTTAAGTAAAATTAACAATAAAAAAAAAAAAAAAAATTTTAAAGCGCCCCTGTCCCCGTGAGCTCGCACGCAGAAGCGAACGCATACGTAAGTCCCGCCCACATATGAAAACGGTGTTCAAACCACACATGTGAGGTATCGCCGCGAACGTTAGAGCGAGAGCAATAATTTTGGCCCTAGACCTCCTCTGTAACTCAAAACATGTAACCAGTAAAAAATGTTAAAGCGTCGCCTATGGGGATTTTTAAGTACCAAAGTTTGGCGCCATTCCACGAGCGTGTGCAATTTTGAAGCGTGACATGTTAGGTATCTATTTACTCGGCGTAACTTCATCTTTCACACAATGCAAAAAAATTTGGCTAACTTTGCTGTTTTGTTTTTTTTTAAAGCATGAAACTGTTTTTTTTTCAAAAAAAACGCGTTTGAAAAATTGCTGCGCAAATACCGTGCAAGATAAAAAGTTGCAATGACCGCAATTGTATTCTCTAGGGTCTCTGCTAAAAAAACATATATAATGTTTGGGGGTTCTATCTAATTTTATAGCAAAGAAATGATGATTTTTGACATGTAGGAGCGAAGTGTCAGAAATGGCCTGGATGTGAAGTGGTTAAAACAGCTGTCGATTGATTGTGTTTCCTGTAGGGAGGAGCCTCTCATCTCAGGTGTGCCGTCCTGGAAGATGACTAGAGAAAAAAAAAAAAAACACAACATCATCTAGACAAGAAGAGAAGAACACTTCCGCATGAGGCACTTTCACTTTATAGAAAGACGGGAAGACGTCCAAAATGAGGTAGAAGGCAAAACCAAGTTAGGAAGGAAAGAGGCTCTGAACCTCTACATCAATGCATCCCTGTGTAGAACCAAAAAGGGATGTACCCAGGACAAGACCGTCATCTCAGAAAAAAAAAAAATCACACAGAGGTGATGGCAACCAGGAAAACAACCTAGTAAATCAGGATGAAAAAGGGACTAGTCCCGAGAGGTTAAAGAGGTGGCAGAGAAGGTGGGGACACAACCAAACACAAAATGAACTAAAGAACTGGAGATTATACGGGAAAAGCAGCAAAGGTGACATATGGTACAAGACTCAAAGCAGAGAAGGGAAGGCTTGCGTGCTCAGGAATAAGATTGCCAGCACCTAAATTAATCCTGAGGGTACTTAAAGCAGAACTTCACCAAAAGGTGAAAGTTTTGCTTGTATGCATCCTCCACACAACCCCCCCCCCGCCACTGCCACATTTGGCACTTTTTTGGAGGGAGTGGGTACCTAGTTTTCACTGGCATCCGCTCCCACTTTTGTTCAGATGCATTGCGTTCGTCCCCCCCTCTCTGCCCCGCAGCCTTCTGGGATACATCACAGGTCCCAGAAGGCCGAGGGACCAGTCACCAAGTGATGCGTGGCTCATGCAATAGGAAATCAGCTGTGAAGCCGCAAGGCCATATAGCAATATGACGTCGGCAAAGTGGTTCTGTTATCCTGACCAGACGTCATATGACATGATCAGGATAACAAGCCGGCAGTCTGGACACACCGCATCTCCGATCTGGATAAAGAGCCTCTGACAGAGGCTCTTTACCACGTGATTAGCTGTGTCCAATCACAGCTGATCACGGTGTAAACAGGAAAAGCTGTGCATCGGCTTTTCCTCACTCGCGTCTGACAGAGTAGAGGAGAGCCGATCGGCTGCTCTCCCAACGGGGGGGGGGGGGGGGGGGGGGGGGGGGGGGGAGGGGGCTGCGCTTATTAGCACAGCCCCCCCCCCCTGAGGACGCCCACCCAGGACCACCAGGGATGCCACCAAGATCACCACCACTGAAGACCACACGGTATGCCACCCATGGCCACCAGGGATGCCAATGTGTGCCCACATATGCCAATCAATGCCCATCAGCAATGCCTGCCAGTGCCTCCATAGCAGTGATGCCCAGTGCCACCCATCAGTGCTACCAGTGCAGCATTTCAGTGCCCATCAGTGTCGCCTATTAGTGCCCATCAGTGTCGCCTATGAGTGCCCATCAGTGCCACCTCAATGGTGCCACCTCATCAGTGGCTGTCAGTGCAGCCTCATCAGTGCCCATCAGCGAAGGAGAAAATGTCCTTATTTACAAAATTTTATAACAGGAACGGAGAAAAACATTTCAAAATTTTCAGTCTTTTTTTTTTATTTGTTTAGCAAAAAACAAAACCCCAGAGGTGATAAAATACCACCAAAAGAAAGCTCTATTTGTGGGAATAAATGGGGTTAAAATTGAAATTGAAGTGGTTAAGATGCTGGCTCCTGCACCCGAAGCTGATTGAAGAATCGGCTCGGATGAGGACATCGCTGGATCCCTGGACAGGAAAGTGTCCTTGTACTAAAAATCAGAAGCTACAGTATTTGTAGCTGCTGACTTAATTTTTTGGGGGGACCTGGAGCTCCTCTTTAAGGTCAAAAGCTGAACCAGACTTAAGAGCAAAAAGTTCAGGATACATCCCCTAACGCATTGTCAGAAGCAGAGGGTAGTTTTCCCACGCCAGGTACACTACGCTGTCCTAAGTGATGACAGAACCCACAGTAAGTAGACTCCTAGCTTTTACCAACATTACAAGCACCCAGACACCAACAACCAAGCTTGTAAATGGTCAGAGATCAAGCTTCCATTTGTGCCTTTTAACAAACAAAAGAAACATCAAATCCTTTGAATGCGTTTTGCCACTTCCTCTTAATTACATTATCTACTCTTCCGTCTCTAGCACGGTGCAGGCACAGGGAGTTTTGATATATTGTCATCTCTCATCTAGATCGGGGTCTCCAAACTGCAGCCCTTTGCTAGCCTTTATCAAGCTCTTGGAGCACTATTCCTTTAAAGTATATGAGGTACCATTTCTCCCACTGACAGACACCAACAACGGGGCACTGTTTCTTCCACTGATAACAATGATGGGGCACTACCCCTCCTTTTACTGACCCCACACCCTGAGGCAATGCTTATTCTCATTAATGCTTGGGCCGGGACATTTTATATCCTCACTGGCCACAATCTGCCCCCCTAAAGTCTGAAGGCCAGTATACTAGCCCTTTGTTTGAAAAGTTTGGAGATCCCTGACCTAGATGAAACTAAAAAAAACAAAAAAAAACAAACAGTTTTGATAAGAAAAAACATTGTAATTGGAACATCATTACAGTGGGAGACATCCTTAAAAGGAAAAGTAGGACCAAAGCTTTTTTTGGCCCTACTTCTAAAGTTTACAGGAGTGCAATTCATTCTGCTGTCCTGTGATCTGTTTTCAGCCAACAGCGAGCTAAGGACCACTGTCAGCACTCAAGAGGTCCAGGCTCTGAATCGATACCGACTTTACAGTCTGGATCCACCCAGAAGCCTGGACCGATAGCTGGCTCAGTCTCCTAGCAAGCGGTTGAGAACCTGACCTAGCCGCCTCCCCTTCCTCCAAAGCAAACGCTGGAGGGGCAGAGAAGAAAACTGGCGACAGTCACTGCTCTCTGGTCATAGTGGACGAGAGAACTATGTTATCAGCGGTGTTTGATCGCTCTGTTCTCAGTGCAGAGGCAGCGGGGGACAGATGCAGCATTTGATCAATGCTGTATCCACCTGAGTATAATTTTTTTTTTTTTAAAGAGATAGCTGCTGTTTTGCTCTGTTTTGATAAACCAGAGAGCTCTGGGAATCCTATGCTTTGCATTAAATGTATATTTGTATTCCTCTCAATCCATAGCCGGTGACTGAAAAGTAAAAATTGGAGCAGCAGACTAATGAGCTCATCTCTCTGCTCTCTTCCTATCAGCATGCTGCCTGCGCTTGAGTAAAAATGAATGGCTCCTTGTACTGCTTCTCCCTCCACCAGTCTGAGCTTTACTTTATAAGGGCTGCAGGAGGTAGATACCAGGTCAAATTCAGTTACTAACACAACTTTGAAAAAAAAAATGTAAGATACATTTTAGGATGTAGTAAGAGCCCTTTCACACTGCCAGCATGGGGTTGTCAGTGGTAAAGCGCCGCTAGCTTTAGCTACGTTTTACCATCGTTTTTGCATGCTTTTAACCCTCGCTAGCGACTGAATAAAGGGTTAAAAGCGCTGCCGAGGTGCTTAGAAGGCGCTGCCCATTGATTTCAATGGGCAGGGGCGCTTTAGGAGCGGTGTATACACCGCTCCTAAAGTGCCTCAAAGAAGCTGCTTACAGGACTTTTTTTGACATGCTGCCAGCGCAGCGCCCCAGTGTGAAAGCACTCTGGCTTTCACACTGGGATTGCAGATGGGGCTTTTTAGGCGCTAGTTTTTAGCGCTAAAGCGCCTGAAAAATGTCTCCCGTGTGAAAGGGGTCTAAAGAATACAGAGCTCCACTAGGCCCTGATCTGCCTGAAATTCAGTTTTATGCATTTCTGTTCTGTTACTTGAATGCAAACGTCAAAAGAAAATGTGTTCTTTTTTGCCACAGGTTTGCGTTGGAGAACAGTTACGTGAATAGCAAAACGCTAAGATTCAGCTGGAAAGCAAACATCAAGCTCAGATATATTTTTAACACCTGCTCTGGAAAGAGAACCATGATCAATTTAAGGGTCCATCAAGAAATTACTCTGCCAAAACCACTAACAGATGTACTGAAAGGTTTAAACAAATCCAAGTGCTTCTGAAAATACCACAAAAAAATAAAAAAAAAAAATAAAAAAAAAGTGACTGGCAGCTCATACTCTGCTTGCTTTCAAACAAAGCCAGAAACACAGCCAAAAGAGAAACATACCTGACAGGAAAGCCAATTTCTTTTTTAGTATTGGTAAAATCACAGTGGCATCCATCTTGCTTCTTTACAGTGAACGAGTCTGCAAAAGAAAAAGAGCAAGCATACTTTAGTCAAAAACATACAAAAAAAAAAAAGGTCTAAATATCAGGAGTTGAAGACCCTAAATAAAATAAACAAGTATAATAAGCAAACACTTGGAATCGGCAGCGCAGAAGTTGAATGAAGCTACTTGGCAACAGTAATACGATCAGAAATATTGCCTACGCTATGGCTGGCAGCAGTTGTTCTTGGCTTGGAAAACTAGAATACTTCCGTAGTAAAGGTAGGCAGCAATTTATTGGAGAAGTCCAGATGGTGCCCATTGGCTACACAGGTCTTTATAAAGTGTTACTTCCTCCATCTTTATGACACCCACTGCCAAATAAAATTGTAAAATTATAAAATGATTATCAATTCAGTCGCTACAATGGTTGACTTCACAGATGCTAACACAAGGTAAGAAGATAACATCATACCCAACATTTTACTGAATCACATTCTGGTTGGCATTGACTCAATTATATGGTTATGAGAATGCAACAGTATCATCATCAGCCATTGGTTTTCAATAAGGAGAGAAAGGAGAAAACCCGAAATTCTGGAATATGATCACACCTAATTTTTAACTCAACTAGAGCAGCTACGCTTACATTTTACAATCATTTTTAAACGATATTATAGTTTAGCAAAACAAAACACCCTGGTAAAACAGGATTTCTCAGCTATATTCATGAGTAAACTGAAACTTGATAAATGTGGCTAATAAATTAATAGTAAACTAAGTTCAACTTTACAACATGTTTTTGCCAAAAGTTGAAAATGTTCTTGCCAAATAACTTCCGAATTGTACTGTCCAGAAGAAGTGTTGCCTGCTAGTTGTCAACACAATGATGCAGCAAAATCATTGACGTACTCCATGAAGAACGCCTATTTACAATAGCTAAATCCCTCAAAAAAACATTGAGAGCTTCTTCATCTTTCCATCAAATGTGGACATGCAGCTCCAAGTACATTATACCAAAAAGAACTTGGATATAAAAATGATCAGTTTTTGAATCCGAGAGGCCTGCATTTAAACAAATTAACTGCTTACCAACCGCGGCTCTCCCAGGCACCGCACCCTACCCGGTACAGCACAATGAACTTCCTAGTTTAGAGATGCACATACACGCACCGGCAGATCTGTGCTACGATTGGACACAGTGCACGTTTTTTTAACAGGTTACAGCCAATGGTCTTCGCTGTATACCAGCTGATTGGCCGTGGCCAATCACAGCACAGAGGTCTGTGTGTCTGTAAACACAACACACAGATTCTGGCTGGATTTCCTCTGATTTCCGTTACCATTCTGTACTGAAAACATGGAGAGACTCCAGCCAGATCTGTAGATAAAAGCAGCACACATACACTTGCATACATTTGTTAGTCAGACAGTTAACACCTTGATCACGCCCGTCACCCAGCAAGTGTCATTAGTACAGTGTACAGTATTATCACTGATCACTGTATTAGAGTCACTAGTGACCTTCCCTCCCAGTGTCAATTAGCGCCATATTGCCCATCACACTATCACAGTCACACTATAAGTCGCTGATCACCGCCATTACTTGTATAGCGTGTGTATGGATCAGTATCCTGATCACATTCACAACTATACTAGTGTAACCAATCTTATAGTATTCCCAAAAACGCAGTTTTATTTTTACTAGACATGTAGCAGAATACATTTTGACCTAAATTTTTTGAAGAAATCAGATTTTATTGGATATGTATTATAACAGAAAGTAGAAAATATAGTTTGTTTTTTTCTCTATGTTCTCGCATGGGCATATACTGTAGCACGTCATGTGTGAATGACACCTTAGAGTGCACTCACACTGGGCACAATAACACTGATCTGTGCCCAAGTGCAACTGTCCCCCCTTTCACACATATATCATCACCTTTAACAACCAGACCACAGTAATTCCAGTTCTGTGCTCAGAGATGGAGAGTTCTGTGAACAGACAAGGTTTACGATGAAGCGCACTGGACTGAAACACAAGCGCACCTTGCCCCGACCATCTCTAATTGGTTTTGGGTGCAGTATGTTTAAAGCCGTTCTTCACCCTGGAAACCCAAAATTTGATTTATCGCGATGATCTGACTGGAAGTGGAGAATTGTTAAAACCAGATTCCTGCACTCCACCCAAAAAAAAAAAAAAAAAGTGTCAAAATTTAAAGAGGTGTGGGGGAAGGAGGCAGGCAAGCGGAATTTCCCATTTTAGGTGAAGTTCCACTTTCACCAGTCCCGGGGACAGATTAAAGCACTACACAAACGAAAAGGACCGAGGTTAAAACTGCCAGTTTGAGTACACTTCCCATATTTATATACAGTGCCCAGTTTCTCTGACTCTCGGGGCCTGTGTGGAGAAATCTACAGATGTGTACACATACCTAGGTACCTGCTTGTTAATTACACTGTCAGTTAAGCCAGGACAGATTGCCAAAAGTGCACCTTAATGTGTCCATAGTCCTACAAGTTGTGAACATAAATAACCTCAAGCCGGCAAGGGTCAGCTTTTCTGAAAGTACACTGTGTACATTCCTAAATCTAATATAGGAGGATAAGTAAAGGAAATTACCAGTTACCAGCATCCCAAGACAGCAGGAATAAGTGCATTTATAACCATCATTTTGTTTGAAGCCAATGCTTGAAGCAGACATTAAGGTTGATCAGACACAGTCACTGTAAACTACAATAATTTGCTTTTACTTAGAATTTTATAAGTGGTTTTATTACATGCAATGCTTACAATAAAAAAAAAAAACACACCACAAACCAATCTCTTAACCATTATGTGGTGTTTCTTGCCAATACACTATATATCGATTGGTTAGCACCCATTTAAAAAATGAAACTATAAGGAGATTATATATATATATAATTTATATATTATTTAATCGGCATATAACACGCACTTTTTTCCCCTGAAAATCAGGGGAAAATCGTGGGTGCATGTTATACGTCGATCCCCACTGTCTTTGTGCCAAAAAAGACCGAGCCGAGTGCTGAGCTCCGCTCGCAGTCACACAGTCCCGCCTCCCTGCTGTCTCTGAGAGGATGAGGAGCGAGTGCTGCCGAAAAAGACCGAACCGAGTGCTCAGCTCCGCTCGCAGTCCCACCCAGCTCCTATGATGGACATAACACTCCGTCCAATGGCGGGACTGCAAGCCGAGCCGAGTACACAGTAGACTCGGCTCGGTCTTTTTCGGCAGTGCACGCTCCTCATCCTCTGAGACAGCAGGGAGGGGGGGGCGGCGTGACAAGCCGAGTACACAAGCTCTGTTTATATAACGAGCCACGTACACAGGCTCTGTCGGTGGCAAATTTAAACAAATAAATGCTGCAAACGGCACATGGCACTGGGCAAGGCTGCACTGGGCAATGCAGCATATGACAATGGGCAAGGCTGCACTGGGCAAGGCTGCATATGACAATGGGCAAGGCTGCAAATGGCACTGGGCAAGCTGAAAATGGACACTGATCATTCTGCAAAGATGGACAAGGCTGCAGATGGACAAGGCTGCAGATGGGCACTGATGAGGCTGCATTGATTGGCATTTAAATGTAAGTTTTTTCCTTAAAAACTTCCCTCCTAAAAGTTTTTTTCCTTACAATGCCCTCCTAAACTTGGGGTGCGTGTTATACGACGATACATATGGTATATCTTATTGAATGCTTTCTTTACATAATATTTATTTTCTATATGTGATAATGTGATATACATCTTCTGTTTTACACACACCAAACAAATGACAAAGGGTTCCCTGCACTATGGGATGTCTAAAGGATAGCACAGCAGTAGCCACAATCCTTGAGGCCGGGTTCACATATGTGCGGCCGCAAGTTTGGGCCTGGAGTCCGACGTGTGTCTGTTCAACAGTTTAGATGCGATTCAGGTCCGAATTTTTGCCTGAATTCACACCTGAACGGGACCCAAAAAAGCACCGGAGCCTCCGTGGCCGCCCTGTGTGAACCAGTTCTATTGAAAGCCGGTCACGCTCGCCTGTCATGCAAATTGGATGCAGTGAAATTCGCATATATGTGAACCCAGCCTGAGGCTCGTTTTGTCTAAACCTTCAGACAGAGCCATATTGGTTGGGTTGAAAAAAATAAAAAAATAAAAGGAAAGAGTCCACTTTTCAAAGTGAATGTTTACTATCTTAGTGAACATGGTGAAGTTTATTCATCTGAAGCCTCCAATCACGTGCAAAGGGAGGTTCACCCGAATTGTCCTGGTGAACAGTGTTAATTTTGATGTCAAATTCCGATTTGGTTTTAGCCATAGCCTCTTGACTAAAATGCCATTTTAGTTTTAGTCGCAATTTAATCATCTGAAATATTTTAGTCCACTAAAATCTTCAGTATCATAAACAAAGATATTGCTTTTTGACAAACAGAAGTGCAATTTTAAAATATAAAAAAAAAAAAAAAATATTATTTAATATTATTATTAATATTGATTATATTACTTTTTGACCACTGCTAAGTTAACAATTTAAAAAGTTTTATTCATAGTCCTTTGACTAAAATGCCATTTTAGTTTTTGCCCAGGTTCACACTGCTGCAACATGAAAGTCACGCGACTTCCGATCCATCTTTGCCCTGCAACTTCAGTTTAACTTTGATCCGACAATGTGACTTTTTACACCCTATGGCATGGGTGCTCAACCTGTGGCCTTCCAGCAAGTCCCATGATGACTGCAAGGCTGACAGGTACACCCAAAGGCAGAGACATGATGAGACTTGGAGTTTCACAAGAGCTGCAGGGCCACAGGTTGAGCACCCATGCTCTATGGCATTGAAGTCGTATCAAAGTAGTGCAGGAACCTTTTCCAAAGTCTGAGCGACTTGTGTCAGATCAGTTACGATGGCTCTCATAAGGAAACATTTAAATTGACGTCACGTGACTTGTGCTCTCACAATTCGGATCTCATGTCACAGCAGTGTGAACTGGCATTAAGGGCAATTTCACACTGGGGCGTTGGCGCTAAAGTACCACTATTTTTAGCGGTGCTTTACCGTCGTTTTAGTGGCGCTTTTTGGGCACTAGCAGGCGCTATTAACCCCCGATAGGGGCCGTAGAAAGGGTTAAAAGTGCCTGCAAAGCGCCGCTGCCAAGGTGCTTTAGGGGCGCTTTAGGAACAGTGTATACACCACTCCTAAAGCGCTGCACAGATGCTGCTTACAGGACTTTTTTTTTTAATGTCCCGCAAGCGCACTGCTCCAGTGTGAAAGCCTGAGGGTGGAGTGGCAGGTGAGACGCTTTACAGGCACTTTTTTTAAAGTGCTTTAGTGCCTGTAAAGCACCTCAGTGTGAAAGTGGCCTTAGCCATATTTTCGTCATTTGAATTGAAACTGAATTTTATTTTCGTTTAGTTTTTGTCACTGAAAACATGCAGCTGACGAAAACATTTTCGTTGACGAAATTAACACTGCTGGTGAAGCCCATTACTATGACAAAGTTAAGGGAAATTCCAAAAATGTGAGCTGTCATTAGAACAGGAATAGAGGGGAAGTTTTCCAATAGGGGCTCCAGTCAAAACCATCTCACTTTCATACATACATTACAGACCTATTTCTGGCAGGCACCCACCCCACTTCCGCCTGGATAACCTGGGCAATCCAAGAAGAAGCAGCTCGCCCCCTGCTGGCAACCTCCTGGGACTGGTCACAATCCCCAGAAAGCTGCAGGTCCATTCACAGAGCGCAGCGTGATTTGCGCATTGGGGAGTCAGTTGTGAAGCCACAGTTCGCCTCCCACATCCTAGATGGCAGTGCTGCGAACCCAAAGAATGGCCTGGGTGAGGACAGCACTGGATGCCCTGACTGGCAAGTGTGTGTTTATTGAAAGTCAACAGCTACAGTATTTGTAGCTGTTGACTTTTATTCATTTATTTTTTGACCAAAGATCTTTAAGCCATAACCAGTGGATCTATTTGTTCAAGCAGTTGATATTGTGCTGTGTGAGTAAAACAATTTTTTTATAGTTTTTATCTTATAAAGTAAAGGTAGAATTGTGGAGAACCAAAGGAATTATTGATTTAACCTTTCTGTGATGTGAAGGTAATAAAACAAAGAGTGTTTTTCCAATTTGTTTTGAGAGAAAGCCATGAATGCATTTTAAAGTGAAGAGAAAATCATAATATTATATGAGACCTGCACTAAAGATATTTTTACTATTTTTTATGCACATATACAAACACACACACAGTGGGGAAAATAATTATTTGATCCCCCGCAGATTTTGTAAGTTTGCCCACTTACAAAGAAATGAAGGGTCTATATTTTTTTTATCATAGGTGTATTTTAAATGATAGAGACAGAATAACAACCAAAAATCCAGAAAAAACACATAAAACAAAATGCTATAAAACTAAGTTGCAGTTCAGTGACTAAAAGAAGAGTGGACCAAAAACCCTCCTGAGATGTGTGCAAACCTGGTAATCAACTACAAGAAACGTCTTACCTCTGTGCTTGCCAACAAGGGTCTCCACTAAGTACTACGTCATGTTTTGCTTGGGGATCAAATACGTATTTCATTTATACTTATTTTAATTTTAAATAAAAATATTTTTAATGTTTTATTGACTGAAATGCAACTTAATTTATAACATTTGTATCGTGTTTTTCCTGGACTTTTGGTTGATATTCTGTCTTTATCATTTAAAATACACCTATGAATTTTTTTTTTTTTTTTAGACTCTTCATTTCTTTGTAAGTGGGCAAACTTACAAAATCTGCAAGGAATAAAATAATTATTTTCCCCACTGTATATACACACACACATACATATGTGTGTATACATATTTGTTTTTGCACCGTGTTTATTTTTATAACAAATGTATGCACTTTGATAGTTAAGATAAATGGGGGGGGGGGGGGCATGATGGTATAAGAGCTTCAGATTTCGTTGCTACCAAGTTGCTTTATGTACTTGGTGACTGTAGCTGCTGGATTTACAATAATTCTACAATTCTATAGATTCTAACTATGGTCTTTAACCAAGAACAGCTTTAAAGCAGATTGAAATGATCACATTTTAGTTTGCCAAATGTTTTGGCTCAATATGTAGAAAGGACAGTGGGAAAAAAAATAATAATACGATTCAGAGAGCCAACAAAGACTGCTGATTGTAAAGCCAGGGTACAAATACAGAATATATTATTTCTGTTCCCCTGCAAGGCATACAGAACTTCTTCAGCAGATGCCGAGATATCACTTATACTGACAGAGGATTGGAAAAACACAGTGCCTGCACTCCACTAAATGTTTGTGCCGTCAACCATATCTGTGGGGGGAGATATAATACAAAATGTGCAATGAGCAGTGAAGTGCACCAACCAGTCATGTGCAAACTGAGCTCATTTCCTTCTATGTTGCTGAATAGCGTGCAATGCTAAAATGTCCTATGAAGCCATATATAAAGTTTAGTGGGAAAAAATGCATTGTAAAACCAATGGCAGTGACCACAGATATCCATAGGACAGTTGTCTGTATTCAATATAATCTATATGACTTTTTTTTTTTCATTCTAGTGTACATACAATAAAATAGCCATACTTTTTAAACTGAGGGCAGAAGGCCAACTCGGGGGCTAGCAACACATTAACAGTGGCAAGCCATGCAGGAGAGACGGCTACTTACCTCTGTGGACACATTCGCTGGTCTTAAACGCTGATTAATCTCGCTTGCTAGTGACAGGGTAGCAAGGTAGTGACATCTCATTGGCCCCACTAGTGAAGGAGTGATTTTTATAGACTGGTAAGAGGTCTTTTGGTGGCCCCAACAATGGCAATTGTCACCAGCATCAGAATCACCCATGTGGCATGGCCCTTACAATGAGCAAAGGAAAATGATCCTTTATGGATCAAAGATTCTCCAGGACACACTAGAGTCTATGCTAAGATTTTCAACGCTTGTATACTCACTCTCAGATGTACAATGGGCTGTACATACACTGTGAGCACAATTATTAGGCAAGTGAGAATTTTGACCAAATCATCATTCTCATGCATATTGTCCGACTCCAAAATTCATAAATTTGAATGCTTATTGGATTTAAGCATATCAGGTGATGAGCATTTGTGTAATGAGGGAGGTTGTGGCCTAAGGAACACCCTATATCAAAAGGTGTGCATAATTATTAGACAGCTTCTTTTCCTCAGGCAAAATGGACCAAAAGAGATATTTAACAACATTTTTTAAAAAGTCCTTCAGAGGGATGCAGCACTCTTGAAATTGCTAAGATATTGGGGCGTGACCACAGAACCATCAAACATTTTGTTGCAAATGGTCAACAGGGTTGCAAGAAACATGTTGAGAAAAAAAAAAAAGATGCAAATTAACGGCCAAAGATTTAAGAATCAAAAACGTGAACCTGCCAGGAACCCATTATCCTTCAGTGCTGTCATTTTCCAGAACGGCAACCTACCTAGAGTGCCCAGAAGTACAAGGTGCTCAGTGTTCGGAGAAATGGCCAAGGTAAGGAAGTCTGAAACTCGACCACCACTGAACAAGACAAGTTGAAATGTCAAGACTGGGCCAAGAAATATCTGAAGACAGATTTTTCAAAGGTTTTATAGACTAATGAGATGAGAGTGACTCTTGATGAACCAGATGGATTGGCCTGTGGCTGGATCAGGAATGGGCACAGAGCTCCACTTTGACTCGGACTCCAGCAAGGGGAGGTGGGGTACTGGTATGGGCTGGCAGGTATTATTTAAGATGAGCTAGTTGGACCTTTTTGGGTTGAAGAAGGACTCAAAATCAACTGCCAAACCTACTACCAGTTTTGAGAAGACAATTTCTTCAAGCAGTGGTACTGGAAAAAGTCTGCAAAAGTCTTTCAAGAAGACCATGATATTTATGCAGGACAATGCTCCATCGCATGCATCGAAGCACTCCACTGTGTGGCTAGCCAGTAAATGCCTTAAAGATGAAAGAATAATGACATGGCCCACCTTCCTCACCGGACCTAAACCCTATTGAGAACTTGTGGGCCATTCCTAAAACGGGAGATTTACAGAGAAGGAAAACAGTACACATCTCTGAACAGTGTCTGGGAGGCTGTGGTTGCTGCTGCACAAAAAGTTGATTGTCAATAGATCAAGAAACTGACAGACTCCAAGAATGGAAGACTTATGACCGTCATTGAAGAAAGGGTGGCTGGTCACTGATTTTTTCTTTTTTAAATGTCAGAAATGTTTATTTGTACATTCTGAGCTGTTTATTTTCATCTGTTAAAGTGAGAATAATAAAGCGAGAGGGGAATATTTTCATTTTTCATTTAGTTGCAAAATTCTGCACACCAAGGCTCCATTCACACCTGAGTAATCTGCAACAATAGCTGCACCCGCTCGTTTTGTTATAGCTTCTTTTTTTTTGTTTTTAACTTGAGCGTTTTTGGAGAGGCCCCATTCATTTGCATGGTCTTCCCTCTGCTCCAAAAAATAGGATTTTTTCGTCATACTTACCTGTAAAATCCCTTTCTTTGAGTACATCATGGGACACAGAGTCAGGCTAATATTCATTACCTGCTGGGACGTCCCAGAGCAATAGCCTTGAGGGGATGGAGACACCCTGCCAAACAATAGCCATCAGAACTTATACAGCAGCCCGCAGTACAGCGGCCCAAAAGCCGAATCCTCGGCTGCTCGAACATCCACTTGATAAAATTTTGTGAACGTATGCGCTGAAGACCAGGTGGCAGCCTTACAAATCTGAGCCACAGTTACCTGATGGTGAAAAGCCCAGGACAGTCCTACACCCCTGGTAGAATGAGCTCTCACTCTAAAAGGGAGGAGCTTTATGTTTCAAACCGTAGGCCTGAATGATTAATTGACTGACCCAATTGGCAATGGAAACCTTGGAAGCTGTCTGCCCCTTCTTGGGTCCTTTTGGTAGAACAAAAAAGGAATCTGATCCTCGGATCTCCGCAGATCTAGACAAATAAACCTTGACTGCCCAGGCAACGTCCAATGAATGCAGTTGTCTCTCTCTGCCTCCGAGCGAGGCTGAGAGAAAAAAGAAGGCAAAATAATGTCCTGAATGAAAAGGCCGACACCACTTTTGGCAAAAAAGGATGGAGCAGGTCATAACACTACCCTGTTGTGGTGAAGGATCAAGTACGATTCCCTGCATGAAAGGGCTGCCAACACTTGACACCCTTCTAGCCAAGGTGATAGCCATCAGGAAGGCTAGCTTGCATGACGGCAAGTCTAATGGAATTTCCTTGATAGTTTCAAATGGTTGTTTCTGTAACACAGTCAGCACCAAGTTCAAGTCCCAAGGACACATAGGTGACCTAATGGGGGGGAAGTAAGCGAGTTGCCCCCTGCATAAAGGATCAGACCAGTGAATGGGAGGCTAAAGGCCTTTGGAAGAATACTGATAGGGCCAAAACTTGACCTCTATTTGTACTCAAAGCCAATTTGATTTCCACAGCTGACTGTAGAAAAGAGAAAATTCTCCCAATCACATTTCCGTGGATGCCATTTTTTGGCTTCACACCAAGCAATATAAGTCTTCCAGAGCTTATGATAGATCTTCCTAGTGACAGCTTTTCTAGCATTCACTAGAATAGACACCACTGGTCCCGAGAAGCCACGGTCCTTTAACACCCTGGCTTCAATAGCCTTGCCGTAAAATTTAGAGACTGTAAATTGGGATGGACTATAGGACCTTGAGACAGAAGATCGGGGTGACGTGGAAGCGTCCATGGCCCGTCTATTGTCAGTCTCACAATCTCCAGGAACCAGGGCCTTCTGGGCCAGGCTGGTGCCACCAGATTGACTGGAACCCCCTCTCTCCGAATCCTGCGCAACAAATGTGGAAGGAGAGGGATCGAAGAGAAAGCATAAACCAGGGAGATCTGGCTCCATGGAACTACCAGAGCAACTGCTCCGATTGCCAGAGCATCTCTTGTTCGGGACACAAACTGCTGTAGCTTGTTGTTGAACCTGGATACCAGTAGGTCAACCTCTGGCCATCCCCAACATTGGCAAATTTCCTGGAACACCCATGGGTGTAGGGACCATTTCCCCGGGCGGATCTGCTGGTGGCTGAGATAATCTGCCTTCCAGTTCTCTACTCCCAGGATATGGACTGCCGATAGAATCGGCACATGTCCCTCTGCCCAGGCTAGTATGTGGTTCACCTCCTTCAGAGCTAAACAACTCCTGATACTGCCTTGGTGGTTTATATAGGCCACTGCAGTGGCATTGTCGGACTGAACCCTGATAGGGCAGTCCTGAAGTTCCACTGTCCATGACCGTAGGGCCAGTCGGACTGATAATTCCAGGACGTTGAAGGGCAGGTTCTGTTCTGTCCTTGACCATTTCCCCTGAGTTGTGAGCCCTTCTAGGGTCGCTCCCCAGCCTGAGAGACTGGCATCTGTAGTCAGTACTCTCCAAGTTACCGGGAGGCAGGATCTTGGGTCCAAAAATGGGCCTTGTTACCCAGTTTGGTTTTTAAAACATAAAACAGGTTCGCTCTTTCGGAAACAGGAACCTGTACAATCACTCCTTGATGCACTAAATGATGTAGTGCCTGAAGCAATAAATCTTTTTGGACGATCCGAGGGAACGTTGGATCTAAAAAACCTCTGAGGGGGAACCCCCCACAACTCCTGCTTGCAACCGCGGGATATAATTGAGGTGACCCACATGTCCTGAATTATCATTCTCCAAATGTCTGCAAAGTGCAGCAACCCCCCCCCCCCACTCAATGGAGTGGGGGCATCCCCTCAAAAGGAGGGCTTGGTGCTGGGTTTAGAAGAATTTTGGACCCAGGGCTTTTTCTGGCCCTGGCCTTGCGGCTTGCCCCTGGCCCTAGCGCCCTGTTGGCGGAACTGCCTTGGCGCTGAGACATTTGAGGAAGCAGTCCCTGAAATTTCAAACAATGGACGCCTGGTGTTTTTCTTCACAGGAAGTAGAGAATTCTTCCCTCCGGAAATCTTTTGGATATATTTATCCAAATGATCACCAAATAAAAACATTCCCCATGAAAAAGGGAAACCTGTCAATAACTTTTCACAAGGAAGCTCGGCTGACCAGTTCTTAAGCCAAAAAGGTCTGCGCATATGTACAGACAAGAGCCAAACGAGAAACCTGCTGTACTGAATCCTTTTAAGGCGTCAACAACAAAACACAGCACTCGATGAAAATCTGTCTTTTTTTTTAGGCAGATTATCCTCCTGGTTAGGCCTATCAGGTAAATTGACCTGATCCTTTATGGACTGGCAGATACCAATTGCTGCAACAGCTGGCTGAATAGCTGAACTGGACAAAGAAAAGGAAGCCTTTAATAATGACTCCAATTTCTTGTCAACAGGGTATTTCAAGCCCTGTGCGTTATCTACCGGACAAGCAAAGTTCTTGTTTAAGGAAGAGACTGCTGCATCTACGGCTGGCATGCTCCATTTTTTTAACAAACTTTTCATCCATGGGATATAAATGGGAAAACCTCTTAAGAGAAACAAAGTCCTGTCAGGATGTTCCCAATCAACATACACCGCCTGTTCCAGCAGGGGGTGTAGGGGGAAAGCCTGTGCGTCCTGAAGAGTCCTTGGGGATCCCAAGAGGACCAGGGGGGGCTCAGTCACCTGTGCAAGAGGCAACTTACAGGCAGAAGGAACCATTTCGGTCAGAGTCAGGATAAAAAGCCTCTGCGACTGAGAGGCAGATATCAACTGGATATCTTTTTGTCCAGATTGCTCAGAAGCAGACTCACCTGCCAAGCCCTCCACAGAATCCTGAGCTTTGAGCTCTTCCCCATTCTCAAACCATTCCTACTCCAAACTAGGAGGCTCCAGGGAGGGGGATCGGTCACGCTTCTTGCCACCTCTGGTCCTTCAGGGAATACAACACGAGGGATACGACTAGGTTCATCAGGAACTACTGATGACATAGGTGTACCCTTCCCTGTAGTGTTAGTCCCACTCCTTTTTTTTTTTTTTTTTTAAGACATTTACTAGCCACAAAAAGAGAGATCGTGGGTTTAGTATTAAAACACCTCAGAAGGGAGATCCTTTAATAGGGCTCACCAAGCCCCTATGCAACAATCCTGCTAAGCACCTTAGCCTGCCAAGCAACACTTGGTGACTCACGTGACCCGGGCAAGGAGAAATGAACAGCTACAAGTACCTGTTCAGAGTCTGCTTTGTGTCCCACAGCTGCCTTCTGGAAGCACTGCTGCTTGGCATATACAGCTTTAATAAGCTGGCGGTGTGCTGGAACGTTCTGTGCATGCGTGTGCATGTACGTGAGTGGTCCCGGCGAACGGGCGTGGCTGTATTCACATATGATGCAAATCTCCGTACGCCCAGTAAAGCATGCTTATTGTAGTCGTTGTGGTTAATGCTTCACATTGTGTAAAAAGGCTGCTTGATCCTGTCTTCTCCGATTCTACCCTTCTTTTACTGTCCTCAATCCATGTCCTGATAGTAGCCTTTGGGGGGCACTCTGCACATGCACAGTTTGGTGTGTATTGCTAGAGGGTTTTTTGGGGATGGTGCATGTGATCAGCACAGTGCCAATCAGCACTATCCAGACAGAGGGTCAGGGGTCATGCAGTCTTATAGGACAGTCAGAGCAGAATGAAAACTCCTCCTACAAGCTTTAACCAGTCCCCGGCCGGACACTGATAGAAATCACAAGACTGCTATAACTGCTGATCAGAAAATTGGCTAACGAAAAGCTTTCCGATCATGTGACACCCATGATAGCCAATCACGGAGGTCACATGACCATAAACCCCACCCTGCCTCCTGGTATCTAAAATCCCTTAAAGGGTGAGAGGCGCTGGCGCCAAAGGGTTAAAGTGTTTGTAAAACCACATTTATTTATATTTTTCGATAGAGTGGTCAGGGGTTAGAATTTTGAGTCACCAGAACAAAAATTATAAAGGAAATCTTCCAACAAACTTGTTACTGTGACACCCGTCTAAGAGGGGGATTACCACTCACTTTGGAGAGAATTTCTCTAACTAGATTTTGGGAGTAATTTACTAATGGAGTAGGGCATATTCCCTTTGCAAAGTGACTTTTAAAAGCTTAGTGAATGATGTGAAGCTGTAATGACTTCAATAATTTAATCAAGTGGAAAAGTCCTGCAAGCAAAAAAATATATATTTTTTAAATGTTCCTTGTAGGGTATTATATGTAGTGAATTTTCACCATTCTTCCAGAAGAGGTCAGGCACTGATGTTTGATGAGAAGGACTGGTTCGCAGCCTCCGCTCTAATTCATCCCAGAGGTGTTCTATCAGGTTGAGGTCAGAACTCTGTGCAGGCCAGTCAAGTTCCTCCACCCCAAGCTCGCTCATCCATGTCTTTATGGACCTTGCTTTGTGCACCGATGCGCAGTCATGTTGGAACAGGAAGGGGCCATCCCCAAACTGTTCCCACCGAATTGGAAACATGAAATTGACCAAAATGTCTTGGGTATGCCAACGCCTTAAGAGTTCCCTTTACTGAAACTAAGGGGCCAAGCCCAACCCCTGAAAAACAACCCCACATCATAATCCCCCCTCCAACAAATGATTTGGACCAGTGCACAAAGCAAGGTCCATAAAGACATGAATGAGCGAGTTTGGGGTGAAGGAACTTGACTGGCCTACACAGAGTCCCGGACCTCAACCTACTAGAACACCTTTGGGATTAATTAGAGCGGAGACTGCGAGCCAGGCCTTCTCGTCCAACATCAGTGCCTGACCTCACAAATGCACTTCTGGAAGAATGGTCAAACATTCCCATAGACACACTCCTAAACCTTGAGGAGAGCCTTCCCGCAAAAGTTGAAGCCGTTATAGCTGCAAAGGGTGGGCAAAATCAATATTGAACCCTATGGGCTAAGACTGGGATGTCATTAAAGTTCATGTGCGTGTAAAGGCAGGCGTCCCAATACTTTTGGCAATAGAGTCGTAAGACAAAATTATTTTTGCAAAGTGAACATGCACTTTAAATAAGCAATTATGTGAAAAAGCTAATCACTGTTTTTTTTCATTTGCACAGTATCTCAATAGTCAAGTGAAGATTCTTAACTCAACAACAAAGGCAGTGCTGTCAATGCAGAAAAAGTGGGCAGGGCTAGGTGTGGCCAGGTGCCGATTGACAAATAAAGGCTTGTGAATCAGCCATGACAATGCTAATAGCCACTCCCCCTGCAATATCTTATCTCTCCGTAGTGCAAACAGACACAGCCTACATGAGAGGGGCAACTCTGCTCTGAATTTATGAGCAGTGCAGCATTATTGCCACACACTTACAGGAAAGACTTCACTGGCCAAATCCATCTGTATTTGTGGGCCATGACAGGGAGACTAAGGCTGGCCATACATTATACAATTTTCTTATTCAATTTTACTTTAGATTTACCATAACCATAGAATATGAGGTCAAACCTAAAGACTTTCAATGTGTATGCAATCAGGCAGGCCCTCGCACTACATAGCTGAAGGTAAATCTAAAGGAAATTGAATAAGAAAATTGTATAGCGTATGGCCAGCCTAAGAACATTTTTAGTGTAGATGCACGTACAATAAAGTGCTTATGCAATTATTTTTCTTTAATAGAAGGATTCGTTCTACAATGTGCCCTTTACAATGTCACAGGGAATGAGAAACATATTCCAGCCTGATACAGACCCTGCCCCTTGTAATCTTCTTGGAGTAACCTGCCCGATTCTTGTGACGGAGGGCGTGTTCAGGAGTCCAGACTTTGTGAACTCTGTGCTCAACCTACTCATGCCAAGCAACTGGAAGAGTGATTTACGCTATGCAAAATTACCCCTTTCTATTAATAATTTGGCAGCTCCCTAAGGCTGGCCATAGATGGATATTTTTCATTCAGTCCATGAAAAAAAAAAAAAAAAATCAAACAGATTCCTCCATCCACACAATCAAGGTGGCTGGAGAAATCCTTCCTGCTGAGACATTGTATTCTGAGCACACACTGATCACCAGCTGCAGCTGATCGAGAAAAAATTTCCCACAAGCCCATCTTACAGAAGTCAATTATTAGGTCAACTTTTTTGGAGCAGGAGCGGCCACATGTGGATTGAAATCCGGGCCAATTTTGATTAATTTATGGCCAGCTTAACCTCTTCACGACTGCACTATAGCCAAATGTAGGCTACAGCGCAGTCACATTGCCAAGAGGGTAACATACAACGTGATTGCTCTTCCTGCGCGTCCTCTGTGGTGCGGATCACAGATCGGGGTAAAGAGCCAATCACAGCGGTTCTTTACCATGTGACCAATTGTGTCCAATTACAGCTGATCACAATGTAAACAGGATTTGCTGGTAATCAGCAATCATCTCCTCACGCTGAGCGCATGTGAGGAGAGCCGATAAGCGGCAACCCACACAGGGGACATCTACACTGATAATCAGGGCAGTGATCATCAGTGCCGCCTCATCAGGGCACATCCGTGCCGCCTCATCAGAGCACATCCGTGCCGCTTCATCAGGGCACATCCGTGCCGCTTCATCAGGGCACATCCGTGCCGCTTCATCAGGGCACATCCGTGCCGCTTCATCAGGGCACATCCGTGCCGCTTCATCAGGGCACATCCGTGCCGCTTCATCAGGGCACATCAGTGAAGAGGAAAAATTATTTATTTACAAATTTTTTTTAACAGAAACTAAGAAAAATTTTTTTTTTCCCCCCAAACGTTTGAACCTTTTTTCGTTTTTTTAGCAATAAATAAAAGAACACCAAAAGAAAGCTCTATCTGTCTCAAAAAAAAAAAAAAATTTTGTTTGGGTACAGTGTTGAATGAGCGTACAATTTTAATTCAGGCTGCATTCATACCTGAGCGTTTCAAAGTTGTGCGTTTTCTCCACGATTTTTCTGCATTTTTTTTACAGATCAAAAGGTCACCCATGTAAAAAGCAGAACGCCTGTAATCTGCCCAAAAGAAGAACATGTTCTTTTTTGAGCTTAAGGCATTTTTCAGGCATTTTGCTTTAGGTGACAAAACACTCAGATGTGAGCAGATGCCATTGAAATGAATGGGATTTTGCTTGTTGGCCGTTTTTCAGGCTTTTTTTCGGGCGTTTAATGAGCTGAAAATGCTCAGGTGCGAATACAGCCTCAAAGTGCGACAGCATGAAAATTGACCTGGGCAGGAAGGGGGTAAAAGTGCCTGGTAGGCAAGTGGTTAATGCAGACTGGCATTTTTAGTAGGCGTATACATATATCCTTTATGCAGCTAGTAAAAACTCTGTTAGAGGAGAAGGAAGATAACCAAGTCTTGCGCTTTATTCTTGTGCTGCCTTCAATGTTTAACAAGCAGTGATCAGTAGATCTGCAGTTAGACTGCAGCTTCAGAACGATAGAATATGTTTTACAGACGCTCTGCTGCTAAGCGTCTAACTTAAAGCCATGTGATAATGAAATACTGGCTCAGAAGCTAATCTCCATCTCTGACTGCCTACACTAATGCTGTGGTGCTGCCAGTGAGTGCCATTTACGCTCTGTAAACAACCACTAATATTTCTTATCTTGTTTTGTCTGCCAGGCCAATGCTTACAGAAAAGACTTTCAGAAGACTATTAAACATGTGTGCTGGTCAAGAATAAATGGCAAGGGTGGAGAACTGAATGTATAACTCAGACAGTAGTATCATCCAAGAGCCATCTGGTGGGTTTAGGAAGCCAAGAAACATGTATTTTGAGAAACAATAGAAAAGGCTTTGAAAATTTAGGAATCAGTTATAATTTTATGAAAAAAAAAAAAAGAATATTTCCTGCGCGATTAACAGTATATCTCAAAGGATATAACCAGATAAAAAGTTATATAAATATGGGGGCAGCATTGCAAACCCCCTCCCAATAAAATGAGACTAGCACTGTGTTATGCAATACCTATATGCAAAATGAACAAAAAAAAAAAAAGTAGTGCAAATGCCACGATGTGCAAAAATATGTGCTAGAAAATACTACTATAATACCCCTTCTTCCTACTGCAAGTGCTCAAATACCTTTGTAAACATATCAATATAATACTATTGACAAACACAATTAAACACAAAACTGGAAGTGACAAACAGGAGGGCCGCTCCTGATGACATCATTGATGACGAAACATGTTGGGTGGAGCCTTCTTATGCTGTCTACATCACTTCCAGCTTGCTTGCTTCCGGTCTGTGGAACACTGGAGTGTCCCGGACAGATTATTATACGCTTTTAGCTTGCATCAACAAGCATTCTTTGATGTAAGTGTATTTAAAAGTTTTGTCTGAATAAAATAAAAAGATAGAAATACACTATTTGGTGTATCCCTTTGGATGTCACCTTTGTCATCACTAAGAACTTTATTGGACTTAATGTACATTTATTATGCATTGAATAGGGGGAGGTGTATACTATTGCCACACATACAGTTTGTGTTTTTTTTTTTTTTTTAATTTATAAAAATAATGGCATCTGGATGCAGTATTACTATATTGATACGTTTAGAAAGGTACCGGAACACTTGCGATAGGGGGAAGGGGTCTTATAGCACTATTTTCTAGCACATATATTTGCACATTGCTGCATTTGCACTTGTTTTTTGTTCATTTTGCATAAAAGATTAGATTAGGTTAAGGTCTATGCACTCAAAGCTATGACTATAAGGACCCATTCACACCAGTGCACTGCAATAATGATCTAACACTTTTTGTGCTGCTCCTGGTGACCCTACATACATGAATGTGTGTTTCCTATGGCAATTTAATAGCAGTGATCTCCAGCAGTCTCATGTACAGGCAGTCCCCGGGTTACAAACAAGATAGGGTCTGTAGGTTTGTTCTTAAGCGGGGGTCCACCTATCTATCTTTTTTTTTTTTTTTTTTGAGTTCATTCACAAACTTTTCTTCTCATCATTACATACTCACATATTGTGTGTAATATGTCCGCCTGTGTCAGATTTCGTCAGAAAGAATAACTTATATTATTCACTGCAGGCGGTTTCCATCTTCATTGTGGGCATTTGAAGCCCACAAGCATTTATTTCCTGGATGCGGTGAATGCTGTGCTCCCAGCATTCACCGCTCGTTCCCGCACATGCTCAGTGGCATCCTGGGAAGCCTGAGACTAGCTCCCAGGAGACTGTGCGGAGTCTGGGAGAGGCTAGAAACACGCCTACTCCCACGGGAGGAGAACCAGGAAGTGCAAAGAAGAATAGAAAAATAAAAGGTAATTACGGCAATTTAAATTTTTTAAAACGGCATGTCAGCATCTAGGCAAGGAAGAGAATACATACAGATATTGTTCAAAATTTGGGTGGAACCCCGCTTTAAGTTGAATTTGTATGCAAGTCGAAGCAGGTACATTTTGTAAGTGTAGCTCCAGCCCAAAAAATAATTTCAAAGTTATTTGGATAGCATAGGGAAGGGTTAACACCCCTGTAATGTTTGTTTTGCTGTCTGTGCCCCATTCAGAAGATTTCACCTTTTTGTCCCAATGACAATTCGATTTTGAAAATTTTGGGTTGTTGGGTTGGAAACAAGGATTGGTGATAAAGCTTCAGTGGAGACACCTTTTTCACCATGATAACTTACAGGAGTGAATTTCCCTTCCTAGGGGTAGATTTCCTCTCACTTCCTGTTGTCTCCCTCCGTTTGTAAGTAGGA
Organism: Aquarana catesbeiana; assembly: GCF_042186555.1. Taxonomy (NCBI): domain Eukaryota; kingdom Metazoa; phylum Chordata; class Amphibia; order Anura; family Ranidae; genus Aquarana; species Aquarana catesbeiana. The sequence goes on along the minus strand of NC_133329.1, from coordinate 325,988,822 downwards.
GTCGTTTGTAAGTCCGATGTTTGTAACCCGGGTGCCGCCTGTAATAGGTGTCCAATCTCTGACAGCTTTCTGTAGCATAATATTACTGAATATTATGTGCAGCCCTTTGGGTATGTCAGGGGCTACACTTGAGGCCCCCTCTATCAACACAGTTGACCACCACTACTCTAAAGTCTATGAGTATTTTTATATTTAAAGTTTAAAGTAAATTTAAACACTCTAGCTTCAAAATACAGGGATTTTTAAGGTGCCAATCAACAAATGACAAATTACTAAAATACAAATTAATTTTAATCAAACAGTTGTTTGACAAAGTCCCATTAAAATCATGGACAAACTCATCGAGATATTTTTCAAAATTGGTTCCATTTGATCTCTTCACAAACAGTATGAGAAGATGGCCTCAACATGTTTAGCCAAGATTGGCTTCATCGAGAGGAAAATTGGCTGTGCAGCGTAAAGGGGAACTCCACTTTCAGGGGAAAAAAAAAATTGCATAATAATAAAAAAAAAAAAAAAAAAAAGAAGAAGAAGAGAGCATACACAATTGTGACAAGTCATTCAGATTCAACTGTAATAGTCATATTGTAATTGAATGTTATTAAAAATGACCTTGCCTTTTCAATCTGCAGCTCTGTAATTTTCTGTAAAATGCAATGCAATATGGCTACCTGGAGGTGTTCTGTACACAGATGGTGTAAGGAACGCCACCCCGGATATGTAATTTCCTGCTTGTGTGATTGGCTTACTGACTTTCTCAGAAGTCTGCAGTAAGATACAAATTTGATTCCATCTCCTGGAACAAAAATATAATTTTTGGTGATATACTCCCAAATCAAGTCTAAAGCCCACTATAGGACGGTTGAAACGTCGACCTGTTCAGCACGAACCAGCTGAGATTTGAACTATGTATGGGCAGGCTGAATATACCCAAGTTAATTGATTAACTTGGGTACAACCAGCCTGCCGGCGTTTACATGCGATTATTGCAAGCGGCTGTTATAGCCGCTAGCAGTAATCACGGTCTTCTCCCGATGGGATGACTTCCCCCCGTCTCATTGCGAGGAGAACACAATGGCTAGGTGGGAGGGATTCCCCTGTCAACACCATCTGTGTCCATGGGGGAATTGAGCAAATTTCTTTCTTGCAACATGTAGTTGAAGGAAAGAAATTCGCTTCGTCTATGGCCAGCCTGAAGGGATGAAGACCCTGCAATTTTCCTCATCAGAGCCCTCCAGGTGCAGCAACTGATTGGTAAATATAAAACCACTCCCATACAGATTCACTTTCCACATGGACACAGACAAACAGCTATTTCTTCAAAATTACAAAAGGTAGGAATCTGCAACAAAGTTTGTTAAATGTACACTGGTCACCCAGAGGGGATTTTTTTTTTTTTTTTTTGACAAAAAAAAATAAGGAAGAAGGTCGAGTAACTCTTTAAACTAGATTAAAGAAAGATATATACATAAGTGGCTGAGGCTAAGGCTGGGTTCACACTAATCCTATGCGAGAACCACCGCGATTCCTGTGCGGGTTCCAGCGACGCATCAAACTCACAGGCAGTTCACACTGCTCTCTGCGAACTGCTGCGGATGTCAATATAAAGTTAATGACACCCCAAATCAGTTACATTTGGGAGATATATATAGTGTTAGAAACAATCTGATAGAAATCCTCAGACTCTAAGAACAGTGACAGGAAAATTCAAAAAAGCAGAATAGCATCTCAGTCAAAGGAATTTTCAGACAGACAGTGTATGTGTTTGTAAGAATACTCTTGTCTGGAAATCGATACGTGCATAACCAGAAAGACATCTAGTAGCAGCAGCATGCTTTTATTTTTATCTTATTTTTTTTAACCTGTCATGATAGGGTTAAAAAAAAAATAGCCCTATATTAGTACAAAAACAGCAGATAATCACTACTATAAGATGTTAATTTATACTGTGAAATAGGAATAAACTGTATATAAAACACATATACAGTATCTCACATTTTTGTAAATATTTAATTATATCTTTTCTTGTGACAACACTGAAAAAATTACACTTTGCTACAATGTAACCACTTAAAGACCAGCCTCGTTTTGGATTTTAGGTGTTTACATGTTTAAAACAGGTTTTTTTGCTAGAAAATTACTTAGAACCCCCAAACATTATATATTGTTTTTTTTCTAACACCCTAGAGAATAAAATGGCGGTCATTGCAATACTTTTTTTTGCACCGTATTTGCGCAGCGGTCTTATAAGCGCACTTTTTTTGGAAAAAAATCACTTTTTTTGAATAAAAAAATAAGACAACAGTAAAGTTAGCCCAATTTTTTTTTATAATGTGAAAGATAATGTTATGCCAAGTAAATTGATACCCAACATGTCACGCTTCAAAATTGCGCCCCCTCGTGGAATAGTGTCAAACTTTTACCCTTAAAAATCTCCATAGGCGACGTTTAAAAAAATTCTACAGGTTGCATGTTTGGAGTTACAGAGGAGGTCTAGGGCTAGAATTAATGCTCTCGCAATACCGGTCGCGGCGATACCTCACATGTGTGGTTTGACCACCGTTTTCATCTGCGGGCGCTACTCACGTATGCGTTCGCTTCTGTGCGCGAGCTAGTCGGGACAGGGCGCTTTAAATTTTTTTTTTTTTTTTTTTATTATTTATTTTACTTTATTTTATTTATTTTTTCACTGTTTTAAAAAAAAAAAAAATTTGGATCACTTTTATTCCTATTACAAGGAATGTAAACATCCCTTGTAATAGAAAAAAGCATGACAGGTCCTCTTAAATATGAGATCTGGGGTCAAAAAGTCCTCAGATCTCATATTTAGACTAAAATGCAAAAAAAAAAAAAAAAAAAAAAAGTCGTTTAAAAAAAATGACAAAAAAAATTGTGCCTTTAAGAGAAGTGGGCGGAGCCATCGTAATGACGTCGCTCCGGCCGTCACATGGTATAGAGACGGGTGGGGGCCATCTTGGCCTCACTCGTCTCAGTACCTCGGCGGTGACAGGTCCCGATCTCCTCCCCCGCTACCGACGGCTCCGGTAAGCGGCGGAGGGTGCGGGAGAGCGGCGGGAGGGGGGGTGGCACCTCTCCCGCCGCCGATAACGGTGATCTCGCGGCGAACCCGCCGCTGAGACCACCATTATCGTGTACAGAACCGCTCGCTGTAAAGATGGATATCTCGGTTGTGGCAGCAGCTGCTGCCGTTACCGAGATATCCATCTTTAAAAAAATGACGTATATATACAGTGAGCGGTCGTGAAGTGGGTAAAGTAGTGAGTGTACAGCTTGTATGACAGTGTAAATTTGCTTTCTCCTAAAAAAAAAAATCAACACACAGCCATTAATGTCTAAACCACTGGCAACAAAAGTGAGAACACCCCTAAATGAAAATGTCCAAATTGGGCCCACAGTGTCAATATTTTGTGTGGCCACCATTATTTTCCAGCACTGCCTTAACCCTCTTGGGCATGGAGTTCACCAGAGCTTCACAGGTTGCCACTGGAGTCCTCTTCCACTTCTCTCTGGTGAGCTGGTGGATTTTAGAGACCTTGTGCTCCTCTACCATCCGTTTGAGGATGTCCCACAGATGCTCAATAGGGTTTAGGTCTGGAGACATGCTTGGCCAGTCCATCACCTTTACCCTCAGCTTCTTTAGCAAGGCAGTGGTCGTCTTGGAGGTGTGTTTGGGGTCGTTATCAAGTTGGAATACTGCCCTGCGGCACAGTCCCTGAAAGGGAGGGGATCATGCTCTGCTTCAGTATGTCACAGTACATGTTGACATTCATGGTTCCCCAGTGCCGGCAGCACTCATGCAGTACCAGACCATGACTCTGTCACCACCATGCTTGACTGTAGGCAGACACAATTTTCTTTGTACTCCTCATCTGGTTGCCGACACACATGCTTGACACCATCTGAACCAAATGAGTTTATCTTGGTCTCATTAGACCACAGGACATGGTTCCAGTAATCCATGTCCTTAGTCTGCTTGTCTTCAGCTAACTGTTTGTGGGCTTCCTTGTGCATTATCTTTAGAAGAGGCTTCCTTTTGGGACAACAGTCATGCAGACCAATTTGATGCGGCGTACGTTCTGAGCACTGACAGGCTGACCCCCCACCCCTTCAACCTCTGCAGCAATGCTGGCAGCACTCATACATCTATTTCCCAAAGACAACCTCTGGATATGACGCTGAGCACGTACACTCGACTTCTTTGGTTGACCATGGCGAGGCCTGTTCTGAGTGGAACCTGTCTTGTTAAACTGCTGTATGGTCTTGGCCACCGTGCTGCAGCTCAGTTTCAGGGTCTTGGCAATCTTCTTATAGCCTAGGCCATTTATATGTAGAGCAATAATTATTTTTTTCAGATCCTCAGAGTTCTCTGCCATGAGGTTCCATGTTGAACTTCCAGTGACCAGTATGAGAGAGTGAAAGCGATAACACAAAATTTAACACACCTGCTCCCCATTCATACCTGAGACCTTGTAACACTAACGAGTCACATAACACCGGGGAGGGAAAATGGCTAATGGCTAATCAGCCAACCGCCGATTAATTGTTTCAGCCCTAAAAAGCACAGAAAAAAAAAAAAGTACAGAGAGGTGAACTAACCCTTTAAAACAACCTTTTGAAACTATCTTAAAGCGGAGTTCCAGGCTAAAATGCAACTAGGTATAGAACAATAGACCACCCCTCATTTTTGAATGTTTGGGTTTTATTTGTACCTTTTATGCTCTTTTCCAGTTTGAATTCCGTCGTACGTCACCGCGGCAAGGTATGTAATTTCCACGTTTTCATTTCCCCCCCCCTGCTGCCTCCTGGGACTTGTGTGTGTCCCAGAAGACGGCAGGACAATTCAGAAAGCGCAGTGTGACTTGCGCAAGCGCAGTAGGAAACCGGCTGGGAAGCCTGCAGGTTTCCCTTCATGCAATGTCGGCGCCTGCACCCAAGCCGATTGACGAATCGGCTTGGGGTACCGACATCGCGGAGACCCGGGTCAGGCAAGTGTCCTTATTTTAAAAGTTAGCAGCTACAGTATTTGTAGCTGCTGACTTTTAATTCTATTTTTTTTACAGGCTGGAACGTTGCATTAATGTTAAAGATTCTACAAGATATCATAGTTTAGATCAATTTTAAATAGCCACCTCAATAAACATAAAAAAAAAAAAAAAAAAAACGATTGGATCAAAGTGAACGCAGACACCTGTTGCTTCAAAAACATGATCTTATCTGTTACATTATGGTCTAATAACACAATAAACCAATTACTACAGATAAGCAAACAGGGATTGTAAAATGTGATTAGACTGTCTGTCTTCTACTAAACCATTACAAGCAATTGCAAATAAGAAAAAAAAATCTCAGGTTACCTTTGTACCATTGGTGCCGTCAGTATGCAAGCTATTGTTCTTCTAAAGGACTTCTGTACTTGGCCCCATCACATGAACGTCGTATTATATCAAGTGGTGTCATGCTACACTGAATTAACTCGACATCACTCTATAATTGCTGCTACATTCCTCCTCCTCCTCAGTGTCCACCCCGAAGCGGCCCGGCCCATGTGCTCTGGCAAGTGGCCAAAGTAAGGACAATTTTTTTATTTTATTTTTTTAATGGAGGCCAGCTGCCCAAAAGTAACTGGTTGCTTTTATGACTAAAATCTGAGCCATTCAGGTCCACAGTATATATTTCAGGTCCATAGCAGGAAAACGGAACATGACAATGAAATCTTATTTCAGGTTTTCATTTGCCTCTGATCTTCGTTGTGATCTCTAAAGAAAGAATTTGGCTCCTATGACACCTGTGAACAGCGGCAGGCAACAGAAGAAAACATTCAGTCTCTGGCGGCCTGGGAGCTGTCAGGGTTTTGCGGGTTCTCTCTGCTGAACTATTTGTTGTTTACTTATCTGTGCCTGAAACTATAATCTCAGCAAGAGCTGCTAATCAAAGTGAGTTTACAGATGCATATTACAGATACGGGTTCAGAAGATCTAGACACCCTCATTTTTACATTATTCCAAACAGGAGAAGTAAAAAAAAAAAAGTGAAAACAGCTATATTTGTTTCTGCTTTTGTCTACTCCAAGGACAGCCAAAAAGAAAAAAAAAAAAAGTTTCAGAGACAAGGCTAAAAATACAAGAAGCCAAGCCTAAATTAACAACACAGCAACCACTCATTATATCCCACAGAGGCCACAAAGGAGGACATAATACACAAGCCAAAAAAGAAAAGAACGGCACCTAACACTGTACACAAATGTATACAGAAACATTTTAATGAGAAAATTAAGTATAACTAAAAGGCAAAACTTTTTTTTAGAGTTTTGGACAGAGTGGAGAGGGATTAGAGCGCTTGTCAGGTTTTTTTTACTGTCTGTGCCCCCCCATTACGCAGATTCACCCTCGCTACTTGTCCTGTTTACCATTAAAACACACACTGACACTGAAAGCAAAACAAAATACTACATTTTGGGTTGTCCCCAGATAAGTAATAGAGGGGAAATCTTCCAATGGGGACACTGAGGGTCCCCTTGGCATTGCCTTAACCACTTCCCGCCTGCACTATAGCCGAATGACAGCTTATTTTGCTGGGAGGGCGTCCTATGACCTCTTCCCATGATTGCGCTGCCCACGTGGCCCCTGCGGCGCTCTTTGTGACTGCTGAGTCCAAAGGGCCCTTTACCATGTGATGAGCTGTGTCCAATGACAGCTGATCACGATGCAAATACAAGCAGGCATTTCCTTTCCTCACACTGACAGCTTGAGGAGGGGAGAAGAAAGCCGATAACTGGCTTATGTTAAAGGGACATCTACACTGATAATCACTGACTAGCAGCGTCCCGATTATCAGTGCAGACCCACCAGTGCCGCCTCATCAGCGCAACATCAGTGAAGGAGAAAAATTACATGTTTGCAAAATTGTATAACAAGCTATGAAAACCTTTTTTTTTCTCTATTTGTGTAGCTAAAGATAAAAAAAAAAAAAAAAAAAAAAAAAAACAGTGGTATTTAAATACCACCAAAAGAAAGCTCTATTTGCGTGAAAAAAATGTTAAAAAATTCATATGGGTACACTGTTGCGTGACCGCGCAATTGTCATTTAAAGTGTGACAGCGCTGAAAGCTGAAAATTGGCCTGGGCAGGAAGAGGGTAAAAGTGCCCAGTAGGCAAGCGGTTAATTTGAATGGATTTCCTCTCACTTCCTATTTGGCTATGGGACAACAAGTGAAGGGAAATCTCCCCAGTGGGACTCTATCCAAAATGAAAAAAAAAAAAAAAAAAAGAAGTTTGCTCTACAGTTCTACTATAATCTGCCTTTCCTCACATTCATTAAGAACACCATAAAGCCTCATTCAGAAGAAACGAATGAGGGCGGACAGGCTCCTGGGTTCAGAGGGGGCTATACGCCGTCACTGCACTCTGTGTTATTAGCGCATGTAATGACCAATTAGCACGCAGCCAGAAACACCATCCCTGGGCGCAAACTTTTCCTAATCGCATGGTGCCACTTGGATGAGTGGTTATATGTTAACGGTACAAATTGGACAACTGCCACTGCCGAGGCCTAAAAGACGTTTTATGATGTAAGAAATGAAAACTAGGCTAAACAGTGAAAAGTTTGAGACAAATCAAGAGTCAGACTCAACAGCCTCTCAACTGCTTTAAAGTAAACAAGCTGCAAAGGAGGATAGAAAACCTCCATATAGTTCTGGCATCTGTAAGGCTCCATTCTCACTTGTACGACTTTTGTGCGACTTTGGAGTGCAACTTTGACGCAACTTTGGATAGGTGCAACTTGTTGTCCCACTGCAAAGTTGGACCCACCGTTGCATGTAAAACATTCCAGGAGTACGTTCATGTAACTTTTGAGGGTTAACAAGCCCCTATAACCCTCAAGTTGCAGGAAAGTCGGACCAAAGTAGTGCATGAATGATTGAGTCACACATACTGTATATGAATGGAAAACAGTACGACTTGTCATGCGACTTTGATGTCCAACGTTGTATGAGAGTCACACAAATGTGAATTGGGTGTAAAATTCTTTGTGTAATTGAGGCTCCTTTCATGACTTAGGACCCGACCTTGTGAGACCCAAAGTCGCAGGACATGTGAAATGTCATGCATCTCTATAAGAGCCATTCCAATTAAAACTATTGAAGTCCCTGCGACTTCAGAAAAGGTTCCTGCGCTACTTTGATCAAACGTTGACACAACTTCAGTGCCAGAGTGTAAAAGTCTTATCAAGGTCACTTCAAAGTCACGTCAAATTCAGACTTGAAAAGTTGCACTGAAAAAAAAAAAAAAAAAAAAAAAATTGGTTGGTGTGAAAGGAGCCTTAGAAAGTCGATTGAAATTTACATGCTGCACCTGAAAATAGTCTAGTTCCTGGAAGGGTTCATTGTAAAAGCCCAAACCCAATTCAGCATTCAGTGTAACCTCTTAGACCCCATTCACACTTATGCGAATTGTCAAGAGGCTTTGGACATCAAAGTTGCATGACGAGTCGTACCCCATGTTTTCCAATGATAACCATTCATATATGTGCAACTTAAAATCGCAGCGACCAGTGTGCATGACTGCAAGTCACATCCAAGTTGCACCCATCCAAAGTTGCTTCAAAGTTGCACTACAAAGTAGCACAACTTTGGAGTCGTACAAGTATGAATGGAGCCTTACAAGGAATGGCGGTGGCTGCACCCGACAGCCTATCCAAAGATCGGCTGGGGTGCCGACATTGCGGGATCCCTGGACAGGTAAGTGTCCATATATTAAAAATCAGCAGCTGCAGTATTTGTCATGGGGGGGGGGGGGGGGGGGCTGGACCTCCTCTTTAAGCCCTATCCCCCCAGGGCACTCAACCCTGCCATTCCAATGTAAAGTGCCAGTTCTTTAATAGGCAGTAGAGTATGGGTATTTGATTGACAATGAGCAGGGCTTACCTTTAAACTGAGCAGATGTCTGGGTTTCATGTTCAGTAACAATCAAAGGAAATGTCCTAAAGGTGCAAAATTATCAATGTAGATTGTGTGGAGGGGGAATGCTACAGAGCTTTTACTTGGAGGTGAAACAGAATCTGCATACTACACACAGGGCTCAGGGTCTGGAGGTGTCCATAAACAGAGGTTTGAAAAGCCTGAGATGCCTGCTATTAAGCATATATGTTAGATTAGGATCCCCTTTCCCTAAGCGAAATTCGCTTTCTCAGCAGGTGGCTCTCTCCGCTAATCCCCGCTGAGCAGGCGGATGACAGGTCAGTGTCCGCTTCACTATGCAGAGCTGACACAGACACAATCCCACTCTCCTTTTTGAGGCATTCAGATGGAACGGACAGGTGTCCTGTTTTCATCCGAAAGCCCCATAGAGGAGAGAGAACGGATGGGGGAATAGGACGAAAACCACCTGTCTGTTTTTGGTAGACCGGATCGAAGCGGATGGCAGCAGGGGGGGGTCAGCAGATATCCACCGCTCCATAGAAGAGACTGGAGGGTCCGATCAGGTTCGCCTGAAAAACTGACGCCGGACCTGATTGGACAGCCCGTGTGAAAGAGGCCTTCAGAGTAACTTCACTTGTCACCTGTCACATTCCCTCCGCCAATCATGCCTTTTTTATTAGTTCTCTAAAAAACAAAAAGTTCTCCACTCTTTTCTGACGAAGAGTGAAGGAGCGTCCGGCTCAAAGGAAGAATTTCCAACAGCTTGAGGTGCTTTCCTTCTAGTTCCTCAGATGAAGCCTGATAATCACAATCACAGAGCAACTGGACAGCCTTAGACCACCATTAATGAACCAATATTCCTAGTGGTACCAGAGTAGTTAACAAAAGATATCCATCACCATAAGGCACTTATCCAGACCCTTACGCTTCTGCAGTTCATATAAAGCATTCTTAAAATTGTTTCTAAAGCTTAACCCCTTTACCTTAACCACTTGAAGACCAGGCCTTTTCTGGCCATCTTTCTTTAAGTTTAAAATCAGTATTTTTTGCTAGAAAATTACTTATAACCCCACACATTTTTTTAGCAAAGACTCCAGGGAATAAAATGGCGATTGTTGCAATTTTTTTTTTTTTTTTTACACACAATATTTTTTCAAATTTTTGGGCAAAAAAAACACACATTTTAATGAACAAAAAAAAAAAAAAAAAAAAACACAAAATATACACTAGAGCTGCACGATTCTGGCCAAAATGAGAATCAAAATTTTTTTGCTTAGAATAAAGATCACGATTCTCACGGCATAACATCTTTCACACTATGCAAAAAAATTGGGCTAACTTTACTGTTTTTAGTTTTTTTTTTTCCCAAAAAATTGCATTTGAAAGACTGCTCCACAAATACAGAAATACAGTGTGACAAAATATTGCAACAACCACCATATTATTCTCTAGGGTCTCTGCTATATATATATATATATATTTGGGAGTTGTGAGTAATTTTCTAGCAAAAAATAATGATTTTGACTTGAAACCAACAAATGTCAGAAAAAGGTTTAGTGTTTAAATGGTTAAACTTCCCTCATTTACACACAGAAGTGTATTCCTTTGATCTAAAGGACATATTGTTACAATGTTTATACTTAGTTCCCCACTGAAAAACGTTGTGATACTTGGCAGACTGCCCTTTTTTTCCCCCTTTTGATGGCTGTCGGCTTCAGCAGAGCAAAGAATTCTCTGCATAGAAAGAATCGGAAAATACTTTGTCAAGATCACAAGGAGAAAAAAAATTGCCATAATGATTCTTAACGATTAATCGTGCAGCTCTAATACACACCCCTATTTTTTTGTAAAATGTGAAAGATAATGTTACGCCAAGCAGATACCCAACACTTCATGCTTTAAAATTGCAAACGCTCGTGGAATGGCGACAACTACAGTACTTAAAAATCTCCATGATGTTTTAAATGCCTTTCCAGGTTACTTGTTTAGAGTTACAGAGGAGGTTTAGCGCTACAATTATTGCTCTCCCTCTAACATTTGCAGTGATTCTTCACATGTGTGGTGCAAACACCGTTTACATATGTGTGCGTCACTTACATATGTGTTTGCTTCTGCGCAAGAGCAGAGAGGGATGGAGGCGCTTTACAAAAAAAAAATGTATTTATTTTATTTTTTATTTTAACACTGTCCCATTTTTGTATTACTTTTTTTCTTATTACAAGGAATGTAATGTAATATAAATAAGGACGATAGGTCCTCTTTATGAAGAGATCTGGGGGCCAAAAAGACCCCAAATCTCTTCTTCACCTTTAAAAGCAAAAGATAAAAAAATAAAATAAAATAATAATAATAATAATAATAATAATAATAATATTTAAAAACACACACCCCACATTTTTGATCTTTTGCTTTAAAAAAAATATTTTTACTTCTACCCTGGAGCGGAAGTGACATCATGACGTTGCTCCGGTCCTCCAAGGCCGTTTTTAACAGTCAAGGTAAAGTGCTGTGTAGGATATTAGTACTCCATACAGAATAAATAAATAAATAATAAAGATCTTTTGGCAGTCAGATGGTTTTCCAATGACCACTCGCTCCTTACTTACATAGGGAGGAATTGACTAAAACTGGAGAGTGCAAAATCTGGTGCAGCTCTGCATTGAAGCGTCAGCTTCCAGGTTGAACACGCTGACGTTAAAAGCCAATTGGCTGCTATGCACAGCTGCACCAGATTCTGAGTGTTCCAGTTTTAGTAAATCCCTCCCAATGTGTAATTCTGAAAATTCAGAGTCCTTTCAGAAGTGATACTTTTTTGTGCCCATGTTTTAACCTCAGATAAACTCGATTATAAACATTATTCAAATTGCTGTGTTACTTATTTCATTGAAACTGACTGAAATAATTGGAGTTCCAAGGTTCTACATTAAAATATGCATAATGAACAAGACCAGGCACCCAACAGTATAATTAGCTGCCATGTCTGCGGCTTCCAGATAATTTCTGATGGAAACTGATGCAAGATCTGAACATTAACCTAAAAATGTTTATAATCAATGTCAGCATCAAAACAGAACATCATTTCATATAGTGAGAACTGTAGTAAACCGCGGCAAGTAAAAAAATAAAAATCCCCTGCAAGGCAATGGCATAATGTGCTAGCATGCATCGCATGCTAGCACATTATGAAATATTTATCTTGGAACAAAGCCCTCCAGCGGTGCGCTGTCACCGCTAACAGGGCTTCCATCTTCCCCCAGTCTTCCTTCCAGATTTAGGAGCTCCAGCTGTGCGAGTGGACGGAGCCGCCATGACGGTATGCACACTATAAGAAAATTGGGCGAACGATCGTCTGATTTTCCTCATTGTTTCACAGCAAATCAGAAATAATGAATGAAAATTTGTACGAAAATTCTCATACAACAAAGGGTTTTTATTTATGGTTTATGGTCTCTGGTCATACGCAGTCTTTTTTTTCTAATTTTGCTTGTGCCAAAATCATACGAAAACTTTCGACAACATTCTGTTCCCATATGAGAAAATGGCTACAATCAGGTGTGAATGCAGCCTGAGATGTGTTTACAAGCATCAAGCAATTCTTCTGCCAAAACTCTGCTGCAACAGATAATTCAGAAGAATGTGTGCAGCTGTTAACATCCTACAGGTCAGGCATAGCACAACATGGCACTGGTTCACACTAATGCAATGTGGGAAACGCACAAGATTTGCTGAATTTCCCCACATCACACTCCAAAGCAATCATACGGCGTCCATGCGATCTGCTGCGGGTGTCAATGTTGGATTAAAGACACCCCGAAACCGATAGCAAAACACAGTGCGATTGCCAGAGATCGCATTGCATGGGTGTTCACATTCAGGTGCGGAGAAAAATGGTCCTGCACCATTCTGGTGCGGATGCGATGCAATGCAATTTGAGCCATACAAAATGTATGGCTCAAATCACACCACACAGACATTGCATGTGTCTGTGTGAACATAGGCTAAGCCATGAAAAAACAGAGACAAGGATCCAGTTAAATCTGTAATGCCTAGTACACACGATCAGAAAATCAGATGAAAAATACCGCTTTTGAAGCAATCATACGACAATCTGATCGTTCATGAACAGCTTTCGAGAACTGATCACGATAGTTCATCTGAAATTATCAGTAAGGAGAAACAAAAAAATGTTCTTGTACAATACCAGAACATACGATTTTTGTTTAATCGGTAAAGTATTCATCCAAAAAAAAATAAATAAAAAATTGGGAAGAGCAAGACCACGCATTCTCAGAAACGGAAGAATACAATACAACACTTTACATCACTTCTGAAATTGTATTTTGACGTACGGGAATTTTCTAAAGTTTATTAAAGCGGTAGTAAACCTCAGTTAAAAAAAAAAAAAAAAAAAAGGAAGAAGAAAAAATTCCCCTGCAAGGCAATGTGAAAATATATCATACTAGCACATAATGCAACACTTACCTTAAAACAAAGCCCCCCAGAAGGCTTCCATCTTCCCCCGGTCTTCCTTCGGCTACATGAGTGGCTGGGTGCGCAATGACGTCGCTTCCACACATGCGTGCGGGAGCTGCCATTTACGGCACGGGCTCTGAAGGTCCGGCATATGCTGGACCTTCAGAGCGTATGCGCAGGTGACGTCAACTGTGCAAGTTTAGGAGATATTCACAGTACCTACAGGTAAGCCTCATTATAGGCTTACCTGTAGGTACAAGTGGTAAAACTGCTACCAATTTAACCTCTTCATTTTCAAAATGAGAGTAGCATGCAAAAGAAAAGATTTAAAATAAATAAATAAAAAGGACAATCATTCCTCCGCTATTCTCATTGTGTGTGCGAGGCTTTAGTCCAGGTTGTTCAGGATGCAACAATGTTATATATGAACATGTTTGTGTGTGCACCTGTTAGACCCCTTTCACACTGAGGCAGTTTTCAGGCATTTTAGCGCTAGAAATAGAGCCTGTAAAGCGCCTGAAAACTGCCTCTTATTCATTACAATGGGTGCTTTCACACCCGGGCGGTGCGCTTGCATGACGTTTGTAAAAGTCCTGCAAGCAGCATCTTTGGAGCTGTATACAGCGCTCCCAAAACATCCCTGCCCATTGCAATGAATGGGGAGAACTTCGGAAGCAACTTTTTGGGGTTAAAAGTGCCCCGCTAACAGCCAAAGAGTGCAGCAAAAATGCAGCTTAAACAGCAGTAAAGCGCCACTAAAGCTTTACCACGAACGCACAGGCGGCGTGTGAAAGCGCCGAGTTTAATATGCATTAGCAGTACAACTTTGAGTGCAAACATTGAAAATAAACTATATGGCTACAGCATGCTGTTGTTCACTGGCACGCTGTTTGTCTAATAGTTGTAAAAACACTGAGTGTGAAAAAGGTTGCCAACCCTTGATTTGGAGATTGCTAGAGATCTGCGACATGAGAATGTAAAATAATGAGCTTACAAAAGCCTCACTGTCCAGATACTGCAAGACGAGATATCAATAAGAATGGAATAAGTCACTATAAAAGTTGCACAAAAAAAAAAAAAAAAAGACAGCTCCAGTCGGAGCCCCTGTATTAACCATGCAAGGTTAGTCCAGCGATCTCCCCACTGAGCTGTTGTGTTCTGACAGGGGACGGCCCCCCAGCCAGAACACTCCTTTCAGCGCTCTCTGCCATTGGCTCGGGAGTTGGTCGGCTGTTGGTGTTCCAGCATGCACGTCCGACATACACACAGGCAAAATGTCGGCCAGTCTGTTTTGAACCGACAAATGTCCTGCCTGGGCTTAAGGGATTTCAGGGGTGTCCAACCGTCCTATTCCAATGCTGGGGCTGACCATATTATAATAGTAACAGCGAGACCTATCACTTAAACTAGACATACATGGACCGAAATTCGGCCAGATCAGAGTGGACCAGCCGAATTTCGATGCATACATGGACAAGGTAGTTGTACACAAGTCAGTCAGTCAGTCAGTCAGTCTATGACTTCGACTTGTGTACAACCTACCTGTTGGGTTTTTCCCTAAACAATCAGTGCTGCTGGCTATATTCGGCAACACCGATGATGGCGGGGAAAGCACCTCACTGTGATAATACAATACCACAGCGGGAGGGATTCCCCCATCCACATGTGGATTGGGAAATGGAGGCATTTTCTTCTATTCAACCTGCTGGTTGAATGAAAACAAAAATTGCATAATGTATGGGCTGCCTTGGTATTTGTTTCTCAATTCTACCCCCTACCCCTTTCCCACCACTCCCCCTCGTCCTGCCCCCCCCCCCCCCCGCCCCCTATCATCATACACCTGGCTCAGTTCTGGGTTCTGTCCTTTCAGATATTGGAATATCTTATAATATATTATTTTAGTCTCAACGTTCCCATTCTGGGTCCGGCTGGCCACTGGGAGGCCTGCTTCCCGGTATCTTGCATTATTTTGTAAAAATATAGTTGCACAGTTTTAAGCTCTCTAGTCTATGTTTTAGGTCTCTCGTGTCATTAGCCGGCCTGCCATACATGCTAGGTAAATCGTGGACTGCCCCCATATGTGCCATGTTCCACATGACCATTCATACCGTGTTCTGCTGGGCCTGTCGGCATGCAAATCTAACAGAGTTTTTCAGTGTTACTTGAATATGTGTTCTTACTTATTTTCATTGTTTGACTGTAAACTGCAACTTTTGGAAAATAAAGGAACAAAAAATAGCAGTCATACACAGTTCAATGAAATCAAGCAACAAACTTGACTTTAGGCCACAAAGGAGGTACAATAATAGGAGTTTCTGCTGGAAATTGATAGCAACTAATAGCCAACTTGTTCCTTTTCAGGAAAACTAAAAATTTGCAGCACGTACAGACATCAGTTGTCTAAACTGGGAAGCCAGCAGCAGACCCCGGCAGCAAAGGACTCCTTCAAGGACAGTCAGATGTTACTCTGCCGGTCTTATATAAACCACCACCTAAAAATTAGCTTAAAAATATATACTACCAGTAACAAAAAGAATAAACCTTCTCTATCAGAAGAACGGCCGCATTGGGACAGACCTCTGCACTACTCCGCGCCGACTATGAATAATCCAATTTCTGCAAAAGGACATTAAGGATCGATGTTATTATCCAATTACTGATGGGTATCACAAACCAGACACAGGGCAACATAATTTAGCCGTAATTACACAGAGGACAGGCCGCCACTGCAAGCTTTCAGGCTGAGTGTTATACCCACAACCCATTCTACAAATATGAAGTCATGCTACAAGCTAATACTGTATATCTGTTATTCATCAACACACAACATAATAATAGCTCACACACAATCACCGTTTAAAAAAAAAAGAATTTACTATTTTCCAAGGTTAGAAAGAAAAAAAAAAAAAAAAAAAAATCATAGAAAAATCAAACAAACAAGCCTTGATTCATAGAGGTTTCATTTGTAATGAACAATATAGAGCGAAAGCTCAGCTGCAATATTGAATTAATGGGAGGGAACAATAGGATGGAAATTGATTTAGCTTATGAGAGGCATTCATGAAACATTCATTACTGAATGGGTAGAAAAAGTGGGCATGCTTTAGCACTGCCAACACCGAATCCACCTATTAACTGCTTAGTGACTACAGTATTCTAGTTCCAGGATTCTGTGCCCCAGCCATGAAGATAGACATATATCATTTCCTGCTTTCAGCTTCCTATTGTGCTGCCCCATATCATGTGTTGTCACTTTATAAATAGATAAAAGCAGGAATATTAACAATGGGCGGTGAAACCGGGTCATTTCATTCAATTAAACACAATGAAAAGCTCAACAAACAGGAAACATTGCAAGCAATGAAAAGAGAATTAGCACAAAGGCTTGAGCTGGGCTTTTTAATGCAGATACTTCACGTGTGGCCACAGGCACGCTTCGGAACCCAGGCGGGGGGCATGGAAAGCCAACCATTTCTCATTTGTCAATAGACAAGGCACACGGGAAGAGGTCCGAAATGCAGGAGGGGTGGGATCAATTAAAATACAAGGAATCCGCTTCCATTCAATCACAATGGGAAGGTATTTCATGAGCCTGGTACAGTCACACAATGGTATGAAGATAAGCAGTCTGCACAATGTATGATCCCTGGCCCCTTTCAGCTTTCAAACACCCAAATATAAATTTGGAGAATCATATAAAGACACCCATAGATCAGTGCTTTTGGGTTTAAAGGAAACCTACAATTTATTTTGAGTATGCATTTTCAATTATTATAGAATTAGCTTCAAAGACAGGGCGAATTTTGAATAAAATTATTAAATGCACAGACAGTGATAAAAGAAAATGTGTTATTTTTTGGATTCAGGCTTGCATCTGCAATCAGTGAGGCATGAGTGCAGTGTACAGGCCCATGTATAGTGGACATCCCAGCCCCAGGTCCATATGGAGCTTATGGCAGCTACCATTATAGGCTGGAGGAAGTAAACAACGGACTAAAAGTGCAATGATAAAATCACACTTATGCTCCTAAGAGTTAGAAATGCACCGGTGTCGATACGAAACATTTGCACTTGTACTCGTGAAAATGCTCCAATACTAAAACCGATACCCTCAAGTCGCAGCAACTTTGAAAAATTTTCCTGCACTACTTTTTTGCGATTTCAGTGCAACTTGCAATGACTTGCAAGCCGCAATGAAATCTGCGGTCTATATCGCACTGATCTGCAGCTTTGAAATTTCACATTGTGCCCTCACCTTATGGGCTTAGTAAAAAGCACCTGCGATACAAATACATCCACTGGGATATTCCTTCTGTGGTTCCTCCTATGGTTAAAGCGGAGTTCCACACAAAAATGGAACTTCCGTTTTAAGTGTCGGTGACCCCCTGACATGCCACATTTGGCATATCATGTTTTTTTGGGGGGGGGCGGATACTCTCTCTTTAGAGGCATCCAGCTCCCACTTCCTCCCTGGGCTCCGCGGCACTGGAAGGAAGTTCACCTCTCCCCCCTCCCTCCCTGCAATCTTCTGGGACACATCACAGGTCCCAGAAGATTGCCCGTCCATTCACAGCGCGGCTTGCACATGCGCAGTGCGTGCCCAGCTGTGAAGCCATAGCCGGGCGCCCACAGTAAGAATGCCGGCGCCATGGAGAGGAGCGGGGCTTCATACGCCCGCATCACTGGACCATGGGACAGGTGAGTGTCCGATTATTAAAACAGAGCAACAGAAGCTTGCAATAGTGTATTATCGTTTGAAATATTTATTCCAAAAATCACACCAGATGTATACACTCACATTTCATTATGATAAAACAAGCCTTGGTATAACCATATGCTCTAAGGTGATGGTATCTCCTGGAAACCGGCTCTGCAGCCCAGGTCAGCGGTGTTCATTCTGTCCAAAGCACTGGAAACCTTTACCTAAACACATCCTCAATCCTCGTACGTCAGCCTCTCAGGCCCCTTTATGTTTGGACGTTTTTTACATTTTTTTTTTTTTTTTTTTTTTTTTTTTTTTTTAGACACTTTTGCACTCTGTCAGTTATTTTGAACTTTAGTAGATTTTGTATGTGGACATCACATTCATTCATATACCTATTGATTTAGCGCTGCACTAATTGGTTTTTGCAGCTGGAGCTGTGGAGACACAGTCCATATTCCCATCGCACACGTTACTGTAATAAGCTCTTAGAGTACTGGGGGGCTGTAGCTCCTGCTGGATACCGGAACCTACAGTATACGATATGTAGAGATTCGCCAGCACACCAGGGATTTATTCAAAGAATGATCACATCACAAAACAGTGTAGTGCATTATTTCGGAGAGACACAGGACCCCTTTGTCAGGGATACATTATCCCATGCCTGACGAAGGTTGTCCTGTATGGCTCCAAAACGTTGCACTACACTGTTTTGTGATGTGATTATTCTTTGAATGTGCTGGTGAATATCTACATATGGAGCTGTGGAGAGCCTCGCCAAATTAAAGCAGAGCTCCACCGAAAAGAGGAACCTCCGCTTGTTTGATCCCCCCCCCCTGTTTTTGACAGGTACCCATCCCCACTTTTGGGTGACCTTGCCGTGGCGAGGTCCCTCAAAATTTGGCCCCCTCCTCCTTCCCCCACCGCCGGGCCATTCAGACAGCGCAGTGCGCTTCACGCATGTACGGTAGTGGACCGACTGTGAAGCCGCAAGGCTTACAATGAATGGCATCAGCACCTGAGAGCCGACTGAAAAAAATCGTCTGGGGTGCCGACATCATGGGATCCCTGGACAGGTAAGTGTCCTAATATGAAAACAGTCAGCAGCTACAGTATTTGTAGCTGCTGACTCAATTTTTTGGTGGGGGGCTGGACCTCCTTTATAAAGTGGTTAAAAAGGCACAAGGTTTTCTATCTTAATGCATTGTATGTATTAAGATAAAAGAAAAAAAAAAAAAAAAAAAAATCCTGTTTGCAGCAGCCCCCTCATACTTATCTGAGCTCCTTCTCGATCCAGTGATGTTGCACGAGAGCCAAGAAGTCTGGGGACTCTCCCTCCCGATTGGCTGAGACACAGTTGTCATTGGCACCCACTGCTGTCAATCAAAGTCAGTGAGCCAATGCGGAGAGAGAGAGGGGGCGGGGCCGAGCCACGGCTCCATGTCCAAAAGAATATAAAGAGCAGCGGCTTGGCTGCAACCATAGCAAGCTGCTTGCTGTGAGAGCACTCGGCAGAAGGGAGGGGCCAGGAATGCCAGTAAGGGACCCGAGAAGAGAAGGATCTGGGCTGCTCTGTGCAAAAACAGAGCGGGTAAGTATAATATGTTTGTTATTTTTAACCCCCCAAAAAATAACAAAGACTTTAGTATCACTTTAAAACAAAACACAGACAGAGGGCTATGGTGAGAAGCACCCTGCAATTCAGATAAGTAGGGGGGGGGGGGGGGGGGGGGGACAGTTTGAGGTTATGAAATGAAACATGATCCCAAAAGTCTTTAAAGCAGAGCTCCACCCAAAAGTGAAAGCTCTGCTTATCTGCCACCTCCTCAACCCCCGCCCCCAATGCCACAATTGCCACATTTCGGGGGGGGGGGGGGGGGGGGCGGTTTTTGAGAGGTACCCCCCCCCCCCGGGTGATCGCCGAGGGGTCATTCACAAAGCACAGCGCACTTCACGCTTGCGCAGTAGGGAACTGGCTGTGAAGCCACGAGGCTTCACTGCCGGTTTCCCTTGCAAGCAATGGTGGCAGCAGCACCCGAGAGTCGATAGAACAATCGGCTGGGGTGAGGACACCACGGGATCTCTGGACAGGTAAGTGTCCTAATATTAAAAGTCAACAACTACAGTATTTGTATCTACTGACTTTTATTTTTTTTCTGAAGGAGGCTGGACCTGTCCCCCTCCACCCCTCCCCAAAATACTTACCTTTCTCCTGTCTCAATCCAGCGCTGTGCCCATCTGCAGCACTGCTGCTCTCTATGCTGCTGTCAGTCAAACCATGTGTGGAGGGAGTGGGGGAAAAGCTGAGCCATGCTGTGTTTGGCTATGGACGCACACAGCCCGGCTCAGAAACGCACCCATGTGGTTTGATTTCTTTAGAGACCTGACATGGTCTCAAAGTGGTTCTAAAAGGTAGAATTTTTTTTCCACATTGCATTCTCTACATTAAGTAAAAAAAATCTTCTGTATGCAACCCCCCCCCCCCCCCCCCCATTACTTATTTGCAAAATTTTATAACAGAAAGTAAGAAAAACTTATTTTTTTTAATTTCCAGTCTTTTTTCCTATGTTTAGCAAAAAATAAAAACACCAAAAGAAAGCTCTATATTTTCATATTGGTGTTGCATGACTGCAGAATTGTCATTCACAGTGTGACAAACTTTTTTTTTCCTCACTCTGTATGGATTACAGAGTATTTAACTTCACTTCCTGTCCCATAGCCAAACAGGAAGTGAGAGGAAATCACTGCAAGTTAGGGACATTTCTTGGGGCCCCCCAGAACTAGTGTTTATATAACTTCCCCTATATTACTTTTTTGGGGACAACCCAAAATTTGGGATTTTCTTTTTCTATTAATCATAATGAGAAACAGGACAAATAGAGAGGGTGAATTCCCCTAATGGGGGCACAGACAGCAAAAAACTGACAGGTGTTCTAATCAATCTCCCCTCTAATCCCCCCCCCCCACCTCAAAAAAAAAAAAAAATTCCCTTTAGTTGTATTTTAAGCAGCCCATACATCAATCAGTTTTTCTCATTCAGAGGGTTGAACGAAAAAACAAAAAATAAAACACTGACCTAGCTACATAGTCTGGATAAAAAAAAAAAAAAAAAAAGGAAGAAGGAAGAAGAAATTAGAAAAAAAAAAAACAAAACCCACCAGTACCCAACTATACCTATGGCTGATCCAGAGGAAGGCAAATAAAACCCCAATAAAGCATGATCCAATTCACTCCAGTGGGCTATGACAACATATTGGGTTGGGTTTGGATCCCTTTCACACCGGGCGTTCATGGTAAAGCGCTGCTCGTTTTTGCGGCGCTTTGCGGTCGCAAGCGGGGCGCTTTTAACTTCCGAATCGCTTTTCAGTCTCTTCCGAAGCGCTCCTCATTCACTGCAATGGGCAGGGGTGTTTTGGGAGTGCTGTATACAGCCCCAAAGATGCTGCGTGCAGGACTTTTACAAATGTCATGCAAGCGCACCGCCCGGGTGTGAAAGCACCCATACATTCATTCCAATGGGCAGGGTGTTTTGGGAACGCTAGATAAAGCGCTCCCAAACCGCTCCAAAGATGCTGCTTGCAGGACTTTTCGGAACGTCCCACAAGTGCAACGCCCCAGTGCGAAAAAGTCACACTTCAGGCGCTTAGCAGAGGCCATTTCCAGCGCTAAAGCGCCTGAAAACTGCCCCAATGTGAAAGGGGTCTTAATGTGTACATATTACTTTAATAAACATTTCAACAGCAAGTTGTTAGCTACTGGAATAAAACGCTTTACTTCTGTATGGTTAACATACATGTCAAACCCAAAACCTTTTTTGTTTTAGTTTTTGAAAGATTGGAGAAGGATTAGAACCCCTGTCAGGGTTTTACTGCTATCTAGGGCTCTGCTATTTACCCTCATTTCCTGTCCTGCAGACAACAGTTTTACTGTACAGGAAGTGGGGAAAAATCTTTCTAAAGCCTGGCTGTAATTAATTTACCAATATCTATGCAGGATTTTGCTGCAGAAAAAAAAAAAAAAAAAGCATCTAACGGTCAGTAAAGTGCATAAGTAAACTATAAACGTACGCATTTTACGTACAACGGCACAAAATTCTAGCTCAGATTAACACGTGTACATTTACCCATGTTTAGCAGTGTACACACATAAAATATTTTTTCAGATTTTCCCGCTTTGGTTATGCAGGTTTATACACAGCGCAATTTTACTGATTGCTGCTGCAGACTAGTAAAAAAAAATAATAAAAAATGATGCGATTCCCAGATCTAAATACACCATTAGTTACATCCGTCCAGGAGCCCTAACATAGCCATGTGTTGCAGTAAAGACCTGGCAGGGGTCCTCAAGCCTTCCCACTCTATCCAAAGCTAAGAAAAGCTTGGCTGGACATATACTTTATATTTTCCACTCAGTATCAGGTTGTACAAATAGAAACCTCTGAACCATTCTGGTTACACACAGTCACAACAATGACATGGCTAGACACTGAAGTGGTGACAAGGGACCAAAAAAAGGCCTTGAATAAACAAACCACACTGAAGAGCTGCTGAAGTACTCACATAAAGAGTCCAGGAACTTATCCTTCACTAAAAAGCTGCCGATTGTGGCAATAACAGAATCTACTTCTCTCAACCCAAAGAATGTCATTGCACAATCCCTCGTCACCTTTGTCACAATTTTCTATCCATTAAACCTGAACTTTGGGATGCTAGTTAGACTGAAGGCAAAACTTCCATTATACATTCACCGGTCACTTTATTAGGTACATCTGTTCAATTGCTTGGTAACACAAATTGCTAATCAACCAATCACATGGCAGCAACTCAATGTATTTAGGCACCTAGACGTGGTGAACTCAAACTGAGCATCAGAAAGGGGAAGAAAGGAGATTTAAAGTGGTTGTAAACCCCGTTACACCACTTTTACCTACAGGTAAACCGATGTCGCTTGTCGGAGCGGTGTACGGGGATCATTGTGGGGGCTTCGATCTAAGGTAAGTAATTCAGAATGAGCTAGTATGCTATGCATACTAGCTCATTATGTCTTTGTCTTGCGGGTTTTTTGTTTTTTTTTTAAGTGGGTTTACAACCACTTTATGGATACTGTTCTGTATGTTTCCGAAATAGCTGACTTCATCCACCTTGTGATAGTGTTTTTAGAAGCCTTTTTCCCTTTGTTTGGACCTGTGAATAATACAAAACAGGTTTGTGGAGGATCGCCATTCTTTGGTGCACTCTATATATGCGATCCTGCATCGTCTGATGTCTATTTTTGTTGAACCCGCCTTCTTTGTCATTTTTAGGGTTTCCACAGAAAGACGGGATTATGATTTCTTCTGACCGATGGAAGTTAGAAGGAATTTCTTCTACTTCTGGGGAGGAAGGCAGGATCCAGTGAAAGGGTAAGCTTGCCCTGAGAAATGACACAATAGGGTTCAACCATTGAGAGGCCCTGAATTTCACTAACTCTTCTAACGGATACCAGTGCCACTAAAAGAACCGTTTTTAAAATTAAAAGTCTCATGGGTAAATCTTCTAGAGCAGGGGTCGGGAACCTGTGGCTCCTTTGATGGCCGCATCTGGCTCTAGCCTCTCAATCCGCGGATTGAGCCAATAGGAAAGGCCGCGGCTTCGGCCTAGCTCCGGAGCGACGGCCATCTTGGTACAACCGGCAGCGGCCTAGGTGAGCAGCGCGCTGACGTCATCATCACCTGCCTCAACTGCTCGTGGATCTGCCTGCTTGTGTGGTAAGCAAGCAGACAATCATAAGAAGATGTGAATAATACAGTGAGGGAGATGTGGGGGAGATGTGGATATTACAGTGAGGGAGATGTGGGGGAGATGTGGATATTACTGTGGGGGAGATGTGGATATTACAGTGGGGGAGATGTGGATATTACAGTGAGGGAGATGTGGGGGAGATGTGGATATTACAGTGGGGGAGATGTGGATATTACTGTGGGGGAGATGTGGATATTACAGTGAGGGGAGATGTGGGGGAGATGTGGATATTACAGTGAGGGAGATGTGGATATTACAGTGGGGGGGGGGGGGAGATGTGGATATTACAGTGGGGGGGGGGATGTGGATATTACAGTGGGGGGGGGGAGGATGTGGATATTACAGTGGGGGGGGGGGAGATGTGGATATTACAGTGGGGGGGGGGGAGATGTGGATATTACAGTGGGGGAGATGTGGGGGAGATGTGGATATTACAGTGGGGGAGATGTGGATATTACAGTGGGGGAGATGTGGATATTACTGTGGGGGAGATGTGGATATTACAGTGAGGGGAGATGTGGGGGAGATGTGGATATTACAGTGGGGGAGATGTGGATATTACAGTGAGGGAGATGTGGATATTACAGTGGGGGAGATGTGGGGGAGATGTGGATATTACAGTGGGGGAGATGTGGGGGAGATGTGGATATTACAGTGGGGGAGATGTGGATATTACAGTGAGGGAGATGTGGGGGAGATGTGGATATTACAGTGGGGGGGAGATGTGGATATTACAGTGGGGGGGAGATGTGGATATTACAGTGGGGGGGGGGAGATGTGGATATTACAGTGAGGGAGATGTGGATATTACAGTGGGGGGGGGGGAGATGTGGATATTACAGTGGGGGGGGGGAGATGTGGATATTACAGTGGGGGGGGGGGAGATGTGGATATTACAGTGGGGGGGGGGGATTGGGATATTACAGTGGGGGGGGGGAGATGTGGATATTACAGTGGGGGGGGGAGATGTGGATATTACAGTGGGGGGGGGGAGATGTGGATATTACAGTGGGGGGGGGGATTGGGATATTACAGTGGGGGGGGAGATGTGGATATTACAGTGAGGGAGATGTGGATATTACAGTGGGGGGGGGGGGAGATGTGGATATTACAGTGGGGGGGGGATGTGGATATTACAGTGGGGGGGGGGGAGATGTGGATATTACAGTGGGGGGGGGGGGGAGATGTGGATATTACAGTGGGGGGGGGGGGAGATGTGGATATTACAGTGGGGGAGATGTGGGGGAGATGTGGATATTACAGTGGGGGAGATGTGGATGTTACAGTGAGGGAGATGTGGATATTACAGTGGGGGAGATGTGGATATTACAGTGGGGGAGATGTGGATATTACAGTGGGGGAGATGTGGATATTACAGTGGGGGAGATGTGGATATTACAGTGGGGGGGGGGGGAGATGTGGATATTACAGTGGGGGAGATGTGGGGGAGATGTGGATATTACAGTGGGGGAGATGTGGATGTTACAGTGAGGGAGATGTGGATATTACAGTGGGGGAGATGTGGATATTACAGTGGGGGAGATGTGGATATTACAGTGGGGGAGATGTGGATATTACAGTGGGGGAGATGTGGATATTACAGTGGGGGAGATGTGGATATTACTGTGGGGGAGATGTGGATATTACAGTGGGGGAGATGTGGATGTTACAGTGAGGGAGATGTGGATATTACAGTGGGGGAGATGTGGATATTACAGTGGGGGAGATGTGGATATTACAGTGGGGGAGATGTGGATATTACAGTGGGGGAGATGTGGATATTACAGTGGGGGAGATGTGGATATTACAGTGGGGGAGATGTGGATATTACAGTGAGGGGAGATGTGGGGGAGATGTGGATATTACAGTGGGGGAGATGTGGATATTACAGTGAGGGAGATGTGGGGGAGATGTGGATATTACAGTGGGGGGAGATGTGGATATTACAGTGAGGGAGATGTGGATATTACAGGGGGGGGGGATATGTGGATGTTACAGTGGGGGAGATGTGGGGAGATGTGGATATTACAGTGGGGGGAGATGTCCTCACCACGTATCAACCAGACTACTAAGCCATCAGCAAAACCATGCAGCAGCAGAAGTCGCATTAATGGTAAGAAGAAGTACTTTATTCATCATTGGTTAGCAACAGCATAACAATATTATTAAAAAGAATTCAGAGACTTATTGTACTTTAAAAGTGTTGGTCTTACATAAAATGCACACATTTACTTGTATTTAGTTTTAAACATATTGTATGGCTTTCACAGAATTACATTTTAAAATATGTGGCGTTCATGGCTCTCTCAGCCAAAAAGGTTCCTGACCCCTGTTCTAGAGGTTCAAAAGGTACTTTACAAAAACTTTGCAGGACCGTAGATAAGTCCCAAGGAGGGAACTTATTAGAGATGGGGCTTTCCTACGACTTATGGCTGTGATAAATCTCTTGATTTAGGGTTCTATTATCCCATGATCTAGAAAGCAAGATAGTGCCGACACCTGTACCTTGAGGGTGCTAAATGCAAAATTCAGGTCTGCCCCAGCTTGGAGAAAATCTAGAACCGCTGGAAACATAGGCCCTGAAACTCTGCTAATCGTACGCCAGGCCCCGAATTTCTTCCAGATCTTATTGTATATAGCATTAGTGGATGGTTTCTGGCTACTAAGAATAGTGTCTATTACTTTTGTCGATAGCCCTTTTTATTCTAAAAGCTCCCTTTCAGTAGCCAGGCCATCAGAGATAGATGGGTCACCACCCTTGATGTATGAGATCTGGCCTGCAGGGAAGCTTCCAGAGATCCTTGGTGCTGAGTTTTAGTAGCGCCGAGAACCATGCTCTCTTTGGCCAGAAGGGAGCGATGAGAATAACCTTCGCTCCTGAGAACCTTATTTTCCAAATGATTTTGAGTATGAGTGCAAACGGTGGAAATGCATATACCAGGTTTGCGTTCCAAGGCTGGGATAGGGCATCTAGACCCAAACTTGAGGAGTTCCTTCTGGAGAGAGAAGAATTGGTCCACTTTCCTGTTCCCTCTCGTAGCGATTTGGGGAACTCCCCATTCCACCACTATTTGATCAAACACTTTTTGATTTAAACACCACTCTGTTTGAGACGGTCTCCCTGCTTAGGGCATCTGCCAGGGAGTTTAATTCAGGGAGACAGGGATAGCAGATTTACTTCTGCCCACCCTAGAATCTCTTTCGGCCTGCCACTTTTGTACCTCCCTGCTTGTTGATATAACTTACGGTAGTGACATTGCCTGAAAAGGATTTATACATGCTTTCCTATCAGGACACGGCCGAAAGCTTCTAAGGCCATTTGAACAGCTTTCAATTCTCTCGCATTGGAAGAGGGGCAGGCCATTTGGCTGTTCCAGACTCCCTGGGCCATCTGTTTTCCCGAGTGAGCTCCCCACCCACGACCACGTGCATCCGTAGTGACTGTTACCGGATGGTGTTGTGCCCAAAGTCGCCGTGCAGAGAGGTTTTCTGAGTTCAACCACCACCTGATTGATAGCATAGTTTGGGAGAGAATCCTTCATTCCATCCCAGATCGAGAGCATGAAAGACTGAAGTGCTCTCATGTGAAACTGGGCCCATTGCACCCCTGGGATGGCTGCCGTCATCAACCCGTGAATCCTCATGTTCTGGATTGAGGTCTCTGGGTTTGTACAGAGGTTGCCCACCTCTAAAATAAAAGTCACAATTTTTTCTTCCGTCAGAAAAATCTTTGTAAAAGTTGAATTTATTATTTAACCCAGGAATACTATTTTTTGAGTAGGGATGAGTTGGGACTTCTCCCAATTCACCAGCCACCCCAGGTATTGGAGGTGTTTGATTGTCCTGGTCAAGTTCTGTTCCACCTCTTTTGGCGAATCTACAAATATCAGCAGATCGTCCAGGTAAGGGATTATTTGGATCCCCTCTTATCTCAGAGTTTGCAGTGCTTCTGACAGAACTTTCGTGAAAATGCGTGGTGTTGATGCTAGCCCGAATGGCAGGGAATTGAACTGGAAGTACAGACTTTTGAATTTGTTCTTCCCTGCGAATCAGATATTTTCTGGACTCCATTTCGAATGGGGATGTGAAGGTACGTGTCTCTTATATCCAGCGAGGCCATGAAGACTCCCAGGGGTTATTTGGGAGGAGCCTCTTTTTGTAAGCCGTCCTGGAAGCTGACTTTGAAAAATCCGCAGGGTGGGGTGTGAACAGGGCACAATTGTTATTTTTGTGCCCTTGCAGAATGCGCACAAAATAACTGACGTCTCTGCACCATGGTGTGAACGAGGCCTTAAAGTGGAAGTAAACCCTCCTATCCGTATCAGCTGCAATCTTAGCTGTTTGATCAGCAAATGCCATGATGCTGCACATGTGATCAGTTATGACACCAGCTATTTCATGGTTTGAAAGCTTGGTTGACAGCATAAGCAAATGTGACAGTTAAGAATGTAACTTTTTTGGAACTGTTAAATTGATGGGTTTAATTCCACTTTAAGGCTCCTTTTACACAGGGCGGACTCGGCCTGCGATCCACTTGCTCAGCAGCAGATCTCCCTGCTGAGCAAGTAGATGACAGGTCCATGTCCGCTCCACTGATGCAGAGCTGGCACGGACACAGCCGCTCTCCTCTATGGGCGATCAGATATACATGGACCGCCTGCCTGTTTACATCCGACTGCCATCCAATCCGATCTATTGGATGGAAGGGGAACAAATCCCCATCTATCTGTTTTTAGTGGATAAGTTTGGTTGTAGGCAGGCATAAATTAACACACATCTAAGAATTGGTAAATTGCTAAATCATAGGAGGAGAATGGAGGGTTCCGATCAGGTCCACCTGAAAAATGGACAGGCAGACTCAATCGGAACATTCGTGTGAAAGGGGCTTTAGACGTAATTTTACTTTGGGAGTATCTCACCAAAATTGACATTTTTGTTGCAGGGGATGCTCAAAATCTGACTATTGAATTGTATTTTACAGAAAATTACAGCCCTGCAGATTGAGGTAATTGTTAATAACACTCAATTACAATATGATTTGTGTTGCAATTGTATACCCCATATATTTTTTTGTTTTTGCTATTTTTTTTTTTCCAACAAAGTGGAGTTGCTCTTTAAAGTGGTTGTAAACCCTTTACTACCACTTTTACCTACAGGTATGCCTATAATAAGGCTTACCTGTAGGTACCGTGAATGTCTCCTAAACTTGCACCGTTTAGGAGATATTCACTGTATCGGCATGTGCCGACGTCATCGGTACATGCGCACTGAAGAAACGGCGCCATTTCTTCAGTAGCTGTGCTGTGACCGGCGGCTCCCGCGTTAGAGTCACGTCGTCGCGGCTCTGGCCAATCACAGAACCGGAGCCCGCAAACCCAGAAATAACTCCAGGAGACATGTCGCCGGTCACAACGGTGTACGGGGACCACTGCAATACCCTGCCAATACTCTGCAAAAAATGTTAACAGAAACAAAGATTTTTTGTGAGAGCGCCGAAAGCTGAAAATTGGTCTGGTTAGGAAGGGGGTTTAGGTGCCCAGTTGTCAAGTGGTTAAATTGCTTTTGGAGTAAAAATCTATCTAAAGATAATTTTCTATTTAAGATACATTAATAATTTTAGCTTATTCAGCATGAAATAAAGCTTAGCTATGTAGCATGAGGCTGTATATTCTGCAATATTTAAAATTTTTTGGTAAACTCATTCAATGAGTTTACCAAACGATGTCCCGGTGATTGGAGCCGTGCTGACTATTTCCCCCCCCTCGTTTTGTGTGATGATGACATCTGACCAGATAACATATCGAGACCTGTTGGTCATCAAGCTTTTTTGACCTGTATGGCATATGCCATTTCAGGCCACTACTTCTGGTAAGCCTCCATAGTTTCTGGTGATGGTCCTGGCACTGTTTTCAACCTTCCGTGCACCTCTGGTTTTTCCATGGTCCATTTATCCACCAGGCTGCCGGGTCTAAATAACCTTTCTGCACGTACAAGGAAACACCTGCTCATCATTGCCTATGCACTGCTATTATAGACTTTTTATATTTTTTTTGCTTTTCATATTTCATCCATTGGGATGTGGACTTTTATATGATATTGTCTTTGATGTTTATTTGAATTGAACACACAAATGTATCACTATTATGTTCACCAGTCACTTTCACACGTGGCATCTTCCTTGTTCACATTGTAATGTTTTGGTTTTTTTTTATGTCACTTACTGTTTAGGATTTTTGTGTTTTAAGCACAGAACATATAGCGCCACACTTTGAATTTTCGGTTGTTATTTTTGATCCTGAGTCTACGGGTGTGTTGGCTGCTAACTTAGTTTACTTCTAGCGCAGCGCTGTACTTAATCTTTTTTATTTTTTACACAATGTCACAGTAACCATGATATTAAACCAAGTTCAGGAATATTCATTTATCCCATTGTTTTGCAAACCTTTGTACACTACAAACTGTATGATTGAATCGGTTCTGATATCGCTGTTTTACTAACCTGACAGCTTATTATTCTAAATCGGAAACTTTCACTTTGTTTGCAAATAAGAAAAATTCTAACTACCAGCTAGTTAACCACTTGCCGACCGCCGCACGACTATATACGTCGACAGAGCGGCACGGGCAGGCAAAAGGACGTGTATGTACGTCCTTGCCTGCCCGCGGGTGGGGGGTCCGATCGGACCCCCCCCCCGGTGCCTGCGGCGGTCGGCAAATCTCCCACGGCGATCGGAGGTGAGGGGGAGGCCATCCATTCGTGGCCCCCCCCTCGCGATCGCTCTCAGCCAATGGGATCATTTCCCTGCCTCTGTATTGTACACAGAGGCAGAGGAAATGATGTCATCTCTCCTCGGCTCGGTATTTTCCGTTCCGGGCCGAGGAGAGAAGACTGCAATGTAAGTGCACCAACACACTACACACAGTAGAACATGCCAGGCACACTAAACACCCCGATCCCCCCCCCGATCGCCCCCCGATCCCCCCCCAATCACCCCCCCCCCCCCCCCGTCACAAACTGACACCAAGCAGTTTTTTTTTTTTTTTTTCTGATTACTGTATTGGTGTCAGTTTGTGACAGTTACAGTGTCAGGGCAGTGAGTGTTAGGCCCCCTGTAGGTCTAGGGTACCCCCCTAACCCCCCCTAATAAAGTTTTAACCCCTTGATCACCCCCTGTCACCAGTGTCGCTAAGCGATCATTTTTCTGATCGCTGTATTAGTGTCGCTGGTGATGCTAGTTAGGGACGTAAATATTTAGGTTCGCCGTCAGCGTTTTATAGCGACAGGGACCCCCATATACTATCTAATAAATGTTTTAACCCCTTGATTGCCCCCTAGTTAACCCTTTCACCACTGATCACTGTATAACCGTTACGGGTGACGCTGGTTAGTTTGTTTATTTTTTATAATGTCAGGGCACCCGCCGTTTATTACCGAATAAAGATTTAGCCCCCTGATCGCCCGGCGGTGATATGCGTCGCCCCAGGCAGCGTCAGATAAGCGCCAGTACTGCTAACACCCACGCACGCAGCATACGCCTCCCTTAGTGGTATAGTATCTGTACAGATCAATATCTGATCCGATCAGATCTATACTAGCGTCCCCAGCAGTTTAGGGTTCCCAAAAACACAGTGTTAGCGGGATCAGCCCAGATACCTGCTAGCACCTGCGTTTTGCCCCTCCGCCCAGCTCGGCCCAGCCCACCCAAGTGCAGTATCGATCGATCACTGTCACTTACAAAACACTAAACGCATAACTGCAGCGTTCGCAGAGTCAGGCCTGATCCCTGCGATCGCTAACAGTTTTTTTGGTAGCATTTTGGTGAAATGGCAAGCACCAGCCCCAGGCAGCGTCAGGTTAGTGCCAGTACCGCTAACACCCACGCACGCACCGTACACCTCCCTTAGTGGTATAGTATCTGAACGCATCAATATCTGATCCGATCAGATCTATACTAGCGTCCCCAGCAGTTTAGGGTTCCCAAAAACGCAGTGTTAGCGGGATCAACCCAGATACCTGCTAGCAACTGCGTTTTACCCCTCCGCCCGGCCCAGCCCAGCCCACCCAAGTGCAGTATCGATCGATCACTGTCACTTACAAAACACTAAATGCATAACTGCAGCGTTCGCAGAGTCAGGCCTGATCCCTGCGATCGTTAACAGTTTTTTTGGTAGCGTTTTGGTGAACTGGCAAGCGCCAGCGGCCTAGTACACCCCGGTCGTAGTCAAACCAGCACTGCAGTAACACTTGGTGACGTGGCGAGTCCCATAAGTGCAGTTCAAGCTGGTGAGGTGGCAAGCACAAATAGTGTCCCGCTGCCACCAAGAAGACAAACACAGGCCCGTCATGCCCATAGTGCCCTTCCTGGTGCATTCGCCAATCCTAATTGGGAACCCACCACTTCTGCAGCGCCCGTACTTCCCCCATTCACATCCCCAACCAAATGCAGTCGGTTGCATGAGAGGCATTTTCTTTATGTCCTCCCGAGTACCCCTACCCAACGAACCCCCCCAAAAAAGATGTTGTGTCTGCAGCAAGCGCGGATATAGGCGTGACACCCACTATTATTGTCCCTCCTGTCCTGACAATCCTGGTCTTTGCATTGGTGAATGTTTTGAACGCTACCATTCACTAGCTGAGTATTAGCGTAGGGTACAGCATTCCACAGACTAGGCACACTTTCACAGGGTCTCCCAAGATGCCATCGCATTTTGAGAGACCCGAACCTGGAACCGGTTACAGTTATAAAAGTTACAGTTACAAAAAAAGTGTAAAAAAAAAAAAAAAACACAAACAAAAATATAAAATAAAAAATAATAGTTGTCGTTTTATTGTTCTCTCTCTCTTTATTCTCTCTCTATTGTTCTGCTCTTTTTTACTGTATTCTATTCTGCAATGTTTTATTGTTATTATGTTTTATCACGTTTGTTTTTCAGGTATGTAATTATTTATACTTTACCGTTTACTGTGCTTTATTGTTAACCATTTTTTTGTCTTCAGGTACAGCATTCACGACTTTGAGTGGTTATACCAGAATGATGCTTGCAGGTTTAGGTATCATCTTGGTATCATTCTTTTCAGCCAGCGGTCGGCTTTCATGTAGAAGCAATCCTAGCGGCTAATTAGCCTCTAGACTGCTTTTACAAGCAGTGGGAGAGAATGCCCCCCCCCCCCCCCCCCACCGTCTTCCGTGTTTTTCTCTGGCTCTCCTGTCTCAACAGGGAACCTGAGAATGCAGCCGGTGATTCAGCCAGCTGACCATAGAGCTGATCAGAGACCAGAGTGGCTCCAAACATCTCTATGGCCTAAGAAACCGGAAGCTACGAGCATTTTATGACTTAGATTTCGCCGGATGTAAATAGCGCCATTGGGAAATTGGGAAAGCATTTTATCATACCTATCTTGGTGTGGTCAGATGCTTTGAGGGCAGAGGAGAAATCTAGGGTCTAATAGACCCCAATTTTTTCAAAAAAGAGTACCTGTCACTACCTATTGCTATCATAGGGGATATTTACATTCCCTGAGATAATAATAAATAATAAAATAAATAAACAAATAAAAATGATTAAAAAAAAAAAAAAAATGAAAGGAACAGTTTTAAAATAAGATAAAAAAGCAAAAAAATAATAAAGAAAAAAAAAAAAAAAAAAGCACCCCTGTCCCCCCTGCTCTCGCGCTAAGGCGAACGCAAGCGTCGGTCTGGCATCAAATGTAAACAGCAATTGCACCATGCATGTGAGGTATCACCGCGACGGTCAGATCGAGGGCAGTAATTTTAGCAGTAGACCTCCTCTGTAAATCTAAAGTGGTAACCTGTAAAGGCTTTTAAAGGCTTTTAAAAATGTATTTATTTTGTTGTCACTGTCACTGCTGTCACACCGTTTGTGCGCAATTGTAAAGCATGTCATGTTTGGTATCCATGTACTCGGCCTAAGATCATCTTTTTTATTTCATCAAACATTTGGGCAATATAGTGTGTTTTAGTGCATTAAAATGTAAAAAAGTGTGTTTTTTCCCCAAAA
Source organism: Aquarana catesbeiana (assembly GCF_042186555.1). Lineage (NCBI taxonomy): Eukaryota > Metazoa > Chordata > Amphibia > Anura > Ranidae > Aquarana > Aquarana catesbeiana. The sequence goes on along the minus strand of NC_133329.1, from coordinate 325,954,909 downwards.
AATGCGTTTGAAAAATCGCTGCGCAAATACTGTGTGAAAAAAAAAAATTAAACACCCACCATTTTAATCTGTAGGGCATTTGCTTTAAAAAAATATATAATGTTTGGGGGTTCAAAGTAATTTTCTTGCAAAAAAAAATAATTTTTTTCATGTAATCAAAAAGTGTCAGAAAGGGCTTTGTCTTCAAGTGGTTAGAAGAGTGGATGATGTGTGACATAAGCTTCTAAATGTTGTGCATAAAATGCCAGGACAGTTCAAACCCCCCCCAAATGACCCCATTTTGGAAAGTAGACACCCCAAGCTATTTGCTGAGAGGCATGTCGAGTCCATGGAATATTTTATATTGTGACACAAGTTGCGGGAAAGAGACAAATTATTATTTTTTTTTTTTTTTTTTTTTTGCACAAAGTTGTCACTAAATGATATATTGCTCAAACATGCAATGGGAATATGTGAAATTACACCCCAAAATACATTCTGTTGCTTCTCCTGAGTACGGGGATACCACATGTGTGAGACTTTTTGGGAGCCTAGCCACGTATGGGACCCCGAAAACCAAGCACCGCCTTTAGGCTTTCTAAGGGCGTAAATTTTTGATTTCACTCTTCACTGCCTATCACAGTCTCGGAGGCCATGGAATGCCCAGGTGGCACAAACCCCCCCCAAATGACCCCATTTTGGAAAGTAGACACCCCAAGCTATTTGCTGAGAGGTATAGTGAGTATTTTGCAGACCTCACTTTTTGTCACAAAGTTTTGAAAATTAAAAAAAGAAAAAAAAAATTTTTTTTTTTGTCTTTCTTCATTTTCAAAAACAAATGAGAGCTGCAAAATACTCACCATGCCTCTCAGCAAATAGCTTGGGGTGTCTACTTTCCAAAATGGGGTCATTTGGGGGGGGTTTGTGCCACCTGGGCATTCCATGGCCTCCGAAACTGTGATAGGCAGTGAAGAGTGAAATCAAAAATGTACACCCTTAGAAATCCTGAAGGCGGTGATTGGTTTTCGGGGTCCCGTACGCGGCTAGGCTCCTAAAAAGTCCCACACATGTGGTATCCCCGTACTCAGGAGAAGCAACAGAATGTATTTTGGGGTGCAATTCCACATATGCCCATGACCTGTGTGAGCAATATATCATTTAGTGACAACTTTGTGAAAAAAAAAAATAAATAAATAAATAAATTGTCACTTTCCCGCAACTTGTGTCAAAATATAAAATATTCCATGGACTCAACATGCCTCTCAGCAAATAGCTTGGGGTGTCTACTTTCCAAAATGGGGTCATTTGGGGGGGGTTTGTGCCATCTGGGCATTTTATGGCCTTCAAAACTGTGATAGGTAGTGAGGAGTAAAATCAAAAATGTACGCCCTTAGAAATCCTGAAGGCAGTGATTGGTTTTCGGGGCCCCGTATGCGGCTAGGCTCCCAAAAAGTCCCACACATGTGGTATCCCCATACTCAGGAGAAGCAGCTAAATGTATTTTGGGGTGCAATTCCACATATGCCCATGGCCTGTGTGAGCAATATATCATTTAGTGACAACTTTTTGTAATTTTTTTTTTTTTTTTTTCATTATTCAATCACTTGGGACAAAAAAAATGAATATTCAATGGGCTCAACATGCCTCTCAGCAATTTCCTTGGGGTGTCTACTTTCCAAAATGGGGTCATTTGTGGGGGTTTTGTACTGCCCTGTCATTTTAGCACCTCAAGAAATGACATAGGCAGTCATAAATTAAAGACTGTGTAAATTCCAGAAAATGTACCCTAGTTTGTAGGCGCTATAACTTTTGCGCAAACCAATAAATATACACTTATTGACATTTTTTTTACCAAAGACATGTGGCCAAATACATTTTGGCCTAAATGTATGACTAAAATTGAGTTTATTGGATTTTTTTTAGAACAAAAAGTAGAAAATATCATTTTTTTTCAAAATTTTCGGTCTTTTTCCGTGTATAGCGCAAAAAATAAAAACGGCAGAGGTGATCAAATACCATCAAAAGAAAGCTCTATTTGTGGGAAGAAAAGGACGCAAATTTCGTTTGGTTACAGCATTGCATGACCGCGCAATTAGCAGTTAAAGCGACGCAGTGCCAAATTGTAAAAAGTGCTCTGGTCAGGAAGGGGGTAAATCCTTCCGGGGCTGAAGTGGTTAAAGAGCACCTGTTATTTCAGATCCATCTGAAAAATCCATCCGTCAGCGGGCATCCACTCACCTGCTGCCGCCACGTCTCTCACCTTGTTGTGTCACTGCCTCATCACCAGCTGTCCCATTAAAGAGAATGGGACTGTCGGTGAGTCAACAGCGGGTCAGAGGAGGAGCCGCTGCAGGACAGGGATGACAGTTGCTCTTTAAAAATTATGATTTAAATTGAGTTGATGTAAATCAAGCCATTTTACTTGTGATTTAAATGGTGATTTAAATCAAATCCACCCTGGTCCAAAGTGTTAATATTTTGTGTGGCCACCATTATTTTCCAGCACTACCTTAACCCTCTTGGTCATGGAGTTTACCAGAGCTTCACTGGTTGCCACTGGAGTCCTCTTCCACTCCTCCATGAGGACATCACGGAGCTGGTGGATGTTAGGAGACCTTGCACTCTTCCACCTTCTGTATGAGGATGCCCCACAGATGCTCAATAGGGTTTAGGCCTGGGGACATGCTTGGCCAGTCCATCACCTTTACCCTCAGCTTCTTTAGCAAGGCAGTGGTCATCTTGGAGGTGTGTTTGGGGTTGTTATGTTGGAATACTGCCCTGCGGTCCAGTCTCCGAAGGGAGGGGATCATGCTCTGCTTCAGTACGTCACAATGCATGTTGCCATTCATGGTTCCCTCAATGAACTGTAGCTCCCCAGTACCGGCAGCACTCGTGCAGCCCCAGACCATGACAATTCCACCACCATGCTTGACTGTAGGCAAGACACACTTGTCTTTGTACTCCTCACCTGGTTGCCGCCACACACACTTGACACCATCTGAACCAAATACATTTATCTTGATATCATCAGACCACAGGACATGGTTCCAGTAATACATGTCCTTAGTCTGCTTGTCTTCAGCAAACTGTTTATGGGCTTTCTTGTGCATCACTTTTAGAAGAGGCTTCCTTCTGGGACGACAGCCATGCAGACCAATTTGATGCAGTGTGTGGCATATGGTCTGAGCACTGACAGGCTGACCCCCCACCCCTTCAACCTCTGCAGCAAAGCTGGCAGAACTCATACGTCTATTTCCCGAAGACAACCTCTGGATATGACGCTGAGCACGTGCACTCGACTTATTTGGTTGACCATGGCTAGGCCTGTTCTGAGTGGAACCTGTCCTGTTAAACCGCTGTATGGTCTTGGCCCACGTGCTACAGCTCAGTTTCAGGGTCTTGGCAATCTTCTTAAAGCCTAGGCCATCTTTATGTAGAGCAACAATTCTTTTTTTCAGATCCTCAGAGAGTTTTTTGCCATGAGGTTCCATGTTGAACTTCCAGTGACCAGTATGAGAGAGTGAGAGCGATAACACCAAATTTAACACACCTGCTCCCTATTCACACTTGAGACCTTGTAATACTGACGAGTCACATGACACCGGGGAGGAAAAATGGCTAATTGGGCCCAATTTGGACATTTTCACTTAGAGGTGTACTCACTTTTGTTGCCAGCAGTTTAGATATTAATGGCTGTGTGTTGAGTTATTTTGAGGGGACAGCAAATTTACACTGTTATACAAGCTGTACACTCACTACTTTACATTGTAGCAAAGTGTCATTTCTTCAGTGTTGTCACATGAAAAGATATAATAAAATATTTACAAAAATGTGAGGGGTGTACTCACTTTTGTGAGATACTGTACAAGCTCATTATGCCTTTGTCTAGCAGGTTGTTTTTTTTTGAGCGTTTACAACCACTTTAAAGTCCAAATGACCATTGTGAAAAAGGTTTTAAAAAAATATTTAAAATTAATTATTTACATTGAGATTTATTAGTAACCGTATGCCGGAAGCATAAGAGCAATGTCAGGCAATATTTAAAAGGCAGGTGACTGGAATTCTTCTTCTACCTTAACTGTCTACAGAGAGGAACTTTATATTTCTGTGGATAAAACATTCCACGTGTTAACCATTTCCACTGGCACTGTGTACACTGTGGGCTTCTACCATCACTGCAATACATCCTTCAAATAACCTGTACTAAATACAAGTTAATCATGTTATTGTCCAGCCTCACATTAATAAATAATTGAACTTCTCATCAAATAATGTGAGATTGAAAACCAGAATGACAACTAAAGGCAATGCAAGGAGAGAGGGTGCAAAGCAGAAAAAGAATGGGGGGGGGGGGGGGGGGGGGCGGCATACTGTAGATGTAGCTGTGATGGATAACCCAGGAGGAGGTTGGCGTATCGGTAATCATATTACCACGCTCGTGTGCTTATTACATTGAGACAAGTTTTATCACAAGAGATTTCTCTTATTGTGAAGCATTCTTTACTAGCAGGACAATATTTGCTGCATCAGCCAAATAAAAAAAAAAAGAAATCAGTCTCTTTATAACCAGAATTATCCTTAAAGCCGCACAAAGAATCAGCTGACCCATTGGCTAATCTCATAAGGCAAAGAAACAGCAATGTCAAACAGTAGAAATCAGTGACCCAGAGAAGCCAGATTACAACTTTCAGCAGTCAGATGTTTGTCTGGGAAATGAAAGATGATTTCTGGTTGGATTGAAGATAAACCCAACAAGAATGTAACACTGTATATTACCATCATTAGATGTGGTGGCTGCACTAGTTCTTTTTCTTAGGATTTTTTTTCACCTGATGATCTGGCCGGTAAACACACTTCCTTAGGCCCCTTTTATATGATTGGCCCACTCGGATCCAGCTGTCCGTTTTTCAGGCAGATCTGAGAGGGCCACACATTGACTTCTATGGGCAGGTGGATGCCAGGGGAGAAGTGTCCGCTGACACCCGCCTGCCAAGATCCGCTCAAAACAGACTGATGGCGATGCGATTCGTTCACCGTCTGTCCAATCTTCGCATGACAAGAGAGTGAAACATCAGTGCAAAGCCCAGAAATGACATAGGAAATGCAATAATTTGTGGAAACTTCATTAGTCCAGGGCAGGTAATGAAAGTCTAATTCTGATTGGCTGTGATAGGTTATTGTTCTTTGCACTACTAAATGATCCCCATCCAGGCTTATTAATTAAAACTGTGCAATGATAGTAGTATTGTGTCTCTTAAAAAAAGAGGAAGTAAACTTCCTTTACTGACGTTTACCTATAGATAAGCCAATAATAAGGCTTATCTATAGGTAGTGTAAATATCTCCTAAACTTGCACTGTTTAAAAGATATTCACATTACATGCAGCCAGTGAATCACTGGTGCATGCGCTCTAGAGGAACGGCAACCCGTACCATTTCTTCAGAGCCCTGTGCCGGGAACAGAAGCTCCTGCACATGGCGGGAGTGCAGTTATTGCAGCTCTGGCCAATCACAGAGCTGGACCCTGCGAACCTGGAAGCAACAGGCGAAGATGGAATTGGCTGCAGCGCTGACCTTGCGGCACTGGAACAGTATACTAGATCATTGTGACTTTGCCTTGCAGGAAAAAATTTTTAAAAAAAGTCCAGCGGTATACAACCGCTTGAAGGCTGGGTTCACACCAGTGCGAATTGGATGAGAGTTTCTTCGCATCCAATTCGCCTAGCAGGAGATTATGACTGGCTCTTTATGGAGCCGGTTCAAATATCTCCGCATCGGATCCGGTGCCAATTGCACAGGAGTCCTATGCGTCTTCTGGTCTGAATTCAGCCCAAAATTCGGGCTGAAATCGCACCTGAAACAATGAATGGAGACGCACCGGACTACTGCCGTGTGAACCCAGCCTAGGCCGGCCATAGATGGTTTAGCAGGGACTGGCTGAGAGTCAATCCATCCATGGGCAGGCCGATTGTACCCAGGTCGATCGACTTAGGTACAACCAGCATGTCAGATTTTTTTGACATACAGTGCATCCGGAAAGTATTCACATTGCTTCACTTTTTCCACATTTTATGTTGTTACAGCTTTATTCCAAAATGGATTAAATTCATTTTCCTCAAAATTCTACAAACAAAAACCCTTTCTTAACCCGCCCCAGACTGACCCTCTGCCAGTATATGTGTGTAGGACGTCTCTAACCTCTACACAGAAAAGACACCCCGGTGAGGCATCCCTAGGACTCCAGAGTACAGTTGGGATCTCCCTATCATCCGCCAGGGGGCAACTTTTAAGCTTTCTTGACTCATACAGCATGCTGCTTTGGGTCCCAACTTTTCGGTAAGCCTCCATTTCATATGGGTGGTGGTATCTGCACATCTTTATCTGTTGCATCAAACCCCGGAGAAGGTCACAAGATTGTTTATATAATTTTATTTCCATTTTTGGATTTCCATTTTTTTCTCCTGATTGGCACGGCTGCCACCAGACTTATAAAGCCTTATAGCATCAACCATCTTTATGCCCAATATTCATGATTTGTTTCCATCATTCGGGGGACTATTTTGACCTTTTGTGTTCACTATACACTCACGTGGTGATTATTAGTGTCTCACTATCAAGATGGACTGTTGGATTTATTTATGATGGACACTTATTGTTTATATATTAATATTCATAATTGTTCACTTTTTTCTTGAATCACTTTGAATTTATAGCGCTGCACCCACTTTATATAAAATACCCCATAATGACAAAGTGAAAGAAGTTTGTTTCAAATCACTCACAGCGCCGGAGCCGCGAACCCAGAAGACACGCCGAGGGCAAAATGTCAGCTCCCTCGGCGTGGACCAGGATTAGATACCGACGCCTCATTTTAAGGTAAGTATTTCATAATGAGCTAGTATGCGGTGCATACTAGCTCATTATGCCTTTGGCTTACAGTTTTTTTTTTTTTTTTAAGATTCTTTTTTTCTGTGGGTATACAACCGCTTTAAATGACCATACACACAGCAATATGATCAATTAGCATGTATAAAGAATCTGTAGCCTGCCATGGCAGACTTCTTGAAATGCCAATCACCTGTCTCTGGCTTTACTACTTTCTGAGTCAATGATCAGGAATAAGTAGGCAACATGTAAAGTCAGAACTCCACACTGGACACCCATTCCAGCCAAGCAGGCAGCATTTTCAGGTCAGAATTGGCAGCCTTCTTAATTCTCCCTATACAGGTTCCCAAGAACCCAGAGCTGCCCATATCCTGCCATCCCATGCCATGTCACAAAGGAAGCCTATACTGAGAATAAATAAGAATTGCCATGACTGACCCCCTTCGGAAGATGCTAGTTTCCTGGCTGTGATGCTCATCCACTGACTGCAATTCTCTCACAGTTATTAACCTGGAACAAGCATGCAGTAACAGAAATCAGACCTTCTCATCTACCTGCCAGTTCCAGGCCAGTGACTTGGACTACTGGAGCCAGATGATCAGCACAGGACAAGCACTCCACACCTCACTTCAGGTTTACATGAAACACCAGCAAAGTGTCTCCGGCTCTGACAAGCACAATCCTGAACACATCTAGAAGGGAATATCAGAGGCACAAGATTATATTAACCCTTCTGTCACCATTGCTTTTTGACACCTAGGATCAGTTAACTTTACAATAACTATTACTAATTTTCAGTTTGACATCAGGCCTGACAAATAGGATCATGCACAGGTGCGCATTCCTAGTCCTCTGCTGCAGGAATAAAGCAAACCTTTCATGCCAAACAGCCTCGCCCCTTGCCCCACACAGATGTCACATGGGGAGCGGCGTGTCTGTCTGTGCGGCATCCCTACTGACAGCAATGAGACTTCCTGCACAGAACATGTTCTTCCCCCTGCAGGTACACCTGACCTTCATATAGGGCACCAAATAATACACTCCATGTGAATGAGATCTACAGTGGATGTAAATCCTCACATATACCCAGTGAAGTGACTGGCCACAGGTGATACACAGGGATGAAACAAATCTCCCTACATAAGTTGTACCTGTTTATCTGCAGCCCTCTCCAAGGGGGGCAGAGTGCTGAAGTTGAGGAGAGTTCTGAGAGATGATTGGAGGGAAGAGACACCCCCCCCCCACACACACAGAAACAGAGATGAGGGTGTCAATCAGCTGGAAATGTCCCTCCCCTGTCACCTTTTTCTATTGGTGTCAGGAGAACTTGTCAGAAGTGACTCATGCTAATAGCTGAGGAACAAAGCAGCAGACAGAAATGACACTTCGCCCCCATTCACATTGGAGAGACTTGTCATGCAATCTGACAGATCAAATCACATGACAAGTGGCAGCCTATTGCCGGCAAATCGCTGTTCAAATCGGTGCAACACTGACTTTGTGGTGCCGCAATAATTTGAAAAAGTAGTACAAAAAAGTAGTACATGCACCACTTTTGGTGATTTTGGGAGTGAATTGAATAGACATTTGTGCATGAAGCCGCACAGATGTCTTCAAAGTCACACTGCGATGTGACTTAGAAATCGCACAATTTGAAAGCCTTAGTCAATATGAACGGGGGCCTAGTGTTCTGGATTGAGACAAGTACACTCTATAGAGGGATATGCTTTGGTCATATTTCAGGTCTGAGGTTTACAACCACTTTAAGCCCTACTTCAGTACAAGATCAGAGCGATTTGCACTGCTGAATTCATTGCAACTTCATTTAACAAAAGTCTATGCAAGTCGCAATGAAATTTAATGAAATCGATAGCCTATTCGATCGCTATGACACACGATGCAGCTGATTTGTATCAACAGTTGGAAAATACGATTGTTAGTTTTCAATCTCATCTCAGATTTCACCATACAACCTCATAACCCGACAGATCAAAGCATGATCAGATTCCTGGATAAAGCATGTCGGTGCTGCTGATACAACACAATCGATCATTTTCCACCCTGGCCGATGGACTCAGTTTAGTTACATTGCATGTAAACGATCACCTTGTAAAACAACCCATTCAGTTTAAAATAGAAATGAAAGGCAAAACATTTTTGTATAGATATAAAAACAAAAACATAAATACAGTTTTCCCCTTTTGAGAAGTGATCACATTCCCTCTGTTGTGGCAGCATAAGAGCTGGGGGAGGAGAAGCAACAGCACACTGAGCTTCCCAGTGAATGGCTGTGCAAGCGGGAGGTGTGTCAGGACAAGTCTGATTATTCTAGAAGAACATACTGAGGTCCCAGAATAGCTAGAGAACTGACCACACTGTGCTCTCCTGCTTAGTGTGGTCAGTTTTTAATAGGAAAGCAGAGGGACTGGCAGGAACACCAGAGATGTCACATAAAGGAAGCAATACAAAGAGAACAGGAGGCTTCCTCATACAAGTACTTGGTACAACAGGCACAGATCAGGAATATGAAGTGTTGGGGTAACAGACGCTTTAAATGTGATCTAGATGGAGTCTAAATTGATTGGAAGGAAGTTCTGCCAATTTGATGGCTTTGACTGAATTGCATGTCGATTGGATGACAAATGATGTGTATGTGGCCACCATTACTGACCGATCTGCAGTTACCAAATACAGTTTAGGTAGATCCTCAGAATACAGATCCGATCGTCTATATCCAATCACTACACTGATGTTGGTAGATACGGGTCCCCATACACATTACAATCTGACAGTACAGGCAACCTTAGAGTTACCAAAACCAAGTAATATGGGGGTGTGCCTAAACCAGACAATCAGCCAATCAGGCGAGCCCTTGTACTCAATAAGCGCTGGTTCACATGAACAGTTTCTTGAGTTGCACAGAGTCACATGACAAGGGAAAACACATTCTATCCAATGGAGCTGATCTCATCAATGCCACTCTTCACGGGGAAACATCAGAAAAGGTTCCTAGGCTACTTTGCTGTGATTTGGCCATAAAGAATATACAAAGTCACATCACATGAGTGAGAGTGTGATCGCACCTTAGAGGAGATCGTACAATCAGATTGTAACGTGTATTGGGAGCTTTATAAAAACATACTGCAGTCACCAGAGGATTGATCTGTCAGACTAAAGATGGGCAGAATTTCAAGAGTTACAAATCTTTCCCAACCAATCAGCAACAACACACAATGAGCATCACCAATACAACCAATCCTGCCCCATACACTGTACAATATCATACAAGAACATTGGGGGGGGGGGGGGGAGGTGAAGAAGACCGGAGCAGACAAAATCTGCAGCAGCTGTGCATTGGAACCAATCAGCTTTTAGCTTCTCCAGTCATCCTTTAAAAGCTGGAATCTGATTGGCTGCCAGGCACAGTTGCTCCAGCCTTAGCATCCCTTCCCCCCTTGTATGGTACAGACATCTCCACTAATGTATAGAGAGGTGTGGGGGGAGGAGCTGTAACTGGTTGCCATGGGTTACCACACTCGGCACATCCCCCCTCCGCTCTGAGGACGTGTGTCCATAGAGAGACCTGTAAGCCCCGCACCGCTCTGACATTGCCGTCCGCTCCTAGAGAGCACATGCAGCATCCATCCATCCCTCCCCCCTCCTCCTCCGTACACCCGGCTACAGACCCACATCCCCTTCATAGAGAGCCCCCCATACACCGGCTCCCCTCCCCCCTTCATACCCCTATATACACCCAGACACATCCTCACCAATATTTACAGCATCGGCCGCGGTCACTCCGCATACGCTCCACACTTCCTGTTGCGTCCCCTCCCCACTACTCTCCGGCCCCCCCCCCTCTCCTCAAAACCACGCCCCCGAGAGGCCGGCCGACGGAGCAGACTGGGCGGGCATCCGAGAGCTGATTGGCTGCGACGCCTCCACGTGTGCACTTCGCCCCATGTCTGCCCCGCCCACCAGGGAGACTGGGACCTTGACTCCTTGGCAACCGCAGACATGGAAACAATGAAAGTGATGCGGTCGGGAGGGAATTGGGGAGAGAGGGGCGTGTCCGGGCTGGATGTGTGTGACGGGATCGGAGTGCTGCAAGACTCATTCTTCTTCTTCCCTATGGAGTGTGTTCTATGGAGGACGGGGGACACGTGTGCGGGGATCTCCGAGAACATCGCACTGATATCCGGGCCTCACACCCTCCACTCCGATCCAGGACACTCCACTCCGGGCCTCACACCCTCCACTCTGGCCCAAGACCCTCCACTCTGGCCCAAGACCCTCCACTCTGGCCCAAGACCCTCCACCCTGGCCCTCACACCCTCCAGTCCGGCCCAAGACCCTCCACTCCGGGCCTCACACCCTCAACTCCGATCCAAGACCCTCAACTCCGATCCAAGACCCTCAACTCCGATCCAAGACCCTCAACTCCGATCCAAGACCCTCAACTCCGATCCAAGACCCTCCACTCCGATCCAAGACCCTCCACTCCGGGCCTCACACCCTCCACTCCGATCCAAGACCCTCCACTCCGGGCCTCACACCCTCCACTCCGATCCAAGACCCTCCACTCCGGGCCTCACACCCTCCACTCCGATCCAAGACCCTCCACTCCGATCCAAGACCCTCCACTCCGATCCAAGACCCTCCACTCCGATCCAAGACCCTCCACTCTGGCCCAAGACCCTCCACTCTGGCCCAAGACCCTCCACTCTGGCCCAAGACCCTCCACCCTGGCCCTCACACCCTCCACTCCGATCCAAGACCCTCCACTCCGATCCAAGACCCTCCACTCCGGCCCAAGACCCTCCACTCCGGCCCAAGACCCTCCACTCCGGCCCAAGACCCTCCACTCCGGCCCAAGACCCTCCACTCCGGCCCAAGACCCTCCACTCCGGCCCAAGACCCTCCACTCTGGCCCAAGACCCTCCACTCTGGCCCAAGACCCTCCACCCTGGCCCTCACACCCTCCACTCCGATCCAGGACTCTCCACTCCGGGCCTCACACCCTCCACTCCGATCCAAGACCCTCCACTCCGATCCAAGACCCTCCACTCCGATCCAAGACCCTCCACTCCGATCCAAGACCCTCCACTCCGATCCAAGACCCTCCACTCCGATCCAAGACCCTCCACTCCGATCCAAGACCCTCCACTCTGGCCCAAGACCCTCCACCCTGCCCTCACACCCTCCACTCCGATCCAGGACTCTCCACTCCGGGCCTCACACCCTCCAGTCCGACCCAAGACCCTCCACTCCGATCCAAGACCCTCCACTCCGATCCAAGACCCTCCACTCCGATCCAAGACCCTCCACTCCGATCCAAGACCCTCCACTCCGGCCCAAGACCCTCCACTCCGGCCCAAGACCCTCCACTCCGATCCAAGACCCTCCACTCTGATCCAAGACCCTCCACTCTGGGCCAAGACCCTCCACTCTGGGCCAAGACCCTCCACTCTGGGCCAAGACCCTCCACTCTGGGCCAAGACCCTCCACTCTGGGCCAAGACCCTCCACTCTGGGCCAAGACCCTCCACTCTGGGCCAAGACCCTCCACTCTGGGCCAAGACCCTCCACTCTGGGCCAAGACCCTCCACTCTGGCCAAAGACCCTCCACCCTGGCCCTCACACCCTCCACTCCGATCCAGGACTCTCCACTCCGGGCCTCACACCCTCCAGTCCGACCCAAGACCCTCCACTCCGATCCAAGACCCTCCACTCCGATCCAAGACCCTCCACTCCGATCCAAGACCCTCCACTCCGATCCAAGACCCTCCACTCCGATCCAAGACCCTCCACTCCGATCCAAGACCCTCCACTCCGATCCAAGACCCTCCACTCTGGCCCAAGACCCTCCACCCTGGCCCTCACACCCTCCACTCCGATCCAGGACTCTCCACTCCGGGCCTCACACCCTCCAGTCCGACCCAAGACCCTCCACTCCGATCCAAGACCCTCCACTCCGATCCAAGACCCTCCACTCCGATCCAAGACCCTCCACTCCGATCCAAGACCCTCCACTCCGATCCAAGACCCTCCACTCCGGCCCAAGACCCTCCACTCCGGCCCAAGACCCTCCACTCCGGCCCAAGACCCTCCACTCTGGCCCAAGACCCTCCACTCTGGCCCAAGACCCTCCACTCTGGCCCAAGACCCTCCACTCTGGCCCAAGACCCTCCACTCTGGCCCAAGACCCTCCACTCTGGCCCAAGACCCTCCACTCTGGCCCAAGACCCTCCACTCTGGCCCAAGACCCTCCACTCTGGCCCAAGACCCTCCACTCTGGCCCAAGACCCTCCACTCTGGCCCAAGACCCTCCACTCTGGCCCTCACACCCTCCACTCTGGCCCTCACACCCTCCACTCCGATCCAGGACTCTCCACTCCGGGCCTCACACCCTCCAGTCCGACCCAAGACCCTCCACTCCGATCCAAGACCCTCCACTCCGATCCAAGACCCTCCACTCCGATCCAAGACCCTCCACTCCGATCCAAGACCCTCCACTCCGATCCAAGACCCTCCACTCCGATCCAAGACCCTCCACTCCGATCCAAGACCCTCCACTCTGGCCCAAGACCCTCCACTCTGGCCCAAGACCCTCCACTCTGGCCCAAGACCCTCCACTCTGGCCCAAGACCCTCCACTCTGGCCCAAGACCCTCCACTCTGGCCCAAGACCCTCCACTCTGGCCCAAGACCCTCCACTCTGGCCCAAGACCCTCCACTCTGGCCCAAGACCCTCCACTCTGGCCCAAGACCCTCCACTCTGGCCCAAGACCCTCCACTCTGGCCCAAGACCCTCCACTCTGGCCCAAGACCCTCCACTCTGGCCCAAGACCCTCCACTCTGGCCCAAGACCCTCCACTCTGGCCCAAGACCCTCCACTCTGGCCCAAGACCCTCCACTCTGGCCCAAGACCCTCCACTCTGGCCCAAGACCCTCCACTCTGGCCCTCACACCCTCCACTCTGGCCCTCACACCCTCCACTCTGGCCCTCACACCCTCCACTCCGATCCAGGACTCTCCACTCCGGGCCTCACACCCTCCAGTCCGACCCAAGACCCTCCACTCCGACCCAAGACCCTCCACTCCGATCCAAGACCCTCCACTCCGATCCAAGACCCTCCACTCCGATCCAAGACCCTCCACTCCGATCCAAGACCCTCCACTCCGATCCAAGACCCTCCACTCCGATCCAAGACCCTCCACTCCGATCCAAGACCCTCCACTCCGATCCAAGACCCTCCACTCCGATCCAAGACCCTCCACTCCGATCCAAGACCCTCCACTCTGGCCCAAGACCCTCCACTCTGGCCCAAGACCCTCCACTCTGGCCCAAGACCCTCCACTCTGGCCCAAGACCCTCCACTCTGGCCCAAGACCCTCCACTCTGGCCCAAGACCCTCCACTCTGGCCCAAGACCCTCCACTCTGGCCCAAGACCCTCCACTCTGGCCCAAGACCCTCCACTCTGGCCCAAGACCCTCCACTCTGGCCCAAGACCCTCCACTCTGGCCCAAGACCCTCCACTCTGGCCCAAGACCCTCCACTCTGGCCCAAGACCCTCCACTCTGGCCCAAGACCCTCCACTCTGGCCCAAGACCCTCCACTCTGGCCCAAGACCCTCCACTCTGGCCCAAGACCCTCCACTCTGGCCCAAGACCCTCCACTCTGGCCCAAGACCCTCCACTCTGGCCCAAGACCCTCCACTCTGGCCCAAGACCCTCCACTCTGGCCCAAGACCCTCCACTCTGGCCCAAGACCCTCCACTCTGGCCCAAGACCCTCCACTCTGGCCCAAGACCCTCCACTCTGGCCCAAGACCCTCCACTCTGGCCCAAGACCCTCCACTCCGATCCAGGACTCTCCACTCCGGGCCTCACAACCTCCAGTCCGGTCCAAGACCCTCCACTCTGATCCAAGACCCTCCACTCTGATCCAAGACCCTCCACTCTGATCCAAGACCCTCCACTCTGATCCAAGACCCTCCACTCTGATCCAAGATCCTCCACCCTGGCCCTCACACCCTCCACACCGATCCAGGACTCTCCACTCCGGGCCTCACACCCTCCACTCCGATCCAGGACTCTCTACTCCGGGCCTCACACCCTCCAGTCCGGCCCAAGACCCTCCACTCCGGGCCTCACACCCTCCATTCCGATCCAAGACCCTCCACTCCGGGCCTCACACCCTCCACTCTGATCCAAGACCCTCCACTCTGGCCCAAGACCCTCCACTCTGGCCCAAGACCCTCCACTCTGGCCCAAGACCCTCCACTCTGGCCCAAGACCCTCCACTCTGGCCCAAGACCCTCCACTCTGGCCCAAGACCCTCCACTCTGGCCCAAGACCCTCCACTCTGGCCCAAGACCCTCCACTCTGGCCCAAGACCCTCCACTCTGGCCCAAGACCCTCCACTCTGGCCCAAGACCCTCCACTCTGGCCCAAGACCCTCCACTCTGGCCCAAGACCCTCCACTCTGGCCCAAGACCCTCCACTCCGATCCAGGACTCTCCACTCCGGGCCTCACAACCTCCAGTCCGGTCCAAGACCCTCCACTCTGATCCAAGACCCTCCACTCTGATCCAAGACCCTCCACTCTGATCCAAGACCCTCCACCCTGGCCCTCACACCCTCCACACCGATCCAGGACTCTCCACTCCGGGCCTCACACCCTCCACTCCGATCCAGGACTCTCTACTCCGGGCCTCACACCCTCCAGTCCGGCCCAAGACCCTCCACTCCGGGCCTCACACCCTCCATTCCGATCCAAGACCCTCCACTCCGGGCCTCACACCCTCCACTCTGATCCAAGACCCTCCACTCCGGGCCTCACACCCTCCAGTCCGGCCCAAGACCCTCCACTCCGGGCCTCACACCCTCCACTCTGGCCCAAGACCCTCCACTCTGGCCCAAGACCCTCCACTCTGGCCCAAGACCCTCCACTCTGGCCCAAGACCCTCCACTCTGGCCCAAGACCCTCCACTCTGGCCCTCACACCCTCCACTCTGGCCCTCACACCCTCCACTCTGGCCCTCACACCCTCCACTCTGGCCCTCACACCCTCCACTCTGGCCCTCACACCCTCCACTCCGATCCAGGACTCTCCACTCCGGGCCTCACACCCTCCACTCCAATCCAGGACTCTCCACTCCGGGCCTCACACCCTCCAGTCCGGCCCAAGACCCTCCACTCCGGGCCTCACACCCTCCACTCTGATCCAAGACCCTCCACTCCGGGCCTCACACCCTCCACTCTGATCCAAGACCCTCCACTCCGGGCCTCACACCCTCCACTCTGATCCAAGACCCTCCACTCCGGGCCTCACACCCTCCACTCTGATCCAAGACCCTCCACTCCGGGCCTCACACCCTCCACTCTGATCCAAGACCCTCCACTCCGGGCCTCACACCCTCCACTCTGATCCAAGACCCTCCACTCCGGGCCTCACACCCTCCACTCTGATCCAAGACCCTCCACTCCGGGCCTCACACCCTCCAGTCCGGCCCAAGACCCTCCACTCCGGGCCTCACACCCTCCAGTCCGGCCTCACACCCTCCAGTCCGGCCCAAGACCCTCCACTCCGGGCCTCACACCCTCCACTCCGGGCCTCACACCCTCCACTCCGGGCCTCACACCCTCCACTCCGGGCCTCACACCCTCCACTCCGGGCCTCACACCCTCCACTCCGGGCCTCACACCCTCCACTCCGGCCTCACACCCTCCACTCCGGGCCTCACACCCTCCACTCTGATCCAAGACCCTCCACTCCGGGCCTCACACCCTCCAGTCCGGCCCAAGACCCTCCACTCCGGGCCTCACACCCTCCACTCCGATCCAAGACCCTCCACTCCGGGCCTCACACCCTCCAGTCCGGCCCAAGACCCTCCACTCCGGGCCTCACACCCTCCACTCTGATCCAAGACCCTCCATTACGATCCAAGACCCTCCACTCCGATCCAAGACCCTCCACTCCGATCCAAGACCCTCCACTCCGGCCCAAGACCCTCCACTCCGGCCCAAGACCCTCCACTCCGGCCCAAGACCCTCCACTCCGGCCCAAGACCCTCCAGTCTGGCCCAAGACCCTCCAGTCTGGCCCAAGACCCTCCAGTCTGGCCCAAGACCCTCCACTCTGGCCCAAGACCCTCCACTCTGGCCCAAGACCCTCCACTCTGGCCCAAGACCCTCCACTCTGGCCCAAGACCCTCCACTCTGGCCCAAGACCCTCCACTCTGGCCCAAGACCCTCCACCCTGGCCCTCACACCCTCCACTCCGATCCAGGACTCTCCACTCCGGGCCTCACACCCTCCACTCCGATCCAGGACTCTCCACTCCGGGCCTCACACCCTCCAGTCCGGCCCAAGACCCTCCACTCCGGGCCTCACACCCTCCACTCCGATCCAAGACCCTCCACTCCGGGCCTCACACCCTCCACTCTGATCCAAGACCCTCCACTCCGGGCCTCACACCCTCCAGTCCGGCCCAAGACCCTCCACTCCGGGCCTCACACCCTCCAGTCCGGCCCAAGACCCTCCACTCCGGGCCTCACACCCTCCAGTCCGGCCCAAGACCCTCCACTCCGGGCCTCACACCCTCCAGTCCGGCCCAAGACCCTCCACTCCGGGCCTCACACCCTCCAGTCCGGCCCAAGACCCTCCACTCCGGGCCTCACACCCTCCAGTCCGGCCCAAGACCCTCCACTCCGGGCCTCACACCCTCCACTCCGATCCAAGATCCTCCACTCCGGGCCTCACACCCTCCACTCTGGCCCAAGACCCTCCACTCCGGGCCTCACACCCTCCAGTCTGGCCCAAGACCCTCCACTCCGGGCCTCACACCCTCCAGTCTGGCCCAAGACCCTCCACTCCGGGCCTCACACCCTCCAGTCCGGCCCAAGACCCTCCACTCCGGGCCTCACACCCTCCAGTCCGGCCCAAGACCCTCCACTCCGGGCCTCACACCCTCCAGTCCGGCCCAAGACCCTCCACTCCGGGCCTCACACCCTCCAGTCCGGCCCAAGACCCTACACTCCGGGCCTCACACCCTCCACTCCGATCCAAGATCCTCCACTCCGGGCCTCACACCCTCCACACAGGCCCAAGACCCTCCACTCCGGGCCTCACACCCTCCACTCTGATCCAAGACCCTCCACTCCGGGCCTCACACCCTCCAGTCCGGCCCAAGACCCTCCACTCCGGGCCTCACACCCTCCAGTCCGGCCCAAGACCCTCCACTCCGGGCCTCACACCCTCCAGTCCGGCCCAAGACCCTCCACTCCGGGCCTCACACCCTCCAGTCCGGCCCAAGACCCTCCACTCCGGGCCTCACACCCTCCAGTCCGGCCCAAGACCCTCCACTCCGGGCCTCACACCCTCCAGTCCGGCCCAAGACCCTCCACTCCGGGCCTCACACCCTCCAGTCCGGCCCAAGACCCTCCACTCCGGGCCTCACACCCTCCAGTCCGGCCCAAGACCCTCCACTCCGGGCCTCACACCCTCCACTCCGATCCAAGATCCTCCACTCCGGGCCTCACACCCTCCAGTCTGGCCCAAGACCCTCCACTCCGGGCCTCACACCCTCCAGTCTGGCCCAAGACCCTCCACTCCGGGCCTCACACCCTCCAGTCCGGCCCAAGACCCTCCACTCCGGGCCTCACACCCTCCAGTCCGGCCCAAGACCCTCCACTCCGGGCCTCACACCCTCCAGTCCGATCCAAGACCCTCCACTCCGGGCCTCACACCCTCCAGTCCGATCCAAGACCCTCCACTCCGGGCCTCACACCCTCCACTCTGATCCAAGACCCTCCACTCCGGGCCTCACACCCTCCAGTCCGGCCCAAGACCCTCCACTCCGGGCCTCACACCCTCCACTCCGGGCCTCACACCCTCCACTCTGGCCCAAGACCCTCCACTCTGGCCCAAGACCCTCCACTCTGGCCCAAGACCCTCCACTCTGGCCCAAGACCCTCCACTCTGGCCCAAGACCCTCCACTCCGGGCCTCACACCCTCCAGTCCGGCCCAAGACCCTCCACTCCGGGCCTCACACCCTCCAGTCCGGCCCAAGACCCTCCACTCCGGGCCTCACACCCTCCAGTCCGGCCCAAGACCCTCCACTCCGGGCCTCACACCCTCCACTCCGATCCAAGATCCTCCACTCCGGGCCTCACACCCTCCACTCTGATCCAAGACCCTCCACTCTGATCCAAGACCCTCCACTCCGGGCCTCACACCCTCCAGTCCGGCCCAAGACCCTCCACTCCGGGCCTCACACCCTCCAGTCTGGCCCAAGACCCTCCACTCCGGGCCTCACACCCTCCAGTCTGGCCCAAGACCCTCCACTCCGGGCCTCACACCCTCCAGTCCGGCCCAAGACCCTCCACTCCGGGCCTCACACCCTCCAGTCCGGCCCAAGACCCTCCACTCCGGGCCTCACACCCTCCAGTCCGATCCAAGACCCTCCACTCCGGGCCTCACACCCTCCACTCCGATCCAAGATCCTCCACTCCAGGCCTCACACCCTCCACTCTGATCCAAGACCCTCCACTCCGGGCCTCACACCCTCCAGTCCGGCCCAAGACCCTCCACTCCGGGCCTCACACCCTCCAGTCTGGCCCAAGACCCTCCACTCCGGGCCTCACACCCTCCAGTCCGGCCCAAGACCCTCCACTCCGGGCCTCACACCCTCCAGTCCGGCCCAAGACCCTCCACTCCGGGCCTCACACCCTCCAGTCCGATCCAAGACCCTCCACTCCGGGCCTCACACCCTCCACTCTGATCCAAGACCCTCCACTCCGGGCCTCACACCCTCCACTCTGATCCAAGACCCTCCACTCCGGGCCTCACACCCTCCAGTCCGGCCCAAGACCCTCCACTCCGGGCCTCACACCCTCCAGTCTGGCCCAAGACCCTCCACTCTGGCCCAAGACCCTCCACTCTGGCCCAAGACCCTCCACTCTGGCCCAAGACCCTCCACTCTGGCCCAAGACCCTCCACTCTGGCCCAAGACCCTCCACTCTGGCCCAAGACCCTCCACTCTGGCCCAAGACCCTCCACTCTGGCCCAAGACCCTCCACTCTGGCCCAAGACCCTCCACTCTTGCCCAAGACCCTCCACTCTTGCCCAAGACCCTCCACTCTTGCCCAAGACCCTCCACTCTTGCCCAAGACCCTCCACTCTTGCCCAAGACCCTCCACTCTTGCCCAAGACCCTCCACTCTTGCCCAAGACCCTCCACTCTTGCCCAAGACCCTCCACTCTTGCCCAAGACCCTCCACTCTTGCCCAAGACCCTCCACTCTTGCCCAAGACCCTCCACTCTTGCCCAAGACCCTCCACTCTTGCCCAAGACCCTCCACTCTTGCCCAAGACCCTCCACTCTTGCCCAAGACCCTCCACTCTTGCCCAAGACCCTCCACTCTTGCCCAAGACCCTCCACTCTTGCCCTCACACCCTCCACTCCGATCCAGGACTCTCCACTCCGGGCCTCACACCCTCCAGTCCGGCCCAAGACCCTCCACTCCGGGCCTCACACCCTCCACTCTGATCCAAGACCCTCCACTCCGATCCAAGACCCTCCACTCCGATCCAAGACCCTCCACTCCGATCCAAGACCCTCCACTCCGATCCAAGACCCTCCACTCCGATCCAAGACCCTCCACTCTGATCCAAGACCCTCCACTCTGATCCAAGACCCTCCACTCCGATCCAAGACCCTCCACTCCAAGACCCTCCACTCCAAGACCCTCCACTCCAAGACCCTCCACTCCAAGACCCTCCACTCTGGCCCAAGACCCTCCACTCTGGCCCAAGACCCTCCACTCTGGCCCAAGACCCTCCACTCCGGGCCAAGACCCTCCACTCCGGGCCAAGACCCTCCACTCCGGGCCAAGACCCTCCACTCCGGGCCAAGACCCTCCACTCCGGGCCTCACACCCTCTACTCTGATCCAAGACCCTCCACTCCGGGCCTCACACCCTCCACTCTGATCCAAGACCCTCCACTCCGGGCCTCACACCCTCCAGTCCGGCCCAAGACCCTCCACTCCGGGCCTCACACCCTCCACTCCGATCCAAGACCCTCCACTCCGGGCCTCACACCCTCCACTCTGATCCAAGACCCTCCACTCCGGGCCTCACACCCTCCAGTCCGGCCCAAGACCCTCCACTCCGGGCCTCACACCCTCCAGTCCGGCCCAAGACCCTCCACTCCGGGCCTCACACCCTCCAGTCCGGCCCAAGACCCTCCACTCCGGGCCTCACACCCTCCACTCCGATCCAAGATCCTCCACTCCGGGCTTCACACCCTCCAGTCTGGCCCAAGACCCTCCACTCCGGGCCTCACACCCTCCAGTCCGGCCCAAGACCCTCCACTCCGGGCCTCACACCCTCCAGTCCGGCCCAAGACCCTCCGCTCCGGGCCTCACACCCTCCAGTCCGGCCCAAGACCCTCCACTCCGGGCCTCACACCCTCCAGTCCGGCCCAAGACCCTCCACTCCGGGCCTCACACCCTCCAGTCCGGCCCAAGACCCTCCACTCCGGGCCTCACACCCTCCAGTCCGGCCCAAGACCCTCCACTCCGGGCCTCACACCCTCCAGTCCGGCCCAAGACCCTCCACTCCGGGCCTCACACCCTCCAGTCCGATCCAAGACCCTCCACTCCGGGCCTCACACCCTCCACTCTGATCCAAGACCCTCCACTCCGGGCCTCACACCCTCCAGTCCGGCCCAAGACCCTCCACTCCGGGCCTCACACCCTCCACTCCGATCCAAGACACTCCACTCCGGGCTTCACACCCTCCAGTCCGGCCCAAGACCCTCCACTCTGATCCAAGACCCTCCACTCCGGGCCTCAAACCCTCCAGTCCGGCCCAAGACCCTCCACTCTGATCCAAGACCTTCCACTCCGGGCCTCACACCCTCCAGTTTGGCCCAAGACCCTCCAGTCCGGCCCAAGACCCTCCACTTCGATCCAGGACACTCCACTCCGGGCCTCACACCCTCCAGTCCGGCCCAAGACCCTCCAGTCCAGGCCAAGACCCTCCACTCTGATCCAAGACCCTCCACTCCGGGCCTCACACCCTCCATTCCAATCCAAGACACTCCACGCCGGGCCTCACACCCTCCACTCTGATCAAAGACACTCCACGCCGGGCCTCACACCCTCCGCTGCGATCAAAGACACTCCACGCCGGGCCTCACACCCTCCAGTCCGGCCCAAGACCCTCCACTCCGGGCCTCACACCCTCCACTCTTATCCAAGCACTCCACTCCGGGCCTCACACCCTCCACTCCGATCCAAGACCCTCCACTCCGGGCCTCACACCCTCCACTCCGATCCAAGACCCTCCACTCTGGGCCTCACACCCTCCACTCTGATCCAAGACCCTCCACTCCGGGCCTCACACCCTCCAGTCCGGCCCAAGACCCTCCACTCCGGGCCTCACACCCTCCACTCCGATCCAAGACCCTCCACTCCGGGCCTCACACCCTCCACTCTGATCCAAGACCCTCCACTCCGGGCCTCACACCCTCCAGTCCGGCCCAAGACCCTCCACTCCGGGCCTCACACCCTCCAGTCCGGCCCAAGACCCTCCACTCCGGGCCTCACACCCTCCAGTCCGGCCCAAGACCCTCCACTCCGGGCCTCACACCCTCCACTCCGATCCAAGATCCTCCACTCCGGGCTTCACACCCTCCAGTCTGGCCCAAGACCCTCCACTCCGGGCCTCACACCCTCCAGTCCGGCCCAAGACCCTCCACTCCGGGCCTCACACCCTCCAGTCCGGCCCAAGACCCTCCGCTCCGGGCCTCACACCCTCCAGTCCGGCCCAAGACCCTCCACTCCGGGCCTCACACCCTCCAGTCCGGCCCAAGACCCTCCACTCCGGGCCTCACACCCTCCAGTCCGGCCCAAGACCCTCCACTCCGGGCCTCACACCCTCCAGTCCGGCCCAAGACCCTCCACTCCGGGCCTCACACCCTCCAGTCCGGCCCAAGACCCTCCACTCCGGGCCTCACACCCTCCAGTCCGATCCAAGACCCTCCACTCCGGGCCTCACACCCTCCACTCTGATCCAAGACCCTCCACTCCGGGCCTCACACCCTCCAGTCCGGCCCAAGACCCTCCACTCCGGGCCTCACACCCTCCACTCCGATCCAAGACACTCCACTCCGGGCTTCACACCCTCCAGTCCGGCCCAAGACCCTCCACTCTGATCCAAGACCCTCCACTCCGGGCCTCAAACCCTCCAGTCCGGCCCAAGACCCTCCACTCTGATCCAAGACCTTCCACTCCGGGCCTCACACCCTCCAGTTTGGCCCAAGACCCTCCAGTCCGGCCCAAGACCCTCCACTTCGATCCAGGACACTCCACTCCGGGCCTCACACCCTCCAGTCCGGCCCAAGACCCTCCAGTCCAGGCCAAGACCCTCCACTCTGATCCAAGACCCTCCACTCCGGGCCTCACACCCTCCATTCCAATCCAAGACACTCCACGCCGGGCCTCACACCCTCCACTCTGATCAAAGACACTCCACGCCGGGCCTCACACCCTCCGCTGCGATCAAAGACACTCCACGCCGGGCCTCACACCCTCCAGTCCGGCCCAAGACCCTCCACTCCGGGCCTCACACCCTCCACTCTTATCCAAGCACTCCACTCCGGGCCTCACACCCTCCACTCCGATCCAAGACCCTCCACTCCGGGCCTCACACCCTCCACTCCGATCCAAGACCCTCCACTCTGGGCCTCACACCCTCCACTCTGATCCAAGACCCTCCACTCCGGGCCTCACACCCTCCAGTCCGGCCCAAGACCCTCCACTCCGGGCCTCACACCCTCCACTCCGATCCAAGACCCTCCACTCCGGGCCTCACACCCTCCACTCTGATCCAAGACCCTCCACTCCGGGCCTCACACCCTCCAGTCCGGCCCAAGACCCTCCACTCTGATCCAAGACCTTCCACTCCGGGCCTCACACCCTCCAGTCTGGCCCAAGACCCTCCAGTCTGGCCCAAGACCCTCCAGTCTGGCCCAAGACCCTCCAGTCTGGCCCAAGACCCTCCAGTCTGGCCCAAGACCCTCCAGTCTGGCCCAAGACCCTCCAGTCCGGCCCAAGACCCTCCAGTCCGGCCCAAGACCCTCCAGTCCGGCCCAAGACCCTCCAGTCCGGCCCAAGACCCTCCAGTCCGGCCCAAGACCCTCCAGTCCGGCCCAAGACCCTCCAGTCCGGCCCAAGACCCTCCAGTCCGGCCCAAGACCCTCCAGTCCGGCCCAAGACCCTCCAGTCCGGCCCAAGACCCTCCACTCTGATCCAAGACCCTCCACTCTGATCCAGGACCCTCCACTCTGATCCAAGACCCTCCACTCTGATCCAAGACCCTCCACGCTGGGCCTCACACCCTCCACGCCGGGCCTCACACCCTCCAGTCCGGCCCAAGACCCTCCACTCCGGGCCTCACACCCTCCACTCCGATCCAAGACACTCCACTCCGGGCCTCACACCCTCCACTCCGAGCCTCACACCCTCCACTCCGAGCCTCACACCCTCCACTCCGAGCCTCACACCCTCCACTCCGAGCCTCACACCCTCCAGTCCGGCCCAAGACCCTCCAGTCCGGCCCAAGACCCTCCAGTCCGGCCCAAGACCCTCCAGTCCGGCCCAAGACCCTCCAGTCCGGCCCAAGACCCTCCAGTCCGGCCCAAGACCCTCCAGTCCGGCCCAAGACCCTCCAGTCCGGCCCAAGACCCTCCAGTCCGGCCCAAGACCCTCCAGTCCGGCCCAAGACCCTCCAGTCCGGCCCAAGACCCTCCAGTCCGGCCCAAGACCCTCCACTCTGATCCAAGACCCTCCACTCCGGGCCTCACACCCTCCAGTCCGGCCCAAGACCCTCCACTCCGGGCCTCACACCCTCCACTCCGATCCAAGACACTCCACTCCGGGCCTCACACCCTCCACTCCGAGCCTCACACCCTCCACTCCGAGCCTCACACCCTCCACTCCGAGCCTCACACCCTCCAGTCCGAGCCTCACACCCTCCAGTCCGAGCCTCACACCCTCCAGTCCGGCCCAAGACCCTCCAGTCCGGCCCAAGACCCTCCAGGCCGGCCCAAGACCCTCCAGGCCGGCCCAAGACCCTCCAGTCCGGCCCAAGACCCTCCAGTCCGGCCCAAGACCCTCCAGTCCGGCCCAAGACCCTCCAGTCCGGCCCAAGACCCTCCAGTCCGGCCCAAGACCCTCCACTCTGATCCAAGACCCTCCACTCTGATCCAAGACCCTCCACTCTGATCCAAGACCCTCCACTCTGATCCAAGACCCTCCACTCTGATCCAAGACCCTCCACTCTGATCCAAGACCCTCCACTCTGATCCAAGACCCTCCACTCTGATCCAAGACCCTCCACTCCGGGCCTCACACCCTCCATTCTGATCCAAGACACTCCACGCCGGGCCTCACACCCTCCACTCTGATCAAAGACACTCCACGCCGGGCCTCACACCCTCCACTCCGATCAAAGACACTCCACGCCGGGCCTCACACCCTCCACTCCGATCAAAGACACTCCACGCCGGGCCTCACACCCTCCACTCCGATCAAAGACACTCCACGCCGGGCCTCACACCCTCCAGTCCTGCCCAAGACCCTCCACTCCGGGCCTCACACCCTCCACTCTGATCCAAGACACTCCACTCCGGGCCTCACACCCTCCACTCCGAGCCTCATACCCTCCAGTCTGGCCCAAGACCCTCCACTCCGATCCAAGACACCCTCCACTCCGTGCCCAAGACACCCTCCACTCCGTGCCCAAGACACCCTCCACTCCGTGTCCGACTCCCTCCACTCCGTGCCCCACACTGTCCATTCCGCCAGCGACCTGGAGCACTAAGGTGTTGAACTAGAACCAGGGCTGCATTCACACCAGTGTAGCGTTTTTTTCGCTTTTTTTTGTGCACATTTTTATGTGCCATTTGCATGTTTTTATACAACACTTTTCAGCTTTGGTGTTTTTCTATTAGCCAATAGAGAAAACTATCATGTATGCTATGCATACTAGCTCACTATGCCTTTGTCTTGCAGTGTGCATGTTTTTTTTCTTCAGAGGCTTTACTTCCTCTTTAAGATCGCTCTAAAAGGGTATTTACATGCCTCATTTTTTGAAAGACATGTACAGTTGCTATGCCTAGCTCCAATAGAGGGGCTGGCAGTGATTTGTATGTATGGGTTCACAAACACTTAACCACCTTCCACCCATCGTATAGACAAATGACAGCGGAGCAACTCTTGTTCTGGGACAATGGCATATGAAGGAGCACCGTTTAGCCACAATCGTGCTCCCATTGTGGGACACCGTGCTACCCCGATCTCGGCAAGGAGCCGTGGCTCTTTACCCATATGATCGGCTGTGTCCAAACACAACCAATCACATGTAAACAAGGAGATGCCGTTTATCGTCTTGCCTCACACTGACAGTGACACTAGTCTGTGCCCATCAGTGATGCCAATTAGTGCTACCTTTCAGTGTCACCTATCATTGCCCATAAGTGCCGCCTATCAGTGCTGCATATCAGTGAAGGAGAAAAATTACTTGTATACAAAATTTCCCATTTCCGTCTTTCAGGACAGCACCATAGAGAGACCTTGGCTCCTCCCCTTCTGAGGAAACACCGCCTTCAACTTAAAGCTTTAAACCTCACCGCTCTCCCCCGGTCCCTCAGTTCTGGTGTTTCCTCCGGTGGGGAGACATCGCAAGGAACCAGGGCCGCACAGCTAGGGAGGCTGAGGCTAATTGCAGGCTGACCAAAGGGGGCGCTCTCTCTCTGGCTCTCTCCTGCTCATTTTTTCTAAGAAAGCTGCAGTCTAAGGGGCTAGGGTGGCTGAGTACCTTTTAGAAGACTGCACATCACGCTCCCCCAGCTTCTCTTAGTGAAGTTGTAAGCTGGGGGGGTCCGTTTTCTTTCTTGCCTAGCAGTGGCATAGGCGGAGGCACAGAAGACCGCCCTGCACTTGCAGCCAGCGTGGGAGCTCTGAGCGCTGGGTCGGAGGACGGGTGACGTCATTTCCGGCGGAGGTCAGTGTTTCCGTCTGACCCGTGACTTCCGGTTCCGGTCGCGGTGTTGAAAACGGACCGCGCGTTCGGCTGGTGCTGCCTCTGACCTGCTGTGGGGACAGCACACAGGGGCTTGGATCACCACTGCACTCTAAGGAGATGTCGGAAGCAGAGGCTTCAAGAACCGCTCCAGGAGAATCCTGCACCAGCCACTCTAAGGTAAGAGGAACCCTGGGGTGGTGTTCCCTTACCGCTTCCTGTAAAGCTCCACAGGTGTAGAACTCCCCCTGGTGGTGAAGGGGGGGAAAGGGTTGTGACTGGGTCCCTGGTGATGGTTGGTCCCGGGAAGTGCACCCCTGGTGGCCCTCCGTGGTAGTGCTGGTGAAAGTTTGCTGATTGCTCCCTACTTTTAACTTGTTTTCCAGGGCAAAGCTACAGAGAAAAGCAAGTCGCCCCACAGTGCCAAGAAGAAATACCCCTCATGTAAAATCACAATGGGGGAATCTTGGTCTAAACCCCTCTGCAGGGATTGTATAGAGGGGCTAGTAAGGGAGCAATCTGGAGAACAGTCTTCAGATTTAGCAGCATCCGTGAAAGAACTTTCCAATACGGTGCAGACTTTTAAAACATTATTTGCCAGTCTTCAGTTGCCACAGCCGCAGGTTGTTTCTCCACCAGCACAGCAGAGTGTTCCTCAATCCTTAATGGATGCTCCCTCGGGAAGTGGAGAGAATCCAGGAGGTGCCAGATTCGAGGTTGAGGAAGAGCCTGATAGCGGGTCCTCAGATCCCCAGGGGGAATCAGAGGGAGAGGAGGTGGAAGGGGAATCCACAAGATCCTCTCGCTACAAGCTTTCCCTGGAGGAGGTGGAGGAGCTCCTAGGAGCCATTCATACCACCCTAGGAATCCAGGAGGAAAGGAAAAAACTTTCACTCCATGACCAGATGTACAAGGGACTAGGGGAACATAAAAGGAAGGTGTTCCCGGTCCATGAGGTCTTAGTCGACGCCATCAAAAAGGAGTGGCAAGACCCCGAAAGGAAGCCTTTCCTTTCAAAGGCACTTAAGCGTAGGTTCCCCTTTGCAGAAGAGGAGGCGCTGGTATGGAACAAATCGCCTAAGCTAGACGCAGCCTTTTCGCAGGTCTCCAGACACACTGACTTGGCCTTTGAGGACATGGGGGCACTCCCAGATCCCATGGATAAAAGGATAGATTCCCTCCTGAAAAAATCCTGGGACTCTTCCATAGGGAACCTCAAACCTGCCATGGCGTCCACGGTGGTGGCACGAAACATGGAGTATTGGCTAACGCAAATTAAGGCGCATATAGAGGCGGGTACGCCTAAGGAAACAATCCTTTCGTCTTTTCCCATGCTCCTTAAAGGAATAGCTTACCTGGCAGATGCGTCAGCTGAATCGGTGCGTATGTCTGCAAGATCAGCCGCATTGTCCAATTCGGCAAGAAGAGCCCTATGGCCTAAAACATGGCAGGGAGATACCGCATCCAAGGTTAAACTCTGCGGCATTCCTCTCACGGGGGACTTGCTTTTCGGGCCAGGTCTGGAAGCTGTATTGGATAGAACGGCTGACAGAAAAAAGGCATTTCCTTTTAAAAGAAAACCGGCAGAGACTAAAAGAAAGTCTCGGCCGTGGAAGAAGTTGGACCCCCCAAAATCTGATCAACAGAAAAAGGGGTGGGGACAAAAAGGGAAGGGGCGTGGGGGGGCTATTTTTCGCCCTCCTGAACAGCCCAAAAAGACAAAGTGACAGAATAACGGTGGGAGGAAGACTGGGGGCCTTCCTTCCACAGTGGGAGATGATCACCTCCAACAATTTTATTTTGGAAGTCATAAGAAGAGGGTACAGGTTGGAGTTTGCAGAACCTCCACCATGCAGACTCCTCGTAACCACGCTTCCGAAATGTGCAGAGAGGTCAGCGGCTCTCCTTTCCTCCCTCCAGGAGTTGGAGGAACAGGAGGTGGTAGTTCGAGTGCCAGAAGGAGAGACGGGCAGAGGCTTTTACTCCCACATTTTTGTGGTGCGCAAACCCTCGGGGAAGTTCAGGCTCATCCTGAACCTGAAGCCTCTGAACGTCTCTCTCACCTACAGGAGGTTCCGAATGGACTCAATCTATTCGGTAAAGACACTTCTTCCTCCAAACTGCTTTATGGCATCGATAGACTTGAGGGATGCCTACCTGCACATTCCCATTGCAGATCAGTGTCAAAGGTTCCTCAGGCTGGCAATAAATACCAGAGAAGGGACCTTTCACTGGCAGTTCAGGGCCCTTCCCTTCGGGCTATCCTCTTCCCCCCGCATCTTCACCAAAGTCATGGTAGAAGTCTTGGCTTTCCTACGGATCAGGGGCATTTCAGTGATCGCTTATTTAGACGATCTACTACTTTTTGCCCCTTCCGCGGAACAACTGTCGCAGGACCTGCAGTTGACAAGGAACATCTTAGAGGGTCTAGGTTGGCTCTTAAATCTGGAGAAGTCCAATCTGACTCCTTCGCAAAAGGTAATCTTTTTAGGTTACCTGTTGGACTCAACAAAACAAAAGGTCTTCCTGCCTATGGAGAAAATCCAGAAGGTAGACAGGGCAATGTTGTTACTCCAGGGCAGCCAACAAATATCAGTAAGAAAGGCTATGTCAGCCTTGGGGTTACTGACGGCAGCACTTCCAGCAGTCCAGTGGGCAGGATTACACTTTCGCCCCTTGCAACTATTTATCCTGAGCATTTGGGACCACAGTCAGGAATCTTTGGATTCCCTGATAACTGTACCGGACCAGGTCAAGAGATCCCTATGGTGGTGGCGGAAAGAAGCCAATCTCTCTCAGGGTCTGGAATGGGTTCTGCCGGTGTCCAGATGCGTCACGACCGATGCGAGTGGCATGGGTTGGGGGGCGCATATGGAGGACCGGGTGGCTCAGGGAG
Organism: Aquarana catesbeiana; assembly: GCF_042186555.1. Lineage (NCBI taxonomy): Eukaryota > Metazoa > Chordata > Amphibia > Anura > Ranidae > Aquarana > Aquarana catesbeiana. Next base: position 325,925,058 of record NC_133329.1, on the reverse strand, counting down.
GCTGGCGGAAGGAGGACGCAGGAAGATCCTCCAACTGGAGGGAGCTGAAGGCAGTAGCCTTGGCACTCAAAACTTTTCAAAAGGAACTTCAGGGACAGCATGTGAGAGTCCGGTCGGACAACTCCTCAGCTGTAGCCTACATAAACAGGCAGGGGGGTACCAGGAGCAGACCTCTGTGGACCCTGGTAGAAAGCATTCTCAGATGGGCCGAATTAAACGTCCTATCCCTCTCGGCAGTGCATCTGAAGGGAGATCAAAATCTGGTGGCGGATTACCTCAGCAGGAAACGGCTGAGGGAAGGCGACTGGGTTCTGAATCAGGGGGTTTTCGAAGCAATATCCCAGAAATGGGGAAGGCCATGCATAGACCTCTTTGCCTCGAGAGAAAACAGGAAGGTGCATCTCTTCTTCTCCCTAAACAGGTGGGATGGAGCTCTAGGGATAGACGCACTGGCTCAGAGTTGGGCTTTCGACAGGTGTTATGCCTTCCCCCCACCTGTACTAATCCCAGCCGTCCTAAGAAAATTCCAACTGGAAAACACAACTCTCATTCTTATTGCGCCACATTGGCCCAGGAGGCCTTGGTTCTCCATCCTGAGAAGTCTGGCAGCGGAACCCCCCTGGCTTTTGCCAGTTCAGGAGAATCTCCTTTCCCAGGGGCCAATCTGTTGTCCCCAGGTGGGGAGATGGAGCCTCGCGGCTTGGCTACTGAGGAAGAACTGTTGAAGAACAGAGGTTTCTCAGATAGCTTGGTAAAGACCCTCCTTAACTGCAGGAAAAAAGAAACCCAGGTCATCTACCAAAAAACGTGGAGGCGTTTTAATAGCTGGTGTACAGAAACTTCTTTTGATATTCACAGCTCTATAGCGGTCTTAGAGTTCCTGCAGGCAGGGGCGGACAAGGGGTTAGCCCTTGGCACCCTGAAAGGACAGGTTTCTGCTTTGAGTGTGTTTCTGGAGAAACAACTAGCCTCCGATCCTTGGGTCATTAGATTTTTTAAAGCATTGAGTAGGCAGAGACCTCTGAAGGTCCCCCCCTTCCCAATGTGGGATCTTTCCTTGGTCCTACAAGCACTTACAGGGGAACCCTTTGAGCCATTGGAGACGTGTACACTAAAATGGATTAGCCTCAAAACGGTGTTTTTGGTGGCAATCACTACGGCAAGAAGAGTAAGTGAACTCGAGGCCCTCTCCATTAGGGCCCCCTTTTTTCAGGTATTCCCGGACAGGGTAATTTTTAAGGCCGATTCGGCCTTCTTACCGAAAGTAGCCTCGGTTTTTCATAGAGGCCAGGAAATTGTTTTGCCCACCTTTTGTTTGAATCCTGTGAGGGAACAGGAACATAGGTTTCATAAACTAGATGTAAGAAGGTGTGTCCTGCAATACTTGGAGGATACAAAACCATTTAGAAAATCTGATTCCTTTTTTGTGTTATTTTCAGGAACCAGGAAGGGAGGCAAAGCCTCGAGGCGCACTTTAGCTAGGTGGCTAAGGTTAGCTATCAGTCAGGCTTATATAATTAGCGGGTTAGAAGCCCCTAAGGGTATCAGGGCACACTCCACAAGGGCAGTGGCGACCTCTCAGGCCGAGTGGGCTGGTGCGTCTCCGGAGCAGATCTGTAGAGCGGCAACGTGGTCTAGATTCGACACGTTCGTGAAACACTACAGATTGGACCTTCTGTCAGCAAAAGACCAGGCTTTTGGGCGTAAGGTTCTGCAGGCAGTAGTCCCACCCTAAGGTAAGGTGCTCGCTCATCCTCTCTATGGTGCTGTCCTGAAAGACGGAAATGGGAAAATCGGAGTTACTTACCGGTAACGTCCTTTTCCAGGAGTCTTTCAGGACAGCACAGTTACCCACCCTACTGTAGGGATATTCGTGAAGGAGTTCATCGCAGAAGAACGTCAGGTAAGATCAAAGTTATTATGACGTGTTCTTGTGTCTCCCCAGCTAACCGGAGGTCCTCTTGAAGAACTGAGGGGCCGGGGGAGAGCGGTGAGGTTTAAAGCTTTAAGTTGAAGGCGGTGTTTCCTCAGAAGGGGAGGAGCCAAGGTCTCTCTATGGTGCTGTCCTGAAAGACTCCTGGAAAAGGACGTTACCGGTAAGTAACTCCGATTTTTCTGACAGAAACTAGAGCTGCATGATTAATCGTCAAGAATCGTTATCACGATTCTTTCTTTGTTGCAATCTTGATAAAAGTGTTATACAAAGAATTCTCTCTGCTCTTCTGAAGCCGCAGCCTTCAAAAGAAAGGAAGAAAAAATCTGGACAGTCTGCCAAGAATCACAACATTCTTTATCAGTTGAACTAAGTCTAAATATTGTAACAATTTTGTGTAAGTGAGGAAAGTTTAACCACTTAAACACTAAACCTTTTTCTGACATTTGTTGATTTCAAGTTAAAATCATTTTTTTTTTAAATAGAAAATTACTTAGAACCCCCAAACATATTATATGTTTTAGTAGAGACCCTAGAGAATAAAATGGTGGTTGTTGCAATATTTTATGACACACTGTATTTGCACAGTGGTCTTTCAAATGCAATTTTTTGGGAGAAAAATTTAATTAAAAAAACTAACCAGATTTTACATCGCAAGAATCATGAGAGAATTGTGATCTTTTTATTCTAAGCAAAAAAATTGTGATTCTCATTTTGTCCAGAATCGAGCAGCTCTGATTATTATTAATAATTTTTTTTGTACAGGTTTGGGTGTTTATTTTTATTAACATTATTAATGATAATTTATTTCATATTTTATTTAAGGTTAGGGGCTAATTAATATTTATGTGTTATTACATATTATTAATTTATTTTGATTTTTAGCTATTTGTGTATTTGATCATATATTATTATAAAAAATTTAATTTGAGCAGAAGATTATGCAAAAACTTGCAAATGACATGTTTCCATTCATTTCTGTGGGGATAAAAACATGCAAATCTGCCCAATTTGAGCTACTAAAAAAAGCTCCAGAACTTTTTAGCGCTTCAGGCGACTTGGAGTGGAGATGTGAACCATCTCCTTGGAGAATAATTGTTTCTTTTTCTCCTCCAGCGTTTTGGAGCTTCAGCCCAGGTTCACACTAGCGCGATCACATGCGATGTCTGTGAGATGCGAGTTCAGCCATACAGTTGTATGGCTGAACTCGCATTAAATTCGCAGGAAAAAAGTGCAGGGACTTTTTTCCCCCGCACTGAAATCGGATCACGTGGGTGTTCTCACCTATGCGATCCGGTTCCTCTGTGAGTTCACAGTTCGCACTGTGATCTGTGAACCGATCTGGGGGTGTCATTAACAATGTATTGACACCTGCGGTGGTTCGCAGAAGGCAATGTGAACTGCCTGTTGGAGAGATGCGATGCAGGAACTGGTGCTGTAATCATGCTAGTTCCTGCATCGCATTAGTGTGAACCTAGGCTTAACCTAAAAATCTGTGCCAATCAGTGTGGGCTCCAAATGACCTCATTTTGGAAAGTAGACAGTTCAGGGTATTTAGGAAGAGGCATGGTGAGGTTTTTGAAGTTGTCATTTTGTTTACTTATTTTTTTGGAAAATTAAAAACTTAAAGCAGAACTCTTCAATTTAACAAAAATCCCTCATTAGTCCCTCCCCCCCCCAAACACACACACACACAAAACACTAAACAGTTATTACATTTGTGAAATTTCTTACCGTTTAAGAGATATGACTGATTTAATTTTCAGGAAGTCAGATTTGTGATTCAAAAAATGCTTCATCTTTCTGGCAGGGAGGATCTCTTAAGCCGCGTACACACAAGCGGAATGTCCAACACAAAAAGTCAGACTGAGTCTTTTCATCGTCTATTCCGATTGTGTGTATGCCTTATCGGACTTCTTTTTTTTTTTTCAAAAATTCTGACGAACCTAGAAATGGAACATGTTCTAAATATTTCCGACGGAACCAATTCCTATCAGGAAAATCGCTTGTCTGTATGCTGTTCTGACGGACCAAAAACGACGCATGCTCTGAAGCAAGTACGAGACGGAAGCTATTTGCTACTGGCTATTGCACTTCCTTTTTCTAGTCCTGTTGTACATGTTGTACGTCACCTCGTTCTGGACGGTCTGACTTTGGTGTGATCGTGTGTATGCAAGACAGCTTGAGCGGAATTCCGTTGGAGTTCTGTCGGAGAAACCTTCTGAATTTATTCCGACGGCAAAACCGGTCGTGTGTACAGGGCATAAGAAGAGTGATTGCATCATATCCTCTTTTCTCTCTAAGTGTAATCAGACTACATTTCCCATGAATCCTTGGGATGGGAGAAAATGTGGGAGGGTACACTAGGCTTGTACCTGTAAATGTGAACTCGCCCACTTCAACATAAATCACACCTCTCATTCTGCAGCCAGCAAGCTATACATAACACATGGCATGATAGGTTACAGCCTTATAAATACAAAGCATTTTAATATAAATGCATCCAGTGCAATGTGTGTCCACCATTGCCTCATGTCAGTCCCACCATTGCCTCATGTCAGTCCCACCAGTGCCTCATGTCAGTCCCACCATTGCCTCATGTCAGTCCCACCAGTGCCTCATGTCAGTCCCACCAGTGCCGCATGTCAGTCCCACCAGTGCCCCATGTCAGTCCCACCAGTGCCCCATGTCAGTCCCACCAGTGCCCCATGTCAGTCCCACCAGTGCCCCATGTCAGTCCCACCAGTGCCCCATGTCAGTCCCACCAGTGCCCCATGTCAGTCCCACCAGTGCCTCATGTCAGTCCCACCAGTGCCCCATGTCAGTCCCACCAGTGCCTCATGCTCTTCAAATTTTTTTCTTTTTTATTACGTTTTTTCTTTTTTTTTTTACTATTTTTTTTTAACACACTGTGACTATAGCAATGCATTGTTACCATAGTAACACTGTACTACTCTGGGGAAATGATCAGGATTTGTTTTTTGTTTTTTTTACACGATTCATTCAGTGAATATTGTTGTGATTAGCTGTGATTGGCCACAGCTAGTCACATGGTACAGATGTCTGTGATTGGCCCTGTCTGTACCATGTGATCACTGTGACCAATCACAGCTAGCAAAACAATTGTACACAGTGATTAGGAGCAATTCATTGTTTGCAACTGTCATGTGATCTGCTGTGATTGGTCACAGTAATCACATGGTACCGGCAGCGGGCCAAACAGGGATCTATCATCGGTGGTGTCACAGTGGGACACGAGCTGTGGGAGCATTCCGGGAGGACGTCACATGGCGTCCACCCAGAATGACAAAAATCCCTCCTGGCCGTCATTTTGCAATAGACCTGGTGGGAAGTGGTTAAAGTGGTTCCAAAGGCAGAAGTTTTTTTCACCTTTAATGCATTCTATGCATTAACCACTTCAGCTCCGGAAGGTTTACCCCCTTTCATGACTAGGCCATTTTTTGCTATACAGCACTGTGTTAATTCAACTGAAAATTGTGCAACACTGTACCCAAAAAAAATTTTGGTCATTTTTTTTCTCCAAAAATAGAGCTTTCTTTTGGTAGTATTTGATCACCTCTCCTTTTTTTTTTTTTTTTGCGCTATAAACAGAAAAGACGATTTAAAAAAAAAACAATATGTTTTACTTTCTGTTATAAAACATATCCAATAAAAAAAAAAATGTGAAAAATCTAATTTCTTCATCAATTTAGGCCAATATGTATTCTCTACATATTTTTGGTAAAAAAAAAATCTCAATGAACGTATATTGATTGGTTTGCGCAAAAGTCATAGCGTCTACAAACTATGGGATATTTTTATTTATTTATAGTAATTGCAGCGATCAGCGGCTTATAGCGGAACTGCGATATTGCGGCAGACAAATCGGACACCTAACTGACACTTTTTGGAGAGCAATAACACTAATACAGTTATCAGTGCTAAAAAAATATGCACTGTCACTGTACTAATGGCACTGGTAGAGAAGGGGTTAACATCAGGGGTGATCAAAGGGTTAAATGTATGCCTAAGTTGTGCTTACTAAATGTGGGTGAGGTGCTTTGACTAGGGGAAGGCAAAGATCCGTGTTCCCTACTTAGTAGAAACACAGGGTCAATACCTTCCCCTCCGACTGAAGGACAATGTGCCTTGTACTGTCTAATCGGCGCCAGCTGACATTGATGCCGATGGGCTCCCACTGTGTATAATCACTGGCAGTGCATGCACCCCAGACCCGGAAGTGTCAGATCATGTACTAGGTATGTGATCTGGCACAGAGCGGCCACCCTGCCGCAGCAAATGTATGTGAGGTGGTCGTTAAGAGGTTAAGGTAAAACACCTTCTAGGTGCAGCTTCCCCCCAGCCCCCCTTATACCTACCTGACCCCCATCTCAATCCAGCGATGTGCATAAGAGCAGCAGCTCTCCCAGGTCTTTCTCTCCCCTTATTGGCTCACACAGCAGTGTGGGATCCACTGGCTCCCACTGCTGTCAATCACAGCCAGTGAGCCAATGATAAAAGAGTGGGGGCAGGGCCAAGCCACGCTCTCTGTGTGAATAGGCAATGTCAAATCACAGGAGTGCGGCTCGGTAGCAAGCCTGCGCCAGTGCCCTCATAGCAGAGGCTTGCTATTAGGGGCACTCGGCAGGGGGGAGGAGTCAGGACTGCCAGCAGGGGACCCAGGAAGAGGAGGATCCAGGCTGCTCTGTGCAAACCATTACACAGAGTAGGTAAGTGTGACATGTTTGTTTAACCACTTGCTTACAGGGCACCTAACCCCCTCCTGCCCAGACCAATTTTTAGCTTTTAGCGCTGTCACTCTTTGAACGACAATTGCGCGGTCATGCAACACTCTAACCAAATGAAATTTTTATCATTTTTTTCCCCACAAATAGAGCTTTTTTTGGTGGTATTTGATCACCTCCTGGGTTTTTTATTTTTTGTTAAAAAAATTAAAAAATACAGACATTTAAAAAAAAAAAATACAAAATCGTTTTATATTTTGTTAATAAATTTTGCAAACAAGTCATTTTTCTCCTTCATTGATGTGCGCTGATGAGGCTGCACTGATGGGCACTGATAAGGCAGCACTGAAGGGCACTGATAGGTGGCAGTCATGGGCACTGGTAGGTGACGCTGAGGCAGCACTGCTAGGTGGCACTGATTGGCACCACTGGTGGGCATTGATAGGTGGCACTCATGAGCATTGATAGGTGGCACTGATTGCTGGCACTTATGCACTGATTCGTGGCACTGTGTGGGCACTGGCAGGTGGCACTGGAAGGCGGTATTGGTGGGCACAGATGAGGCGGCTTCGCCTCTTCCTCTTCGGGACCGATGTCCCTTGCACTGAAGCCGGTGATCGGGTTTTTTTTTCTCCTCACGCTGTCAGCATGAATAGATTAAAAAAACGATTACCAATCTTCTGTTTACATCACGTGTCAGCTGTCATTGGCTGACAGCTGATCAGGTGGTAAGGGGCCAGGATCAGACTCGGTGATCACAGCGCGCGGAGAGCGTGCAAAGAAAGGGACTAATGAATTTATGTCATCTGTCACTTTCGGCGGAGCCCTGTCTGGTAGACTGTACAGGGCCCTGTGATTTCTAACAGCAGCCCTGTGCATAGGTGAAAAAATAAAATGGTCTACGCTTTACCTTAGGCCCCATTTAACCACTTGCTAACTGTGTTCTGGAGACAAAGTCCTCCCAGAACCCTGCCTCCTGCGGTGTGCATCGGGCGTGCTCTGTGTCCTTCACTTTAATTTTGTCCTTCAGGCACAGCGGTCACAGATTGGGTTAAAAGGTTAATCACAGCGGCCCTTTATTATGTGATCAGCTGTGTCCAATCACATTAGATCACTGTATTAGATTCAGTGGAGCACAGAGAAGACATCTGCGGTCTTTTAGACCATGGATGTCTCATTAAAGAGAACCTGTCGACAAAAAATCATCAGAGAGGGAACTTTTTGAACCTTTGTGAAGAAAAAAAAAGTTAGGTAAAAATAAAAACATGTAAATTGTGGTCGCCCCCCCCAAAAAAATAGGTTTCTTAGGCCCCACCCCCACATACACACACGTACAAAGGTAAATGTTGTTTAGTGGGGGGGCTGGAGGACCTTCATCCGTGTAGACAAAAATCTTTGCACCGGCCCAGCCCGGAGGGCATGGTACACGTGTCATGGCCTCATGGCCACAGCAGTACTGACACCAAATGCAACTCTTTCAAGTGAATAGGGTTGTTCCACAGCCACGCGTAATGCATGTGCTGCACCCTTTCAAAGGTTAAAACAGCTGCAGGCAACATATCACCTCCCAACTTCCTGTCAAATGCCTCTCAAAAGTGATCCATCACGAAGGTGCAATGATAGCTGCAAGTGCAAATAAGCCCTTCAGAATTCATTTACAACAGATGCAGTCAAATGCGTTTTTGAATGCAGTACGAAGGCATATGCAGGAAAAATTAACATATTTCAATGAGCCAATTTACACCATTGTGGTGTTTTTATGTGCATTAAAAAACAAGCATAGCAAGCTGCTTTTTTTTTTTTTTTTTTTTTGTGCGTATAAGCATAATTGAACACACGTTAACAAATGCGTGTGAATGCAACCAAAAAAAAATCATAAACAACTAAAAAACGCAACAATTGTGCTGAGAATGCCCTGTTAAAGAGCATGAGGAACCACATACTGAATGCAGGGATTGTGGTGAAAACATGCACTTAAAGGCTCATTCACAAGCGGGGTTGGACTGGGACAAAAATTTGTGCCATTTTAATTTTGCAAACACGTACAAAAACAGTATATAAACTATACGCAATTGCGCAAAAAAACACAAGGAACATTCCACTTTTTATTACAGAAAAATATGCATTTCAACATTACAGATGCCTTTAGAATGACATGTGTAAGTTGTATAAAAGGTATTGGGCATAGGACAGAACATATATCTGTCCTCCAAGTTTTACAACATTTATTTTTCTGTATGAAAATGTGTTAACTGAAAATATACTCTAACTCCGTCCTCACTCACCTCTTTTATTATTTCATTTTTTCTCCTCTGTATTTTTCTCCTACTTCTCACATCACTGCGTGAAGTGGGAGGGCTAACGTCATGCAGGAACATTGCTACAGCCTCATTGGGCTACGCACTATGAAGTGAGATGATGGGCAGTTCGGATTGGAGGTCTCTCCCATACTGGCCGGAAAAACCCACCCCAACACCCCCCCCTTCGGCCAAACCCAATGGCCACCCAAGCTCCTCTCTTCACTGGCCATTAGCCATTCTATATTATTTCTCTGATAGGCAGTAGAGGGGTGCTCAGGGATTTGCACGGACCAACGCTGTGGCGGACAATTTCCAAAGTACAGACCTTAGTGAAGAACACCAAGTTACATTTTTTTAGTTTTGGACAGAGTGGGGTAAAATAAAGTATAACTAAAGGCAAAAATGTTTTTTTTTTGGATATAATACAGAGTGTTGAAACCCCTGTCAGGATTTTATTGTTGTCTGTGCCCCCCTTAGGGAAATTCACCCTCTCTATTTGTCTTGTTTACCTTTATCACCAAGAGTGAAAGAAAATCCCAACTTTTGGGTTATCACCAGAACAGGAATAGAGGGGAAATCCTCCAATGGAGACACTAGTTCTGGAGACCCTGATGACCACCAAGGATTCCCTCGTTTTGGAGGGATTTCCTTTCACTTCCTGTTTTGGCTATGGGATCTAAAGTAAAGGGCAATCTCCCCAATAGGACACATAAATTGACATGGATTTTAACCCTTGCTTACTCTACCCAACCTTAATGCCTTTAAGCTGGTTATACATGGATCTAAATTCAGCTAGTTCAGCAGGGACCAGCAGGTTTTTGATCCATGTATGGGCACTGTGGTTGTACAGTAGTCAATCTACCAATTGACTTTTACACAACTGCCCTGTCAGATTTTTGCCGTTCGATCACTGCCACCAGCTATGCTGCCGGGGCAAGGTCAGCTAGAGCCCAGGACATACATGCCAAACTGCACCCCCCCCCCAAGATGCATAAGCATTATGTGTCCGCAAAAATCCCCCCCAGCACAAATTCCTCCCCCAAAAAAATCACCCATCCTAGCACAAATCCTCTATCCCTCAAATTTCCCCTCCGAGCACACATCCTCTACCCCCCACTCCAAATCCACCCTCACCCCCCCTCTTTGCACAAATTCTCCCCTCCCCCAATTTCCCCTCCCAGAACAAATTTCTCCTAAAATTTTCTCCCCAAATTTCTCCCCAAATTTCTCCCCAAATTTCTCCTTCCAACACAACCCCCCCCCCCCCATTTCTTTGCAGTACCCCCCCACCTCACATGATACTGCAGTGCCCAGGGCAGCCACCCACCTCTTGTCCCAGCCCAGCCCTCATCATGTATTCTGGCTTTGGGGAGTTGTCCCTGCTGTTAAAATACAATAGGTCAGCGGGGAGGATTCCTCCATTCACAATGAGTGTGTGGATGGAGAATCAAGTCTTTTTTTTTTTTTTATCGTTCAATTCACTGGTTGAACAAAAAAAAAAATACTCATCTATGGCCAGCCTTAGTTTTAATTTAAGAACCCATTTTAATGTTTTACTGCAATGTGGGGAGATCCGTTAGAGATATTTTTTCCACTTTCTGTTCTGAAGATATTCTTTTACCAAGCAGAAATGGGAACAGGGAAATAGACAACAATAAAATGCTAATAGGAGTTCTAAATTTCCCCACTTAACTTTTTTTTAAATATTTTTGACTGTGTTGCTGTTGGTGTTTGTCTGCTGTTCCCAGGGTTGATGTTGGATCCATCTGTTTAGCGTAAAAAAATGCATGCTGCAATTTTCATTTAAAGCGTAACTACACTGCATCTGAACCACATATAGCTGACACTACATAGAACCTTTACCTATAAAATAAAACGTATTGAACAAAACAAAAAAAACAAAATGAAAATACATATACCAAGCTCCTCTTCACAGCAACCTATAGCCAAAATAATATTCATACAACAGGAGAAAATAACACTGACAGTCCACAGAAGGGTTAATAAAACCTGGGATGTATGACATCATTTGTCTAGGCCTGGAAAACCAGGCTGTAACTGAAGAAATGTAAAAAAAAACCTTTAAAACAAGTACTGTAAATACGATATGCCTTTTAACCAATTTACTAATGCTAGCAGCATGAGGTATAAAAATAGTCGTTGATTGAGAGAGAGTGAAGTTTGCCTTTAAGAAATACCCAGTGGTATGTTTAGAAATGGTGGCTTCGCAATCGCAAGCATGCAACATAAAACTTTTTTTTTTTAACAATTTTTACTTGACAGTACAACGAACAAAAGTATGTTTTGGTATACATTACCATCACTACAAGAGATAATGCAATTCAGAGGACAGACAATGATGACAAGATCAATGCACAACAGTCACATTTCCAAGGGTGTTGAACCATCCATATGTAGCACTAACTCATGATGGAGCTGCTGGTTTAAGCAGGTCTGTTACCTTCACTTTGCTTCCCTCTGTTTCACCGGCACCGGGTCTAGGGTTCCGTTGAGTTTACTCCTGGACAACACGCACCAACACTGGAGTACGTTTTCAATGCTTTATTAAAACAAACGACTTAGGAAGTAGCAGGAAAGAGGTAGAAAGGAAACTTGCAGAAGAAACTCAAACATTCTCTGGTAGGGTTCTCTTGACAAAATGTCCTGGTAGAATTCAAATACTATTTGAAATGCGCTCCCCTTGTGGACACACTCCTTGCTCGTCTGGATAGGCCTCTCTCACCAGCCTAGCAGCCAGCACGCAGCACGAATCAAAGTCTCTGCCACAGACTTGTTTGGGAATTAAATCCATACGAATCTCTGCCACAGGATGTATAGGGTTTTCTGTAGTGAAAGTCAGTCACAGTGCTTGAACCTTTAAGCCGAGCCGGCAACACTATGTTGTATAGTTACTTTTGGATATGTCCTCCAACCAAGTCAGCAGACCCCTCTATAGACCAGCCTGCGGCGTGATCTCTCCAAGACGGGTCCTCCCCTGGGATCTCCTCGGTTGTCCAGCTTCGTCACACAGGACCAACAGCTCAGGACCATTCCTCGGCCTCGGTGGTAGGCTCCAGACAAGCCTCTGGACCCACCCCTGCGCCGCTGTATCGTGGGCCTCCTGATCGGAGGACCACTAGGTAGCGCCTTAACGCATACCTGTCGGCCAGGAGGGCCAGCAGGTGGCTGTAAAACAAACCCCAAAATATGGCGTCTGTCCCATAAATACCCTCGCCCAGAATGCAACTCGGAGGACCATCTCCACCGAGCGTGCCTCCGGGACAGAGGAGCATCCATACACTTCAACACATTGCCTTTCCAACCCTGACCAGTGGCACCAGCGACACCCACCGGTCAGAACAGAAACACACACAACGTCAGCCAAGCTGGAACAGAGGCAAACTTTAACCTTCCTAACGCACAATTTACTAACTTTACTTAACATGCGGTAGATTGCAAATCTACCAGCGCTACACATAAAAGCACCAAGGCACTCTAAACTTTACAGCATACAGAGAGGGAGTGGGGGGATGGGAAGGAAGGGGAAGACTGTCACGGGAGAGGGTAAAATAGGAAGGGGGAGGCAGGTAGGTATATTACCTATACCTAGGGTCATAGGAGGGTCATAATAGAAAACATAGTTGGCCATAAAAGCAGGGCCGGATTTGCCACAAGGCCACCGAGGCCAGGCCTCGGGGCGGCAGTGGCGCAGTAGCGTGATTTCGCCGCCCGGCGCCATTTTTTAAAAGATTAAGAAGTATTGTCAGCGGTGCGGCGGCGGGGGGAGAGAGATGACATCTCTCATTGCCAGCACCGCTGTTCCGCCCTCCTTCATCTGGTGGCAGACAGGCAGCATGGCAAGTGACATCAACATCTGGTGGCAGCATGGCAAGTGACATCAACATCTGGTGGCAGCGTGGCAAGTGACATCCCCATCTGGTGGCAGCGTGGCAAGTGACATCAACATCTGGTGGCAGCGTGGCAAGTGACGTCTCCATCTGGTGGCAGCATGGCAAGTGACATCCCCATCTGGTGGCAGCGTGGCAAGTGACATCCCTATCTGGTGGCAGCGTGGTAAGTGACATCAACATCTGGTGGCAGCGTGGCAAGTGACGTCTCCATCTGGTGGCAGCATGGCAAGTGACATCCCCATCTGGTGGCAGCGTGGCAAGTGACATCCCCATCTGGTGGCAGCGTGGCAAGTGACATCAACATCTGGTGGCAGCGTGGCAAGTGACATCAACATCTGGTGGCAGTGTGGCAAGTGACGTCTCCATCTGGTGGAAGTGTGGCAAGTGACATCAACATCTGGTGGCAGCGTGGCAAATGACATCCCCATCTGGTGGCAGCATGGCAAGTGACATCCCCATCTGGTGGCAGCCAGGCAGTGTGGCAAGTGACATCTCCATCTGGTGGCAGCCAGGCAGTGTGGCAAGTGACATCCCCATCTGGTGGCAGTGTGGCAAGTGACATCTCCATCTGGTGGCAGCCAGGCAGCGTGTCAAGTGACATCTCCATCTGGTGGCAGCCAGGCAGTGTGTCAAGTGACATCTCCATCTGGTGGCAGCATGGCAAGTGACATCCCCATCTGGTGGCAGCCAGGCAGTGTGGCAAGTGACATCCCCATCTGGTGGCAGCCAGGCAGTGTGGCAAGTGACATCTCCATCTGGTGGCAGCGTGGCAAGTGACATCCCCATCTAGTGGCAGTGTGGCAAGTGACATCTCCATCTGGTGGCAGCGTGGCAAGTGACATCCCCATCTGGTGGCAGGCAGAATGGCAAGTGACATCTCCATCTGGTGGCAGCGTGGCAAGTGACATCCCCATCTGGTGGCAGCCAGGCAGCATGGCAAGTGACATCCCCATCTGGTGGCAGGCAGAGTGGCAAGTGACATCTCCATCTGGTGGCAGCGTGGCAAGTGACATCCCCATCTGGTGGCAGCGTGGCAAGTGACATCCCCATCTGGTGGCAGCCAGGCAGTGTGGCAAGTGACATCCCCATCTGGTGGCAGCGTGGCAAGTGACATCCCCATCTGGTGGCAGCCAGGCAGTGTGGCAAGTGACATCTCCATCTGGTGGCAGCCAGGCAGTGTGGCAAGTGACATCCCCATGTGGTGGCAGCATGGCAAGTGACATCTCCATCTGGTGTCAGGCATAGTGTCAAGTGACAAGCGATGGTGGCAAGTGACACGCTCAGGGCTCCCAATGATTCTGCATTATGGTGAGTTGAACTATTTCATTTTACATTACAATGTAATGATAGAAATAATGTGTTTCAATCATCCTGACACCATACCAACCATGGTGCCGGGGATGATTGAGGCACTAACACCAGCAATTGCCCTGAAAAATTGCCCGCGAAAAATTGTTACCCCGCGCGCTTACCCTGAAGTACAATTAAAGCCAGTTGTTTTCAGTGTTCTCGTGTGTGGAGATATGTTTTTAATTGATCTATTGTAGCAGTCATCGATAAAGGACGAGAATGGTGGTGTGTGTGTGTGTGTGGGGGGGGGGGGGGCGGCATTGAAGGACCCGGCCTTGGGGCGGCAAAGGGAGTAAATCCGGGCCTGCATAAAAGCCGTGGAGATAAACGCAGCAAGGAGTGACCGCATCAGACTTGTTAAGCCTTGAGCATCAATCCACCCATTCCAAATCTTATCAAACTTGCAGGGGCAATTTCGGCTACCATATGTGAGCTTGTACAAAGGCATGGAAGCCGGTCTTTTGTCGATATCATAGTAGGGATGAGGTGCAGAAGACAGTCCATGCCTTAACTTAACCCTTCCGCAGGTTATATATATGTTTAAGGTCGTTGAAGGATAAGAGGAAACATAAAACATTTTGATCTGCATACAATCTAATGCATTCAACATAAAATGTTTGCCAAAAAACTAGAACTATTCCCCATTTGTAGCTGCATATTTTTGCATGTTATGTGAGCTAAGTGAATATTGTTGGGAGGTGTGAATGTGGTTTTATTATATGGGTGAAAACACATCCATATGAGCCATAGTGAAAGGAATGTCAACAAGACCAGCAATTTACTGTTGTTTTATATAATTTGACACTATGGATTTTTTTTCAAACCATTTATCTATCTATCTATCTATCTATCTATCTATCTATCTATCTATCTATCTATCTATCTATCTATCTATCTATCTATCTATCGCGCACCCCCTAAGGAGCTGCAATTAAATTGGGATCCACACCCTGCACAACCAGGCACACCAAATTTTCACAGGCACTCCAGAGACAGAGAACAGCCTGTGACTGTTTGTTTTTTTTTTGTTTTGTTTTGTTATTTATTAAGGGTTATACCTTGGATAGGGATGGGAAGGTATAGGATGCCCACTTGACTTTGGCAGACTTCATCAACAAACTTCAGGGACACTCTTCCTATATACAGTTTCTATATACAGCTCCACTCCTTCCTCCAGCACACACTCGCTTGCAGAACCTAGCTGGATCACTGTGTGAAGATTTGACAGGCACTCAGTCAGATTAGAAGCAATGGCCCATTACAAGTAGGAACCCGTAAGCATTGTGATTGATGTGAAATGCGTTAGCGGTGTGTATTGGTCTGTACTTATCCATGGATGTATTTGGATTCTGTTTTTATGAAATAAAAGGTGCACATTTGGAGTGCGGCTATTCAGCATTTTTGTTTCTATGTTTCTGTTACAACCAGAGCTGGCACCCAGCCCTTTGCGGAGACAGCTGATACTAGGAGAGGTGATTATCTTAGCGGTGAACTCTCAGGAACCCGAGGCACCTTGGCTGTGTAGCAAAAATTACAGTGTCCAGCTTGTATTACTCTTCCTGTGGCTACTGATCCCAGCACCTGGTCCTGCCTCTTCAGGCACTGCCAACCCACCTGGTTGCAGCTGCCCCTTTCACTAGCCCTCCAGGCTAACTTCTCCACCACAGTGCTCCAGACTGAAACTCACCAGCCCACCTGACTGACTCTCTCCTTGCTCCCATGCCTCCAGGAAGGGCTTCCCCCACATGTTATGGCAGGATCCTTCCAGCACCCGAGCCCCGGCCCAAGGTCACCCCCCCAGACTAGGGGGCGCCCTTGAGGGCCACCAACAGCCTTCTCAGCACTCCAAACCCCCTCTTCCACCTGACTGCCTCTGCTGGCATGACGGATGCCTATTTATGAGGTGGCATGCCCCCTGCCAGCCCTTTTACTAGGGATTGGCAGAAACCCTCATAAATGTTCCAGGCAGCTCCTCCTCGCCTCCTGCCACTAGCTCAAGAAGTTTCTACAACCTTCTAGAAACAGGGGGAGGCACCAGAGGAGCTGTCAGGATGAGTCATCCAGCCCTGACTCACTGAACCCTGACCCAGATTCACAGCACAGCAAGCAGGGCTGCCATCATGATGGGATAGAAACCATATTTCAGGGGCTGCAAAGAAACACAAGTGGAGAGGTGCCTCTGGGCGCAGTCATTTTTTAAAAAACGCAGCTTTAATAACACAATAAGATCAACTCACATTTACATGGAGATAAAAAGGCATGGTATCAGTATGTCAGGATGACGCTCCCAATTCCTGTTCTAAGCAGGTTCCTTGCTGAAAGCGATGTTGATGTCTCTTCCGACAGGTGAAAAAGCCAGCTCCGGAAGGCGGCCTCGGAATGAGGCGTGGAATGCAAGGGACAGCTGGCTGCAGGGGGATGACGTCATCAAAGGTGGATGCTTTTCGTGAGCGTGCGCACTTGGATGTACTGCAAGTCGCGCTCCTTTCTCAACAGACATGATCTGAAACCATGACAGACTGCTGATAAAGGAATAGGGAGGATACTTGGGCGGAACCAAATGAAAGGAAGGAACTGTATAGTATATATGCTGCTCAGGGCATAAACAGGTACAATACTCTGGACATATAAAGGGCATGTAAAACAGGGCCAAAAATCAATCGATGTAGTAATGGGGTGATATGAGCTTCATTATAGCTCATATCACCCCATTACTACATCGATTGATTTTTGACGTCATCTCGCTGCAGCTAGCTGTCCCTTGCGTTCCACGCCTCGTTCCGACTGAGGCTGGCTTTTTCATATGTCGGAAGAGACATCAACATCGCTTTCAGCAAGGAACCTGCTTAGCACAGGAATTGGGAGCGTCATCCTGACATACTGACATACCATGCCTTTTTATCTCCATGTAAATATGAGTTGATTTTATTGTGTTATTAAAGCTGTGTTTTTTAAAAAACGACTGCACCCAGTGGTGCCTCTCCACTTGTGTTTCTTGGCCCTGAGCCAAACTAAATTTTCCTACGCTAACAGACCTACACTACCAACTAGCACACTCTAAAGCAGGGGTCTCTAACTGGCGGCCCTCCAGCTGTTGCAGAACTACAAATCCCATGAGGCATTGTAAGGTTGAGAGGTAACAAGCATGACTACCACAGGCAGAGGCATGATGGGACCAGGGGCGGATACAGTGGGGCAATGGGGCAATTGCCCCAGGAGAAATTAGTTGCAGGTGTGGCGGGCTAGTCAGTGGGTGAGTGAGCGGGCGGCTCTGCGGGCGGGCAACTCGGCAGGTGGGTGAATGAGCAGGCGGCTCGGTGGGAGAGCAGGTGGGCCAATCGGCAGGTGAGTGGGCGGCTGGCCAATCAGCGGGCCGGCAGGTGGGGGAGCAGAGAGATGACAACATCTCTCACCGCCCGGCGCCCGCCCTGCATTCCTGCAGTTTCGCCTTCACTGTGCGGGCAGCAGAGAGATTACATCATCTCTCTGCTGCCTGACTTTACTCTGGGACACAGCAAGTGACAATCCCCACCTCAGCAGGCAAGTGACAATTTGCAACATGTGGCAAATGACAATCCACAACGTGTGACAATCTGCAACATGTGGCGTGTGACATGGCAAGTGACAATCCGCAATGTGTGGCAGGTGAAGTGGCAAGTGACAATCTGCAACTTGTGGCAGGTGACGTGGCAAGTGACAATCCGCAATGTGTGACAGGCGACGTGGCAAGTGACAATCCGCAATGTGTGGCAAGTGACAATCCGCAACGTGTGGCAAGTGGCAATCTGCACCTTGTGGCAGGTAATGTGGCAAGTGACAATCCGCAACATGTGGCAAGTGGCAATCCGCACCTTGTGGCAGGTAATGTGGCAAGTGGCAATCCGCAACGTGTGGCAAGTGGCAATCCGCACCTTGTGGCAGGTGATGTGGCAAGTGACAATCCGCAACGTGTGGCAGGTGACGTGGCACGTGACAATCCGCAACGTGTGGCAAGTGACAATCTGCAACTTGTGGCAGGTGATGTGGTAAGTGACAATCCGCAACGTGTGGCAATCCGCACCTTGTGGCAGGTGATGTGGCAAGTGACAATCCGCAATGTGTGGCAGGTGACGTGGCAAGTGACAATCCGCAACATGTGGCAGGTGACGTGGCAAGTGACAATCCGCAACGTGTGGCAGGTGACGTGGCAAGTGACAATTTGCAACTTGTGGCAGGTGATGTGGCAAGTGACAATCCACAAATTGTGGCAGGTGATGTGGCAAGTGACAATCCACAACTTGTGGCAAGTGACACACTCAGAGCTCCCACTGATTCTGCATTATTGTGAGTTGAACTATTTCATTTTATATAACAATGTAATAATAGAAATAATGCGCTTCAATCATCCTAACACCATAACAACCATGGTGCCAGGATGGTTGAAGCGCCAACACCAGCCATTTACCCGATAAATTGCCCGCAAAAAAAAAAAATTCTGACAGTGCCCCTCTCGAGACTAAACTCTGGATCCGCCCCTGGATGGGACTTGTAGTTTCGCAACAGCTGGATTGCTGCCAGTTTGAGACCCCTTCTCTAGAGGGTGCTACATATTTATCTATTTAAAAAGGAGATTTCGCCTTACTTCTTGCCCTGGAGTTACAAGTAGTGAGTGTATATCTCCCTAAAGTGAGAAGCAGTAGCTGCTGGTGCTCAAATTTTTTTTGGGGGGCGCAAACAAACTGAAAAAAAAAACATAATTTGCAGCCACAGTGCCCATCAATCGCAGCCACTGTGCCCATCAAGCGCAGCCACTGTGCCCATCATTTGCTGCTACTGTGCCCCATCAATTGCTGCCAGTGTGCTAATTAATTGCTGCCAGTGTGCCCCATCAATTGCTGCTGGAGTGCCCATCAATTGCCGCTACTGTGCCCCATCAATTGCCGCTACTGTGCCCCATCAATTGCCGCTACTGTGCCCCATCAATTGCCACTACTTTGCCCCATCAATTGCCGCTACTGTGCCCCATCAAATGCTGCCAGTGTGCATCTCCCGGGAATCGAGACTTACCTGTCTCGCAATGGGTCACAGTGGCGTCCTCCACATCCACGCTCCTCGATGTCTCCGGTCCTCTCTATCAGGCATCCAGTCACAGCGCCTGTTGTTTCAGCCAATCAGGTGACAGTTAATCAGACCCGAGCACCTAATTGGCTGAGAGGCGGGTCAGTGTTATGAAAGCTAACACAACACTGAGTAAACAGCGAGCGCACAGCATTGCGC
Source organism: Aquarana catesbeiana (assembly GCF_042186555.1). Classification (NCBI taxonomy): domain Eukaryota; kingdom Metazoa; phylum Chordata; class Amphibia; order Anura; family Ranidae; genus Aquarana; species Aquarana catesbeiana. The sequence goes on along the minus strand of NC_133329.1, from coordinate 325,905,563 downwards.
CCGCTGTTTACCATTTTGGAAGCCTATTAGAGCCTACGGCTCTAATCAGGATGCATATTAGAGCCCACGGCTCTAATCAGGCGCTTCAAAAAAAAAACTGCTGTAGTTCAGGTGCCCGGCGCCCAACAAGGGGCCGGACACCTGAATAGGGGGGCGGCAGCGGTGACCATAGATAGATTCATGCAATGCGCCCTTCATGGACCCACCACCACTGGTGAGAAGATATCTTTAGCTGTCCCCAGAGCAGATATTACCTTTCGAACATTTGAAGAACAACTACTGTAGAATGTTTTTGTTTTCATTTTGTTTGTCATTTTATAAACTGTTTAATGTTATATTTTAAAAAAATAAATAACAAAATGTTTATTTATTACAAGATGCATTCAGGACCCTCTGGAAACCAGTTTGAGTTTTTTAATAAAAAAAAAAAAAAAACAGCACTATCCTTATGGTTTCCTGCCAACCATGTTAATCCATTAGTTGAGACATTGCAATATTTGCTAGCAGAATTGTATGGGTTTGTGTCCCTACTCTTAATTATTTAGGATTTCTTTAGTACAGCACCTGTCTGAAAGAGATTTCACAGAGCACTGACCTTGCATATTATTTCACCTGCCGTCTTCAAGTTATAAATGTGAAATATTTATGTGATTTACAAAATTTTGAAAAAAACTCACACTAATCATAGTAAATAAATAAACAATATTTAAAACACTACAAAAGACTTGGATGTTAACAATAAACATAATACATTGCAATACATATACTAATAAGCCCAATAGCCAAAAAAGTCTGTGCAGTGAAAAAGTGTAGTGTGCTACAGCGCCTTGAAAAAGTATTCATATTTTTGTATTTTCTACATTTTGTCATGGTACAACCAAAAACGTAAATGGATTTTATTGGGACTTTTTTGTGATTGACCAAAGTGGTACATAATCGTGAAGTGGAAGGAAAAATGATAAATGGTTTTCAACATTTTTTACAAATATCTGAAAAGTGTGGCGTGCATTTGTATTCAGCCCCCTTTACTCTGATACCCCTAACTAAAACATAGTGGATCCAATTGGAGTCCACCTGTGTGTAATTTAACCTCAGTATAAATACAACTGTTCTGTGAAGCCCTTGGATGTTTGTTAGAGAACCTTAGTGAACAAACAGCATCATGAAGACCAAGGAACACACCAGACAGGTTAGGGATAAAGTTGTGGAGAAGTTTAAAGCAGGGTTAGGTTATAAAAAATATCCCAAGCTTTGAACATATCACGGAGTACTGTTCAATCCATCATCCAAAAATGGTTAGAGTATGGCACAACTGCAAACCTACCAAGACATGGCCGTCCACCTAAACTGACAGGCCGGGCAAGGAGAGCATTAATCAGGGAAGCAGCCAAGAGGCCCCTGGTAACTCTGGAGGAGCTGCAGAGATCCACAGCTCAGGTGGGAGAATCTGTCCACAGGACAACTATTATAGGGCGTACACACGGTCGGACTTTGTTTGGACATTCCGACAACAAAATCCTAGGATTTTTTCAGACGGATGTTGGCTCAAACTTGTTTTGCCTACACACGGTCGCACAAAGTTGTCGGAATTTCCGATCGCCAACCACGCGGTCACGTACACCACGTACGACGAGACTAGAAAAGGCCAGTTCAGAACCAAGCGCGGCACCCTTTGGGCTCCTTTTGCTAATCTCGTGTTAGTAAAAGTTTGGTGAGAGACGATTCGCGCTTTTTCAGACTCGTGGCTTTCAGATCGTTTTCTGCCGTTCAGTTTGTGCTTGTGGGTTTGTATCTGCTCTTCAGTGCGTGCAGCAAGTTCCGCGTGACTTTAGGTAGTCATTGTATTCTTGTTCGTTCGTTACTGGTTTTCAGGTCGCTCTTCACAGGCCTTGCTGTTCTTCAGTGCGTTCTGTTACTTCGTTCTGAGCAGCCGACCGTTTTCTAACCATGTTTCGTATGCGTACTCCTCGTAGAGTTCGTGCTGTGCGGGGGCTTGGTGTTGGGGTCCTGACCTTGACACAAGTCCAGTCCATGAACAGGGTGGGGAGGAGTTCATGGACCAAGAATTGGTTGCTTCAGTGTGACCAGTTCTCTCATATGCCTTTGCTCCGTGAGATCCGTGAGAATAATCCTGATGATTTCAGGAACTTTCTCAGGATGACGGACCCCGTATTTCACCGTTTGTTGGCCTTGCTGACCCCCTATATCAGCAGGCAGGACACCTGCATGAGGCAAGCCATCACTCCGGAGCAGAGGTTGGTCGCTACCCTGCGGTATTTGGCCACAGGGAGAAGTCTGCAGGACCTCAAGTTCTCGACAGGCATCTCCCCCCAGGCTCTTCTTTGTGGACATTTACTGTTTGTGTTTGTTTTAGTTGACCCTGACAGAAATGTGTTGAGTGCAGAAAATGTCGTGATTGTGCAACCTTATACAAAGCACTGTTGGCTGTTATTTACTAAATGCAAAGACACTTTTCACTACAAGTGCACTTGCAACTGCACTGAAACTTCACTTGTAGTGCAAAGTGGATTTCCCCTTAGGAAATTACCCCCATTTTCTCATAAAACAATTATTACATCACCCCAAAAGTGTTGTAGCGTTGAGACAATAATCCACACATTCTTGATTAACAATCTTTTTAATACCTGCACAATCACATGTGCATTTACCAAAGGTTTTTCTGACAAACCAACATGTTTGTTGTATAACAATTTTTGTGGTGTCATTATCCAAAATCAAAATGTCCATTTTATAGAAAACAGGCCTGTATAAAACCCACAAGAAAGACACAAATCTTGATCTTACAAAGTTCACATTTTGTAGAACTGGAAGGCAATATCAGACATGAGTATTTAGGAACTGTGTTTGATATTACGTTCAGATGGGGGGAAATCACCCCTGGAAAAGCCAAATTTGGAAGATGCACACAAATTTCCCAATGTCAACATGTGCTAGCTGCCATCACGGGGGATCAAGGGACGTGTTTTGGGGGAGAAAGCCCTTCCTCACCGCTACTTTATTATTGAGGAAGGGGTTGCACCCCCAAAACGCGTCCATTGATCTCCCGTGATGGCAGATAGCACATGTTGACACACTGTGTGCATCCTCCAAATTTGGCTTTGGGAAAAATCACAAAAACATTTAGCACATTGTAGCACACAAAAGAAGAAAGTGATTTGGAGGGGTTTTAAACTCGCCCCAAAACATCAATGATGTTTTTATATTTTGGAATAACATCATTGATGTTTTGTTTGATGATTTCCAATTGTAAATTACACCCCATGATCTCCCCGATCAGGATCTGGGCACTTTCGGCTGTGAAAGGATCTTCATCCACAACCTCACGATCACCTAAAAAGAGAGGAACCCCAAAATAAATTAGGTTTCAAAAAAATGCCGCCATCCATCTCTTATCTGAGCCTGTGGTCGCAGACACTCACCTGTTGTGGTGACTAGTTCCACCACGTCTTCTTCCTCCTGCTCAGCTTGTGTTGGGGGGATTTCCCCTTCTTCCAGAGGGGGGGGGGGGCTCTGGTCTCCTCGGATGAGGGGTGTTCTCCGAGTCTTTTCTCCCCTATGTAAAACAAAAATGGTATAATTAGCACACATATATTTAATGTCAGAACTATAAAGAAGAAACATTGCTTGGAAGTGGGGTACAACGATCTATTTTAGCCAAGTTCCAAGATGTAGCTTTTTTAGTGTCCTTTGTCAAGCTGCAATACTTTACCTGTTTAGTACAAGCTTCACAGATGTAGCCCCCCCCAATAGTATACACTGGAGCACCTGTGTGGCCCCCCTAATAAAAATGGTGTTCTTGTGTCCCACACTAGTGCTCCAGCGTCCAGATGTGAAAACAGCTGCTGAGTGTCCTCTCCTTACACAGAATCTAGTTTGCATTTCATTCTAGTAACAAAGCCATCTACACAACCCAATTCTTTGAAGACAAGTATAGGGCCTCAAAATGCTGGCCAAATGCATATGGCCTAAACAATGGTATTTTATCGTCCGAAATAAAAATGTGTGATCCGAACGAATAATGTGTCCATGAACATGAAAGTTGCCATTTTAAACTGTACAACAGTTCCTAAAAGCACATGGAGCAGCACGAACGTAATAAACACAAAAAGAATAGGAACACAGCACAACTACTTACTTTTTTGCAGCACTCTCCGGATCTTTCTGTACTGCTCATGTTCTCGTAATTTCAGGTCCGACCACCGCTTCCTGAGCTGATCTTTCGATCGTCGTACCCCGAATTTCCGGTGCAGACTCCTGACCACTTTCGCCATGATCTTGGCCTTTCGGACATTGTGGTTGGGGTAAGGCCCATACTTTCCACCATAGTCAGCCTTCTTCAGGATGTCCACCATCTCCAATATCTCCCCAAAGGACATATTTGAGTCCTTTAATCTCCTTCTGGATCGGGACGTTTCAGGCTCCGGCCTTTCCTCCTCCTCCTCCTCGTTGCTACAATTAGCACGATCCTGCTGTCTATCCTGCTCTTCCCCCACTGCGCCGAACGAAAAGGGGCGGGGAATAGACTAGAAAGAACGTCAGGGGCGGGCGGAGTTATACGCATGCGCAGTGTGTATAAATCGTAACCCGCGCGTCTTACGTACGATCTGTGAGCGGAGGAAGGAGCATCGGAGACGCCGATCGTGCTAATGAAGGTAGGATCTAAACTTGGGCCTATAATGCTTCGAAATGGAAGCCTATATTGTAACAAGATTAGGGGAGTTTGGCCTGACATTAGGGTTTGTCTTGTGTTGTGTCTTGCAGAGAAAATGGATGGGTTCAACGACCACAATTTCCTGCCCCTGTTCATTGACAAGTACAGGGAGCTGCCCTGTCTGTGGCAAGTGAGACACCCCCACTATAATCACAAACAAAAGAGGCAGGCAGCGCTGGAGAAACTGCTGGAGTTGGTGAAGCCGGTGGTCCCCACAGCAACCATCCCTTATTTAAAAGCTAAAATTGGTGGCCTGAGGAGCACTTATCTTAGGGAGCGCAAGAAGGTCACAGATTCCCAGAGGTCCGGAGCTGCAGCAGATGACGTTTATGTCCCCAGGCTGTGGTACTATGAGAGACTGCGATTTCTGTCAGACCACACTGAAGTCAGGGTATCCCTCTCCACTCTTCCTTCCACGCTTCCTTCCATACCAGCTGAGGCTTCTGATGTCCAACCTGGGCCTTCCAGCCAGGAAGAAGTGGAGGAGCCCAGCTGGAGTCAGGTATAGCATTCTTCTACTGATTTCTGGGCAATAAAGAAATGATGTTTACTAGATGTTAGTATTGATCACTAATTGCTGATTAAAAAAAGTGTTTTACATATCAATAGACAGTAGTGGGCACCCAAAATTGGGACAAGAATGCAAAATGCTAGGCTCAGAATGATCATCTGTTATATTTGTTAACATTCAATTTGCAGCAGTCAGGAGGTGAAAATTGTGTGTGATTGATGAAAACAATACTAAAACTATGTCCCTTTTTCATACACAGGAAGACCTCAGCCAGGAGGAGGTTGTGGAATGTGGCAGCCAGGAGGAGGCGGGGATTAGTGTCAGCCAGGAGGAGGCGGGGATTAGTGTCAGCCAGGAGGAGGCAGGGATTAGTGGCAGCCGGGAGGAGGCGGGGATTAGTGTCAGCCAGGAGGAGGCGGGGATTAGTGGCAGCCAGGAGGAGGCGGGGCTAAGTGTCAGCCAAGAGAAGCCTGGGACAAGTCGCAGCCTGACTGAATCTCAGGTTCCTCCCCTCCGCCTGCCACATAAACGAGCCAGGAAGATGACTCCCAGTCCTGTGCAGGATTCAGCATACAGGCTGATCCAGGAGGCTTCGGCGTCCCTCAGAGCCTTCCCCAGTCCTGAAGAGGCCTTTGCCTGCATGGCTGCCACCAAATTGCTGGGCATGCAGGAGGGCCAACGCAAGATCTCTGAGGACCTGATTTATAAAGTCCTACGTAAGGGGGAGAGTGGGGAACTGACACACAAGACGGATGTCATTGAGATCGACGATCCTCCTCCTCCTCCTGCTGCCACAACTTCACCACCACAGCCATAGCGTGGAAGGAGGCGTGGAAAGAAGACCAAAGAGTGATGACCCTGGGTTCAGTCTGGTCTGACAGAAGATGCAGTCTCTCGTATGACCACAGCCTGGGGACACAGATGTCATCTGCTGCTTTCCGGATCTCTGGGACTTCTGGACCAGACTGCCCTCCCTTAGATAAGGACTCCTCAGGCCACCAATTTTGCTTTTAAATAATTGATGTCTGCTCTTTCTCCAGCGTTGCCTCCCTCTTTGTTTTTTTATAGTTGTGACCCCTTAATAAAATTTTTTCGGTAAATTATACTCTCCTGTGTGTGTTTTCATCCAAAAAGGACAGTTTGTTGGTGAGGATTCAGGTACATTTCTAAAAACATAAAATGTGAAATTAACAAGGGACAACAACACCAAACAATCTCCTACAGATTAAATAGAACAACATATCAATGGTGTTGTGGGAACTTGTCACAAAAAACACACAAACATTTTCGGGAGTACAAATCAAAATCACCAAAAAAAAAAATAAAAAAGAGAAACACAAAAAAAGAATCTACATTAAAGTCAAAAAAAAATAAATAAATATGTTGTCAGATGTGAGAAATCAAAATATATTGAGGGAATCCCGATAAATAGTAACGAAAGAAGTTTGTGAGAAGTGTGTGTGAATATGAGCATCAAAACTACTTAATTCTTGTCACATTATAAAGAAGAAGAGAGTGCGCTGTATTAAACCATTTTGAACATTGCAGCGTGACGAAAGTGCTGTATCCATTGCGAACGCTAAGTTTACCAGAACGAGCTGTCCCGTGTCGGAATTTCTTCTGAGCATGCGTGGCACTTTGTGCGTCGGAACAGGCCACACACGGTCGGAATTGACGCGATCGGATTTTGTTGTCGGAAAATTTTATCTCCTGCTGTCCAACTTTGTGTGTCGGAAAATCCGATGGAAAATGTCCGATGGCGCCCACACACGGTCAGAATTTCCGACAACACGCTCCGATCGGACATTGTCCATCGGAAAATCCGACCGTGTGTACGGGGCATTAGTCGTGCACTCCACAAATATGGCCTTTATGGAAGAGTGGCAAGAAGAAAGCTATTGTTGAATGAAAGCCATAAGAAGTTCCGTTTGCAGTTTGGGAGAAGCCTTGTGGGGACACAGCAAAGATGTGGAAGAAGGTGCTCTAGTCAAATGAGACCAAAATTGTACTTTTTGGCGTAAAAGCAAAACACTATGTGTGGCAGAAAAGTAACACTGCACATCACCCTGAACACACCATCCCCACCGTGAAACATGGTGGTGTCAGAATCATGTTGTGGGGATGCTTTTCTTCAGCAGGGACAGGGAAGCTGGTCAGAGTTGATGGGAAGATGGATGGAGCCAAATACACCACAGTCTTAGAAGAAAACCTGTTATAGTTTGCAAGACTTGAGACTGGGGCGAAGATTCACCTTCCAGCAGGACAACGACCCTAAACATACGGCCAGAGCTACAATGGAATGGTTTAGATCAAAGCATATTAATGTTTGACCCAGTCAAAGTCCAGACCTGAAGCCACACTTTTCAGATATTTATTTGTAAAAAATTTTGAAAACTATTTATCATGATCCTTCCACTTCACAATTACGTGCCACTTTGTGTTGGTCTATCAAATCAAATCCTAATAAAATACATTTATATTTTTGGTTGTATCATGACAAAATGTGGAAAATTACAAGGGGTATGAATACTTTTGCATGGCACTGTATATCTTAGAACAAAGTGCTAAGTGCTGTTAATTTACTTTAATTTAATAGACAAGTCCCATGAGGAATGATGAGCACTACAATAATGACTCTCCTACTCTGCAAAGGAGAAGAATGAAGGCTCAAACATGGCTAGTCATGTGACCATTGCACCCTCCTAGTGTAGGTGCAAGGTAGTTTTTGGCTTGTAATGAAAGGAACGGTAATTCTTTGGTCTGGCCTGATCATGCATGGTCTCATAGGCTGAGAGTTTAATTGCTTCCCCCTGCCTTTGTAGGAAGTTTACAGACCATAGGACAGGAGATTCAGTTCACCCAGCCTGAATGTTTATCAGGTTCTGACTAAAACCTGGAGGGGGAAGTTTCCATAAGGGGGGCAGAGTGTGAATAAATAGTCTGAGACACTGGAGAGTTTTCCTTCTTTCCAGGAGGGTTCAGGAGGTGGAGAGGCTGCTGCTGCCAGGCAGTACATGGGCTCAACAACTGCTCAAGGAGGCTTCAGAGGTGCCAGGATCAAAGGTTCAAAGAAACTTTGCTCAGAGATGACTACTGAACCACAGTACAAAAAGATCTGGTCCTGAGAAGCACCATCTGACTTGCTGGATTGTGTCCTGAAAAAGTTGGAAGGAGGCAGCTGTCCTGGGGACTTGTAAGTAATGGCTTTAGGTGGATTCCTGAGGCTGAGTGCTGGATACTGCACTGAGTACTGAATGTTGCATACAGGGTAACCAGATGGCCAAATTTTTGCCCCATGGTATATAGCAGTGGGGCCTTATGCCGCGTACACACGAGTGGACTTTACGGCAGACTTTGCCCGGCGGACTGGATTTCATCAGACAATTCGATCGTGTGTGGGGCTCCAGCGGACTTTGTTTTCTCAAAAGTTGGACGGACTTAGATTTGAAACATGTTTTAAATTAATCTGTCGAAATCGAGTCCGGTCGAAAAGTCCGCTCGTCTGTATGCTAGTTCGACGGACAAAAAGCCATGCTAGGGCAGCTATTGGCTACTGGCTATGAACTTCCTTGTTTTAGTCCGGTCGTACGTCATCACGTACGAATTCAACAGACTTTGGTGGATTGTGTGTAGGCAAGTCCGTTCATTCAGAAAGTCCTTCGTAAAGTACGTTGAAAAGTCCGCTGGGCAAAGTCTGCCGTAAAGTCCGACCGTGTGTACGTGGCATTAGACTTTTCATTATCAACCAATACCACTACTGCCAGAAGACTGTCCTCTGATTACTGGCTACTGCTGAGCGTTTTTTTTTTTTTTTTTGGAGTATCCCATGCCCCAATCCCTCACTAGTTACAAGTTATTCCAGCAATAAACTACAAAAAGACAACCCTTATGCCGCGTACACACGGTCGGACTTTTCGTCTACAAAAGTCCAACGGACGCTGACGGACTAAAGCTGGCTGGTAATCCGATCGTGTGTGGGCTTCTCCGGACTTTCAACGGACTTTTTTAGCCTAAAATCCGACGGACTTTAGATTTGAAGCATGCTTCAAATCTTTACGTCGTAAGTACGACGGACCCCGAAGTCCGCTCGTCTGTATGCTAGTCCGACGGACAAAAAAACGACGCATGCTCATAAGCAAAAACTAAACGGAAGCATTCGGTCTAGTAAAACTAGTGTTCGTATTGTAGGTAGCACATTCATCACGCTGCAAAATCTGTGATCGTTCAATGCAGCGCATTTTATTTCTTCTTTACGAAGGCTCTAAAGAACGAAGGTGTTTTGCTGTTCATAATCAGAGTTCTCCCAAACTGATTTCTGGATTCTTTTTCTCTTTGATCTCATGAATGATATAGTATGCCTTTTTAAAACAATGTTTCCATACTAATAATACTTTTTCCCCCTTTTTTTTTTTTTTTTTTTTTTTTTTTAGGTTTGTAAAGTTAACACAAAGAACCCATTATTATTTTTTTTTTTTATAGTGTTTATTTTTTAGTTTTTAGATAAAGTTAACCCAAAGCACCGTTTTTGGTTACGTAATTTTTTTGATTTTCAAGACTTACCACTTGAACATTATTAACATTAGTAATGTATTTTTGGTGTTTTTTTTTTCAAACTCAATGAGATTGTTGTCCCTTGTTAATTTAACATTGTGTGTAAAATCAATGATTTCAAAGAAAACACATAAAGTCTTTTGCTAAACTCAAAAAATATCCATTTATTCATGGTCAAAATAAAATAAAGAGGAAGTCAACGCTGGAAAAAGTCGGTGTACCAGAAAATTGGGATCTTGAGGAGTCCATATAAGAGGGAGCACAATCTGGTCCAAGAATCCCAGAGATCAACAGCACCAGCAGATGATCTAGATGTCCCCAGACTGTGGTCCTACAACAGCCTGCGTCTTCTGTCAGACCAGACTGAACCCAGGTCATCATTTTCTTCTCTTCCCTGCAGCCTTTCCTCCACGCTGCCCTGCAGCCTTCCCTGTAGCCTTCTTTTGAGGCTGTGGCTCTGGTGTTTCAGTTGTGGCAGGAGGAGGAGGAGGAGGAGGAGGAGGGGGGGCTGCCTCATGTAGTTGGGTGTTTTGTGTTAGCGTGCCCTGCAGCCCCTTATGGATTGTTTCCCCAAATAGGCGCTCACAAATGAGGCGCTGCTCCCTATTCATCTGAAGAAGCCTGCTGGCTAAGTAGCAGCCATAGGATTCTTCCGCTTCGGGGGGGCTCCTTAAAAAACGGGTGGCCTCTTGCATGAGGCGCAGGGATGCGTCCTGTGTGACCATCCCCTTCCTGGCCCTTTTTTTGGGAAGGTGGAGGGGAGGCACTTGGGATTCGGTCAGGCTCCTACTGGGCCCAGCCACCTCACTTGGCCCAGCCACCTCACTTGGCCCAGCCACCTCACTGGGAGCAGCCACCTCACTGGGAGCAGCCACCTCCTGCCTGACACTGGGCCCAGCCTCCTCCAGGATGATGGTGAATCCGGCCTCCTCCAGGCTGTCCATGGGCCCGGTCTCCTCCTGCCTGCCACTTTCCCCACATTCCTCCTGGATGGACTCATCCTGTGTATAAAAAAAGGACAATAGTTTGAGTATATTTTTTGGGGTTCATCAATGACACACAGTTTGCTTCTCATGAATAGCAAATTCAATGTGAATACTTCTCCTTAATAAAAGAGTCTAATCAGACACCCTAATTATTTCAAGCAGGTGCCAAACATATTTAGCCACTACTGTCAATTGATATGTATACCCAATTTTGAGTGCCAAATTATTTTAGACAATTATAACATCCAGTTAACATCATTAATATTAGTACAGTAAATATTTGTTAAAATAATTTACCTGACTCCAGATGGTCATATCTGGTTCATCCAGGATGGAAGACCCAGCTTGCTCCTCATCAGCCTCTGCTGGGGTGGAGGGAAGGGTGGAGGGAAGGGTTGAAAGTGATGGCCTGGCTTCATTCTGGTCATCCAGAAAACGTAGTTGATTATAGTACCACAGCCTGGGTACATAAACATCATCTGCTGATGCTCCTGATCTCCTTGATTCCTGGATCTTCTTATGCTCCCTCTTATACATGTTCCTCAAGCCCCCAATTTTCTTGAGCAATGTCTCCATTGTTGCTTCCGGGATGGTCGCCTGGACAAAGGCCAGAAGTCTCTCCAGCGTTGACTTCCTCACATGCTTAGCATAATACTGAGGGTGTTTCACCTCCCACAAATTCCTCATCTCTCGATATTTGGAAATAAAAGATGTAAGGAACTCTGGATCCTTAAATAGGGGATTCATTATATCTGGAAAAGATGAAGTCACAAGACAAAAAACACTTTTATTATAGGTTTCGGCTAACCCCTCATCATCTTCTCCCTATGTAGGCCTCATCAATCTATCAAGCCATATAGGCCGCTTGCTACAAAGTCATGACCATAAAACCCAAAAAAAATATATTTAAAATTACCTTCGTTTTGTAACGTCCTGGTCCACTATCACCTACGCACAGAACGTTCGTACGACACGTGCGCAAGGGCCCTCTTCATACACTACGCATGTGTGAAACTCCGCCTGCGTCGCCCGCCCCTGACGTTCGAAATTAACTCATGTTCTCCGCCCCCTAATTCGACGCACAGAACGTACGTACGACACGTGCGCAAGGCCCCTCTTTATACACTACGCATGTGTGAAACTCCGCCTGCGTCGCCCGCCCCTGACGTTCGAAATTAACTCATGTTCTCCGCCCCCTAATTCGACGCACAGAACGTACGTACGACACGTGCGCAAGGCCCCTCTTTATACACTACGCATGTGTGAAACTCCGCCTGCGTCGCCCGCCCCTGACGTTCGATTTTAACTCATGTTCTCCGCCCATTTTTTGTTACGGCGCGTAGTGGAGTTAAAGAATGGCGGAGACACCTGAAATGTTGACGACCTCAGGTAGTGGAGACAGCCCGGAGGCAGGAACGTCAGCGAAATCTATGAGGCCTAGATTTAAGGCCTCTAATATGAGTTTTAAAGAGATGGTGGAGATGGTGGCCATTCTTCACAAAGACGACTATGATGGCAATTATGGGCCGTACGCACGGCCAAATTTGCGCAAGGCCAAAATAATGGCGAAGGTCGTGGAGACTTTGCAGGCATCTTTTGGGGTCCAGCGCTCCAAAGATCAACTGCGAAAAAGATGGTCTGACCTGAAACTCAGGGAGCCGGATCAATACCGACGTATCCGGAAAGTTCTTAAAAAAAGTAAGTACTTGTCGTGTTTTTCTCTTGTGTTTATTACCTTGTATATTGCTCCATGTGCTTTTCCTTCCTATCCGATTTTTGTTTTCATCGTTTTAAACGATCTTTTAAGAAACCTCGTTACATATCTATAGATATATATCTATATATACATATACACATATATATATATATATATATATATATATACATATATATATATATACATATATATATATATATATATATATATATACACACATACATATATATACATATATATATATACACATACATATATATACATATATATATATACATATATATATATACATATATATAACTATATATATAACTATATATATATATATATAACTATATATATATATATATATATATATATATATAACTATATATATAACTATATATATATATATATATATATATATATATAACTATATATATATATATATATAACTATATATATAACTAGATATATATATATATAAATATATATATATATATATATATATATATATATATATATATATATATATATATATAACTAGATATATATATATATATATATATATAACTAGAGAGAGAGAGAGAGAGATAGAGATATATATATATATATATATATATATATATATATATATATATATATATATATATATATCTATCTCTATCTATTGAGATATAGATATAGAGATATATATAGAGAGAGAGAGAGAGAAATATATATAGAGAGAGAGAGAGAAATATAGAGATAGGTAGATAGATAGATATAGAAATGTAAAACATTCTTTTTGAAGATTTGAAGTTATCTTAATTTTTTGGCTTTACATTTAGTTAGATAGTTTGAGATTTTGTTCCAGATATAGAGAGAGATCAAAAGATTATTAACTATATTTTGAGATATTGATATCTATCTATCCGATATGTCTTTCTAATTTTAAATATTGAGGTAAAATAGGAACTCTACACAAACCACTTCATTACAAATGTTGGAAAATTACTATGTACTAAAATATCTGTGTGCTAATTAGATTAATAATTTTTTGTTTCACATAGGGGAAAAATCACTCAGCCAACAACCAGAAGACAGTCCACCCCAAGCAAAAAATGATTGGGAAATAAGCCCAAGTCCCATTGAGGATGTGGAGGAAGGAGAGGTGGGCGACATGGGCACCCCACCAGGTGAGTGTCTGACACACCAGCTTACGGTAATCTATGCATGGCTGCCTTTTATTTTATGTAATTTTTCTACTCTATTTTAGGTGATCTGGTTGTGCTTGAGTCAAGCAACAGCGCCACCCCCGAGGATGTTCATGAAGTTTGCGACATGGGCACCCCACCAGGTCAGTGTTTGAGACACCAGCTTTATGGTAAGGTAAACTTATGTGTGCATATTTCTAAACATATTTTTTTTTTCATTCCACTTTAGGTCCAACTGACTATTTCACCACAGACAGTGCCCAACGGCTAATTGCTCAAATCATGGCCTGGAATGGGGAGATCGATCAAATGCGGAATCGGCTGGATCGTATGCAGCAGGAAATGAAGGACATGATTGATGTTTTGGGTCGAATCTAAATGCCCTTTTTTAAACCCCAAAACATCAATCATGTCCTTCATTTCCTGTTTTGCTGACCCCATTCTGGGCCTTCTCTTTTTTTTTTTTGCCAGAACATAAATGGCTGTTTAACCTAATGTAAAAAAGGAGGGCTGTTTCTCGGAAATACCTCAAAAATCCACAAAAAAATAAAAATTGATTTTCAAAAAAACACAAAAAAAAAAAAAAATAAAAAACTTGATTTTAAAAAACCAAAAAAAATAAAAAACTTGATTTTAAAAAAGCAAAAAAAATAAAAAACTTGATTTTAAAAAACCAAAAAAAATAAAAAACTTGATTTTAAAAAACCAAAAAAAATAAAAAACTTGATTTTAAAAAAGCAAAAAAAATAAAAAACTTGATTTTAAAAAAGCAAAAAAAATAAAAAACTTGATTTTAAAAAAACAAAAAAAATAAAAAACTTGATTTTAAAAAACCAAAAAAAATAAAAAACTTGATTTTAAAAAAACAAAAAAAATAAAAAACTTGATTTTAAAAAACCAAAAAAAATAAAAAACTTGATTTTAAAAAAACAAAAAAAATAAAAAACTTGATTTTAAAAAACCAAAAAAAATAAAAAACACTTGATTTTAAAAAACCAAAAAAAAAAATATACAAACTTTCTTAAAAAAAAATAATAAAAACAAAAATAACTTGCTAAAAAAAAAAAAACATAAACAAAAAAATTGCTTTAAAAAAAAAAAAAAAAAACACAAAACAAAACTTGATTTTCCCAAAACAAAAAAAAAAGCCTGTTTGTGAAAATCAAAAAGCCAAAAATATTTTTTTGTGGATTAGGTATAAATATTTAGATATAATTATATTTTGCTACATTATTAAGATATCATTCTATTTTTGTCTATGAACATTTTATACTAAATGCAGAACTGAATGCATAACAACCATTAATAAAAACATCTCCTTATAGGAATTAAATAAATGTGTGGTTTGTTATTTCAAGGCTCAGTATCATTTTAGTTATAATTGTAAAAAAGTTGTTTACAGTGGCAATGGAGCTTATTTAGACATTTAAATTTACAATACAGTTGGCACTACAACTGCTCGACCATAACCTAGGAGACAGCCCAAAAGAAAGGCAAGCAATAAATATAATGCAAGATTTCATCAATAATTTTTTTATTGTCAAAAATTATATATCCTGGCCCATTGCAATGGCCCCCCTACCCATAAAATAATTAACATATTGCTGTCTAACTTGACGGGCACTTTGGGGGGCCAAGCCAGTACGGACAGTATCCAGGCCTGTAAGGTTGGCTTCTATTTGTCCGGCCTCAGGCCCAACTGTGCCTATATAATTTGGAGCATGCTTATTTAAAAAGTTGTGCAGAATGCAGCACAATAAAACGATAAAATTAAGTTTGTATTCCGCCAAATTAATGGCTGTTTGAAACAGGCGGAACCGGCTGGCCAGAATTCCAAACGCATTCTCAACCACTCTTCTAGCTCTGGCCAGCCGGTAATTAAAAACCCTCCTCTCCGGGGTGAGTGTTCTTTGGGGGAATGGCCTCATGAGGTGCTTGCTGAGAGCGAAGGCTTCATCGGCAATGAAGACAAAGGGGAGTCCTTCCACGTTATCCTCATCAGGTGGCAATCCCAGGCCACCACTCTGGAGACGCTGGCAGAACTCCGTCTGGGCAAATACTCCTCCATCCGACATCCGGCCATTCTTCCCCACGTCCACATATAAAAAATCATAGTGTGCCGACACCACCGCCATTAAAACAATACTGTGGAACCCCTTATAATTAAAATAATATGACCCCGAATGGGGTGGTGGCACAATGTGGACATGTTTCCCATCTATAGCCCCTCCACAATTGGGAAAGTCCCAACGGCTGGCAAAATGGGATGCCACAGTCTGCCATTCCTGTGGCGTTGAAGGAAACTGGGAAATCAAACAAGAAAACCAAAATCAATTAATTTGGAAGCTAACATTGCAAGAAAATTAGACAATTAAAAACATTATTCCCCAGCATCAGTATAACATTCAATAATTTAATTGTTCTGGAATAACTAATATGGAAAGGCACACTTATCAGATTGCTCACCCCCTCTGATGGAACATTGATTACATTTTAGGGGGTTGTGAAATCCCTAAAAAAAATTACTTTTAGGACACGCAGGAATTTAGGGACTAAAAAGGCTACAAGACTGCAGTTGTCGCACTCTGCAGGTGCAGTTGCTAACCAGCTTACAGTAAATGAGGTAATGTAAAAAGGCATTCATGTTGCAAGGAGTACACAATCACATGCAAGGGCAATTAATGAAAACACTTTGAGGCTTGCATATGATTTGATGATGGAAATCAGCAGAGCTTCTGCTCATTTACTAAAGCACTGGAACAAATGCACTTGTAGAGTGCACATGCATTTTGCAAAGTGCAACATATATTTGCTTTAGACAAATCAACACCACAGAACATTCCAGCAAATTTTAACGAGGGTGGGGGTGGGGGGGTTGTGAAATCTAGATAATTGCTCATTAGCAGCAAACTATTTGGAGTGAGTTTAGGTGGGGGGGGGGTGGGGTTGTGAAATCTAGATAATTGCTCATTAGCAGCACACTATTTGGAGTGAGTTTAGGTGGGGGGGGGGGGGGGTTGTGAAATCTAGATAATTGCTCATTAGCAGCACACTAAATACACTCAAACAAAATACATTCCAAATGAGTAGACTAGGTGGATATGTTCCCATCACTTCATGCTGGGAAGGTTATTGAAGGAAAATATACATGCATGACAAAAAATAACAGGAAAAAAATCCAGCATGTGTGAGGATAAAAAGGGGACATTCACACTATATTGCAATGATGGTAAGTAGTGTTTGAAGCAAGAAATACATTATATTATCAAAGATTACATAAAAGAACATGTGATGCTAATAAAAGAAAAATATCTTACCTTAATATAGTCCTTCTGCAGGACCTGTATGATGGCAGAACAGGTCTCTGGGATAATGATCCCCAGAGCCTGGGGGGAGATGCCTGTCGAGAACTTAAGGTCCTGCAGGCTTCTCCCTGTGGCCAAATACCGCAAGGTAGCGACCAGCCTCTGCTCCGGAGTGATGGCTTGCCTCATGCAGGTATCCTGCCTGCTGATATAGGGGGTCAGCAAAGCCAACAAACGGTCAAAAACGGGGTCCGTCATCCGGAGAAAGTTCCTGAAATCCTCAGGATTATTCTCACGGATCTCACGGAGCAAAGGCATGTGACAGAACTGGTCACGCTGAAGCAACCAATTCTTGGTCCATGAACTCCTCCTCGCCCTGTTCATGGACTGGTCTTGGGCTGAAGAATAAACTACAGCACCAAGCACATACAATGCACAAGCTCGACGACGAGTACGTACAGGTAACATGGCTTCAAAACGGTCGGCTGGTCAGAACGCACTAAACAGAACGCACTGAAGAACAGCAAGGCCTGTGAAGAACGACCTGAAAATCAGGAACGAGCGGCCAATAAAACAAAGATTTCTCAATGCCAACTGACCAAACGCACTGAAAAGCAGATACAAACCTCACAAGCACAGACTGAACAACAGTTAAAACGAACTGAAAAATACGAGTCTCACAAGCGCGAATCGTCTCTCACCAAACTTCTACTAACACGAGATAAACACGAGATTAGCAGAAGGAGCCCAAAGGGTGTCGTACGGGCTATTGAACTTCCGTTTTATAGTCTCGTCGGACTTGGTGTACGTCACCGCGTACTAGGCTGTCGTACTTTTGTGTGGTCGTGTGTGTGTAAGTCCGTTCGTAAGAAAGTCTGCCGCAAGTCCGCCGAAGGTACGTCGGAAGTCTGTCGGACAGGCTGTCGGACTTTTGTAGACGAAAAGTCCGACCGTGTGTACGCGGCATTAGACTGTTCATTGGAGCAGGAGTGTATGGACTGTTGCTTGGGTGGCTGGTGGTATTTGTGTTGTTTGGGGGAAAACCCAGTTAAAACCAGTGGGTGGTGAGGGAAAGAAAATGATTGCAAGTATTATTGCAAATTATTGAAAGTATTTTTTTTAAAACAGAAGCAATATTATCTCCCTTACTCCATGCTTTAAGGATAAAAAATCTTCCCAAATTACACAGCAGTTGCAATATACAATACCTCTAGAATTACCCCCAATAAAAGAAAACAAATATAAAATGCAGTGCTACGAATGAACAAAGTGCAAAACCTATGCAACTCAATAAATAAAATACAATTAAACCAAATGAAAAATAAAGCAACCTGAAAATATTGGCTTCTTTTCTGGAGGTGAGAAATACCTTTAATGCCGATTTAGTGAAAGGCTTTTCAATCTGTTGAGTTTCTGTCTTATGGGTTTTTTCGCAACTGAAGCACTGAAGTGTACACTTCTGTTAACATAAGAAGACACCACACCTGAGCACTTTTGGCATTAAAGTTTGTTATATGAACTTTAATTGATGAACTTTATTTGATACATCACATGAATTATATTGCATATTGGTTTATACACATATATGTTACTAGATTTATTTTATGTATCAACTGATCATTCACTTCATTTATTTTTCACTTGGTTTAATTATATTTTATTTATTGACTTGCATAGGGTTTGCACATTATTGTTCACTTAGTAGCACTACATTTTATATTTGTTTTATTTTTTTATTGCCCAGAGATGTGCTTGCAATATAAAAATTACAATGTTCAGCCATTCTAATGGTAAAATTGATTATTATTATCCAAATAATATGGAAGGAATTATGGAAGACAGGAGAAGTATACTTAGTGATACATGTAAAATTATCAGAAATAGATGAGACAGAAGGTATAAAGGAGATACTCAGCATTGAGTCTCCAAAGGGGAGTATGGCTATAGGAAAGGAAGGACAACTTTGTCAGGGTCCAAGGGGGAAGACATGCATATACACATATGTGTCAAAACAAATCTGATGTTCCTTTAACTAGATAGACTCCCGGAGATCTACACTATATTGTCAAAAGTATTGGAACACCTGCCTTTAATGACACACATGAATTTTAATGGCATCCCAGTCTTATGCCCCGTACACACGGTCGGACATTAATGGGATATTCCGACAACAAAATCCATGGATTTTTTCCGACGGATGTTGGCTCAAACTTGTCTTGCATACACACGGTCACACAAAGTTATCGGAAAATCCGATCGTTCTGAACGTTGTGACATAAAATACGTACGTCGGGACTATAAACGGGGGCAGTAACCAATAGCTTTTGTCTCTTAATTTATTCTGAGCATGCGTGGCACTTTGTGCGTAGGATTTGTGTACACACGATCGGAATTTCCGACAACAGATTTTGTTGTCGGAAAATTTTATAGCAAGCTCTCAAACTTTGTGTGTCGGAAATTTCGATGGAAAATGTGTGATGGAGCCCACACACGGTCGGAAATTCCGACAACTAGGTCCTATCACACATTTTCCGTCGGAAAATCCGACCGTGTGTACGGGGCATTAGTCCGTAGAGTTCAATATTGAGTTGCCCCACCCTTTGCAGCTATAACAGCTTTAACTCTTCGGGGAAGGCTGTCCACAAGGTTTAGGAGTGTGTTTATGGAAATGTTTGACCATTCTTACAGAAGCACATTTGTGAGGCCAGGCACTAATGTTGGACGAGAAGGCCTGGCTCGCAGTCTCTCATCCATGTTTTTATGGACCTTGCTTTGTGCACTGGTGTGCAGATGGAAGGGGCTATCCCCAAACTTTTCCCACAAAGTTGGGAGCATGGAATTGTCCTAAATGTCTTGGTATGCTAACAGCTTAAGAGTTCCCTTTACTCGAACTAAGGGGCCAAGCCCAAACCCTAAAAAAAAACCCCCGGCACCATAATCCCCCCTCCACCAAATGATTTGGACCAGTGCACAAAGCAAGGTCCATAAAGACATGGATGAGCAAGTTTGGGGTGGAGGAACTTGACTGGCCTGCAGCTCAACCTGATAGAAGACCTTTGGGATGAGTTAGCATGGAGACTGTGAGCCAGGCCTTCTTGTCCAACATTAGTACCTGACCTCACAAATGCGCTTCTGAAAGAATGGTCAAATGGTCAAACATTCCCATAAACACACTCCTAAACCTTGTGGATAGCCTTCCCAGTTGAAGCTGTTATAGCTGCAAAGGGTGGGCCAACTCAATATTGAACCATAAGGACTAAGAATGGGATGCCATTAAAGTTCATATGCTTGTAAAAGCAGGTGTCCCAATACTTTTGACAATATAGTGTATATTGCATTGTTCTCCATGGTACTTAAAAAGAAAAGCCAAATCCAATATTCAGATTACTAACGAAACAGTAGGCAGGTGAGCAAAAAACACTCAAATACCAAACACCATAGGATTGGCCACAGTGCAGCCACAGCTTGAGAACATCTAATAGTATATACCGGTATATCCGTTTCCCAAATCTAGTAGTAACCTTGAGTACTGCATATCAGAGACAGATGAGCAAGATGGGCTTATTTCAAACAAATATTTGTAATCGCACTCGGCAGAATCCCTTTATGTTTGAATGTCTTTGAAACCCAATCTTCTTTCAAAAGTAGATCAATAGGAAATGTGACAATGTGCTTGTTAAGGTGGAAAAGAATTCTGTTGTGTTATTAAAGATTTGGGCTGCAGCTGCAATGCTTTGTCACATAGTTGTATTTGGGGAGCTTAGAGCACAGAAGAGGAAATAGGCTTCTTTTGACATCATGTTTTCATTGTGTTCTACCAGCATGGAAGGTCACGAAGGTTTTACATGCTCATTCCTGGCTTAAGAGAGAACGTATTGTATCTCTGTCAGAGAACTGGGTTGGAGTGTCCTGTCATTTCTTTCTCTATAACCTTGATCGCTATCCAAGGCCAAACAAGAAGTCAAATCACTGAAATAACAAAGCCTTGGAGCTTAGACCAAATGCTGCAAAATCCTAGATCACACACAGATTATTTACATGTTGAAAGCTATAAAGTAGACCTGTCACAGGTTCTAGCCTCACTCTACTTAAAAAAAAAATATGTTTTTATTCCTGTGTCCTTGTTGGAGATTTCCTCACATATCATTGTTTCTGGAACGGGAAGTACAAAACCTCCCCAACAGAGCCAGCAACTAAAAAAAAAAAGGCTATAGATACATTTTAAATGTATTTAAAGTACTTTAAGTACTGCAGATCTGATTTATGGAAATGGTAACTGTAGCAGCCTTTCAGTTTTTGCCCTTTAATTGAAATATGTTCTCTGGTTGTCATTGGGAACAGCTTGATTTTTCCTTCGGGTTTCTATGCTTCTTATTTCATCAATCAGCCTTTATTTAAAATGAATCTAAGATGTTTTCCTGACTCTCTGATTAAGCTACTTGGAAATATTGACTTCTGCCTTTTCTGGCTCCAAAACGAAACCCTCGGCATTTTCTGAACAACCCGCAGATATATTGCTGGTTTCCTGAATGGTGATGCTGCATAAAGCACTAAAAAAGTATCTGCTGATTACTGAATCTGAGTAAGAGTAAACAGGAAATCATGAAAAACACGAGGCAGATTGTTGGAAAAAATAGAGTGCTGTCATTTTCTTTAGTAACTTAAAGCAGGGGTCTCCAAACTTTTCAAACAAAGGGCCAGTTTATTGTCCTTCACACTTTAGGAGGGCCAGATTGTGGCCAGCAGGGGCAGAAAATGTCACGGGCTCAGCATCAGTGAACATAAATATGGCCTCAGTGTTGGTGGTCAATAGGAGGAGAAGTCGTGCCCCTATTAGTACGAGGAATAGTATCCCATCATTAGTATCGGTGGAAGATATAGTGCCCCATTGTTGGTGTCAGTGGGAGGAATAGTCCCTCATTAGTGGAAGGAATAGTGCCCCAAGGGCCAGATAAAGGCTAACCTGGGCCACAATTTGGAGACCCCTGACTTAAAGTATACATTTCCATAGTTCTGAAAAATAAGGATGAATAGTGTGCACTGGGCTAGTCAATATGGAACACACATCAGAGCTTTTTATCAAAAAGTTTGTAGTCTAAAGCTGGCCAAAGACAATCTTAAAATGCTGGAGAGTGCAAAATCTGATGCAGTAGCCAATCAGCATCTAACTTCAGCTTGTTCAATTAAGTTTTGACAAAAAGTCCCGGAAGCTGATTGGTTTCTATGCAGAGCAGTACCAGATTTTGCACTCTACAGCTTTAGTAAATCAACCCCATAGTATATATAAACTTGTCCTCAGACCTGCTGAGATCTGCTATTCTCTGTGTGACAAGCAGAGGATTGCATGCACATTTAAACACTTTCTTTGGCTACCTCAACAAAAAGATCAGAATCAGCTCTATCACTTGATAGACTTTCCTACAAGAAAGTAGACAATGTCCCACTTTCCTCAGAAAATACTGTAGAACTCAAACCACACACAATCTTTTCATTGGGTTGTCCACAATTTATTTTACTGTAGATCTGACCAACTTATGTCTCCTGTTCAGCCTGTAAACATTATGAGCTAATTTTAGTTGTTGACACCATCCTCTGTCTGTGGGTTCTGCTTGCTAATTTAATGTGCCACCAGCACTCCCAGTAAACCCTAAGAAGTCCTATACAGTGGAACCTTGGTTAATGAGTAACACGGTTAGCGAGCGCTTTAAAAGACGAGCAATTTTTTTTTTTAAATCCTGACTCGGTTTGCGAGTGTTGTCTTGCAAAACAAGTAGAATTCAAGCTAATGTGGTGTGCAGTACTGCATCTGGCCAGAGGTGCGGGGGTGCCGGTGACACTGGGAATGGTTCAGAGCCGTTCAGTGCCGTTCGGAAATACTCGGAAGCACTCGGAAACATTCATTCCGCATTGACTTCTATTGCATGCAATACCGCATGTGGCCAGAGGGGGCGCCGGAGAGAGCTCGGAAACCCTCAGAAAGGCTCAGAAACACTCAGGAACTGAGTATTTCCGAGTCTTTCTGAGGGTTTCCGAGTTCAGCCGAGCTGTCCCAGAGTATTTCCAAGGCTCTCTGGTACCCCCCCCCACCTCTGGCCACATGCGGTATTGCATGCAATAGAGGTCAAAGCAGAATGAATTATCTTAGCTTTCATAGACTTCTATGGGGAAACTCGCTTTGATGTGCGAGTGCTTTGGATTACAAGCATTCTCCTGGAACGGATTATGCTTGCAATCCAAGGTTCCACTGTACATACATTGACTTCTCCAAAAGTTGATTATGGGCATGCCTTCATAGCATTAAAACTGCCATGTTAATGCCTCTTCATAGGTGATCAAGACGTGCGCATTTAACTGTGGGATGTAGTGTCTGCACTCCACTTATTGAAAATATGCTGCCTGCAAAAATTCAGGGAACCTTTTAAGGAAGTGGAGCTTCAAATTAAAGTGATGTTACAGGCACAAATAAATTAAAAAAAATAACAAACAAACATGTTATACTTACCTGCTCTGTGCAGTGGTTTTACACAGAGCAGCCCCAATCCTCCTCTTCTCTGGTCCCCTGCCAGTGTTCCTGACTCCTCCCTCCTGTCAAAGTGCCCTCAGAGCAAGCAGCTTGCAATGGGGGCGCCCAAACAGGCACGCTCTCCAGCCACTGCTCTGCGTGTCAATTCAGACACAGAGCCACGGCTTGGTCCTGCCTCCTCTTTCTCCTCATTGGCTCACTGGCTGTGAATGACAGCAGCGGGAGCCAATGGCTGGATTGGAGCTGGAAGGAGCACAAGTGAATATTAGGGGGGTCTGGAGGGGCTGCTGCACACAGTAGGTTTTTGTTGGCAAATGTCTTTTAACATTTTTTGAAGGTGTTTTGTGGTACACAATATTTGCTATATCTTGGAGTATAGTGTGGGGTTGATTTACTAAAACTGGAGAGTGAAATATCTGGTGCAGCTGTACATGGTAGCCAATCAGCTTCTAACTTCAACATGATCAATTAAAGTAATATTAAAGGCAATTTAAAAAAAAATAACAAACATGTTATACTTACCTGCTCTGTGCAGCAGTTTTGCACAGAGCAGCCCCAATTCTCCTCTTCTTGGGTCCCCCGCTGCCGCTCCTGTTCCCTCTCTCCTGCCAAGTGCCCCAAGAGTAGGGATGAGCCGAACACCCCCCCCCCCCCCTCGGTTCGGTTCGCACCAAAACTTGCGAACAGGCAAAAAATTTGGAGGAGCACGAAAACACCGTTAAAGTTTATGGGACACGAACATGAAAAATCAAAAGTGCTAATTTAAAAATGTTTATATGTAAGTTATTGCCATAAAAAGTGTTTGGGGACCCGGGTCCTGCCCCAGGGGACATGGATCAATGCAAAACAAAAGTTTTAAAAGCGGCCGTTTTTTCGGGAGTAGTGATTTTAATAATGCTTAACAATAAAAAATTAAATATTCCTCTAAATCTTGTGCCTAGTATGCTTGTAAAGTAGCGCATTTTTCCCGTGTTTCGAACAATACCACAGCAAAATGACATTTCTAAAGGAAAAAAGTCATTTAAAACTACTCGCGGCTATAATGTATTTTCGAGTCCTGACAATATAGATGAAAATCATTGAAAAAAACGGCATGGGTTTCCCCCCAGTCCATTACCAGGCCCTTTGGGTCTGGTATGGATATTAAGGAGAAACCCGCACCCCAAAAAAATAAATTGTGTGGGGGTCCCCCCAAAATCCATACCAGGGCTGAAATATTAAGAGGAACCCTGAGCCAAAATGTAAAAAAAAAATGGCGTAGGGGTCCCCCCAAAATTCATACCAGACCCATATCTGAGCACGCAACCTGACTAGCCGCAGCAAAAGGGGAGGGGGCAAGAGAGCGCCCCCCCCTCCTGAACCGTACCAGGTCACATGCCCTCGACATGGGGAGGATGCTTTGAGGTCCCCCCAAAGCACCATGTCCCCATGTTGATGGGGACAAGCACCTCATCCCCCCAACCCTTGCCCGGTGGTTGTGGGGGTCTGCGGGCGGGGGGACTTATCGGAATCTGGAAGCCCCCTTTAACAAGGGGACCCCCAGATCCCTGGCCACCCCCCCATGACAGTAGACAATTTGGGACAAGTCCTTTTTATAAAAAAATAAAGTGTCCCGTGATGTCCATTCTTCTTCGATCACAGCGCTCGATGACCCGATAAATTTAAAAAAAAACACACAGAAAAAAAACTGCGTCTCCATGGGACATCACGTAACGTCAGGGGGGGCGGAGTCACCCGTTTATGCCACTGGGTGGCCCCGCCCTCAACTATATAACAGCTGTCATCACGAAGAGGCTTCAGTAAGCAGGAGCCTCCCATGGAGGCAGGTTTTTTTTTTTTTTTTTTTTTATCGGGTCGTTGGACGCTGTGATTGAAGATGAATGGACATTGCGGGACACTTTAAAAAAAATTAATAAAGGACTTGTCCCAAATTGCCTACTGTCATTTTTAAGATTTTGACACTTTTTTGGTGAATGGGTAGGGGTACAATGTACCCTATACCCATTCTCATAGGGGGGGCCAGGATCTGGGGGTCCCCTTGTTAAAAGGGGCTTCCAGATTCCGATAAGCCCCCCGCCTACAGACCCCCACAACCACCAGCATCAACATGGGGACAGAGTGCCTTGGGGAGGACCCTAAAGCATCCTCCCCATGTTGAGGGCATGCGGCCTGGTACGGTTCAGGAGGGGGGGGTGCGCTCTCTCGTCCCCCCCTTTTCCTGCGGCCTGCCAGGTTGCGTGCTCAGATAAGGGTCTGGTATGGATTTTGGGGGGGACCCCTACGCCATTTTTTAAAATAATTTGGCTCAGAGTTCCCCTTAAAATCCATACCAGACCTTAAAGTGATTGTAAAGGATTGTTTTTTTAAATAACAAACATGTCATACTTACCTCCACTGTGCAGCTCGTTTTGCACAGAGTGGCCCCGAACATCCTCCTCTGGGGCCCCCCCGCGGCTCTTGCCTCCCCTCCCCGCATCAGATAACCCCCTAGGAGAAGCACTCTCCCAAGGGGGTTACCTGGGGCTGCTCTGTGCAAAACTGCTGCACAGAGCAGGTAAGTATAACATGTTTGTTATTTAAAAAAAAAATGCCTTTTAATATTACTTTAATTGAACATATTGAAGTTAGAAGCTGATTAGCTACCATGTACAGCTGCACCAGATATTGCACTCTCCAGTTTTAGTAAATCAACCCCACGCTATGCTCCAAGATATAGCAAAAATTGTGTACCACAAAACACCTTCAAAAAATGAAGCATTATTAAAATCACTGCTCCTGAAAAAAACCCCCATTTTTAAAACTTTTTTTTGTATTAATACATGTCCCCTGGGACAGGACCCGAGTCCCCAAACACTTTTTATAACAATAACGTGCATATAAGCCTTTAAGATTAGCACTTTTGGTTTTTCATGTTTATTTTATTTATTTATTTCAGGTACTTATATGGTGCCGTCAATTTACGCAGCACTTTACATATACATTGTACATTCACATCAGTCCCTACCCTCAAGGAGCTTACAATCTCAGGTCCCTAACTCACATTCATACATACTAGGGACAATTCAGACAGGATCCAATTAACCTCCCTGACGGTATTCCCGAGTGTGGCTCGGGGTTAAATTTCAGCACCATTAGCGGTAACAACGAGCCACACTCGGGATTAAATCTCAGGATCCTGGTGCATTGTTACTTACCTTGTCCCCAGGATCCTGCGATGTCCCTCCACGGTGTCTTCAGGCTCTGTCCTCCACCCGAAGTGTTCCCTGCGAGCATCGCGACACACGGGGGCAGAGTCTGGCGGCAAGATCAAAAAAATGTAAAAATCATAACACATACAGTACTGTAATCTTACAGATTACAGTACTGTATGAAATCATTTCACCTCCCTTTTGTCCCCAGTGCTTTGTCCAATGCCCTGCATGCAGTTTTATATGATATATACTGTTCTTTCTGCCTGGAAACTTGAGATTGTCCATAGCAACCAAAAAGTGTCCCTTTATGTCAAAAGTGGCTTTAAACCAGCTAGAAAACAGCGATAGTAAATTAGAACACTTGCAGAATTGAGCGATAGTGAATCGTGGGGAAATTTATTTTATTAATATTATATATATATTTTTTTAATTATTTATATTTATTTATTATATTATAATTTATGATTTTGTGTTTCAAACTTCATCATACCCGGGATGTCTACTAGACTCTTGGTGGAAAGATTTAAGTGTATTATTGTTAAGAATTACAGGCCTACAATATAAAATGCCAAATTTCCATGCAAAATAATTGTACCGTTTTCAGCACCTAAAATCCGAAATAATCATACCGCCAGGGAGGTTAACCTACCAGCATGTCTTTGGAGTGTGGGAGGAAACCGGAGTAACCAGAGAAAATCCACGCAGGCACAGGGAGAACATGCAAACTCCAGGCAGGTAGTGTCGTGGTTGGGATTCAAACCAGTGACCCTTCTTACTGCTAGGCGAGAGTGCAACCCACCACTGTGCCGCCCCATGTTAGTGTCCCATAGACTTTAACAGCGCTCCACAGCTTTCGAATTTGCCGTGAACGCCGCATATTGTTCGCTGTTTGGCGAACGGGCAAAGAATAGCATGCATAGAATGCATGAAGGTAAAAAGCCTTTAGCTTTTAGAACCACTTTAAGTTTTAACAATTAAACCTGGAAGCCGATTGTTTCTATGCAAAGCTACACCAGATTTTGCACTCTCCAGTTTTAGTAAATCAACCCCTGTATGCCCAAAATCAATGTGACCCACAGTTTGTTTAGTGTGCCGCTCAGGCTCGATCACTATGGGCAATAGGGTGGATGATGCCACGTGTGCTGCAGGGGTGCCAGCAAGAGATGGAGCTCCCCCCAGCTCCTGTAGTCAATGGAATAAAGAGAGGAAAGATCCCTGATGCCTTAAATCAAGCCTAGCCTATTCTTAAGCTAAAAAACTGATTGTACAATGTAGACAGCAGGTCTACAAGGACCACCGACGTGGTCTACCTAAATTATGATCTTGATTGATATCGGTTAAGCTTGATAGCTTGTTTTTGCTTCATAATAGGATTATCACATGATAATCAATCCATTTATGAGCTCTTTACTACTGCACAGAAGTAACTCACAGACCATTTTTTTTCCAGTTTGATTAAAAGTACTGCGTCCCTTTTATCACGACTTACCTTGATGTCTTCTAAGGTTTCTTAACCTGAAGCTAAAAGAACACAAACAATGCTTAGACTAAAAATGATGGAGTTGCCATGCTTAAGTTCAAGATTGTGGGGCAAGCTGAGCTGAGTGTATAGATGCATTTTTACAGTGAGTTTACTCAGCACCGAATGTACACTTATTCAGCTGAAAATAGTCCCTTGAACATGTACTTATATGTAAAATTCCAGTAGTTTGACATTTTGGAACACTCTTACAGTACATTCTGAATGGAAAATAGCAATCATCAGTACCTCTATGTTGCTCTCAGCAAGTACTCAGATTCAACATGCTTATTTTAGTGATTTTGATGGAAAATTGTTTGACAGCAATGACCACCATTTTTTTGTTAAAAACCTTATATTTTATCATCTGTAATGTTTGGAGATTGCATCTGTCCCTCGTTTCCCTTCAGATGTCATTCTTTTTGGTCTGCTATATATAAATATGAATATATTCAATGCCATTATAAACAGAATGCCATTATAAACAGAAAGTAACAGTGGGGGTTTAACCAATCAATTTTTGTGTGTATTAATTATTGCTCTATTCCATCTCAGATGGTTCGGGAGGTATGGATTTATTGGTGTCACTACTGTGCTGTTTGATGGAGAGGAATCTGCATGCATCTTCCTGCTTTTTCCATGTGTATCTATGTTTTCTGAACTTCTCCTGCAGCTTCTTGAATATTCCTTCCAGTTATTAGATCACCAATCAACAAGGGGACAGCTCTGATACAAGGAAGCCAAGCCCTATTCCTCTACCTAGATGGTTGCCTTCACACAGATACACAGTGCAGAATAAGGCATCTTAAGAAGGTATTGGGGGGAAAGGAATGCCACAGGCAATGCTGGCGACTACTTCTTTGCCCTCTGTTTGCCTTTTTTGGGCACAGCTTCCACCGTTCAGGTCCCCTTTAAACTTAAAAAAAAACAAAAGATAAGTGCACTATCCACAGCTATGCTTTTCTCCATGAGCTCTGCTATTGAATAATATAGTATAGATTATATTATAGAGGAGGGTTGGGCAATTCATTTTCCCAAGACGCCACATGAGAAACTGGAACTGTTGTGGAGGGCTGAGCCTAATTCTGCTCAATAATAATTTTAGACCTGAGAAGGTCCGTAAGTACATAAACATAAAACGGCTCTCCACACAGACATCTGTCAGTATGCATCTCTAAGCCTGTCAGCCTTCTCAATGAAGAATACTGACAGTATAAGCATTAAGGGCTGGATAGGGACAACGGGCCGGATGAGGCCCTGGGTCCACGATATGCACAGGTTTCTTATAGCGTATACCTGTAATTTATTTGTTTCTCCTTAATTGCATTAAATTTTAATTCTGGACACCACATAAAACTACTCATCCAGCAGCTATACCCTTAGGAATTATTACTCAGAAGAAAATACATTTTTAAGTACCTGAAAAGGGAGGGAAAATCAGGTTCTCCTGATGCTGTGCGCCCATACTTTTTTCAAAGACTGCTTCTTCTGAGAAAAATTTGAATGGCCGAGGCAACTGAGGATAGAGGCAGCCAGCATGAAAATGTATCCTGACGAATACCTTAAATAAATTGACAACCCAGCTGCAGCATCTCAGCAAACACTCAGGCAATAATTCTGTCATTGCAAGGTTGCAGACAGACAAGTACAATGCTCCTTGGATAATTTTAGCTTGATTCCAGTATAGTCACAGCAAGCTCTATTCTAAGGCAGCAAGTCTAAAACTTTTAGGCCTCATGCACACTGGACATTATAAAGTGTTTTTGCAGTAGCGTTTTTCATTGTTTTTTTATCGGTTGCGTTTTAAACTATACTCCCACAAAAGCTTATGGCTCAAAGATGCTGATAAACGCTGAATAGCTGCGTTTTTCTGCATTTTTAAGCTTTTATCAGAGTTAGAGCATTTTTACAGCTGAAAAACTCCTCTTAAATACACTAGTTCTGGGGGGTTTTTCCAGACAGAAAACACCCCTACCAAAAACGCTGATAACAGACTATGTGTGCATGGACACATAGGATAACATGCTGGGGAGTTTACTGGCTTCAGAGGCCTAACTATCACATACAGAAATTCAGATGGGAAAATGGTCTCATATACAGAACAGTCTGTAAAAGGGGTTCAATACTGCACTCAAAGGTAACCGCAAAAGCACAGAGCTTAAAAAACCCACAACATTATTTTCTGCATCTTTATTTTGTACCAGAAATTTAGCTTGTTAAAGCCTCTGGTCTGAGAAAAAGTTGAGGAGAGCCCTCCCAGGCTGAACCGAAGCAGATATCTAAGTAAGTAAACCTGTTGAGTTCCAAAAACTTGCCAGTGTAACCTTGTGGTATTAACACATACCGCTGATAATCTTTGAATCAATCCCTGTATCCCTATAGAGCCCTGGAATGCTGACCCAAGACTACTCACCCGCTAACTTTTATTTTCTTTGCTTTAGTTTGTTAAAATAAAATTAAGGCATACATGTACAAAAGTAAGATGATGCAGAACTTACGCAAGATAGTATGATAAACAGAGTACAAACTGCATCATTGAAATATTAGGGTGACAATAAAGCAGTTATACAACAAAATCAGAAATAGGAGTGGTGCAATATAAGGAAAATGCACAAGAAATAAAAAAGAGGTAACATTAGAGCTCCCCCAATAAGAATTGGGGGTAGCCTCTGTGCCACTGTCACCAACTTGTATATATAACAAGGGGAATAGTCTTGACAAAAAAGCACAGTAGCTAGCACTAGGTCATCAAATACCAATAAAGTGCTAAAAAAAACTATAGAGTGGCCGGACCGGCCGAAAGGCTGGGGGCGGGGGGCAAAGGTGGCCTCCAACTAATCCCCCCCCCCCCCCAGCATGCCAAAGGGGAGAAACGGCGCCAGCCTCAGGAGAGGTGGCCCTTCTCACAGTGGCAAACCACTAGAACTGCATATCAAGCTAGAACATTATTAAGTAGTACATAATCCAAATTCCAAATGCAAGAAAACTTGGACACTGTCCAAGAAAAAAAGGAAAAGAAGAAGGAAAAAGAAAAAAGGAAACAGGAACATACCTTGGTTCTCACAGTTAGTACCTTCGCCCACACCAGGCCCATAATCCTATAGTAGGGAAAGTTGTATGGATATGGAAAGAATCGCATCCCACACCTAAAGTGTGCCTCATCTCATTGCTGCTGAGGCTGAATATGTTGCCTAAGAGATGGTTCTGCCAATTCCAGCAATTCCAGATCTAAACTGGAGGACACTTGCCCTGGATCAGAAATGTGGTCTATCCAAGATGACCAATTGCTGGTGAATCGATCGCGGCTACCTTTGCAAGTCGCTATCCAGTCCTCAGCTGAAGTAATGGAATTAAAGTAACTGCACATGGTTTCTGACAGGAGGGGAAAAATAGCTTACAATATGCCTTGGTGAACCCATCAGGGCCAGGGCTTTTCACACTGAGCTAGGACTTCACCATTGACTCAATCTCAGTAGAAATAATAGGAGACTCCAAAGTGGAGCGTTGTTTATCTGTCAGAGGGATAAGGCCAGCAGTGGCCAAGTAGACATGAATGGCAGTCAGCTTGGTTGCCCAAGCGTCTAGGGACAAATTCGAGCCTAAATGATAGAGGTCAGTATAATAATCACAAAACCCCGAGGCAATTTTAAAAGACTGGACCATGATCTCTCCAGAAGAAGAGTGAAGCTTATGTATGTATGTCTATGCACGTTTCTTTCGGGGAGAGCTCTTGCAAGCATTCAACCACATTTGTTGCCCTGCTCATAATATTTATGAGACAAGTATCCTAACTGCAAGCGCAGGAATAGCTCTCTTAGTTCAGTCAACCTCGTCAGTGTCTCAGAGTCTCCGCTATGCTTATGCCAAAGATCTGCTTGCTGATGGGTATGAAGTACCCTTTGAAAGTCTGCTTGGCACGCTTTCTTGAGCTTAGAGCCTAAGGAGATCAGCTCCCTGCTTACCACTGCCTTGTGGCACTCCCTGTTTTCTT
The DNA here is from genome assembly GCF_042186555.1 of Aquarana catesbeiana. Lineage (NCBI taxonomy): Eukaryota > Metazoa > Chordata > Amphibia > Anura > Ranidae > Aquarana > Aquarana catesbeiana. The sequence goes on along the minus strand of NC_133329.1, from coordinate 325,873,362 downwards.
TAAAGTAATGGGTTAAAACATCCAAGACCCCTGAGACTACCGCAGTGTCATCCGACAAATTTTTATTTAGCCGCCATGACCAAGCCCTATGGGTGGCAGGGCAAGAGTGACCATAACCAGAGCACAGTCTGAAATAGTAATGTTTCCAATGGAGGATGACTGCAAAAGCTCAAGGGTAGGGTGGTCTACACAAAGGAAGTCAATAGGTGTGTACACGTTGTGGACTTTAGAATAATAGCTAAAGTCCCTGTCTGAGTGGTGAAGCACTCTCCAGCTATCAAAATGTGAGTCTGAAGGGTCCTGTGAAAGTATTTGAGAAAAGCATAGAGTGGGAAGGTCGACTGTGAGATGTATCAAGTGAAGGGTCGGCGAGCTTGGTGCGAGCGGCAGAGCGAGAGGCAGTTCCTGAGAATGAAGAGAGAGAAAGAAAAAGGAGGGAGAAAAATAAACATAGAAAATTGTCACGAGAAATATAAAAATCATAACAGATTGGTAGTAATCAAACCAACATACAAGATCTGTGTAGGCTAGGTGCAGGGCACCGCTCCACTAGGGAGAGGTCCCTGAGCCTCAGCACATGGTCCCAATAGGGATCTATACCCATATAGGTATGGCCTACGTGGAGAACATGTGCCAACATGAGAGGGAAGGTGGGGAGGCTCAACCCCTGTCCACCGCATCGTACTGGCTGCTTTTTCAGGGGTAGGGGGAAGAGAGCACTGTGGAGTATCCAGAGGCTCCATTCTAGGGCCATAGCAGCAAGTAAGCAGTACTATAGACAGGAACTCAAGCAACACCAACAGGAAACTGGTCTCCATCAGGAGTAACCTCAGCAGTTCTCAGTATGCATGAGTCCAGACATGATCCCATCAAGGGGGTGTCCCAGGGGTTCAGAGTCTTCTCCTAACAGAGAGAGCAAGAGTGTATCCCGTCAGTCTCTTGGGGTGGATGGGCCCGGAGATTAACCAGATGGGGGATGCTGATGACCTCTTTTAGCGGCTTCTTTGCTTAGCAGGCAACCAGGGTTGGGGGAGCTGAATGGAAGGGGAGTCCGATGATCCTCTCCAATCCGGAAAATCGGCTGGATCCAACCCAAGAGTGGACAAGAAGTGCGGAAGGTCATCTTTTGTGCATAACATGACCTGTCTGCTATCTTTCGTCACCTGGAGGTAAAAGGGAAAACCCCAACGGAAGGTCAGGCCTGCTTCTTGGACGGCAGCCAGTAGGGGGCGAAGTGCCCTGCGCTGCATGAGAGTATGTCTGGATATATCCTGGTGAAAGAAAAGGTGTGCTCCATCGAAATCAAAGTACGGTTTTCCGCGCATTTTCTGCATAATGGGATCTTTGAGCGTGTATTTGTGTAACTTACAAATGTCATCTCTAGGATTGTCCATATCTTGAGAAGGAGTTCTAAGTGCCCTGTGGGCATGATCAATCTCGATAGGAGCTGTTGCAGGTAACTCCAAAATTTCTCAGAATATGCCCACTAGCGCAGTTATGATATATCTAGGAGCCGTGGCTTCTGGAAGGCCACAGATGTTTGCCCACCGGCTGCAGTTCTCAAAATCATCTAGCTGATACAGTAAGGTCTCAATTTTCTGATCCTGAGTAATGCATCTAGTCTGGAGCATAGACATGGTAGGCAGTGCCTCATCAAATCTTTGCTCAAGTGTTTTCAATCTAGTCCCCAGTTGAGTGGTGTCAGACTTGAGCTGTGCTATGTCCTCTTTAAAAGCCTTTTCCACCCTGGTTTGGGAGAGACCAAATGTGACACTTAATATCCCCATCCTCCAAGAGGTCTGCCATATCAGAGCCCCTGTCAGGTGAGGCTGGAGGGGCAGAGTCACTCACCAACCTCAGAGAGGGTATCGGGGATGCCGCAAACCTCTGGAGCTGGGCCGTGGTGTGCTGTGCAGCCTTTGCGGCCTTTGAGACCTTCGGCGCCAGCGCCATCTTTGAGGCCTCATGTCCCGACCCGCGGGTCCCGGGGAAGAAAGTCTCCAGCTGCTCCTGCCAAGATCCGTCAGCCTTCGGCGGCTCGGAGGATGTCCGCTGCCTCTGGGATATGATAGGTGTTGTCTGGGAGTGAAATCCCCCCATGGATGCTGAAGGGAAGGCAGAGCTAGACACGGAGCTGAGGGGATGTACGTCCTCATTCCTCCATAGTCAGGACACGCCCCTCCACTTCTCCATTTAGGGGAGGTAGAGGTACACAATGTAAACTAACACATTTCACCCCTCTCGCCATTTTCTCATAAATTTGTTAGAACAGACTTAGGCCTTATACAGTAAGTGATTTTGTAAAGAGGAAGCATAATGTTGATTTACTAAATGCAAATAGTCTGTTCACTTTGCAAGGGAAGTTGCAGTTTGCAAATGAATGTGCGCCAGACCTTAGTGAATGATGTGAGGGTCTGCTGACTTCCACTATTCAATCCTGGACGATGACCACATTCATTAGGCTCTGGGACAAATTCCGGTGTAAAGTGAAACTTTCCTTGCAAAGTGAGCAGCCTATTTGTCAATAGTAAATTATCCCCATAGTGTTCACTAAACACTTCCAAGGCTTAATAGATATAATGTATTCAGATCCAGTTCAATACTATAGTTTTCCTAGCATAGAACAGTAACAGGCTCATGAAGGATATTTAGCAGCACTGAGGTCCAAGTCACCAAGAATACCAAAGAGGGTTTAGGGTTGCATATGTTAGATGTTGAGAAATGATGGGAAAGAAATGTGTTGACTCTTGACCAAAAGGACTTATTTTTGGCACATTCCTAAACCATATGTAGCATCAGACGTGGAATGCAATATGCAATGTTAATTTACACCTTTTTTTGCATTATTCACAGTTCCCTTATTAAACTGAAAATAATACATTTAAACCCTGCAGTATTATTTTTCAGCCTTTTCATATTTGATATTTTTAATCAGTAGGGGGCAATACTGTGTGGGGGTGATATGTGAAGGGGGCAGAACTGTGGTGGGGAAAATGTGAAGGGGACAAGCAACTGCACACAAAATAAAGTGTTGCACAAAAAAAGTGTAGGGGTACCACTGACTCTTAAATGCACTGAAATACAAGGTGCAATTTCCTGCACATGGAAATTGCATGGTACAAACGCACCATGCAGTCTCCATGTGGCTGCATTTTTAAAAAGGTGCCAGGATTTTTTCCCAGCAGAAAACGCAGGCACAGTAGCCCATTCAAATTAATGGACTGTTGTGCCTGCATACCTGGGCTGTGATGTAAAGCACGCCCAGGTGCACAAAACTGCGATTCAGACCACGGCTGGAAGAAAATTTTACTAATCGGACCTCCATGAATTTTAATTCAATACCCCTGTGATAGACCAACACAAAGTGGCACATAATTGTGAAGTGGAAGGAAAATAATAAATGTTTTTTTACAAATAAATATCTGAAAAGTGTGGCCTGCATTTGTTTTCAGCCCCCTGAGTCAATACTTTGTAGAACCACCTTTCACTGCAATTACAGCTGTAATGCCGCGTACACACGGTCGGACTTTTCGTCTACAAAAGTCCGACAGCCTGTCCGACAGACTTCCGGTGGACTTTCGGCGGACTTGCAGCAGACTTTCTAACGAACGGACTTGCCTACACACGACCACACAAAAGTCCGACGGATTCGTACGTGATGACGTACACCGGACTAAAATAAGGAAGTTCATAGCCAGTAGCCAATAGCTGCCCTAGCATGGGTTTTTGTCCGTCGGACTAGCACACAGACGAGCGGATTTCGGGTCCGTCGTAGTTACGACGTAAAGATTTGAAGCATGTTTCAAATCTAAAGTCCGTCGGATTTGAGGCTGAAAAAGTCTGCTGAAAGTCCGGAGAAGCCCACACACGAACGGATTACCAGCCAGCTTTAGTCCGTCGGCGTCCGTTGGACTTTTGTAGACGAAAAGTCCGACCGTGTGTACGCGGCATAAGTCTTTTTGGGGATGTCTTTACCAGCATTGCACATCTAGAGAGTGACATTTTTGCCCATTTTACTTTGCCAAATAGCTCAAGATCTGTCAGATTGGATGGAGAACACTTGTGAACAGCAATTTTTAAGTCTTAAATAAATAAATATAAATAAATAAAGTGGTGATCTTGCGCAGTAATGTGTTAACACTCAGCCTACAACTACAGCTGATAATATAAATAAGAAAGTCCCAAAAACTAATAGAAAACTGGAATAAAATAATTCAAGTAGAAAACTGCAATAAAATAGTTTAAGTCCATATGTTGATTCAAATTAAAAGCTTCTCCAATATACAGTGGAGACGGAAAGTATTCAGACCCCCTTACATTTTTCGCTCTTTGTTATATTGCAGCCATTTGCTAAAATCATTTACGTTCATTTTTTTCCTCATTAATGTACACACAGCACCCCATATTGACAGGAAAAACAGAATTGTTGATATTTTTGCAGATTTATTAAAAAAGAAAAACTGAAATATCACATGGTCCTAAGTATTCAGACCCTTTGCTCAGTATTTAGTAGAAGCACCCTTTTGATCTTATACAGCCATGAGTCTTTTGGGGAAAGATGCAACAAGTTTTTCACACCTGGATTTGGGGATCCTCTGTCATTCCTCCTTGCAGATCCACTCCAGTTCTGTTAGGCTGGATGGTAAACATTGGTGGACAGCCATTTTTAGGTCTCTCCAGAGATGCTCAATTGGGTTTAAGTCAGGGCTCTGGCTGGGCCATTCAAGAACAGTTACGGAGTTGTTGTGAAGCCACTCCTTCGTTATTTTAGCTGTGTGCTTAGGGTCATTGTAAACCTTCGGCCCAGTCTGAGGTCCTGAGCACTCTGGAGAAGGTTTTCGTCCAGGATATCCCTGTACTTGGCCGCATTCATCTTTCCCTTGATTGCAACCAGTCATCCTGTCCCTTAGCTGAAAAACACCCCCACAGCATGATGCTGCCACCACCATGCTTTACTGTTGGGACTGTATTGGACAGGTGATGAGCAGTGCCTGGTTTTCTCCACACATACCACTTAGAATTAAGGCCAAAAAGTTCTATCTTGGTCTCATCAGACCAGAGAATCTTATTTCTCACCATCTTGGAGTCCTTCAGGTGTTTTTTAGCAAACTCCATGCGGGCTTTCATGTGTCTTGCACTGATGAGAGGCTTACGTTGCCATAAAGCCCTGACTGGTGGAGGGCTGCAGTAATGGTTGACTTTCTACAGCTTTCTCCCATCTCCTGACTGCATCTCTGGAGCTCAGCCACAGTGATCTTTGGGTTCTTCTTTACCTTTCTCACCAAGGCTCTTCTCCCCCGATAGCTCAGTTTGGCCAGACGGCCAGCTCTAGGAAGGGTTCTGGTCGTCCCAAACATCTTCCATTTAAGGATTATGGAGGCCACTGTGCTCTTAGGAACCTTAAGTGCAGCAAAAATTTTTTTGTAACCTTGACCAGATCTGTGCCTTGCTACAATTCTGTCTCTGAGCTCTTCAGGCAGTTCCTTTGACCTCATGATTCTTATTTGCTCTGACATGCACTGTGAGCTGGAAGGTCTTATATAGAGAGGTGTGTGGCTTTCCTAAACAAGTCCAATCAGTATAATCCAACACAGCTGGACTCAAATGAAGGTGTAGAACCATCTCAAGGATGATCAGAAGAAATGGACAGCACCTGATTTAAATATATGAGTGTCACAGCAAAGGGTCGGAATACTTAGGGCCATGTGATATTTCAGTTTTTCTTTTTTAATAAATCTGCAAAAATGTCAACAATTCTGTGTTTTTCTGTCAGTATGGGGTGCTGTGTGTACATGAATGAACTTAAATGATTTTAGCAAATGGTTGCAATATAACAAAGAGTAAAAAATGTAAGGGGGTCTGAATACTTTCCGTCCCCACTGTATATTCACTGCATCCAATAGAAAATGAGCTCACAGAACTCTCACCTCAAATCTGTGTATAAACAGCATCAAATAATGAAGAACCTTCCTAGGATTCCATTCCACAACCTTCCACTGGGGCGTCTCCGTCTTTGTATGGCCCTTTTCGTACACCCGGCTCTTAAACCTAGTGATAGACACAGTGGGTCTGACCTAATTTGCAATGCACTGCAAGTGTGCTTCTAAGTGCGTTGCAGTGTGAATGGGCCCTTATAAGCCTGATCTGCTGTAGTTACGCTCAATGCATTGGTAACATTTACAATGCATTTTCTCCAAGTCATACTGTATAAAATATTGTGCATTCTTTGTACTGATAAATACCTTGCTGTTTTGCATTAATTTTCATTAATTTATTCATCATTTTCTCTGTCAATCAAAACCACCAAACAGCTTCTTAACCACACAATGCAGAATTTAAAATGTGCTGTTAAGAAGGGTGACAATAAAAATTTAGATTTTCCCAAATGATGCGCCAATTGGTCGTTTAATGACATCTCTAAAAGGCAATGATATGCTTCTGGTTGGCAGAGGTGATCATTTTCACATATGCAAGTTTTCCAGCTTGGTGTCAAAAAGCACCAGTTCCTCCTTTAGTGGATAATATTACTGCATATGAACTTCTTTTATGTGTAACAATTACCCCCAAAGGAGCCGCTGATGTATGGGTATCCTGGTTCTGAAAACAACGATGCTCCCAAAAATGCCACACCTTTTGACACAACAAGGCTGAAGAAGGAGAATGTATTTAGGCTACACACCAAACAATACAAGAACAACAATGTAGCACCGTGGTGTTTAGGCAGGGTTGCTCCTAAATTTACCTGCCAAGTATAGCTACCTTGGCTAATTGTTGAGGATCAATTGATTTCACAAGTCTGTAATTGGTGCACTTCTCTCTTTTGCCGCACTTGGTGGCATTAGATAAGACAAGGGCACTGCAAGGTCAGATTATGGGTATATGGGGTATCTCAGTCAATGGGCAGGGGTTTTCTTAAGTCCCTTGGCCTGCTGGGAGAACCTATATATTTGGGTGGAGTCAGGTGATCGGTGTTCTTTGCCACCTGGATGACTGTCTGGGTGGACATGTGTTGTATTGCCCAGGCTGCTAGGCTGGAGTTTGGGCCTATCCCGGGCACATCTGGCTGCTAGGCTGTCTGAGGGCCTATCCAGAAGCAAGAGAGGGTTGGGATTGCGGCTTGCATTCCAACCAGAAGAGATGGTTCTGCCGGCCGGAGAACCTGTCATGGTCGGAGGTAGAAGGGAAAGCTGTTGCCCACTAAGGGACCATTCACCTTATTACCAGGGACCACAGTGAGTAGCTGAAGCAAGTACCGGAGCAGAATTCTCACCACCAGGGGACGGTGAAGAATCTGGAAACTTCAGCGGGTATCACGCTTGCAGAGCAGCCTTGTGTGTCAAGCCAGGGACCAAGCAGGCCAGTGAGATGAAGCTTGATAAGTATCTGGAATGCCAAGCAACGGACCCAGCAGAGAAGCGGGGGGTGATGCTTGAGCAAGATACTACAGTGAATTGGAAGAGCTCAATGATTCAGTGGTAGTGAATCATCTAGTCTAGTGTGGGAGAGACTGGGAGCTCAGTGGGCTGAAGAACTACAAGAACTGATTGTAGTGGAAGTGAAGGAACTGTTACACTTGTGATAGAAACTGTTAAAGACTGTTACCATAGGAGACAGCACTCCTACACATGCAGATGTGTCGTCTTGCTGCAACTACCTAAGGGTGTCCTGGCCCTAACCCTCTCTCCCAAAGTTCTGTTCAAGAGAAATAAACTCTCTTTGCATTCAAGAAGTGTCTGGAACCCATGAATCTAATGCCGCGTACACACGATTGGACTTTACGGCATACTTGGTTCGGCTGACTTTTTGACGGACTTTACGACGGACTTTCCGAATGAACGGACTTGCCTACACACGATCAACCAAAGTCCGACGGATTCGTACGTGATGACGTACGACCGGACTAAAACAAGGAAGTTCATAGCCAGCAGCCAATAGCTGCCCTAATGTCGGTTTTTGTCGGACTAACATACAGACGAGCGGACTTTTCGACCGGACTTGAGTGCATCGAAAAGATTTGAAACATGTTTCATTTCTAGATCCGTCAAACTTTTGGGGGGAAAAAGTCCGCTGGAGCCCACACACGATCGAATTGTCCGGCGGACTCCGGTCCGCCGAACCAAGTATGCTGTAAAGTCCACTCGTGTGTACGCGGCATAACTTGCATTACACCCACTATGCCTTGCAACCCACCATATACAGAAGGATGTCAGCTATCTCTGGCCCTGGAAGTTCTTATCAGACTGAAGGAGGACAGGGACCTTGCTACAGCAAAAAAAAAAAAAAAGGCAACAGCAATAAATAGTCACAAAATAAAACACATTTTGTGCAACTATGATGTGAGGACCAAGTATTTCTGGATTTCAATCCCCTCTGGTACCTGAATCCCAAATCTAAGGGGGTCCTAACTACTCACCCAGAGCCTGAAAGGTCCTAGAGTCTCTCCAAAACTCCTCTCACTGACCAATGTGGTAGTAAATGTTGGGGCCCAGAATCCTGTGTTGGAGCACTCAAATAAATTTGGGATCCACAGTAAAGGTTTTAAGTCCCCAAACTAAGTCTCAAGTTAGGGTGACACTGTCCCTTCAGGAGGAGGGTAATGAGGTTGTGGTTGGAGGCCTCTGACTACTATGCAGTCTGTTGTGAAGCCTCCTACCACTCTCTGGTGTCTCGAAAGCCGGATGTTCAAGCGGTGCCTGTGGTACCTGTGGCGTTGGTGACAACTCTGGACTCTGTACTGTAGTGATGATCTCTTACGAAGCCAGTGATGCCCCTCTCTAAGCCCCACTCTGACACCACAGTGAACTCTGAAAATGAGAAGCATCTCCGAATCATCAGCACACTCTATCCATCACCTCTCCTTCCTTTTTCCTCCTCTCACAGCATACCCTTCCTCCTGGGACATGTAGTCCTATACAGTAATTTACTTAATAGCGGTTGTCTTGAAGGGATTACATCTCTCATTGTTCCAGATGGCTCCCAACAGTCCTATGCAGCTCCTTGGGCAAGCTTCCTCTCCTGTTCCAGGCTGCAGTGCAGCTAATTACCGTGTATCCTGTGCATTGGGTGGGCTTTCCTACAGCTATGGTTGTAAGAGAAGCATTCACAGTCGCTTCTGGTTGTCTCCCTCCTCCTCTCACCGTAGGCTGCTCCTCTGTTCACTGGTGTCTGGGGAGAGGGGAAAAAACTGCAGAGCTGCAGGATGTGACAGCTGTAGTCTTTGCGGTGCTGCAGACCGGGGCTATATAGAAGTTAGTAAAGTGTTGATACACACCCTTACACACCATAAACCGAAGCACAGTGGGCACAATTTTTCTTTCCATTACTCATCTTAGGATACCTTAAAGTGTATGCAATGCCAAAACTTTTTCCTAGGCAGGCCATACACGGTGCAAATATCTTTCCTGCAACCACGGGTTGCAGGAAAGAAATTTGCATGATTCCCCCATCAACACAGACAGTGTTGACAGGGGAATCCCTTCTGCGGAGCAATTGTCTGCTCCTGGCGAGGGGGCAAGGGTGGGCAGGGGAAGCCATCCCACCTTAGAGAAGACAGTGATTATCCCTAGCGGCTATAGCCGCTAGGGATAATCACAAGATAATCCAGTAGGCTGGTTGTAACCAAGATGATCAATCGATCAACTTGGTACATTCAGCCTGCCGACTAATGATAATTGGAAATTTGAACCGTGTATGGCCGGCCTTAGTCTTAGAGAGATCAGTGAGTAGTTAGTACCCTGTCAGGTTTGTTATTACTGTCTGTGTCCTCACTAGGTTAGTTTACCCTCTCTATGTGTTCTTTAGCCCCATCACTGGAACTTAAAGTGAGTGGAAAAAAAATTAAGTTTTGCACAACCTCCCCAGGGTTTAGGGGTGTTCTACATACAGAGTGCAGAGTTTAGGGGTGACCATGCACAGAGTGCAAGGTTTAGGGGTGCGCTACATACAGAGTGCAGAGTTTATGATTGCCTATGTACAGGGTGCAGAGTTTAGGAGTGCACTACATACAGAGTGCAAGGTTTAGGGGTGCACTATGTACAGGGCTGCGCTGCGTACAAAGTGCAGGGTTTAGGGGTGCACTATGTACAGAGTGCAGGGTTTAGGGGTGCGCTAAGTACAAAGTACAAGATTTAGAGGTGAGCTAAGTACAAAGTGCAGGGTTTAGGGGTGTGCTATGTACAGATTACAGTGTTCAGGGGTGTGCTGCGTACAGAGTGCAGAGTTTAGGGGCGTGCTGTGTACAGAGTGCAGGGTTTAGGGGTGCAGTACATACAGAGGGCAGGGTTTAGGGGTGCGCTACATACAGAGTGCAGAGTTTAGGGGTGTGCTACGTACTGAGTGCAGGGTTTAGGGGTGCCTATGTACATACTGCAAGGTTTAGGGGTGCGCTACATGCAGAGTGCAAGGTTTAGGGGTGCACTATGTACAGAGTGCAAGGTTTAAGGGTGTGCTGTGTACAAAGTGCAGGGTTTAGGGGTGCACTATGTACAGCGTGCAGGGTTCATGGGTGCGCTGCGTACATAGTGCAGGGTTTATGGGTGTGCTACGTACTGATTGCAGGGTTTAGGGTTCGCTACATACAGAGTGCAGGGTTTAGGAGTGCGCTATGTACAGATTGTGGCGTTCAGGAGGTGTGCAGGGTTCAGGGTGCACTGTGTACAGAGTGCAGGGTTGAGAAGCTTGCTATATACAGAGTGTAGAGTTTTGAGGTGTGCTCTGTACAGAGTGGAAGGTTTAGGGGTGCACTATGCACAGTCTGCAACGGCTGATACAATAGACAGGCGGGATAAGAAGAAGCGCAATAATCCAGGAAAATAGCTGTGCAGTCATTTGTCCAGGCCACCACCCCCCCTCCTCCTCTATGCTCCTCTGGTCTCCCCCATGCTAACCTCCTCTCCCACTGGCTAGCTGTGCAGTCATTTGTTCAGCCCGCCACCCCTCCTTCCTTCTTCGTGCTCCTCTGGTCCCTCCCCGCTTCCCCCAGCGCTAACCTCCTCTCCTTCCGCCGGCTAGCTATGCAGTAAGTGGGCAGCCTGAATAAAGGCATAATCCTCAGCATGGAGAAGTTCAGCATGTGATCGGTAAGATCGCCACAAAATAGTTACAACATAACCCTCCTCGGCACTAATTTTCCTGGTCTTTCCTTCCCCCACTCTCCATCCTGAATAGGGAAGACCAGGAAAACGAGTGCTGAGGAGGGTTATGTTGTAACTATTTTGTGGTTGTCTTACCGATCACATGCTGAACTTCTCCATGCTGAGGATTATGCCTTTAAGAAAAACAGGAATGGAAGGCGCGCACACCTAGTGCATTACCAAAGATAATTTAATAATAAAAATGTTTTATATAAAAGTGTAAATGCAACTGACAAAAGGCCAAAAGGCCATAAAAACAATGCATGGACATGCACAGAGCTAGAGTTACTGCTGACGCATTTCGGGGGCGCACCCCCTTCCTCAGAGCTAGCCTAGCTAGCCTATTTCTGTTTTTCTTGTAGTTCCTTTTGGATTACCCCATCTGAGGAAGGCCACATCCACCCAGTTTTGGATACCAGTTTTGGATACCATTATATACCTTTTACACCACCATTTTATTTGATATCTGTTACTCCACACCTTGGAAGTCCTATTAGTGCTGGAAGTGACTGTGTTTTTTGTATCTCTAGGATCATGCCTTTATTTAGACCGCCCACTTACTGCATAGCTAGCTGGCGGGAGGAGAAGAGGTTAGCACTGGGGGGGAGACCAGAGGAGTACGGGGGCCAGACAACTTGAAGGAGTTGTAAAGGCAGAAGTTTTTTTTAATTTTAATGCATTCTATGCATTAAGATAAAAAGCCTTCTGTGTGTAGCAGCCGCCCCGGCACCCCCTAATACTTACCTGTGCCCCATCTCTGTCCAGAGATGTTCACGAGTCCCTCGGCTATCTGAGACTCTCCCTCCTGACTGGCTGAGACACGGCAGTGGCGCCATTGGCTCCTGCGGCTGTCATTCAAAGTCAGTTAGCTAATTAGGAGAGAGAGGGGGTGGGGCCGAATGGCAGATCTGTGTCTGAGTCGACACGCACGAAGCTGCAGCTCAGGTGCCCCCATAGAAAGCTGCTTGCTGTGGGAGCACTCAACAGGAGGGAGGGGCCAGGAGCAGTAAAGAGGGACCCGAGAAGAGGAGGATCCAGACTGCTGTGTGCAAATCGACTGCAACAGAGAAGGTAAGTATAACATGTTTGTTATTTTTTATTTTTCTTTAAACAAGACTTTACAATCACTTTAAGAAGGAGCATGGACAAAAGTGACAGCTTGGGCGGCATACTGGTACCGATCGCTGTATAGGTCTCCTGTAGCAGCTGAATGATGGCTGGCGGGAGGTAGAGGAGGATGAGAAGAAGATTTTAAGCTGCTGCAGGAGGATCATTACCACCCATGGGCACCCCGTCAATGCCATTCCCGGGGCACATCCCCCCCCCCCCCAAGTTTATATTTTGTCTTTACCAATTAGTAAAATATTATATAAGCTTTAGCACATTCATGTAATTTCAAAAGTTGTTTTCAGTCTTTTTAGATCTGTAATTTTCCATTAACTTCTTCTCTTACATCTGTATACCCCTATGGACCATAGCAATTTTTACATATGTGCTAAGGGCCTGTTAATTCAGCAAAAACTCTGTTATTGCTTAGGCTAGGTTCACACTGTGGTGCGGGAAATCCATGTGCATTTCCCACACCGCATTCCAATTGCTTTGCCCTTGCAGGCAAAGGGTTTATTATCACTTTACTTTTATTTTTGATGCAATACATAAATTATGGATAAATATCAGAACTAAAAAAACTTTTTTTTTTTAACTTTCATTGTTTGTTTAACCACTTCGAAACAGGGCATTTTCACCCACTTCCTGCCCAAGCCAATTTTCAGCTTTCAGCGCTGTCGCATTTTGAATAACAATTGCGCAGTCATGCAACACTGTACCCAAATGAAATTTTTATCATTTTTTTCCCCACTAATAGAGGTTTCTTTTGGTGGTATTTGATCCCCCCTGTGGTTTTTATTTCTTGCGCTATAAACAAAACAAGAGTGACAAGTTTGAAAAAAAACAATATTTTTTACTTTTTGCTATAATAAATATCCAATTTTTTTTTTTTTAAATACCTTTTTTCCTCAGTTTAGGCCGATACATATTCTTCTACATATTTTTGGTAAAAAATATCGCAATAAGCGTATATTTATTGGTTTGCACAAAAGTTATAGCGTCTACAAAAAAAGGGGATAGATTTATACTATATCATTTTAAAAAACTATAGCATTTAAAAAAAAAAAAATTTAACTAGTAATGGCGGCGATCTGCAATTTTTATCATGACTGCGATATTGTGGCGGACACATCGGACACTTTTGACACATTTTTGGGACCATTCAGATTTATACAGCGATCCGTGCTATAAAAATGCATTGATTACTGTATAAATGTGACTGGCAATGAAGGGGTTAACCAGGAGGGGGCGCTGTAGGGGTTAATCATGTTCCTAAGGAATGATTCTAACTGTGGGGGGAGGGGATTTACAAGGGGAGGAGACTGGTCTGTGTTCCTCTGTACAAGGAACACACCATCGGTCTCCTCTCCTCTGACAGGACGTGGATCTGTGCGTTTACATACACACAGTTCCACGGTCCTGCTCAGTTACCGGGCAATCGCGGGTGCCTAGCAGACATCGCAGCTGCCGGGCACGCGCACCAGGACCCGAGTGACGTGGCGGGCGCACACGCGCCCCCTGGAGGGCCTGGGAGGCCGTCACGTCATATGACGGCGGCGGCCCAGGATAACAGCTGCACCGTCCTGCCGTCATATGACGGTGGGAGGGCAGCAAGTGGTTAACAAAATACACTTGATCAGCTATGGCTGACGGCCCTGATCATTTGGGAAAAACCTGACAGCCAACAGTACAACCAGCCTGCCCATACATGAATCAAAATTCAGCCAGTCCCTGTTAAACTGGCCGAATTTCTATCCATGAATGGCCATCTATAGTGTTCATTCATTAACCTGATCATTTGAAGCTACGGTACACATCCTGTATACTTCGATAAAGGTTTTTTGGGCATGTGTAGAACGCCCAACATCTACAACTGGTGAAATGAATACCTGGTGATCCTGCCACAAAGGTTCTTGTTCAGGCACTTCCTATTATGATGTGACAACTGTCTAGTAATTGTCAATGTAATCAACAGAACTCTTTTGCTTTACAATATATTTACAATGGCTTATGGTGTCCACCAATTATGTTTCTGTTGTGTCACATTGTCACATATGTCCCTGGTTGAGACTAGAAGTGGCTGTGAGGAGAGGCACCATCCACCATTGTCACTCTCAGAAAGTCAGTCTATAACAATGGTGTGCATCCAATGCCAGAGAAAGTGCATAAAGATAGCAAATGGCTGAAAGAAACTTAATGAGATTAGCAGCGGTGAGATGCAAAAAAAGGTAAAACTGGATGTTATAAAAAAACATGTCTGGTTTTACAGATTTTCCCTCACTTCCTGTTTGGTGAGACCGTTGTCACTAGGATTTCAAATGCTGCTTCATGCATTGCCTTGGCACCATCCACAGGCAGCTAAAAGTAGTCAAAAACTCACTAAGACCCCTTTCACACTGGGGCGGTTTGCAGGCATTATTGCGCTAAAAATAGCGCCTGCAAACCGCCCCTAAACAGCCTCCGCTGTTTGTTCAGTGTGAAAGCCTGAGGGCTTTCACACTGAAGTGGTGCGCTGGCAGGAGAAGAAAAAATCTCCTGTCAGCCTCTTCTTTGGAGCGGTGAAGGAGCGGTGTATTCACCGCTCCTTCACCGCTCCTGCCCATTGAAATCAATGGGACAGCGCAGCTATACCGCGGTAATACCGCGGCTATAGCCGCGCTATACGAGGGGTTTTAACCCTTTTTCGGCCGCCAGCGGGGGGTTAAAACCGCACCACTAGTGGCCGAATACCGCGGTAAAACAGCGCTAAATATAGCGCTGTTTTACCGCCGACGCCCCCTACCGCCCCATTGTGAAAGGGGCCTTACATTTGAAAAGTGCATTAGGCAGCACCAGCATGTACAGCCTCTGGTTCCAAGGGACCAGAAATACACCTGATGTCAGGCCTCCACTGGAAGTGACCGAAGTATTAGCAGTGGCGCAGCCTCAATGCATTTCGCACGTAGTGTCAGGAACCCTCACGCTTCCTAAAGCTGCCTAAAGCACCTTACAAATGTGAATGATCTTTTAAATACTTTTTTTCTTTGATTCTTAATAAAAAAAAATACTACATGTGACAGACCTAGCCGGGAGAGAGACTTTTGGAGGGGACTGTATGCTAGCCTCTTGCAGATCAATCGGGGGCCCTTGCATTTGGGGGAACGGTGCTCTTTGTGAGCTGTATGCCTGGGGACCCTTGAGGTGGTATTACTGTGGATTCGGGTCCTGGTCCCCCAGGACACACAGACTCTGGGGACACTGTATTTGCCATATTGGAATAGTGGCTGATTCATAATGCTGGGACAGATACTGTTAGGAGATGCTGATGTAAATTCCAGCACCTGTCTGTCTGTTGTCTGCTAAAATGTGTATTGTAAATAAGTCTATAGTATGGGATCTAAGAGTCATTAGATCTCCATTGTTGTTTGTGTTAATTAACTCTGCTATTGTGTGAAGAAGAGTCTATATTGATTGTGATAATGTTGATTGGATTTTCTGAACTAAAAGATGGCCAGTCTGGCCTAAAAGTCATGTCTGAGTCATCTAGGCTGTCTAAAGGGATTAGTTAATTAGTTCATGTTAATTAGGTTAATTAGGTTACAGCTGTATTGTTAGAGTAATATGAGCAGGAGGTCTGCACCTCCACTTTTAGTGTATAAAAGCCTGTATTTTGCAATAAAGTGAGATTCCTGGTTGAACTTACATACAGCCTGCCTGGTGTTTGTTCTGAGCTATCACAACTCAGTTAGAACGGCACATAGCTGTAATTCTAATCCCAGAGCATTGGATGACCGAGCAATCAGATGGTGCGATCTGCAATCTGATTCTATAGCAGCAGAGGAGTGTCGGGAGAGTGGAACCGAGCGAGCAAGGGGCTCGTTACATTGGTTGGCAGCCGTGGGATTTGCTCTCCAGTTACTGGGACACTCCAAACCAGCCTGCAGGAGAGCCACGCTGAAAGACTTACTTGAGAGCCGTGGAGGGAATGGTGGGATCGTGCTTCCTTGTTATTCCGCTTGTGGCTCTTTTTAGCTATGAGAGGAAATTGGGGCTGGAGTTCCTGGTGATGGTGGATTTATTCCACTTATTTATCTACACCCATTTGAAAGGCATTTGAGAAGTTAGTGGGGTCCTGAGGAGCCATATATGGTTGGTGAGTGCGCATTTCTCCTACACGCGGTGGAGCACTTTTATGAGATTTCATTGCGCAAGAGTATTTAAAGGCACGGTGTCTGGGATAATATGGATATTGATTAGAGGTGAATTAGAAGATGATGCACTTTTTATGTTTACTGGAAGATTTAAACACTGTTATTTTTATGATTTGTATATTTTGAATATAGAATACTGATTGATATGATTGGAGGGAAGGAGTAGCCTATCTTTACACTGTAGGACCCCTTTCACACTGGGGCGCTTTTCAGGAATTTTAGCGCTAAAAATAGTGCCTTTAAAGCGCCTGAAAAGCGCCTGTCATGCCTCCCCAGTGTGGCGGTGCGCTTGCAGGATGGGAAAAAAAGTCCTGCAAGCAGCATCTTTGGGGCGGTGCTGAAGAACCTGCAAAGCACTTCGGCAGCACCGCAACATGGGCGCTTTTAACCCTTTCTATGGCCGCTAGGTGGGTTAAAAGCGCCCTGCTAGTGGCTGAAAAGTGCCGCTATACCAAAGGTAAAAGTTGCTAAAACTAGTGGCACTTTACCACTAATGCCGGCACCGCCCCAGTGTGAAAGGGGTCTAAACATTTTAAGTGTGTTTCACGCTTAAAGGGGCAGCTGCACTTTGAATACACAAATGTTGAGTTGGCACCTTGTTTTTATCACATTTAAGGTATATGTATATTTACTTACTTTTTTTCTATACGTTTTTTGCAGCATTTGGCATTGGGAAAGGGGGGCACACAGTGAATAAGCAGACCTTGCTTGGAGTGCAAGCTCCACTTTAACTATAACCGGCAGATTTTTACATGTCACTTGATAGGTAGTTGGTGGTTTTGCGCTAATGATAACGTATATTATTTCACTGAAAAGAGGTCCTCTTCTTCCTCAGTACATAACAAATTACATTCTCACCAAGAGTAATTTATTTCTGCAAAATATAATTACATTATATTGAACATTTCTTAGCATGGTATATTTAATGGTTAAACAGTAGGGTGGACTTTACTAATAATTATAATAAAGCAGTTTACAGTTCACATAATTTATGTATGGAGCACATTTACAAAACACTCAGATCATATGCAGTGAGTAATATTCCTTGCCATAAATTTAATGTTCTTTTCATTATTTCAGCATAAAATAATCCAGCATACGCTGTAAGTGTATCATTTATAGCATGGGGCCATTGACTCTGTTACGTTTATCACTGAAGCCTGAATATGTTTATTAATTGTTTCCTGCGGAGAACGCGTACTGAACTGGAACTAGTTAAAATACTGTACTCTTCTAGTGAACCACACCAAATGCTAATTACCTACATTTGGATGCCTGAGTTATTTTAATTTCATACCTGGACCATTGGTGAACCATGCAAAGCTGTAATTCAACACATTAATTACATGTCAACGAAGAAATAAACCTGAAATTAAAATGCCTGATCATAATTACTCTGCAGCTGCTACATTTGAGAATGTAATATTTCGGCTTGAATATGAAAGGCTTGTAAAGAAGATATATTGTGGTCCCCTTAAAGTAAACCTGTGCTGAGAGAAATATGGAGGCTGCCATTGTTCTGGCATCTATAAATGCTAGCTGACTGGTATTCTGTAATTGGAATACTTTGAGTACTACCACAGTGCAAGTCTACTAGACTTCTGAGATGCCTACTAATTCAAGATTAGTGATCAGACTATTGAAACCATTGGATTAGCATGCTCAAAAAATGTGGAACAGCACATCGGGAGTCCACCTGGTCTAAGAAATGACAGATCTTGTCCCCTTCCAAACCACTGAAGCTGATCGTTTCTTAGGCGGTCTCCCAGCATGTTACATAGTAGGTGAGGTTGAAAAAAGACACAAGTCCATCAATTCCAACCTATGTATGTGATTATATGTCAGTATTACATTATATATCCCTGTATGTTGTGGTCGTTCAGGTGCTTATCTAATAGTTTCTTGAAACTATCAATGCCCCCGCTGAGACCACTGCCTGTGGAAGGGAATTCTACATCCTTGCTGCTCTTACAGTAAACAACCCTCTATGCAGTTTAAGGTTAAACCTCTTTTCTTCTAATTTTAATGAGTGGCCACGAGTCTTGTTAAACTCCCTTCCGCGAAAAAGTTTTATCCCTATTGTGAGGTCATCAGTACGATATTTGTAAATTGAAATCATATCCCCTCTTAAGCGTCTCTTCCCCAGAGAGAATAAGTTCAATGCTCGCAACCTTTCCTTATAACTAATATCCTTCAGACCCTTTATTAGCTTTGTTGCCCTTCTTTGTACTCGGTCCATTTCCAGTACATCCTTCCTTAAGGGACGTTTCAGGGACAAATCAGGGCCGATTCTATGCCTGAATTCGGCCCTGAAACGGAGCCAAAGACGCACAGCGTTTTTGTGCAGTGCGCTCCGCATTCACCCCGGAGATATGTGAACCAGCTCCATAGGGAGCCAGTCACCTTCTCCTGCTATGCGAATTAGATGTGCAGAAACGCACATCTAATTCGCATAGGTGTGATCCCGGGCTCAAAGAACTTCCGCAGTATGAAACAACAAAGAAAGAAAGACAGTGCAGGCAGTGTGATATGTAATCCCTATATAATAAGGGTAAAAAATTTCACTCACACTTTTCAGCAAAACAAATCGCATATGATAAGGTCAGTTGCATACAGCTAAGAGCTGGGATCTCCTCACACGCCAACAGTGTACACACAGCACTGCTCGTCACTGGCTCCTCCTGGGTGGACAACACAGGTCCTTTGGAGGACAGCAATCTGCAGAGTTTTTGGAGTCACTGATTTGTATATACATGAGCTTTGAATGGCGCTTTTGGTTTACATGGAATACATTGGATTAGCACGACAGCCAGGCAGTGAGCATTTTCAGAATGAGAGATCAGCAATGGTAGCCTAAAGGTTTCCTTTAATAATGAAGCTTTATATATTTCTGTGCTTGTATAGACCATTACTTAACTTATACCTGGATGTCAAGATGCAGTTTACCCTTTAAAGTAGACATATACTCAGCCAATCTAAACTCAGATAATTCCATCAACAGATTCTTCCATGCATGCACAGAAGAGCTCACTTGAGAGACTTTTGTTGGAGCACCCCTCCCCCTCCTCATTACCTCTTATTTAGTGGCCACCAGTGCATAGGATGTATCCCCTTCAGTTCTCCCACATAGAGGAGTTTAGCTCCCATGGTTGAGACAAGGGATCTTCCATTCTATTACTAGAGTAGGACCCACTAATTCGAGGTACTTTGTCGCAGTAAGTGGGCTTAAGTAAGTGGTACTATATGACCATATAGTGTGACCAAACCCCCGTATTTTTTGAATATGTTCAGGTGTTTTTAACTAACCCTGCAGGAAATGTCATTCTTGTAGTTGGGGGTTCCCAACATCCCTGCTAGTAATGAAAGAAGGCAGATCACATAGCATGAGGTTCCCGGAGGAGATTCAGGACTTCTGCGAAAAGACATTCCACGTTAGAGCGGAGCCCTCGAGAAGACTTCGTGGATCTTTGTCTACTGAATTAAAAGAAGGACTTGGAGGAGGGGAAGAAAAAAAAAATTTCCTTGGCAGGCTCCTCCTCGTTGGGGAGCCTGCCAAGGGGTCCATTGTATGCCTATTGAAAGATCATTTGGTTTAGACAGGATGAGGGGGTAATTAATTAATTAATAGGTATATCAAAAGATAGCGGGTGTTGTTTTATGAGTGGGGGGAACTGGGGAGGTTGATATATAGGGCTAGGCGGTCTGTCTCCGTCGCTCTTGTCCCCCATTCCGCCGTTTTAGGCAGTCGGCGGGACTTCAGTGGCTGTCACCGGAGTCTCACCCCTAAATAATAAAAAAGAAGCTTGTAGTGGGGGATTAAGAATGTCCCATACTAGCTGGCTTAAGGCTGATGCACGGCTGAGGCGGGTGGGATGGGGGGTGAGGGGCGAGGGACTTAAACCTGCAGGGAAGTTTATAGTGGTGCAGTGGACGACTGATGAGTTCGGATAGATGTTTTTGATTTAAATGTCTGAGTTAAAATTTTTATGCTATAATGTGAAGGGTCTGAACTCGCCGAGCAAAAGACACAAAATCCTAAAGGAACTCCAATGCTATCAAGCAGACATAATATTTCTTCAGGAGACCCATCTGACCCTGGATTCAAATATCAAGCTGTACTATCCTAAGTTGCCCTTTTGGTTCTATAGCGACACTCCCATTAGGAGAGCCAAGGGGGTTGCAATTGGATTTTCTAAAACGTCAAAATTTTCTTTATTAAACAGGTTGTCGGACCCAGATGGTCGCTATCTCTTCCTTAAGGGCAATGTGGGGAATAAAACGCTCACTTTAGCTAATGTGTATTGCCCTAATAAAAATCCGATTGCTTTTTTAAAACAGGTACTGGTTAAATTGACGGAGTTTAGAGAGGGGGAGGTGGTTCTGGCGGGAGACTTTAATTTCTGTTTGGAACCCTCTGTTGATAGCACGTCCCGGGCACAGGGGACAAGTAAGGTTCAATTAGGAAGGATCAGGAGACGGTTGCACCAATGCCACCTGATGGATGTGTGGCGGTTGCAGCATGCAAAAGTAAAAGATTTCATCTTCTTCTCCCCTGTGCACGGGACGTACTCAAGACTAGACTACATTATGACAGATCACAGCTTACTGGACTATGTAGTGGATACCAGAATAGAAATTACATCGCTATCAGATCACTCCCCGGTCACAATGAGGGACAGGTTCCCCAAGCTGCAAAGACAACCATTTTCATGGAAGCTGAATGAAAATGTACTTAAAATCCCCAAGTATCAGAGAAGGGCAGGAAGAAATTGATTTCTTCTTTAAGGTCAATGACACTGGGGATATTTCCCCACCTATCCTCTGGGAAGCGCATAAAGCGTATATTAGGGGGGTTCTTATCACCATTGGGGCAGGGGAGAAAAAAAAGAGAAAAGAAGAAAGGGAAAAACTTCTCGATGAATTTGCCTTATTAGAACAGAACCATAAAATGCTCAAGGGACAAAATCAGGATAATTTCCGCCTGTTAGTTTCGAAAAGGGAGGAGTTAAAGGATAGTATGGAGCAGGATGCAAGGAGGGCTTTTACTAAAATAACAAGAGAGAGATACTTTTTTGGTAATAAATCAAGTAAACACTTGGCGAGGTTATTGAAAAAGAAGAGAGACCGGAATTTCATTGAGAAAATACAAAACAAAAAAGGTGACGTTGTAGCTACAACTAATGGGATAGCGGAAGAGTTCAGGTAGTTTTACGAAGCCCTGTATTCCATTAGACAAAAGGGAGCCGTGGAGCAAACAGAGAACAGGAAGGTGGAAGAATTCCTGAAAGGGGCAGGGGTGGTCGGGCTGTCAGGAGAGGACAAATCAGTTCTAGATAGTCCCATAACTGAAGATGAAATCCAAACAGCTTTGAATAACTCGCCCAAGGGGAAGAGCCCGGGCCCCTATGGCTTCACCACCCTTTATCTGAAAAAATACAAATACACCCTGGTACCGAAGCTCTGCCACTACTGGAATGAGCTGGGCTCCAACTGTACCATGGGGGGGGTGAGGCTCTGTCAGCAACCATATCGTTGATTTTAAAAGAAGGGAAAAACAACATGCTCTGCTCTAGCTATAGACCTATCACGTTGCTAAATGCAGACGTTAAACTTTATGCAAAGGTGCTGGCTAATAGATTGAAGGATAAAATGAACACTTTGGTGCACCCAGACCAGGTAGGATTTGTCCTGGGCAGACAGGGCAGAGACAACGGAGTACGAACATTGCTCCTGTTAGAGTCCATTAAATCAGGGGGGTCCCCAGCTCTATTCCTGTCAATGGACGCCGACAAAGCGTTTGACAGGGTAGACTGGGGGTTCATGGTTAAATCATTGGAAGCGATGGGGGTAGGCCCTAGGTATATTTCTTGGGTGAAAATATTATATAATCACCCCTCCGCCTCCGTTAAGGTTGATGGGGTTTTATCCAGGACGTTCAGGATGGAGAATGGCACCAGACAGGGGTGTCCCCTGTCCCCTCTTATTTATTTTATCCTTAGAGCCTTTATTGGCGACCATCCGTAATTACTCAGATTGCAGAGGGGTGGTGATAGGTCAAGAAGAACACAAACTAGCGGCATTCGCCGACGATGTTATGTTCTATATAACGAACCCTAGGATTACAATTCCGAACTTGCTCAAGATTCTGAGGACGTTTGGAGACATTTCAAACTTTAAAATAAACTTGAGCAAATCAGAGGTTCTTAATATAAATGTGGGCAAACAAGAAGAAGCGAGTCTGTCGAAGGCCCTCCCCTTCCCATGGAGGAAGGAAATTAACTATCTGGGTATCAAACTGGCCAACACACTGAAAAAAATGTACTTGATCAATTATATTGCCTTGTTGGATGAAATTAGGCAGGAAACAAGAAACTTGTCATTGCAGCCCCTTTCGTGGTTTGGTCGCATTAACGCAGCTAAAATGATGTTTATCCCTAAAATATTGTATACATTTCAGATGCTTCCAATCCCTCTCCCACACTACTTTTTTAGAGACTTATGAGGCTTAATGGCGAGGTTTGTCTGGCGTGGCAAAAAGCCACAAATTGCTTACTCAGTTTTGACTAGGGGAAAAAAAAAGGAGGACTGGCTTTTCCAGACCTCAATAAATATTACACTTCAGTAGTTCTTTCACGGGTGGTAGAATGGCCAAAAGAGGCACCAGATAGGAGGTGGGTTAATATTGAACACAGTTTAAGTAGCACGGATTTAGGCCACATCATTTGGAACCCGCCAAAATATAGAACACTAAGCACTCAGACAGCGTCACTCACGCGTAACACGCTTAAATTATGGGACCAGGTACACGCACACAATAAATGGAGTTATAATTCGCCTTTGATATATCAAGGACAATAAACTCTTTGAGCCGGGGATGAGGGAGGTGGGAGGGAATTGGATAAAAAATAGTAGCACACAATTAAAAGACATAATTAAAGAGGGGAAATTGCGCCCTTATCTTGATTTGAAAGCAGAGACAGACCTTATGGTGGTCAACGCTTGGAGGTACACGCAGATGTCAATTTTTATTGAGAAACTTCCGAAACCAATTAGAGGAGAGGACGAATACAGGCCGCAAGAGCAGTTATGTAAGAGAGACAAACCGGGTAATACTATTTCCCATCTCTACAAAATCCTGTCTTCGAAGGAAGAACTGGATGTACCTCCATATATCAAGAAATGGGAAAGGGAGCTAGGGTCACAATGTAGTAAATTCACAATAGAGAGGATTTTGAGAATGTTACACGGATCTTCAACTGATATATGCGGTCGGAGACCAACTTTAAATGTCTTGCAAGATGGTATGCCACGCCAATCAAACTCAGCAAACTCTACCCAGATAAAACGGATAGATGTTGGAGAGGGTGTACAAATATAGGTACGATGGCTCACATATAATGGGAGTGTCCAGTTATTAAAGCATATTGGAAGAAAATCATACAATTAATCAGGGAAATAACTAATGAATCTTTAGTAGAAGATCCATGGATATGCTTATTCCATGGAACTGAGAAGCCTATTAAGCATTATCAATCATCCATTGTCCCCATACTATTAGATGCAGCTAAAAAGCAGATATCAAGGAAATGGTTGCTGCTAGAGAGTCCTAACTCCCGAGACTGGCTCCTTTATATAAATTAAATTTACAATATAGAATAAACGGATTATCCTGGAGTTGAGTCAGACGAGGGGGTAGTTGGAATGGACAAATGGGTAGGGTGGCGTAGCTTCAAGAGTTCATGGAGTTACCTAGTGGAGATTACAAGTTAATCCTACGAGTTCAGGTTTCGAGAAAGTATGGGAGGATATACAGAGGTTTGCTAGCTCCACTGTAACTACCTGCAGGAAGGGGGAGGGGGAGTGGGATTGGGAGGTGGGTGGGTAATAATTATAGAAGGAGATTTTTGTACTTTTTCATGATAATGTTTTGTAAACATACTTTTAAATATTGTAGGGTTTTTTCGTTTTTGTACTTATAAAATATAAATAAAGAATTAAAAAAAAAAATGTGTCCCTAGGGGGTGTTTACTAACTGTGTGCGGGTTGCTCTAACTGGGTGAAGACAGAGATCTCTATCTTCTCCCCTGTCAGAACGGCGCTCTTCCTTGTTTACATAGGCAGACCGCCGTTCTGCCTCTCTCAGGAATGATCGTGGAGGTCTGGCGAACATCGGGTCCGCTGGACTCGCTAATTGTCTCCCCCTTTGTCCAATCAGTGCGTGATCGCTCCTCTGGTGGCGTGTGCGTGCCACCTAGTGGCTGTTGCATGAAATCAGGTACAGGTATGTGATTTCATACAATAGAGCCAAACTGCCACAGCACATGTACGTTAGGCGATCGGCAAGGGGTTAAAGAGGTGTGTAAATAATTATTATTATTATACAGGATTTATATAGCGCCAACAGTTTATGCAGTGCTTTACAACAAGACAGTAGTATTACAATGCAATTTAATAAAGTAGGATTTAGAGGGCCCTGCTCATTAGAGCTTACAATCTAAGAGGGAGGATCAAGAGATGCAAAAGGTAATAACTGCGGCTGCGGCTGATGAGCTGACGAAGAAAGTAAAAGTACAGTTGTGTACTTGTAGGCAGGATAGGATCTTCTGAAGAGAAGTGTTTTCAGGGATCGTCTTAAAGTGGACAGGGTAAGAGATAGTCAGACAGATTTGGGTAGGGAGTTCCATAGAATGGGAGAGGCTCAGGAAAAGTCCTGAGGGCGAGCATGGGAGGAGGTGATAAGGGAGCTAGAGAGCAGGAGGTCTTGGGAGGAACGAAGAGAGCGGCTATGATGGTATTTTGAGAATAGGTTAGTGAAGTAGCTAGTTCTATATTTTGATATTTTTACTCTCTCTTCCTCCTGGAGAGCTACGTCCAATTTTTTTCCCATTTACTCAGATATGGCGGTGTTAACCACTTCGCTACCCGGCCATAGTAATATGATGTCCACAGATGGGATCTCCCATCCTGGGTGGACGTCATATGACGGCCTGGGCTTCCCGGCCGCCTAGGGGGCGCGCGCGCCGGCCCGCCGCGTTGCTCGGGACCCGGTGCGTGTGCCCGGCGGCCGCAATGTCAGCCGGGCACCCGCGATTGCCCGTTAACCGGGCTGTACCATGGATCTGTGTGTGTAACTGACAGATCCACGTCCTGTCAGTTGAGAGGAGACCGATCTGTGTTCCCAGTACAGCGGAACACTGATCGGTCTCCTCCCCTTGTACGTCCTCGCCCCCTACAGTTAGAATCATTCCCTAGGAAACATATTTAACCCCTTGTGTCCCCCTAATGGTTAACCACTTCACTGCCTGTCACATTTATACAGTAATCAATGCTATAGCATTGATCGCTGTATAAATGTGAATGGTCCCAAAAATGTGTCAAAAGTGTCCGATGTGTCAGCCATAATGTCGCAGTCACGGAAAAAAAATCGCAATCGCCGCTATTACTAGTAAAAAAAAAAAAAAAAAATTTTTAAAAAAAAAAAAATGCCATAAATCTATCCCGTATTTTGTAGACGCTATAACTTATGCGCAAACCAATCAATATACGCTTATTGCAATTTTTTTTACCAAAAATATGTAGAAGAATAGGTATCGGCCGAAACTGAGGAAAAAATGTGTTTTTTTTTTTAAAAATTGGGATATTTATTATAGCAAAAAGTAAAAAATATAGTTTTTTTCAAAATTGTCGATCTTCTTTTGTTTATAGTGCAAAAAATAAAAACCGCAGAGGTGATCAAATACCACCGAAAGAAAGCTCTATTTGTGGGGAAAAAAGGACATCAATTTTTTGGGTACAACGTCGCACGACCGTGCAATTGTCGTTTAAAGTGCGACAGTGCTGAAAACTAAAAATTGGCCTTGGAAGGAAGGGGGTGAAAATGCCCTGTATTGAACCAGTTAAACAGTAGGTCCTGATAATGTAGTAAGTATATCTTATATCTATGAAACGCAATGAGTTGGAACAACTTGGGAGTCATACAGAGCCTCTAAAGGGAGTACGTTTGTTGCCGAACATAATAGTTGAGGTAAGGAGCTTCTTAAGTGACATATTTGACCCTATCTTCACTCATGTAACAATAAACACCCCCATTTTTGTTGTAACATTTGTAGTGCATATACTGTGGTTCCTTAAAATCCATAAAATCATTCAATTGCAATGTGTCCCATTTCGTTCAGTATAAACATAATGGATCCTCTTGCCTTTGGGCAAAATAATTGATGCCAGTGAGAGGCAATTAAAGCGATTTATACAACCCATGAAACTTTCTACAGTATGTACCATATCTCAAACTTTTACTTTTAACTTCTTGCTTGAATTTGCATATAAATTTCACAGATATTTATGTAACTATATATACATCTGCTCACCAACATAAGGAGCAAGATGACTGACAATGTGCTTTACATAAGTATGATATTATGACACTCCCGTCTCCCAAATATTTCCTAAAAAACACATATCTTTAGTTCTGATGACATGTTATATATTTATGCATGAATTTGTATTTAATAGAATCAACTTGTAACTTATGTTTGTCAGTCCCTAATTTTCTAAATTTCCCTTTCAAAACAGAATCTTTAGCTTCTTGTCCTTCAGTCATATGTCATCTCCAGTGTACCTTGTATGCAGTGCTGCTTCTCTTTATTATGTTGTGAACAGTTCACATTTCACATGTTTATAATCAGCTCCATCTAGTGGCCATAATGCAGTATTTCTCTGAAATGCCTCAATAAGGAAAATACCACATTATGACCACCAGATGGAGATAATGATCATATGCAATAAGCTTATTAGGCAAAATACAGGGATTATTCATTTTTTTTTATAAATAGATCCCAAAGTATAAAGATATACTATAGATTTGTTTTTTATAGTGTCTATTATTTAGACACCCATAGTTTTTGAAGCAAATCTGAAGCCAAAAACCAAACAAAAAAATGATATAGCAGCTCACTGGCCATTAAATGTGGCAGCTACAGCAGTTTTCCTTTTTCAAACTTTTTTTTAATTTGATTTCCACCTGGTGATCCTGCCAGTAACAGACATTTGAGTTTTGTTCCTTTGGGGATAAAGGTTTCACATGAATAAATAAAAAGTGCTCACTGTTAGCACCCTCTGCTAGCGTTAAATATTTTGTTTAAGCTCTGTAACTGATACATTCTGTTATTGAAAAACAACAGACTTACTGGCTGGATTTCCAGATGAAAATAGAAAAAGAAAAGAAAGATTAAAAAAGAACACTAATGCAGCCATCACATCTAAGAAATGGTAAGCTGCAATATAATCAATGTTTGCTTTTGGGTTTATAGCCACTTTAACCTGAAAAAGAAATCTATTGCAGCAACATACAAAGACTATGTTATATTTTTGTTTTTGTGTTTAGATATACAGTAATTTAAAGTGCGTGTCTAGGCATGAAAGTGACATTAAACTCTGGTAAAAAAAAAAAAATCGAGTATGAATTCTTAATTAAAAATAATACCTTCTACTGCTCTAAGCCTCCCCCAAATCTCAAAATGCCTTTTTTTTGCTTCCTATTAGAGAGTGGCTACATTCACTTTCTATGGTCCCACTTTATGTAGGAATGTAGCCACCCTCTTTTTCTTACTCCCAAGATGGAGTATGAACTATATGATTTGTAGTGTGGGATTTGATGCATATTTCATGCTTTTTGATGCATTTTGCATATTTTTTTATGTGTTCCTTTTCAAGTCTAAGGGGCCAAAAATGCATTATGTTGCACCAAAGTAAGTGTCTGCACCTATTTCCAAGTTGCAGGGAAGCACATTACATAGGTGTGAATGGGCCCCAAAGACAATAATGGGATTCCTCCTGTGGCGCATTGTTGCATGAACAACAAACTGCAACAAATCCTAGAGGTGTGAATGGGGAAGGAAGAGTCCACTTTAAACCAAAGTGCTTTTATTCTTGCTGTTTCTTTCACTTGTCCTAATCTATTCCACCCTCTCCCTCCACAGATGCATACTTACCTTGATCTAAAGGCTGCAGTTCCACCGTTGGTGAACTGCACCAGACAGCACCAGAAGTCTTCACTGTCCTCTTTACAGTTACATTAACTATGGGGCTGTGTCCTGAGGCCACAGACAATCTAATTGTAGTTTTTGGGGCAGTAATGTACAGATAGGGCCAGGACAGTGATGGATTGTGACACTGGATTGGGTGACAGATCATGTGTGATGTCAGATGCCACCAGGAAATCTGGAAGCAACGGTTGAGGCTGCGGAATATAGTGGTAGTAGTCGGTGACTGCAGATACCTGCTCAAATTAGCAATTTTATTTGTGAGTGTGCTGACTTTATTTTAATAAAAATAATTGTTTACAGTATCACACTATGGAAGCTTCCTTTTTATGATTTGTGATGGGGCAAGTGGGGCTGTAGTTACATGAGGGCAATCAGGCTTGCCTATAAGGTACCATAGGAGGTTGAGGAATGATATTCTAATCATTCCTGGTAGGAACTACCAAAGTTGAGGTGGAACTATTGAGTTGGGGGTTTCTGCAGCAAAAACACTTTTAGACCTAGGACATGGACATGGAAAAGGGGTGATGAACTGAAGGAATTACTTTGTTGTTTTAAAGCTGAACTCCAGGAATTAAGCTACTTTGTAAAAACTGCAGGCATACCATGAGTTAAGTCTAACGAGGTGCCTGCCACCTTGCACACTTATCTCTATTAGTCACATGACAGGTTTATTGTGCTGAAGAAAGATAACTTCTGGAGCTCAGACTCTGGTCACTGTGGTCTCAGTTCCTTCAAGAGTCAGGTCTTAGTTCATTCAAGAGTCGCTGGAACTGCTATGCACACCCCTTCCCTCCTTCTGCCCATTCACAGAAGCCTTTGCATTATGTGAACTCCTTCACAAAATACAAAGGCTTCTGTGAATGGTCAGCTGGGAGGGGCATATCTGCTGTGTGTTCATCTCTCCTCTCACAGCCCCAAGTTTAATGCCTGGTACACACAGGGAGTTTTTTTTGTTCAATCCAGTGGGTCGAATGAAAAAAAAAAAAAAAAACCTGACAGATTGCTGTATTAACACAAGCGATGTTAGTACAACGATCTCCCCCCCACACCAGAACATCGTGATCAGCGCTCGCAGCCATTGGCTGCAAGCTATAATTGGATGCTGGTCTTCCAGCATGCCCAGTCATTAAAAGCTGGTTGTTAGAACGGCTTCTGTCAGACAAGCTGCTGTACACACAAGCTGAATATCAGTCCCTGAGGTTACATGCCCCAATAACTCCTTTTTTCTTTTTTGACTTATTCTTTTTTTTTAATTTATATATTTGTATGTATTCCAATGCTTAATACTATGGTTTGTGGTCACATTGATTAATTATTGATTTATAATAATTTATATTATTTTGTTTTGTTGTATGTGTGTGTGGGTAATGCATATGTGGGAGTAGAGCACCTGCTATTTTTTTTATATTGGTTGTGTTGATTATCCAGGGGGATGCTTTTTACCTAACTGCTGTTGTGGAATTTTAGGAGGGAATTAGGATAGGGTAAATTTATATATTCACTGGACGTAAACAAATACAGGAACCTCTGCTATCAGATCAAGTTAAGTATACATCTGTGGAGAAGGAGGGTGAGTAAGGTTAAGTCAAGCGAAGGAGGCAACAATGATAAGTGTACTTTGGGTTAAAGGGCCCCTATCCTTAAAAATGTAAGTGTACTGCCATTTTATTAACAGAGTTCTGCAATTGTATGAATAATCTATTCTTTGAAAAAAATTCCATCCCTTAGCATTCCACATATTAGCTCTCCTACAAGGGAAGTGTATGAACTTTAGAATGGCTTCAAAGTACATAAAAACTGGGATGTAAATATAATAAATGCCATTGTGTATTGGTCTTTACCTTTCTCAGAGCTATTTTTATGTATGCAGCATGTTCCCATCGCTGCTTTTCACTAAAAGTCCTTGATAAATAGTTGTTTTTTATCAGCTTTATTTTTAAATGTTACTCAGTGACCCCATTTAGAAGACTGGCATTCGAGGACTTTGCTGCCATAATTCATAATTATGTTTAACCTTTAATAGAGTTGATCTAAAACATTTACATTATCATTTTTTTTATTTAGAAAAATATATGAGGAGGGTTAAAAAGTCAAAATATAGAAGCATTTGCTCAGTGCTTTCTTCTTTGTCAGGCTCATGAATGACAATAGTGTCAGTGCACCAAAGCTCATTTTCTGTTATTTATTCATACAGAGGCCCCCATTTAGAAATGCTTATATTAGCATATATCGAGGTCATTTGCAAGTGTTTGGATAAACATGACTATTATATTCCTCTGGTATATCACAATGAAATCACCGTATATGTCTGATGTTTATGGTATTTAAAGGAAACCTGTATTTTGCATCAAATTAACAACAAATGGATTCACTTAACAAAAAATTGCACCCTGCCATTGCTGACCTGTGAAAATACTAGTTGCCTGGTTGTCCTACTTAGCTTAGCCCACATATGTCAAACACAAGGTCCACGGGCCGAATTCGGCCTATCAGGCATTGTCATGTGTTCCTTGTACCCAGTTTTGCAGCCGGAACGTGGTGGAGCTCCATTCCGCCACCTCCGGATCTTACCCTCTGCTCCTGCTTCCTGATGTCACTTGTAAACACAGAAGCCTTCTGCGTTTATAAGAGACAGCTTTTGCTCTCTGCGGCTCACGGATTTACCAGATCCCTGCACGCATCACGACAGGGACCGATCTCCAGAATCGAAAAGAGAGAACAATTTCCCTGCAAGTCGAGGCTGATAGGCCTATACAGGGAGGTACTAGAGCAGAAAACACGAGTAGTAGAGCTGCCTACAAAGGAAAGTACTGAAGACAAATACAGGAGGAGGTACAAGAGCTGGCTTCACAGGGAAGGTACTACAGCTGGGCCAGGAGAGAGTAAGGATGCGAGGAAGCTTTTGGGAAGTAGGCGGTTGGGATTGTACACAGTGCATAGTGCACCCCTGAACTCTGCACTGTGTATGTAACACACTCCAGAACTACACACTCTGTATGTAGCGCACCCCTAAGCCCTGAACACTTTACAGTGCACCCCTGAATAGACATGTGCATTCGTTTTTGTTCGAATGCATTTCCGTCCGAATTTCGGGTATTTTCGTTATCGTTTTAATAAACGATAACGAACGTGCAGAATCCGAAAACCGAAAGATCCGACATAAACAAATGCTTTATTTTCATTTTTGTTGCCACAACAGTTCGATATAGATAGGAGATTCGACATGACGCTGACAATAGCGATCTGTGTCCATCAAACCTGTGGTCGAATGTGCCTAACCTTAGCTCTATTAGTCCAAGATTATTCTACATAGAGAGAAAAGATTCGATATAGAGAGAAAAGATTCAACATTATAGAGACAATAGCAAAAAAGGTCGATTGTGCCTAACCTAACTCTATTAGTCCAAGATTATTCTACATAGAGAGAAAAGATTCAACATAGAGAGAAAAGATTCAACATTATAGAGACAATAGCAAAACTGGTCGAATGTGCCTAACCTAATTCCATTAGTCCAAGATTATTCGACATAGAGAGAAAAGATTCAACATGAAGATTCGACGAAGCAATCGCAGCGAGCAGACATTTATGGTCAGATGCTCCGCCCATAGGCTATAGAAGAATTCTAATGTTGGTTGCCTAGTAATAATAATTATTAAATATAATTATTACTAGTGTCATACAACATTAGAATTCTACTATAGCTTGTAGGTGGAACATTCGACCGGAAATGTACGATTGCGGTGTCGTACAGTTTAGCTGCTCCGTCGAATCTTCTTAGAATATTCCACAGACACCATAAGCCTTCAATGACAGATTCGACCTTAATTATTTTAGCTTTTCGGACTAATGCATTTTTTAACAAAACTAAATAAATAAAAACGAATTTCGGGAGTAACTAAATAAATGTATTTTTCGGACGAAAACGAAATTCCGAAACAAAATATTACAGTGTGCACATGTCTACCCCTGAATGCTGTGCTCTGTACTCTGTGCATAGGGCACCCCTGGAACTACACTCTGTACATAGTGCACCTCTGAACCCTTCACTTTCTACATAACACACTCCTGAACTCTGCATGTAATGCACTAATGAACTCTGTACATAGCGCACCCCAGATACAACCGGACTTTTAAGGACAACCATACTGCTGATGCGGCCCACGATTAAATTGAGTTTGACACCCCTGGCTTAGCCAATGTCTAGAATACAACCTGAGTCACTAACATAGATCATGTATGCATGTCAGAAGTTGTAACTTGAATCCATTGGTGCCTTGCTAGTTCTAGCCAAAAAGACTGGAGCAAGAGACAGCTTGGGAGAGAAAAATTGGGATATTTCTGTGAAATGTATTTACGTCAATGGTGATAGCTTTATTAAAGTGAACTTGGATGGCTCTAAAGCTTTAAAGGCATAATGGGCTTTAAAGAATATGTAACAGCAAACCTTTTTTCATTTTGAGTAGAGAAAGGGATGGTTAATAAACCTTTTTATGATTTTTTGCCAAATGTGTTCCATTGGGTAAATTTCCCTTCATTTCCTGTCCTATAGACACAACTAGAAATGAGAGGAAATGTCTCCTAAGATAAATTTGTCTAAATACCAAGACACATCACAAATACCTCAAGAACAAATTGAAGGGCAAATCTACCTAAGGGGATAGAGACAGCAGTAACCTATCACCATTCCATTTAAATCACATAAAAATGGGTTCCTCATTAGCTGGAAACACAAAAGATATAGAGTTATAGAGGAATCCTAGCCCTAATGCTAACCAAAACCATACCTGTAATACAAAGGCTAACCCTAAACCTAACCTTTTTAGGGTTAGTGTTATGGTTACGGTTCTTCTGTTTCTCAATATCTAACATTACACTCACATAGTTTTGCTGATAAGTCAACATCAAATAAAATGACAAAACTATTAAAATAGTATTAAACTGTCAGAAAATGTTGTGTCCCCCTACACACCTACCTGAGTACTCTCATGATCCAGATTTTCCATCTGCAGCAGCGCTGCTCCCTCTTCCTCTCCCTCCCTCTCTTAGAGCAGTGAGAGCCATTGGCTCTTGCTGCTGTCAGTCAAATCCTGTGAAGAGGGAGCTGGGGGCGTGGTCGAGCGGTGCTGAGTGTGTCTATGGGTGCACATAGCCCAGCTTAGGAGTGCACCCGCACGTGTGCCCCTGTTTAGCACATGGCCTCCATGAAGAAGGTTGAGACAGCACCGGCGGGGCACTGAAAAATGCATGGTAAGTCACCACTGTGCACAGTGCAGGTAAATATGCCATTTTTTTTTATTTTGATAGTATAAACAAAATAAGGTTTAGTATCACTAAACTAAACCTAACTAGTCCTCAAAATGCTTTCTCCTCCCTCCTAGTCCATTACGAGAACTAACCTGTGTAAGAAAGATGTATATGTTTACCAATTTTCAGTCCACTCTAGTCACATAATCCAGCACCCCTGTGCCAATCAGTGAGAGATGAGGGAGCGCCAACAATGGATGGGCCATAGGAACCAATGGATGAGTTCACTGCTTTACCAGCCATTGATGAGTGCTTTTTCTTCTCCCCTGCAGCTGCCTTTGGTTGACACAGGAGATCATGTGACTGGACCAGAGAGGGCTGAAAATAGGTAAGTATATACATCTTTCTTACACAGGTTAGTCAATATAAGTGTTGGGAGAGGGGTGGGAGCATTTTTGAGACTAGTTAGGTTTATCCCAGAATTCTACTTTAACACATTGAACACAAAAGCATAAACATTTCCCAGTCAACTATATGTTACATTTTTTACTCTAGAACTCAGAGTTTATAACTTTCATTGCTACTGGATCCTGCTCTCTCGTTGCTGCTTCCCTGAACTTCCAGTCGTAACAGGAAAGAGTTAACATTGGATGGTGCAGTCTCCAGCTAGTCTGTTAGCTTAGGGAGGGAATGGGGGGGAGCATGGGAGTGTCTTGCCTTGCTAGACTGTAGAGCTTTGTCTTTCTTTTGGTGCACACAATGTAGGGAGACACAAATCTAGCCCCTATATGCAAGAGTGGCCCCATAGGACACTGCAAGAGAAAGGAGCCATCCTGAAATAGGAAACCTGGGACAGCGGTCGTGGCACCAGTTTTAACTGGATAATATTCAAGGATTAAAAGATAAAGAAGCAGCATACTCAGTAAGTGAATAAATCAGCTGCTGAAAGTTTTTATTGCAAGCAAAAATCACCTAAACAGGTCACATGACAAAATTTGGGGTTCATTTTACAGTAAGATACATTTTGCTAAAATCACTTTTCTTATCTTTACATACAAGTAACCAGCATTTACAAAAGTCGATCAGCCGACACTATATCAGATGCTTACACTTGATGCTTGCAGTTAAAATACAACTTCATAGTTTTTAAACAAACCCGTAGCTTTTTTTAATTTTATTATCTGTCTGAATTTTTTCTCTAAAGACAAAGTTCACCTTGCACAAGGCAAAGTTATTACATTTTTTAAGAAGAGAGTTTTCCCCGCACCAGTGTGGATCCAAACCAGGTGTAAAGTGAATGATTCTCTCCAGAAGTAAAGAGCCCCAGGTGCTGGCTAATGCTGATTCATGCTGAGAGTAGGCAAGAAAATCCGGACAGCCGTACACCAGGAGGATATTATCCAAAAAAGTGTTTTTATTTGTAAAATCAGGATCATACCATGTACAGGACACCGCAGGGCACCCCCCCTCCCCCAAGGCCCCCATCCCCCCATGTTGAGGGCATGTGGCCTGGTACGGTTCAGGAGGGGGGGCACTCACTCGTCCCCACCCCTTTCCTGACCGGCCATTTTAAGGGGGACCCCACGCCATTTTTTCAGCGTAGGGGGTTCCCCTTAGAATACATACTTAGAATACGTAACATGTAGGCAAGGCCGTCCGTAGTACGGTCGTGTGTAGGCAAGTCCGTTCGTAAAAAAAAGTCCGGCTGAAGCCTGTCAAAAGTCAGTCGGAAATTCCGTCGGACCAGTCCAGTCAAAAAGTCCGACCTTGTGTACGTTGCATTACAGAATATGGTTTTGAGGTCTGACCATTTTGCAGAGGGAATTAACAGGAGTTAAAAGGACTGCACCCACAAACGGACAGTCTCTTAAGGATTTAAACATTTAGTAGTCACAACGGCTTGAGAAAGATTTTGCAAAAGAATGCAACTTAGACAATTAAATCAAAGTGAAACTAACAACCTACAAACACAGATTGACAACATCAAAAATATTTCAGTGAAAAATATCCCCCCCCCCCAAAAAAAACAAAAACAAAACAAAAAACAAAAGTAAAGATACTTGCTCTAAAACACATCTGTTTTGCAAAGACATAACAAACAAAATACAAAGAGAAAATACATGTTACAAACTCTATAAGGACACCCAAATTTACTCTCTTTTTTTTCTTTCCACTTCAGAACTCTATCGTGAGACTATTCAGCTAACGCTCATTTAGTGTCTCCAAAAAGGTTTTACATTATCGTGGAAGAGACTTAATTTTTAATCAACATCCTCCATTTTTTAAACTTCCAGATGCCTTCGGCATCTACACCCTTCTTTTTATCCAACACGAAAAAGAAGTATAGCTTTCTTAGCCATAATCCTATACATTGTTTACTGTCTAATGAACCCTTTTTATATACATACAAGTTGCGTGCATCCCACAACACTTCCTTTAATGCACATAACACTAACCACAATACTTTCTGTTTATCTTTTTCCAGTTTCCCCAAGCCATACATCATAATTTTCCACTTACTCACCTTCAATCCTGTTATTTCTTTCACCAGATCTTGACTCTTATTGATCACATCTTTCGCTACACCACGCCCCAGAACACATGCTCACTATCTTCTACACCCCCACAATTAATTCTTGGACAAATATCAGACACACACAAATCCCTCCTTTTCATAAATAGCCTTGTAGCTAGACATTCATGCAAACTCATCCATACTATCTGTCTCTGCACATTTGTCACCCAATACACACTCATTTTCTTCCATACTTCCCCAGCCACTAATGCATTAACTCCCTTAAGGCTACACACACTCCTTCTCTATCAACCACTTTCTCACCTTCACTTTATCCCTTTCCCTTTCTCCTAAATCTGCCAACTTAAACTCTACCCTAAACTTTTCTAATACCCAGTAGTTGCGTGCCACCACGTAGGCTACTGGTAGGCCACAAACAAAGAGCCTAACATGGGCAAAAGTTATACAACAAATACCATTGCAGTCTATGGGAATTGACTTGTTAATTTTGCTAGTCCCCACTTGGCTGGCTTATATTCTAGTTATTAGCCTTAAAATGGGTATGGGGGCCCAGGTCCCACCCTGAGGGACATATATCAATATCACCAATTTGGACAACCCCAATAACGAAACAAGGAAAAGTGCCTTTAAAAATGCAAAATTGCTTAAAAGCTAGTAACTTTGGGGGGGGGGGGGGTTACTCTGCCTGTAAAGTGGTACATCTGTAGCATGTATCCAAAATGCTGCTTCAAAGATGTATGGCTTTAGAGAAAACGTACAAATCTGCAAGATTTTAACCCAAAACAAAAAATAGCCTGCCCCCCAATACATTCAAGGCCATTTGGGTCTACCACCCCAAACTAAAAAAATATTGTGCCCCTCCCACACACTAACAAGTCCTAGCCAAACACACAGCAAGCCAGCCCATGGAAGGGGGGGTGGATGCTTGGGGGCAGGAGGGGCTCGGACACGCCAAAAGTCAACCACCTTGTTCCCATATTCAGGTAGACAAAAGCCTCTTCCACACAACCCTAGGCTGGGGTTGTGGGGTGCTGCAGACAGGGGGCTTTTTACGGAGTGTGGAAAGCCCTTTTAAACTAGTGGGTACAAGGTACTTTGTGGCTGGTATTGGGCTGAGCCCAACATGCCCCAAAGGCAGCCAGCTATGTTTAGTGCATGTGGCCTTGTATGGTTCAGGAGTGGGTTGGGCAATCGCTCTTCTCGCCCCTTTTCTAGCTGGCCCTGTTGTATGCTCTGAAAAAGGATGTGGTTTGGATTGGCGAAGGCAGCTCACAGCCTTTTGAGAATGGAGTGGAGTGTGGAGTTCCCCTTTAAAAGTAAAAGTTAGCCCATGGAAATGCAAGGGATTAGAGGGGGAGACAAGAGCATTGGGTAATGGAGTGTGGAGTTTCCCTTTAAAAGCAAAAACTAGCCCCAGGAAATCATATGCATTAGAGGGGGAAGGTTAAATGCCCTTTAAGGGGGAGCTAGAGGAGCGAGAGTCTTTTTACATAATTTTAACAAGGTGCATGTCACATGGCATCGTAACATGCTAACATGACCTGTGTGCAAATCTCCTTAAAAAAATACATAAAGGGGAACCAGCGTACAAAAAAAAAATTCAGGTTTAGAGGTGCATCCATTCAACCCACACAATTGCATGTACATTGCTTAACATGTACTAAGATTTTAGACGCGCAGTGAACAAACGCATTTGAACGAGCGCAAGAGCTGCTTGCGCATGCGCACTGCTTACATTGATCTCACGTAGTTCTAAACGTACTTTCTTTGAAAGTTACTTTCTCATTCTATTTTGGGCATATTTGTTACTTGGGCAGCTGTTACTAAACTTCCTCACATCACCCCACATCACCCCATAAAATTGGCACCTCCATCTTCTGTTAATATTAATAATTAATAATTGAAGATGCCGTGCGCCATTTCCATAATGGCGCACAGATTGCATTCTCCTGTGCGCCGAGATCGCTATAGTAAATGGGGGATTCTCGCTCTGTTCCCAGCGCACTGTTTCGTAAATATGAAAATGTGCATGCCCCTCGCGATGCACCTCTACTGATGGCACAGGGCTTTTGTAAATCAGTCCCTTAGTATTTATGTATTAATATTATTATACAGGTTTTATATAGCGCCAACAGTTTGCGCATCGCTTTACAACATGAGGGCAGACATTACAGTTACATTACAATTTGGTACAAGAGGAATTGGAGGACACTGCTCGTTAGAGCTTACAATCTAAAAAGGAAGTGTCAATTAATACAAAAGGTAATAGCTGTGGGGGATGCACTGATGGAGGAAGTAAAACAGTGTTAGTTAGAAGCAGGATAGGCTTCTTTGAAGAGAAGGGTTTTCAGGGATCGCCTAAAGATGGATAGATTAGGGGACAGTCGGACAGATTGGGGTAGGGAGTTCCAAAGGATGAGAGAAGCTCTGGAGAAATCCTGGAGGCGAGCATGGGAGGAGGTGACAAGGGAGCTAGAGAGCAGGAGGTCTTGGGATGACCGAAGAGAGAGGCTTGGTTGGTATTTTGGGACTAGGTTAGTGATGTAGCGCCACTATTTACCTTTCTTTTTATGGTTTTGGTTGATTTGTTGACATTATCTGTGCTACCAATATATCTAACCCAGTCGCTACCCCACCATCAATTTATCAACTGTGCCACCAATATATCTCACCGAGCCGGTACACCACCTTCAGCACATTATCTATGTCACCAATATTTCTCACCGTGCCAGTACACTACCTTTGGCACATTATCTTTGCCACCAATATATCTCACTTAGCCAGTACACCACTTTTGGCACATTATCTATGCCCCCAATATATCTCACCTAGTTCCTACTCCACCATCAGTCTATAAGTCATAGTACCAATACATTTCACCTAGCCGATATCTCACCTCAGCACATTATCTGTGCCACCAATGTATCTCACTCACCCCCACCACAAGATTTTTACTCTCCCACACATTCCTCTGAAGCTGCTGTAATGAAAGTAGTATTACACATCCTAATGACTTGTTCCCTGCTCTCCTATTACTAGCAATCACAAATGGGAAGCGGTTTTAAACAGTAAAGCTGTACATGGTCCAGTGCACTCTAACATTTATTGTGGGTAATAAATTAAATTGTAGGTTTTCTTATGCAATCCACAACCTGTAATCAGTATACACAAAAGTAGGAGTCCTTATATTTATTTTGGTATAAGCACCCTGCAAAGTAGAGCTGACACTGTAAATGAGACCTCTGTCTTTTATAGGCCTCTTGATTCTGCTGGTTTGCTTCCTATTTTGAACGTTGCAGTTTTGGAGAAGGGATTGCTGCAGAGAATTAAGTTGATAAATTATGACTTTTCCATGTTGTCTGTAGATTAGCCGTTTGAAGGAGTGCTTAGGGTCTCAGTGCAATTAGTTAGAACACATATTGATCTGATCATTTAAGTAGATCCAAAAAATAATTTAAGAGATTATATATTTCCTTTAAATCTGCAGGCATGATGTTTTATTTTCCCCCACTCTTTCTTTGCTTTATGTTTTATTGTTCCCCTACTTAAATTCAGAGATGTTTTAATGGCCGATGGTATCGTTAGTTAATGTTTTCAAAAATGACCTTTCCTTTTCAATCTGCAGCCAGTGTACTTTTCTGTAAAATGCAATGCATTTTGGCAACCTAGAGACATTATGTACACAGCTGGTGTACAGAACACCTCCAAAAAATATAATTTCCTGCTTGTGTGAGTGGTTCACTGATGTTCCCAAAAGTATACCATTAAATAAAAATCTGATTTTAGATACCCCCTGCAATAGAAATTTTAGCTTCGATCAGATACTCCCCAAGAGTTAAAGGGGTTGTTAACCTTCGTGGTTTTTCACCTCAATGCATTCTTCGCATTGAGGTGAAAAACCTCTTGCAGTGCAGCAGCCCCCCAGTGCCCCCGTTTTACTTACCTGGACCCTCTTTTTCTCACGCCGGGGACGAGCACACCAGCTCTAGCCAGTGTCTCGTGTCCTGATTGGCTAGATTGATAGCAGCGCAGCCATTGGCTCCCACTGCTGTCAATCAAATCCAATGACATAGGCGCAGGGGGCGGGGCCGAGTCATACATTCGGCGGCTACAGACGGTGAATGCTGGACTCAGGAGCGCACCCACAAGGTATCCGATGTGGGGAGGAGCTGCGAGACCTGCAGGGGGACCCCAGAAGAGCAGGTTCATGGTCACTCTGTGCAAAACGACCTGTACAGTGGAGGTAAGTATGAAATGTTTGTTATTTTAAACAAAAAAAAAGGAACCCTTACAATCACTTTAATCACTACTAAAGGGATGCAGACACTGTAGCTTTACAACAGAGAAAAGTGCATCAGCTGATTAGCAATGAACCAGACCCTCCCATTTAGAATGAGTATGCGATCAGTTAGGTGAAACCTTGACTATAGGATTCGTCAACTGCGGTCTTACATTTTTCTTATAACTATAATAACCACACAACGCTGCGTGACATGGGTTTTAATGGCCACAACAGCCTTTTATTAACCAAAATAAATATAACCATAAACATAACAATTCTTAACACCAGGAGGGGGTCTTTGGGGTCCCATTTTGCTCAATAACCACTGTGACCTCAGCTGTGCCCCAGCCGGCTCGAGGACATTGCGACTTTCC
This sequence comes from Aquarana catesbeiana, assembly GCF_042186555.1. NCBI lineage: Eukaryota > Metazoa > Chordata > Amphibia > Anura > Ranidae > Aquarana > Aquarana catesbeiana. The sequence goes on along the minus strand of NC_133329.1, from coordinate 325,832,452 downwards.
AAATTTCTCTTTCCCTTGGGACCTAAGTCCTGGGAGAACCACCAACAACAAACCAAGGTGGGATCCCATACCCTGTATGGGTCCCCCAAAATTTAACCAACTGTTTCAATTCTTGACCCCCCAAAGACCCCCTGACCCGCCAGCTGCTGTGACAAATTGTTCAAGAAAACCATAAATATATATTCATTTTTTTTTTTTTTTTTTTTATATATATTTTTTTTTTTTTTTTTTTTTATATATTTTTTTTTTTTTTTTTTTAAAGAAAAAACTCATAACCAAATGTAGGGCGGGAGGGAGGGAACTTCTACCAACAGGGAAAATTCTGGAATGATTTCCCAACAGCCTGTGCAACATCCCAACCCTTTCCTGCTCCACCCACACACCTGACCTGCTCCTCCAATAAGGTAAGCTGCCCTTTTTCCCCCTAACTAACTCAGTAAAAACTTAACCCTTGCCGACCTGTTCCTCCCATAGTCATGCCGACCCTCCGTCTAGATTTTCCTCCGGGTCGCACTTGACTATAGGATTCGTCAACTGCGGTCTTACATTTTTCTTATAACTATAATAACCACACAACGCTGCGTGACATGGGTTTTAATGGCCACAACAGCCTTTTATTAACCAAAATAAATATAACCATAAACATAACAATTCTTAACACCAGGAGGGGGTCTTTGGGGTCCCATTTTGCTCAATAACCACTGTGACCTCAGCTGTGCCCCAGCCGGCTCGAGGACATTGCGACTTTCCAAATTTCTCTTTCCCTTGGGACCTAAGTCCTGGGAGAACCACCAACAACAAACCAAGGTGGGATCCCATACCCTGTATGGGTCCCCCAAAATTTAACCAACTGTTTCAATTCTTGACCCCCCAAAGACCCCCTGACCCGCCATGCGAGCTTGAGTGACACCTCACTAAAGCGAGTCCCTCCACACCTGCAGAGCCCTCTGCACCCCTTCCTGCAATCCTAAAAACCAAAAATCGGTTCCAACCGCATTCAGATGTACACCGTCATCCCTCCAATACCTAATAGATAGGTCTTCTAGATCCCGATGGCGAACCACCACACCCCCAAGGCGAGACACAAAACGCCCAATCTCCCTGTTGGCCTTTATCCGTGCTTTATTCAAGCGTTCAACGGAACGCGCATGTCGCCAAGTGTGTCGTGCCACTATGTCGGACCACACTATGACGACCCCAGGGAAGTCCCGCATCAGTCGCAGAATGTCAAACTTTACATCCCGAACAATGTCCCTAGCTGCCCGGACCCCCATATCATTCCCTCCCACGGAGAGCACCAATACATCAGGGGGCCTGTCCACTCTAGAGTAATAGTGGAATTCCGGAAGAACCCGTCCCCACATCATGCCTCTAACCCCCAACCATTTGCATACTGCTTCACTCCGGGGAACTCCAAGCTGTCTCCCTTCGGGCCGCGCATCTGCTCTGATCGCCCCCCAGAAGACATAAGAGTCGCCCAGAATCCACACCAGGCCTTGAGGAAAACCTGTAACAGACAACCAAAGAAAACATATAGCCCAAAACATAACTCCAACAGATCAATAACATCATGAAAAAACATTATAGCATGTGCGGACGTACATAAATTTTAAAACGATCAGATTCCCATCTCCCTATGCGCATAACCACCTGTGGACTCAAACCCCAACGAGCTGCCTCCGTAGCTGCCCCTACCCTAAAAGAATGAGTGTTAAATTGAGCGGCTGGCATTCCAACCTTCAACAAGCAGCGCTTAAAAATTGCCACGAACTGGAAACGCGACAAGGATGAACCATCCTCGTGCTGTAAAAAAGGCCCTTGCACGCCCTTCCGAACCTGAGCGAAGCGCTGAACAGAACGTACCGGACACACTGCCTCCGGAAGCACCTTAAATAATGTCACATAAACCCCCTTGCCCAATTGATCAGTTTTAGATCTACTGATAAGGAGCTGAACGCTATCCGTATTGATCTGTACCTCCGAAAACAACAAACCCCCCACACCGCGTTTATTTTTGCTCACCAGCTCCCCAATCCTCAAGGCTCCAAAGAAAGCCAAAGAAAAAGCTGCCGTAAAAAGTTGAACCTCATAAGGCGAGGAACAAACCCTGGGCAAGATTCCTACCATATCCTGTAGCAGCCCAAAGGACACTGGGCGCCTGGTATCTCTTACCACGCGTCCGCGCCGGAAACCCTTCATGGCCTGACGCACCATAAACTCCTTGGTAATATCCCGCAGGCCTTGTAGCTTATAAAGAAAAGCCAACGCAGCCAATCTCCGGTTCATTTTCGACACCGACTCTCCCTTGGAAAACTGCATCCCAATCACGTACAATAACAGTGAGAGCCTGTCCTGATCCGAAACACAACCCCCTACAGAACTTACCAGTTCGTCCCATTCCCGCCAAACCGAAGAGTAAGCCGCCCATGTTCCCGCACTCACCGAACGCTGTACCAAGCCACCAGCTATTCCAATGCCAGTCTCCACAGATGCCTGGGACAAGGAACCGACCTCTGCTCCGCCGCCGGCGCCAGCTTCCGGAACCTGTCCCACTGAAAACGAGACAAGGCATCAGCAATGGAATTCTCCACACCCGGTACATGCACAGCTTTTATAAAACAATTCAAACTCAAACAACGAAGGACCAAAAAACGTAACAAACGCACTACGGGCGGAGACGAGGCAGACAGACTAGACACAACCGCCACCACCCCCATGTTATCACAGTGAAAACAAACTCGCCGATTTTGAAAGCGAGATCCCCAGATGTCCAATGCCACCACAATCGGGAAAAGCTCCAATAGCACCAGATTACTCAAGAAGCCCGCGACACGCCACTCCTCCGGCCATGCCTCCGCACACCATGCCCCTTGACAGTACGCCCCAAAACCCAAACTGCCCGCTGCATCCGTGTACAAATCGAAATCAAAGGCCGATACCACCGGGGCCATCCACAAGGACCTCCCGTTATAGGTGGCCAGAAACTCCTCCCATACCCGCAGATCTGCCTTGTGTTCGGCCGAAAGCCGAATAAAATGATGTGGCATTCGTACCCCCGAAGTAGCGGCACTCAGGCGACGGCAAAAAATGTGCCCCATCGGCATGATGCGGCAGGCGAAATTAAGCTTCCCCAGCAAAGACTGTAATTGTTTCAGCCTAACTTTCTTCGCCTGTAGGGCCGCCCTCACCAACAATCGCAAGTCCTCCAATTTTGCCGTCGGCAAGCGACACTCCATTGCCTGTGTATCAATAATGATACCCAAGAATTGCATCTCAGTCGACGGCCCTTCCGTCTTTTCCGGCGCGAGAGGAATCCCGAAACGCCGCGCCACGCTTTCCAATGTTCGTAACAAGACCGAACAAACCGTGGATTTTGGGGGGCCAATACAAAGAAAATCATCAAGGTAGTGCAGAACCGAGCGCACTTGTGACTCTTCCCGAACCACCCATTCGACAAAGGTACTAAATGTCTCAAAGTAAGAACAAGAAATAGAACAACCCATGGGAAGACAACGGTCAACAAAAAACTGTCCACCCCAAAAACAACCCAGCAACGGCTGGCTATCCGGATGAACCGGTAATAAACGAAAAGCGGACTCAATGTCCGTCTTAGCCAATAATGCCCCCTGTCCATATCTCTGAACCCAACTAACGGCCGTATCAAACGACGTATAGGACACCGACGTCAAATCAGGCTCAATCGCATCATTTACCGAAGATCCCTTAGGATACGACAAGTGATGAATCAGCCGAAATTTATGTGGTTCCTTCTTAGGTACTACCCCCAAAGGAGACACATGCAACCCAGGTATGGGCGGGCGATCGAACGGGCCAGCCATTCTACCCATCTCCACTTCCTTAGCTAACTTATCCGTCACCACCTGAGGAAACTGAGAAGTAGATTTCAGATTCCTGGGCATAGAATCCCCAGACAAGGGTAGCGAACAGGGAATGCGAAAACCATATGCAAAGCCCTCGGCAAGAAAAATCGCCGCCTCCGTCCTGGGATACCTACTTAGGTACGGCAGCATCTCGGACAGATTTACCGGCGTCCTCCCTTTTTGAAACGGACTCACTAGATTGCAGCTTCCCCTTCTTAAAGCATTTGGCAAAACCGTGAGAGCCTCCGCATCCGGAGCACTCGTGACGGAACCGACAGGACGCGCCAAAGCGGCACGCTCCCTCGTTGAACTGCCAACAGTAGTTTTTACGTTGTGAGGCCGGCTGCCCAGTGCCTGAACCGCCGGCCCCCCCTGGAAAGGGCTGTCCTGAAGCCCGAGCCTGCACCATGAGCTTCATCCAAAGCCCAATATCCTTATGGTCCCATCTTAGCTGAGGCCTGACAGCTTTCCGCTGACGAAACTGTTCGTCATAGCGAAGCCATGCCAGTCCTCCATATACCCTATAAGCCTCCCCAATAGCGTCTAAATAGCAAAAAAGCGGAGAACAATTCTCCGGCTCCTTTTCACCTATGACGCTGGCCAATATCGCAAAGGCTTGCAGCCAGTTAGAAAATGTCCTAGGGATAAGCCGCCAACGCCGCCTCTCCTCCTCCTCCTTTTTACTCTCATCTGCTTTTCCTTTATCTATGTTAAACTTCTCTAGCGGCAAAAGGGAGAATATCTCCACGTATTCCCCCCGCCAAATCCTCTCCCTAACTTCGGGCTTGAGATGTACCCCTAACGGACCCTCGAAGCATACATAAACCTCACCGTGTGCTCTATCACCCAAACGAACCCCATCGTCCCCCGACTCCTTAGCCTTACGCGACTCCGCGCCACTGACCCTCGCCGTCTGAGACGCAGACTCAACTACCGCTGAGGATAATGGGATTACCGTATCCGCTTGTCCTTCCCGCTGGGACGCCGTGCTCACCGCCGGCGGCAGCGTAGAACTACACGCAACAGGGGCATCACAGCCCAATCCATCCGACGTGGTCACGGCAGGGACCCACGCCCCCGTCGGCCCTGCTACTGGTCCTGAAGGCCCAGGCGGGGCGCAACGGTCCAACAGTTCCCGAAAACCCGCAAAAAATTCCGCCAAACCCGCCACACCAGGTTCCCTCCCCATCTGACCCGCTTGCTCCCTGCCCCGTGACCCCCCCTTTCCACCCTCCGTGAACCCAACACCTTGCCCTACAAAAGTAGCAGAATTAAAATTGGACTCACCAGGCTGCCTGCGCACCGAATCCCGAGCAGCCGCACTTCCGGATCCCAGCTGACTCTGCACGGTAGGGCGCATGGCCGGTGATCGCCCATCGCCGTCATCGCTGGACACCTCGCCGGATTCTGCTGATGACTCACGCACCGACTGTGCCGCAGGCGTCCTTCCCCTCGATTCCTCTTCTTCAGCACGCCCCGGCGTACCCTCATCTTCCTCCGCCTCCATCTGACAGCTGCGGGGTCCGCGTGCACCCCCAACTGTGGAAGGGGGTCGCCGGCCCTTTAATTGAGCTTGGCCACTCCCCCGTGCAGCTGTCACTCTATCTCTGCTTGAAGATGGCTGCAATGTCTGTGTAGAAGCAGCAGAGGGCGCCAACTGCCTTCTACTGCCTGTTTCTCCAGCCTTCCCACGCCGAGCCGACGCTTCAGCCACAGGAGAGGGAGCTGATCCTCCAGATGAGGCTGCCGACGAGCGCAGGTACCGGACCTCCTGGCTCCCACAGTCCGCTCTGCCCACCGATCCAGAAGGGACAGGGCTCCCGCCCCTCCCTGCATCCGACTGTGTCCCTCGCCGAGCCGGCCTCCTGCTAGGCACATCAGCAGGAGAGCCGGCCGTGACATCCTGAATCACTGTAGAGGGGGAGGAGGGGGGAAGAGAGCGCAGCGGCCCCCCCTCCCGCAGGTCCCGCCGATGCTGGGGATTCCTCCCAGGCCCTCTGCTGTGGCCAGAAGCTGATGGCCTAGCAGGGGACACTGAAGGGTTCCGTGTGGAGCTCCCATGCGGCCGCCGGACCCGGGGGGTATGGGAAGGGCTCAAGCGCTCAGGAGGGCGAACCCTCCTAGCACGCTTAGATGAAGGGGGAGATCCAGGAGGAGAGGGATCAACCCCCGACCCCCCTAACATGCCTAACAATTGTTGTTGGAGCCACTGAGGACCCCGTGTAGAGGCTGCAGCCCTGACCTGGTTCCACAAGGCCTCCAAATCGCTCATCCTGCCTGTATTTCTCTCCGCAGGGGCTGACAGAACTTCTACCAACAGGGAAAATTCTGGAATGATTTCCCAACAGCCTGTGCAACATCCCAACCCTTTCCTGCTCCACCCACACACCTGACCTGCTCCTCCAATAAGGTAAGCTGCCCTTTTTCCCCCTAACTAACTCAGTAAAAACTTAACCCTTGCCGACCTGTTCCTCCCATAGTCATGCCGACCCTCCGTCTAGATTTTCCTCCGGGTCGCACTTTTTTTCTTTACAGCAGAAAAAGATAGGAATCTGGTACAGAGTTTGTTAAAATCCCTGTAATGTACATTGATCACCCAGAGGAGATTGTTGTTTTCTGAACAAAAGTGGAGCTGCTCTTTAAATCAAATGATAAATGTTGTCACCTATTATGTTAGCATCAGCTAGGTTGCTTTTATTTAATATGATTTCCTCATTCATATCCTTTAGAATACTATAAAACAGGGCTGTCCAACCTTTTGACCTTTCTGGGCCACATTGGAAGAAGACACAATCATTGATATAGATCAGGGATCTCCAAACTACGGCCCTCCAGCTGTTGTGGAACATCCCATGAGGCATTGTAAAACTCTGACATTCACGGACATGATAAGGCATGATGGGAATTGTAGTTCCTGAACAATTGGAGGGCCGTAGTTTGAAGACCCCTGATATAGATAATGTACCTGAGTAATAGAACTTCATTTTATTTTTTTTTTGTTATATTTTTTATTATAAAAAGAGGGCAACATAAAACTAGTGTGATATTTGACACAGTTTTTTTATAAACCTACACAATATCTGGTTCTATGAATGTAGTAACTATTCTCAATGAATTCTCAAGGTGCTCAGCAGATATTTTGTTCTAAATTTGCCCTTCATGTCCTTCATCCTTGAAAATACTTGCTCATAAATATAGGTGCGGTCGAAAACTGATGACATGAATGAGGCGTGATGGTCGTGATTGTGGGATCGTTTTCTTCATTAAGATAGAACTTTAAAAATTCCAGTAAAGAAACACTGTCAAATTTTAATTTGGCTGCATGTGTTCTCTAAGTGTAAACTGTACAAAATTAAAAAAAAACCTCAACATTTTTAAGTACATTTATGATTTTGCTTTGGGCCGCATTCATAGCCATCTTGGGCCGCAGGTTGGATACCCCCTGCTATAAAATAACAAGGAAGTTGCTGTTACAAGTCTTAGCAATGATGCTGCAGACTACTTAAATCAAATGCTACTAGTCATCCTGGGGCAAATGAGGAATTTTTTGTTACATAGGAGAAAAGTGAGGTTATGTTTCTCACATTCCTTGCCTATTGTGCTTTGTTTTATGTTAACAGTCAACTCATGAAGATACATTGTAGACCTCAGTTGATGTGGCTGGGTTGTCATTAACATCTGGGGTTCAGGCTGTATTCAAAGGTTGGAGCTTTAGATCACTGTCAGTGGATAGTGATCGACTGGCAGAGCACTACTTTTTACAACCTGCTCCATCGTTAAAATCTGCCTCTCTCTGAGCATTATGTGACGAAGCCCAAAGAGAAAGACTGATGTGTTATCTTTTGGCTTTTAGCAGTAAATTCCTTGGGGAAAAAATGAAATAAAAGCAGATAGGCAACAGAACAACATAAAACTTTACAGCTTGGCTCAAAAGCATGATGTGTTTACTTGTTCCGTAATATCTTCCCTCTATGTTTATCTCGCAAATATTGACGATTCAAGTTTAGTGCTTTTATAAGCATATTCACTGTCTTATTGACTATTAGACTGTATTTATATTTAATGACCTTCTTCTAAAAGTTGGATCATATTAGAAATCTGTGGAAAGGCATATTATTACTCTACATTTGCAATGCAGACCTTTTTATCAGCCTCATCATACTATCAAAATTGAACTCTGGATTTAGAGAAAATTAATGACATGACGTTGGAAGAAGCAGATGGCGCCAGATTACTTTTATATTGAAATGAAGCTATAAAGCTGTATAAGCACTGCTACCTTTATTAGACTGCTGTATGCTGTATTGATATTTTTCCTATTGATTTCAACTACCGTTTCTTTGGGGGGTTCAAATAAGTGTTCAGTTAACTATGTTTTTACAGCTGAAATGAGTCTAGTCTATTAAAAAAATCTGTAAAGATCGGATTTTCCGCAGACAAAACCTCAGACTTTTGTCTGAAGGCATGTGCCTGGATTTTGTCTTGCATACAAACGGCAAGGAATTGTCGGCCAACAAACGCGAACGTAGTGACATACTACGTGGTTTTTTAGCTCTTTAGTGCCACCCTTTGGGCTCCTTCTGCTAATTTTGATATTACAAGTTTCTTGAGTGTTGAGTCACGCTTTTCAGTCCGCGCTTTTCATTTCATGCTTTTCAGTTCGTTTCTGAACAGCCGTTCGTCAACCAGACATGTTGCGGAATCGGAGGAGATAACGTGTTATTTATTATTGGGCTTGAAGTTAATGCTTTGACCCAAGTCCAGTCCAGGAACAGGAGGAGGAGGATTTCTTGGACAAAAAATTGGTTGCTTTATTAATCATGATCAATTATGTCATATGACTTTGTTGCGGGAACTCCAGGAGAATAATCCGGATGATCTTTAGAATTATCTCTGGATGACGGACCCCTGCTTTCATCAACTCTTGGCATTGGTGACCCCCTATATTAAGAAGCAAGACACATGCATGAGGATTTTATTTTATTTTTTGGTTGAATAATAATGATTTGATTTGTTATATTTTCTATATTTTTGGATGCATAGAATGCACTTTTTGGTTAAGTTCTATTGGCAGATAGCATGTTTTATTTTTTTTTTTTATTTTTTTAATGCACAATATAACATTTGTGTAGAATAATACTTGGCTATGTGTTTTACTTCAAATGACAGTTTGGGAGTAGGTAGTTACATTTAAAAAAATACAATGTAAAATTGACAAGGGACACCAACATAGTTGTATTTTTGATCTTAAAAACTACGGGATAATGGTGTTGTGGTACCTTGCACCAAAAAAAAAAAAAAAGAAAACAAGCATAAAAATATTATTCTTGATATCACTAGACAAAAAAAGCCTTTGAAAATTAGTTTGCAATAACTCCATCAGTATCACTAGCAAAGCAGCTTCATTATTATCCCATTAAAGAAGAAGAGAATTGTGCGCTGCATTTCGAGATTTCATAATTTGCCACGTCACGAATGTTAATTCTTCATTACGATTAGTTTACATGTTGTACTTTGGACTTTTGTCAGACGGACTTGTGTACACACGCTCAGAAAATCCGACAACAGACATTTGTCCGAGGAAATTTTTAAAGCCTGCCATCCAACATTTGTCCACGGACAAATTGTGTCAAAGAAGCTCTCCACCCAACATTTTATTCTGGGTACAAGGTGATGCTGGCAACTAGGGTTGCACCGATACCACTTTTTAAGACCGAGTACAAGAACCGATACTTTTTTTCAACCTTGAAATATTTATTACAATTTTTTTTCCAGCCCTGTTGGGGGGGGGGGCTTTGGTGAGATATCAGGGGTCTAAACAGAAGGGATGCAATCATTTTACAGATCTATGGATTATTCCCTTATTGCACAATGGGCAGGATACATGATTGCTACACCAATCTGTGATGCAGACAGTCCCTTCTTACTCTTCAACAGAGGAGTTTGATACTGCATTAACGTCTGGTGTCACTTTATACCTGCTTTTCTGGGATATTTTCCCATTAATAAATTTAGTCATAACAGAACTCTGATATTTCCCTTTTGAGACAGGGAAAGGGACTGAGGACACAGATTCCCCAGTCCCTTTCTCTGCAGTCTCAGCTGCACTGGAAATTAATGAACAGGAGACAGAGGCTTTTCTCCATTCATAAACTGAAGCATCGTAAACACAGGTTACGATGTTTCAGTTATGATGAATGGACAGAGGCAATGATCACTGACCCTGTTCATTCGGAAAAGGAAGGAGCCGGTAAATGACAGATTTACAGGCTCATTCCTCCGCTCTCCATCCTGACAAATCTGGGGCAGGGGGAGACCGGCAGAGGAGCCGGAGAGATGGGGAGGACACAGGCAGACCGAAGGAGGACAGGGGGCGACCGAAGGAGGACATAGGGGTACCAGAGGAGGAGAAGGAGAGCCAGGAAGGACGCAGGGGGACCCAGAGGATAAAACAGATCGGGACCCGGAGGATGACACAGAGAGCCAGGGAGGGCGCAGGAGGACCCAGAGGACACAGGGAGCACAGAGGGGGACAGCCTGGGTTGATCGGTGGGGGCAGTTACAAGCACTGATCTCCCTGACAGCCATGGGAGGGAAAGGAGGAGAAGCAGTTGTCAGAAAAGCTATACAGGGAGATCAGTGCTTGTAACTCCCCCCCGCACTGCCGCACCGATCATCCCTGAGGCTGCCTAAGAATCGGGTCAAACATCCGAGCATTTGCTTGAGTACAAGTACTCATGCAAATGCTCGGTATCGGAACTGATTCCGATACTAGTATTGGTATTTTTGCAACCCTACTGGCAACCTTTGTGTAAGTGTTAGGGCTGGGCTCAGCCCTTTCTTCTCAGAGCAGGCCACTCAGCTGTCGGTTAATTACCAGCTCCAATCTTTTCCACAGTGACTCACCTGATGATGATATCCTGTTCGTCAGTCCTGCTGGTTACTTAAGCCATTGAGTTCAGTCCCTCTCTGACTTCTCCTTGGTCAACACATCCAGAGACTCTCTCCTGTGTACCTGTTAAAGACTTGCTTGGCTGACGTCCCTTCTGGTTCCTGATTCTGCTTGTTGTTCCACTAGGCTGATTCTCTGGTTTCCTGATTTCCTGGCCTTTCCTAAAGTACGCTGATCTCTGGCTCCCTGACGTCCTGGCTTGTCTGACTATCCGTTGCGGTTACTGAACTCTGGCTATGATTTAAATACGTTGCTCTGTTTACCTTTTACTATTATTATTATTATTAAACAAGTGTGATTTTTTTAACTGCACTTCAGTCTCAGTCTGATTCATGGTTTCTGACAGTAGGTGAAGGCCATGAATTTAGAAGATGCAGTCAATCCACTTGTTGGTAATATTTTTTCAGTTTGGATGAACAGGATCACCATGTGGATCAGTTTGCCTTAGCATTACAGATGCTCCTGAATCGCACGGCTCACCTGGAATCTCCCACTTTGGCTGCTCTGGTACAACCTGTGTTGCAGGCTGTCCCTGCTGCTGCGCAAGTCTCTGTGCGGGCACCCGCCTCAAGTATGGAAAATCTGGTTCTGCTCCACTTTGCCAGCGATTTGGGGGCGATCCAGTTCAATGCAGAGGGTTTCTCAAGCAGGTTGAGATATACTTTGAGATGCTGCCCCAGGCGTTTCCCACAGACAGAAGCAAAGTAGGTTTTGTAATATCTTTGCTTTCTGAGATGGCCTGGGCCTGGGCAAACCCTCTATGCGAGATGCAAAAACCTGTTGTCCTGGGTTACCCAGAGTTTGTGGCTTCCTTTAAAAGGGTATTTGACATTCCTGCACGGTTCTGCTGCCAAGGGTCTCATGTCCATCAAACAGAATACAAAAACTGTTGCCAATTACGCCATTGAATTCTGTACTCTGGCAGCAGAAGTTGCGTGGAACAATGAGGCCCTCATGGCTGCTTTTTCTCATGGTCTCTTGGATACCATCAGATGAGATAGCAGCCCGAGATATACCCACTGAGCTTGATCACATTTGCCATCCTCATTGACTCCAGAGAAAGACTCTCTTTTAAGGAGCGTTTGCAGAAGCCTCCTGTACATGTTTCGCTGAGCTTTGCAGTCCCACCCTTGCCTCCCTCATCTCCCATTCCTCCTGGTACTGAGTCGGTCAGTGAAGATGAACCCAAGCACTTGGGCTTCACACGTCTTTCTGCGGAAGAGAGAACCTTTAGGAGGACGGAGAGATTATGCCTTTATTGTGGCCAGGCAGGTCACTTTCTGAAGTCTTGTCCTACCTGTCCAGGGAACGCCCGAATCTTGAGGTCCTGTAGGGGACAGACCTTAGGTGGTGTTTTGTTTCATCTCCAGTTCTCCAGAAGGATATGCCCCTGGTTCCGGTGACTAGGGATGAGCTTTATGCTCGAGTCGAACCCATGTTCGACTCGAACATCGGCTGTTTGATCGTTCGCCAAATTGCGAACGTTATGGGGCGTTCGCGCCAAATTCGTGTGGCGCGTCATGGCCCATAATTCACTGCGGCATCGCAGTGCATTGCCGGCTGATGATTGGCCAAGCATGCACTATGACCCGCATGTTTGGCCAATCACAGCGCCGTCGGTAGAGAGGGTGGCTTTGGCCAATTATGGCTCAGGGAGTTTAGAACACGCCCCACACTATATAAGGCCGCCTGCACAGCGGCCCTGTGTAGTGTGTTCCGGCGTGCTGAGAGATAGAGAGAGAGACAGTGTCATTTTCTTTTGAGTTAGCTAGATTAGGCAGGACAGTCAGTGAGTTAGCTGCACTTACAGTGTATTGTGTATATATATATGCATCCCAGGTGTTGCATATATATATATATATATATATATATATATATATATATATATATATATATATACACTGTATTCAGTTTAGCTAGATCTGTTCCTGTTATCTTCCTGCTGACAGGCAGGCTTGTCTTGTTACAGTATTTACAGCTACCTGAAGAAAATTGCTGGTGTTCTTTTGATCCTTTTAGTACCACAGTCAGGCAGCTAGACTATTTACAGTTAGTGTAGTGTGTCCTCCTCACAGTGTTCAGCTAAAACTACAAGTTAGTGTAGTGAGACCTCTGCACAGTGTTCAGCTAAAGCTACAAGTTAGTGTAGTGCGTCCTGCTCACAGTGTTCAGCTAAAACTACAAGTTAGTGTAGTGCGACCTCTGCACAGTGTTCAGCTAAAGCTACAAGTTAGTGTAGTGAGACCTCTGCAGTGTTCAGCTAAAGCTACAAGTTAGTGTAGTGCGTCCTGCCCACAGTGTTCAGCTAAAACTACAAGTTAGTGTAGTGCGACCTCTGAACAGTGTTCAGCTAAAGCTACAAGTTAGTATAGTGCGTCCTGCTCACAGTGTTCAGCTAAAACTACAAGTTAGTGTAGTGCGACCTCTGCACAGTTTCAGCTAAGCTACAAGTTAGTTTAGTGAGACCTCTGCACAGTGTTCAGCTAAAGCTACAAGTTAGTGTAGTGCGTCCTGCTCACAGTGTTCAGCTAAAACTACAAGTTAGTGTAGTGAGACCTCTGCACAGTGTTCAGCTAAAGCTACAAGTTAGTGTAGTGAGACCTCTGCAGTGTTCAGCTAAAGCTACAAGTTAGTGTAGTGCGTCCTGCTCACAGTGTTCAGCTAAAACTACAAGTTAGTGTAGTGCGACCTCTGCACAGTGTTCAGCTAAAACTACAAGTTAGTGTAGTGCGACCTCTGAATAGTGTTCAGCTAAAGCTACAAGTTAGTGTAGTGCGTCCTGCTCACAGTGTTCAGCTAAAACTACAAGTTAGTGTAGTGCGACCTCTGCACAGTGTTCAGCTAAGCTACAAGTTAGTGTAGTGAGACCTCTGCACAGTGTTCAGCTAAAGCTACAAGTTAGTGTAGTGCGTCCTGCTCACAGTGTTCAGCTAAAACTACAAGTTAGTGTAGTGCGACCTCTGCACAGTGTTCAGCTAAGCTACAAGTTAGTGTAGTGAGACCTCTGCACAGTGTTCAGCTAAAGCTACAAGTTAGTGTAGTGCGTCCTGCTCACAGTGTTCAGCTAAAACTACAAGTTAGTGTAGTGCGACCTCTGCACAGTGTTCAGCTAAATCTACAAGTTAGTGTAGTGCGTCCTGCTCACAGTGTTCAGCTAAAGCTACAAGTTGGTGTAGTGTGTCCTCCTCACAGTGTTCAGCGAAAACTACAAGTTAGTGTAGTGCGACCTCTGCACAGTGTTCAGCTAAAGCTACAAGTTAGTGTAGTGCGTCCTCCTCACAGTGTTCAGCTAAAACTACAAGTTAGTGTAGTGCAACCTCTGAACAGTGTTCAGCTAAAGCTACAAGTTAGTGTAGTGCATCCTGCTTACAGTGTTCAGCTAAAACTACAAGTTAGTGTAGTGCGACCTCTGCACAGTGTTCAGCTAAGCTACAAGTTAGTGTAGTGAGACCTCTGCACAGTGTTCAGCTAAAGCTACAAGTTAGTGTAGTGCGTCCTGCTCACAGTGTTCAGCTAAAACTACAAGTTAGTGTAGTGCGACCTCTGCACAGTGTTCAGCTAAAGCTACAAGTTAGTGTAGTGCGTCCTGCTCACAGTGTTCAGCTAAAGCTACAAGTTGGTGTAGTGTGTCCTGCTCACAGTGTTCAGCAAAAACTACAAGTTAGTGTAGTGCGACCTCTGCACAGTGTTCAGCTAAAGCTACAAATTAGTGTAGTGCGTCCTGCTCACAGTGTTCAGCTAAAGCTACAAGTTGGTGTAGTGTGTCCTCCTCACAGTGTTCAGCGAAAACTACAAGTTATTGTAGTGAGACCTCTGCACAGTGTTCAGCTAAAGCTACAAGTTAGTGTAGTGCGTCCTCCTCACAGTGTTCAGCTAAACCTACAAGTTATTTTTTTGCGAACTCTGCACAGTGTTCAGCTAAAGCTACCTGTAGAAGGTTGGTGGTGTTTTCCTGATCCTATCACTACCGCAGGCAGCTAAATAAGCTACAAGTTATTTTTTGGCGAGCTCTGCACAGTGTTCAGCTAAAGCTACCTGTAGAAGCTTGGTGGTGTATCAGTATATATATATATATATATATATATATATATATATATATATCCCAGCTTAGTGCAGCTACAGGCCATTAGTATGTCTGGAAGGCCAACAAGGAGAGGCAGACAGTCACAAGCCAATAAAAGAGGGCAAGCAGGCTCTGTGTCTAGAGACAACAGTGCTGGTCGTGGAGACGGTGCATCCTCATCAGCCGTGGGACACGCTTGGCCTTTTTTTCGGCAGCTGGCCGTGAAGACTTGGTCGAGTGGATGACCAAGCTGTCCTCATCCTCCTCGTCCTCTCTCACCCATGCTCAGTGTACTTTGTCTGGCAAAGCAGCGGCCTCTTCCCTCGGCTCAATGTCATCAGTGACTCCTTCCCTAGCTCCACCATGTCCTCCTGAGGAGTCCCTCGAACTGTTTGACCACAGTGTTGGGTACATGCTCCAGGAGGATGCCCAGCGTTTGGAAGGCTCTGTTGATGATACTGAGCTAGACAGAGGGGGTGCCCAAGAAGGACAGCAATCTGGCAGTCATGCTCCCCCTGCTGCAGCATACTGCCAGGTTTGCTCCAGTGATGAGGAGGGAGGGGATGATGAGGTCACTGACTCAACGTGGGTGCCTGTGACAAACCTAGCCGGGACAGAGGCTGTTGGAGAGGACTGAATGCAAGCCTGTTGCCTTTTGATTATGGGCCCTGGATTTTCAATGGAACGGTGCTCTTTGTGGGGTGAATTGGAGGTCCGGTCTGAACTGTACTAATCGGACTCAGTCGTGTATATATGTATATATTGTTTGTTGTTTGATTCTGTTGGGGACTCCTTGCTGTGGATCTGTGTCCCTGAAGAGGGAGGGGGGGGTTCCTCCAGCAGCCCCCTGCTGATAAGACTGATTCATTCTGTTGGGACACATCCTGTGAGGAGATGCTGGTGTCATCAACCTGTGTTTATGTTAATTGAGAGAGCTGATCACATTAGCCACCAGCACTGGCTAGGAGACGAATGGTCTAGGCTGAGGAGGGGGTAGATTGTTGTTTGTATTGTTAATTGTAATTAGCTCCAGCTATTGTGTTTATATTAATGTGTGAAGCTCGGTGCCCACAAGTCTGTCAACTGGTCTGGGTAAATTTTGTAGTAAATTAGCTCATGTTAATTAGGTTAGCTTTGAGTCATCCCTGCTGTATAAATGTGTGTGAGATCTCAAATAAAAAGTTAGTTCTGATGTACTCCAAGACTGGTGTTGTCTAGTTCTTGGGGTTCCTATAGCCAGATCCATTGGACTCGTGTTCCAGAACTTAGGAAGCGGTATATGACGGAAGCACTCAAGCGGAGTGTGGGACGTTCCGTGACAGTGCCTGATAGGAGAGAGGAGGAGGAGGAGGAGGCGGCACGTCACCAACAAGGCAGGATGCCCTCCAGGGGCCAGCCTAAGGGCAGCACACTGACTGCATCACACCCCAAAGCTCCGCATGTGCAGGGCGCTGCAGTCTCTGTGCGTTATTCAAAAAGTTCTTTGGTGTGGGCCTTTTTTGAGATGAGTGCATCAGATCGCACCGCTGCTATTTGCAACATATGTCTCAAGCGTATCATGCGTGGCCAAAACATCTCCCTCTTGGGCACCACATGCTTGACCAGACATATGTTGACCTGCCATGCAGTTCATTGGCAAGTGTATTTAAAAGACCCACACCAAAGAACAAAGAGGACCTCTGCTTGCTCCGCATCAGCTGAGATCTCCAATCCCACTATACCTTCAGTCCTCCCTGAGACCTGCACTGAGAGGAATGAAGGTGTAGAATTAGGTGTGTCACAGCCAAGTACTTGTGGGCAATCTGCTTTCAGTACACCAACGTCAGATTGTACCAGGCAAATTTCCCTGCCCCAGCTGCTGCACCGCCGAAAGAAGTTCGCTCCCAGCCATCCACATGCCCAGCAGTTGAATGCTAGCTTGGCAAAATTGCTAGCACTTCAACTGCTGCCTTTTCAGTTGGTAGACTCTGTCCCCTTCCGTGAGTTTGTGGAATGTGCGGTTCCTCAGTGGCAGGTACCCAAACGCCACTTTTTCTCACAGAAGGCGATTCCGGCTCTCTACCGACACGTGGAAGGCAATGTCTTGGCCTCGCTGGACAGGGCGGTCCAGCAGGCATGGACAGGGACGTTACCTAAGTTTCACCGTGCATTGGGTGACTCTGCTGGCAGCTGGGAAGGATGCAGGACAAGGTGCAGTAGTGTTGGAGGTTGTTCCACCACCGCGCCTCCAAAATGCCACTACTAATGATTGTGACACACCTCTCTCCTCCACCCCCTCCTCTTCTTCTTCCTCCATGGCCTCTTCCTGTGCTTTGTCCTCCGCAGCAGCGGTGCTCCGTAGCCATTCAAGGGGCTACGCAAGCATGCAGGCCAAAAGATGCCATGCGGTGCTTGAGCTGGTGTGCTTGGGGGACAGAAGCCACACTGGGGCAGAGGTTTTGTCAGGTCTGCAGGGGCAGGTTCAGAGGTGGTTGATGCCATGCCAACTTAAGGCAGGAATGGTGGTTTGCGACAATGGCACCAACCTCCACTCTGCCCTCCGACAGGAACGAATGACCCATGTGCCCTGTTTGGCTCACGTCCTTAACTTGGTGGTGCAGCGGTTCTTGGGCAGGTACCCGGGCTTACAGGATGTCCTGAGGCAGGCCAGGAAAGTCTGTGTGCATTTCCGCTGGTCATATAATGCCAGTGCTCGGCTGGCAGACCTCCAAAAGGAGTTTAACCTGCCCAAGAACTGCCTAATCTGTGACATGCCCACCAGGTGGAACTCAACGTTGGCCATGCTGCAGCGGCTGCACACGCAGCAGAGGGCCATCAATGAGTACCTGTGCGACTATGGCACCAGGAAAGGGTCAGGGGAGCTTGTTTTTTTTTCCCCACGCCAGTGGGCCATGATCAGGGACACTGTCCCCCTTGTCCATCTGTTGGAGCACACACTGCGTGGAATAATGGACAGGGCACTTGAGGCAGAACAGAGGCAGGAAGAGGAGGACTTCCTTAGCTCTCAAGGCCCCCTTTATCCAGACAGTGTTCCTGCGTGCCCGCCGATCACACAGGAAGAGGACGAGGAGGAGGAGGAGGATTGCGTCAGTATGGAGGTGGAGCCTGGCACTCAGCATCAGCAGCAGTCTTTAAGGGATCAGTCCCAAGAAACACATGGACTTGTACGTGGCTGGGAGGAGGTGACTGCGGACCATGTCGTCCTTAGTGACCCAGAGGACTCCGGACCGAAAGCCTCAGCAAACCTACGCTGCATGGCCTCCCTGATCCTGCAAAGCCTGCGTAAGGATCCTTGTATTCGTGGTATCAAGGAGAAGGTCCAATACTGGCTGGCAACCCTCCTTGATCCACATTACAAGGGTAAGGTTGCGGACCTTATCTTGCCATCGCAGAGGGAGCAGAGGATGAAACATCTTCAGGAGGCCTTGCAGAAAGGTCTGTGCAACGCGTTCCCAGAGACTGGGAGGTTACAAATTCCTGTTTCTGGACAACGTGTTGCTGAGGCTTCGGTCAGTCAAAGAAGGAGCGGTGGAGAAGGTGGCCGTCTGACCGATGCGTTCAGACAATTTTTTGGTCCTCAGCCCCAAGGTATGATCGGTTCCAGCACCATCGCCAGCGTCTGTTTTACATGGTGCAGGAATACCTAGGGGCAAGATCTGACTTGGACACCTTTCCCACCGAAAATCCTCTGGGTTACTGGGTCTTGAGGATGGATCACTGGCCAAAGCTTGCACAGTATGCAATTGAACTACTGGCCTGTCCTGCATCCAGCGTTCTTTCGGAATGCACATTCAGTGCTGTTAGAGGCTTTGTAACCGATCACAGGGTGCGTCTGTCCACCGACTCGACTGACCTTCATAAAAATGATTCAGTCTTGGATCACCACCAGCTACCAAGCACCTGATGCTGATGTAACCGAATAATTTTTTTTGAAATGTCAGATCCCTTCAAAGACTCCCTATGCTGATGCTGAGTGACTATCCTGAGTAATTATCCTCTTCCTCCTCAATGATCACGCTGATAGCTTGTAAGAACATTTTTGGTTCTGGGCGCCACCACCAGTGCCTAAGGCCCAATTTTTCAGCCCCTGTTTAACAGGGGCGTGTAATTACAATTTTTGTTGCAATACTTTGCAGCAGGGCTGGTTTCTGCGTACCAACTAGAGTATCTGTGAGGGGTTGCAGTGTTGTGGCACCAGTGCCTAAGGCCCAATTTTTCAGCCCCTGTTCAACAGGGGCATGTAATTACAATTCTTGATCTAATATTTCACAGCAGGGCCCGTTTCTGCACCCACCAAGAGCGAGTGAGGACTTACAGTGTTGTGGCACTAGCACCACCACCACCACCACCACCAAAGGCCCAATTTTTCTGCCCCTGTTCAACAGGGGCATGTAATTATAATTCTTGATCTAATATTTCACAGCAGGGCCCTGTGAGGGCTTACAGTGTTGTGGTCACAACAACACCTAAGACCCAAATTTCTGCTGAGTATATAGGGCAGGCCCCTACTTTCAAACATCCAACTTACAAACGACTCCTACTTGCAAACGGAAGGAGACAACAGGAAGTGAGATGAAATCTACCCCTAGGAAGGGAAATTCTCTCCTGTAAGAGTTAATATGGGAAAAACGTTTCTCCTTTCCACTGATGCTTTATCACCAATCCTTGTTTCACAAAAAACCCCAAATTTTCAAAAAACATTTGTCATTGGGACAAAAAATGAGGTGAAATCTTCTGAAGAGGAGCACAGACAGCAAAACAAATGTCACAGGGGTGATAACCCTTCCCTATGCTTTCCAAAAAGCTTAAAATAGATTTTTTGGCTGGAGCTAAACACGTTAAAAATGTACCAGTTCAAAATTACAAACAGATTCTACTTAACAACAAACCTACAGTCCCTGTCTTGTTTGCACCGCCTGTGTACTGCTGTTCAGAGTATATAGGCCCTGGTGGCCCCACGCCTTATTTTTTTAATTTAGGTGCGGGGTTCCCCTTAATATCCATACAAGACCCAAAGGGCCTGGTAATGGACTGGGGGGTACCCATGCTGTTTGTCTCACCCGACATTACATTAAAGCCGCAAGCAGTTTTAAATGACTTTTTTTCCTTTAAAAAGACATTTTGTGCAGGGACTGTTCTAAGCATGGGAAACACGTGCCACTTTACAGGCATACTTTACACACCCCCCAGGTACGATATTTAAAGGAATATTTCACTTTTTTTTTAACTTTAAGCATCATTAAAATCACTGCTCCCGAAAAAACATCCATTTTTAAAAGTTTTTTTTGCATTGATACATGTCCCCTGGGGCAGGACCCGGGTCCCCAAACCCTTTTTAGGACAATACCATGCAAATTAGCCTTTAAAATGAGCACTTTTGATTTCGAACGTTCGAGTCCCATAG
The DNA here is from genome assembly GCF_042186555.1 of Aquarana catesbeiana. NCBI lineage: Eukaryota > Metazoa > Chordata > Amphibia > Anura > Ranidae > Aquarana > Aquarana catesbeiana. Next base: position 325,812,152 of record NC_133329.1, on the reverse strand, counting down.
ACGTCAATGGGGTTCTAACGTTCGTGCTAATTTTCGGTCCGTTTGCAGGTTCTGGTGCGAACCGAACCGGGGGGTGTTCGGCTCATCCCTCCGGTGACCCTTTCTTGGTCTGAGTCATCCATCGAGATACAGAGATACAGGGTTTAATTGACTCTGGGGCTGCAGGCCTGTTTATTCATGCTGCCTTTGCATTTAAGCACTCGATTCCACTACAGCTTTGTGCCACTCCACTTGCCATTGAGGCTCTTGACGGGAGAACTTTACAGCCTGCCCATGTGACTCATGAGACTGTTCTGTTGTCCATGGCCATAGGGGCTCTTCACCATGAGATAATTCAATTCCAAGTTATTTCCTCACCTAAGTTTCCGTTGGTTATTGGTTATCCTTGGTTACAGAGACACAACCCCTCTTTTGATTGGCTTCGTGCTGAGGTTCTCTCCTGGTTACCACAATGCAGCAAGACATGTTTCCAGAATGTGGCTAAGGTCCTATGCACCTCTTCACTCTTCTCCCTGCCGAAAGGAGTACTGTGATTTTAGCGATGTCTTTGACAAAGGTCAAGCCGACAGTTTGCCTCCACACCGGTCATATGATTGCGCAATTGATCTCCAACCTGGTGCCATACCCCCTCATGGCGGGGTTTAACCTTTGTCGGTCTCAGAGGATAAGGCCATGGAGAAGTATGTTGCAGACTCACTTTCTCGAGGATTCATCCTCAAGTCCTCGTCTCCTGCTGGTACTGGTTTCTTCTTTGTGAAGAAAGGGGTCTCAATTGTTTCACAATTAAGAATGCTTATCCAATTCCATTGATTACGGAGTTATTTTACCAGCTCAAGGGAGCAACGGTTTTCACTAAACTGGATTTGAGTGGAACCTACAATCTCATGAGGATCAAGGAGGGCGACGAGTGGAAAACTGCATTTAATACCAGAACAGGCCATTATTTATTTATTTATTTCAGGTAATATATATATATATATATATATATATATATATATATATATATATATATATATATATATAATATATATATATACATTATACATTCACATCAGTCCCTACCCTCAAGGAGCTTACACTCTAAGGTCCCTAACTCACAATCATACATACTAGAGACAATTTAGAAAGGATCCAATTAACCTACCAGCATGCGTCTTTGGAGTGCGGGAAGAAACCGGAGTACCCGGAGGAAACCCACGCAGGCACAGGGAGAAAATGAATACTCCAGGCAGGTAGTGTCGTGGTTGGGATTTGAACCAGCAACCCTTGGATTTACCAATTATTATTGAAAGTTTATTTTTAATTTCTCGTCTCTGGTCAAGCTCCTGACTGATATGACTAGAAAGGACGGTAACCCACAGAGTTGGTCTCCGGAGTCCATTAAGGCCTTTGAGACTCTCAAGGCTGCCTTTGTTTCTGCTCCTGTGTTGGCACATCCTGATCCTACGTTGTGACAGGAGGGCCCGTGGGACTCAGAATCCCTTGGAAAGTAGGGGATGTCCTTGTTTCAGCTCTCCATATACATCTTATGTCTAAGTCACCCTGTGCTATCCTGGCACAGGGTGAGTGAGAAAATATATCTTGGACTACTTAAAATTTGACAGTAATATTTGTCCACAATATCTCCCAGGATGTATGTAGAGACTATTATTGGTTTGGTTGATTCTGAACTCAACCTGTTAATTGAGTGAGCTGAGCACATTAGCCTCCAGGACTGGCTAGGAGACGAACTGTTGATGACTAGGCTGAGGAGGGGGGGAGATTGTTGTTTGTATTGTTAATTGTAATTAGATCCAGCTATTGTGTTTATACTACTGTGTGAAGCTCGGCGCCCACAAGTCTGTCATCTGCTCTGGGTAAATTTTTTAGTAAATTAGCTCATGGTAATTAGGTTAGCTTTGAGTCAGCCTGCTGTATAAATGTGTGTGAGATGTCAAATAAAGAGTTAGTCCTGATGTACTCCAAGACTGGTGTTGTCTAGTTCTTGGGGGTTACTATAGCCAGATCCATTGGACTCGTGTTCCAGAACTTAGGAAGCGGTATACTGACGGAAGCACTCAAACGGAGTGTGGGACGTTCCGTGACATTGGTGGCAAGCAGCGGGAAAGCTTCCTGCCATCTGGGAAATCTAAACCTCCACCTGGATCCAAGATCAGGATAGCAGACTTCAGTCACCCCAGCGGAGATATGGACCTGGCATCAGAGTTCCCGGGGCTGCTGCGGATCATCCTTTCAACATACACCAGGACTGTGTCTGAATATGAATACCTGAAGCTTAGGCAGCAAATTCGGGTGGAGCTCTGGACTGGAGCCCTCCAGCTCGCTGGTATAAAACAGGTCAAGTGCTTTCCAACCCAAGAACAATGGGCCAGTGACCAACGGGCATTGCGGATGGCATTCCTGGGAGAGCAGCCCCAGGAGCAATGGGTGACTGAGTTGGACAGGCTGATCCAGCAGGAGATAGAGCTGGACAATCATTATCGGGCTCTGCAATGGCACGCAGAGGAGGGATATTTAGGGGAGACAACAGAATGCTCTCCGGAGGGATATGACTTTGGAGGCCCTGGATTGCTGTGGGAGAGCCTTACAGATCATTTTATGTTTGGCGATGAAGGGGAGCCTGACCTTGAGGACCTGCGAGAATATAGAGAGGCTATGCTTGGCCTTGCAGGGGTCTCAGAGCTCAAACCTGATCTGGACCATTTGCTAAGGAAGGAACAGCATCTGGAAAGGGCATACAGGAAACTGCTAGAACACGTTCAGCACCATGCCAGAGAATCGGCAGTGGAAAATCTGAAGATTGCCGTCCCCAAACCTGAAGTGCTGACAACAGGGCAGAGCTCTGCTAACCTCTGTCCAGCACTGATAACATCTTCTGGGTTCCATGGACAGGAGATGGTGAACCTCTATCCCCAGACACCAGTTATAGAGATAGGGGATTTAATAGACTTTTCTGCTGAGGAAGAACAACTGATGAGCCTCCAGCAGAAGAGCTGGTATTAGGGCCAAACTTCACTGTGCTCTGCCCAGCACCAACAGCAGTATCTGTGGAGTTACAACAAACTTCTCTAGCTGAAGATCTGGCAACCAGACAGAGGGTCCAAGACCTCTGCCCCACACCTGTGGCAGTTTTGGAGGCCCAGGGTGAGAAGGTGGCAATCACTTCCCAGCAGCAGATACAGGGGGAGAAGGGAGAGGAGGTGTGTGTTGTCCCTTCCCAACAGTTGGCCAGGGTGAAGGAAGCGGTCTTCCCTCCCCAGCAAAGATCAGTGCACCTGGGAGACAGTACCATAGACATCAAGCAACCAGATGAGGGAATGGAAAAGGAAGCAGCCGGCTCACCTCCCCAATGACAGCTACACAGTTTGGGAGTGGAGGAAGCCAGCCTTCTGCCCCAACGGTTAGCCAGAGCGGAGGATGCGGAGTCCCCAGCAGAAGTGCTGGCAACAGGGCAGAGTGTTACCAACCTCTGCCCAGCACCGGCAACAACTACAGAGTTCCAGGGAGGCGGGGCAGTCGGCCTCCCTCCCCAACAGTTAGCCGGAACAGATAGTGTTAGGTTTCCAGCAGAAGGGCTGGCAACAGGGCCGAGGACTGCTGGACTCTGCCCTCAACTAACAGAGGATGGATTTCCTGTGAAGGTGGATGGGACTTCAGTCTCCACCTGTATACCCCAGGGATGCTGGGCAGTGGGCCCAGATCCCCAACAGCATGACAGAGTGAGCCCAGTCACCCTGTCTTCTCTCCAGCGGCAGAAAGGACTCCAGGGAGAAGGGCCAGTCCAGGCCTCTCCCCAGCGGCAGATATGTTCTCTGAGAGAGGCAGAGGTTGACTGGGTGAGTAATGCTTTGTTTGGAACAATTTATTTGGGGTACTGTGTGGGTACAGGCATTAGAGGACTGGAGCTATTTACTAACTTCGGAGTCAACCCGTCTGGGCTCTCCTCCTGTGTTAGTCTTCTGCCGAAAGGGGAGAGATGTGACGGGGGGGCCCGTGGAACTCAGAATCCCTTGGAAAGTAGGGGATGTCCTTGTTTCAGCTCCCCATATACATCTTATGTCTAAGTCACCCTGTGCTATCCTGGCACAGGGTGAGTGAGAAAATATATCTTGGACTACTTAAAATGGGACAGTAATATTTGTCCACAATATCTCCCAGGATGTATGTAGAGACTATTATTGGTTTGGTTGATTCTGAACTCAACCTGTTAATTGAGTGAGCTGATCACATTAGCCTCCAGGACTGGCTAGGAGACGAAGTGTTGATGACTAGGCTGAGGAGGGGGGAGATTGTTGTTTGTATTGTTAATTGTAATTAGCTCCAGCTATTGTGTTTATACTACTGTGTGAAGCTCGGTGCCCACAAGTCTGTCATCTGGTCTGGGTAAATTTTTTAGTAAATTAGCTCATGTTAATTAGGTTAGCTTTGAGTCAGCCTGCTGTATAAATGTGTGTGAGATCTCAAATAAAGAGTTAGTCCTGATGTACTCCAAGTCTGGTGTTGTCTAGTTCTTGGGGGTTCCTATAGCCAGATCCATTGGACTCGTGTTCCAGAACTTAGGAAGCGGTATACTGACGGAAGCACTCAAGCGGAGTGTGGGACGTTCCGTGACATACGTTACCTTTTAACCTTGAGGTTGATGCTTCTGAGACTGGAATTGGCACCCTTCTGTCTCAATGTCCCACCTCTGAGAGCGCTATGCATCCTTGTGGCTACTTTTCCAAGAAATTGTCACCTGCGGAAAGCGAGGGGACCTCCCTGGGAAAAAAAAAGACAGCTACTGTGGATATAGTGGGCAATAATAGAAGAGTGAGTAAAAAATGAATTCAAAATTTATTGGTATATCAAAAACTACAAAAGTAATACAATTTGCTTCAACAAGGAAGCTGCATGAAGCTGGTCCTACAAACAACAATAAAAAAGGCATACCAGATGTAACAAGGCATGTGGTATGCCCTTGGAACAGATACACAGACAATAGACAAACAATAACATACAGATAACAAATACGGTGCAGGTGCCTAAATTACCATGGATGCATAGAAACTCTGCAGGCAAAACGCCAATAGGGGGGTAAAAAACCAATGCAGGTATCTACAGAGGGAAACTATGCATGCGTGGCCCCCGGGGTGGCGGAAAGACTAATGGATGTGATGCTGCCAAAGAGTTGCTGCTAAACAAGGGGTTGCCTGTCTGTAGAGTCTCCAAAAAATACTGGTGAATAGTTCTTACTGAATGGGATGAAAGAGATTCAAGTTATATAATCGCATGCGCATGCTCAAAGTATTTCATTCAAAAATGTCCATTCCAGAAGATAGTTTATAATCACAGTGGAGTTTGAATATCTCTAGCAGGATATATTACTAGTGAGGATCAATACGTGATCAAGCAATGCTAAGATGACATCTGCCAAATGACAATAGCCTTGATCGGGATGGAGTAGATAGTGGTAATTTAAATCTGCCTTTAGCCATCAATGAAACACAGCTAACAATGGCTCAGTGTCCATCACAGCAGGCTAACCCGGGATCTACATTCATCTCCAGGCCGTGCAGATCATATATTGCAGGGGATCTGTGCCAAAATGCAAGTTTGAATACGTGGTAGTTTTTGTTACGTTACCTCCTACTTTTCTAGTATCGGAATGCTGGCCGAGATCTCCTGCACTTCCACAGCGGCAAATCAGATCCATTGACTCCCAGTCCATCATGGGAGTATCGAGCCACGGGCATTAATGGATGTACCGTGTAGTGTGTTTGCTGACACTCAGTTCATTACTTGGTCACACTGTGGCAGTATCATTAGGCAGGTCACAGCCTCACTGGTAGCAGCTTCATCTATATAGATTAGATATATAGATTAGATTTTTTCTTTCAAAAAGTCCCCGCCTCCCATTGGATTGGGAGATCACTGTAACGGCATCTGCAGACCGTGGTTACGTTAACGTGTTTCGCAACGTCATGTCACGTAGCTTCAACTGGACGTGGAAGGGGCGGACAAACATCTCTCCCTCTTATTGCTTCGAGGTGTAGTCGCCCCTCCTCATTCTGCTTTTTTCATTAGTAAGCTTAACGGGAACGAGCTAAAGGAAAGCCCGGATAGATCTCTTTCCGCATATCTGATATTGGTCTAGATTTTCAAAATTGTTATTGTAGGTACAGCCCCGCAATCAATTGCTAGAGTAGATGGGAGACAATTTTTTGAACAGCAGCTCACACTTTCACCTTCTTACCTCTTTACATCAACATAGTCATTAAACATGAAACATAAAAATAGGAAAAAAATGAAAACTAAATAGTAAAGAATAAATGAAAAATATTATCTTCACTGAAAGGGGGGGGGACCAGGAGTGGGAAAGAGCATAAGACCGGGCAGGCCAAAGGGGTGCAGGAGGAAAAGGAGACGAGACAAAAGGGAAAAACAAAAGGAAGGGAAAAGAGAAGGCCAATGGCCAGTAGTGATATGGAGTATATAGGGGAAGGAGCTAAGTACAGGAAGGGAAGGGGTGGGGGGAAGGAGGGGGGGGCAGGGAAATTTGGGAGAAAAGGAGGGGGGAAAAAAGGGAAGAGGGGTGGGGGCAGGAAGGAAGAGAAAGATTGGAAACCTGGGCAATGTAAAAGCCAAAGTGAACAGATTTCATTGGTCCAAAAATGGTTGCATATTCAATTCAGTGTTCATACCCAGGGGCGCGAGGGACTTCAAGGTATATATCCACCACTTTTCCTTTTGTAGCAGGATACGATTGAAGTCCCCCTCCTTGCTGGTAACTTTAGGGTATAAATACCCTTCACCTTAAGTCCATCAGTTTTACCCTGATGGTATTGTACGAAGTGTTTAGCCACCGGTCTTTCCTCCCTTTTCTCCTTTTTCTCCACAACTTTCTCCTTCTCCTTTTTAATGTCTCTCAGATGTTCCCCTATCCTAACCTTGAGAGCTCTCTTGGTCTTACCGACGTATATTTTTGGACAGGGACAAGTGATTATATACACCACTTTAGTGGTAGAACAGTTGATCAGGTCCCTAATCTCATATTCCTTTTGCCCCATAGTGTCCATAAATACATCGGTCCTATCCACGAAGGGACACACTTGGCACTTTGTGTGAGGGACCATCCCCTTACACCATGGATACTCAGACAACCAGGTAGAATCCTGTTGTCTGGTGAACTCTGAGTGGATAAGAATATCCCCCACGTTCTTCGATCTACGCGCCACCATTTTGGGTGCATCGCCCACAATGCTCGCCAGACTTTTGTTGTTCGTTAAGATGCTCCAATGTTTCTCTAGGATTTTGCGCACGGAGTCCCATTGGGCACCGTATGCAGTAATCAGTCTTACTGGGCTTGGTTCTGTTGTCTTTTGTACCTTTGTATTGTGATCCATAAGGAGCAAGCTTTCTCTACTTCGTGCCGCAGCCCTACGTTTGGCATTTCGGATCTGTCTATGAGAATATCCTCTTTCCCGGAATCTCATATACAGATCTTTGGACTCCCTCTGTAAGTCAGTGGTGTTAGAACAATTGCATTTTATTCTCATGAATTGTCCTGTAGGAATTCCATCCTTTAGCCAAGGGGGATGATGACTGTTTGCCTACAGCAAGGTGTTCGCTGCCGTTTCCTTCCGGTAAGTGCATGTACTGATCTTCCCATTCTCCAACCTAATCGTTAGGTCCAAGAATGACAATTGAGATTGGTCATACATGTAGGTCAGGCGTATATTACGCTCATTGATGTTAAGTTGGTCAATAAATTCATGAAGAGTATCAATGTCGCCTGTCCACACAACCAACACGTCATCAATGTACCTCAGCCAGGTGTGTACATGGCCGAGGTACATTGGATAGCACAAAACTTCCTCCTCTTCCCAGCTGCGCAGATGGAGGCCTGCGTATGCAGGTGCCCATGCTGCCCCATTTCATTTTGGGGACCAAACTGTGGGAAGCTTCTATCTAGGGAGCCCTTGACTGCTGCAATTCCACATTCATGAATAGACGTGTATAGTGATTCGACGTCTATGCTGACCAGCCATGCCTCCCCTTCTATTTCTAGGTCGGCAATCTTGGCCAGCACATGGCACGTGTCTTGCACATATGACCTGAGCTCCCCCACCATCTCTTTTAGGAGGGAGTCCAGATACTTCCCGATCTTGTCCAGGGGCCCGCGAATTGCAGAGACAATTGGCCTCCCGGGTGGCTTTTCAAGGGACTTATGCACCTTGGGGATGCAGTAGAAGGTAGGGACATTAAAATCATCTACGGACAAATGTTCATATTCTCGTTTTGTCAACAGTCCCGCCTCCACTGCATCATCCAGTTTGTTATTTAATTCCCGTACCACCCTGGGGAAGGGGTCACCATCAAGATTGTGATACGTGTTGGTGTCCCCCAAAAGGCGTTTGACCTCAGCTTCATAATTGGGGTTGTCCATTAGGACGACATTGCCCCCCTTGTCACTTCTTTTTATTATGATGTGTTTGGCTTCTTTTAATTCTTTTAATGCTTGACGTTCATACATACACAACATACACGTCCATTCCGCATGAATGTGGAATTGCAGCAGTCGAGGGCTCCCTAGATAGAAGCTTCCCACAGTTTGGTCCCCAAAATGAATTTCTTATTGAACGTTTGCAATTTGCCCTCAACAATAACTTCTTCCAGTTTGCCTCACGGTTTTACCAACAAATTAAAGGCACCTCGATGGGGGCAGCATGGGCGCCTGCATACGCATGCCTCCACCTGGGCAGCTGGGAAGAGGAGGACGTTTTCTGCCGTCCAATATACCTCGGCCATGTGCACACCTGGCTGAGGTATATTGATGACGTGCTGGTTGTGTGGACAGGCGACATTGATACTCTTCATGAATTTATTGACCAACTTAACATCAATGAGCGTAATATAGGCCTGACCTACATGTACAACTGATCTCAATTGTCATTCTTGGACCTAACAATGAGGTTGGAGAATGGGAAGATCAGTACATGCACTTACTGGAAGGAAACGACAGCGAACACCTTGCTGCAGGCTGACAGCCATCATCTCCCTTGGCTAAAGGATGGAATCCCTACAGGACAATTCATGAGAATAAAACACAATTGTTCTAACACCACTGACTTACAGAGGGAGTCCAAAGATCTGTATGTGAGATTCTGGGAACGAGGATATTCTCATAGACAGATCCGAAATGCCAAACGTAGGGCTGCCGCACGAAGTAGAGAAAGCTTGCTCCTTATGGATCACAATACAAAGGTACAAAGGACAACGGAACCAGGTCCAGTAAGACTGATTACTGCATATGGTGGCTAATGGGACATTAGAAAAGAGAAGGAGAAAGTCATGGAGAAAAAGGAGAAAAGGAAGGAAAGACTGGTGGCTAAACACTTTGTACAGTACCACCAGGGTAAAACGGATGGACTTAAGGTGAAGGGTATTTATACCCTAAAGTTATGAGCAAGGAGGGGGGACTTCAATCATATCCTGCTACAAAAGGAAAAGTGGTGGATATATACCTTGAAGTCCCTCGCGCCCCTGGGTATGAACAATGAATTGAATATGCAACCATTTTTGGACCAATGAAATCTGTTCACTTTGGCTTTTACATTGCCCAGGTTTCCACTCTTTCTCTTCCTTCCTCCCCCTCCCCTCTCCCCTCTTCCTCCCCCCTCCTTTTCTCTCCCCTCCCCCTGCCCTTTCCCCCCCCTCCTGTTATTAACTCCTTCCCCTATATACTCCATGTCACTACTGGCCATTGGACCTCTCTTTTCCCTTCCTTTTGTTTTTCCCCTTTGTCTCGTTTCCTTTTCCTCTTGCACCCCCTTGGCCTGCCCGGTCTTATGCTCTTTCCCACTCTCGGTTCCCCCCCTTTCAGTGAAGATAATATTTTTCATTTATTCTTTACTATTTAGTTTGTCTTCATTTTTTTCCTATTTTTATGTTTCATGCTTAATGACTATGTTGATGTAAAGAGGTAAGAAGCTGAAAGTGTGAGCTGCTGTTCAAAAAATTGTCTCCCATGTACTCTAGCAATTGATCGCTGGGCTGTACCTATGATAACAATTTTGAAAATCTAGACTAATATCATATATGTGGAAAGAGATCTATCCGGGCTTTCCTTTAGCTCGTTCCCGTTAAGCTTACTAATGAAAAAAGCAGAATGAGGAGGGGCGACTACACCTTGAAGCAATAAGAGGGAGAGATGTTTGTCCGCCCCTTCCACGTCCAGTTGAAGCTATGTGACATGACGTTGCGAAACGCATCAACGTAACCATGGTCTGCAGACGCCGTTACAGTGATCTCCCAATCCAAAGGGAGGCAGGGACTTTTTGAAAGAAAAAATCTAATCTATATAGATGAAGCTGCTACCAGTGAGGCTGTGACCTGCCTAATGATACTGCCACAGTGTGACCGAGTAATGAACTGAGTGTCAGCAAACACACTACACGGTACTTCCATTAACGCCCGTGGCTCAATCCTCCCGTGACAGACTGGGAGGCAACGGATCCTGCCGTTCTTATGCTCTTTCCCACTCTCGGTTCCCCCCCTTTCAGTGAAGATAATATTTTTCATTTATTCTTTACTATTTAGTTTTGTCTTCATTTTTTTCCTATTTTTATGTTTCATGCTTAATGACTATGTTGATGTAAAGAGGTAAGAAGGTGAAAGTGTGAGCTGCTGTTCAAAAAATTGTCTCCCATGTACTCTAGCAATTGATTGCTGGGCTGTACCTACGATAACAATTTTGAAAATCTAGACCAATATCATATATGTTGAAAGAGATCTATCCGGGCTTTCCTTTAGCTCGTTCCCGTTAAGCTTACTAATGAAAAAAGCAGAATGAGGAGGGGCGACTACACCTTGAAGCAATAAGAGGGAGAGATGTTTGTCCGCCCCTTCCATGTCCAGTTGAAGCTATGTGACATGACGTTGCGAAACGCATCAACGTAACCACGGTCTGCAGACGCCGTTACAGTGATCTCCCAATCCAAAGGGAGGCAGGGACTTTTTGAAAGAAAAAATCTAATCTATATAGATGAAGCTGCTACCAGTGAGGCTGTGACCAGCGTAATGATACTGCCACAGTGTGACCGAGTAATGAACTGAGTGTCAGCAAACACACTACACAGTACTTCCATTAATGCCCGTGGCTCAATCCTCCCGTGACAGACTGGGAGGCAACGGATCTGATTTGCCGCTGTGGAAGTGCAGGAGATCTCGGCCAGCATTCCGATACTAGGAAAGAAGGCGGTGACGTAACAAAAACTACCACACATCAAACTTGCATTTTGGCACAGATCCCTTGCAATATATGATTTGCACGGCCTGGGGATGAATGTAGATCCCGGGTTAGCCTACTGTGATGGACACTGAGCCATTGTTAGCTGTGTTTCATTGATGGCTAAAGGCATATTTAAATTAATTAAATTGGAGCATGCACATGCAATTATATGACTTGAATCTCTTTCATCCCATTCAGTAAGAACTATTCACCAGTATTTTTTGGAGACTCTACAGACAGGCAACCCCTTGTTTAGCAGCAACTCTTTGGCAGCATCACATCCATTAGTCTTTCCGCCACCCCGGGGGCCACGCATGCATAGTTTCCCTCTGTAGATACCTGCATTGGTTTTTTACCCCCCTATTGGCGTTTTGCCTGCAGAGTTTCTATGCATCCATGGTAATTTAGGCACCTGCACCGTATTTGTTATCTGTATGTTATTTTTTGTCTATTGTCTGTGTATCTGTTCCAAGGGCATACCACATGCCTTGTTACATCTGGTATGCCTTTTTTATTGTTGTTTGTAGGACCAGCTTCATGCAGCTTCCTTGTTGAAGCAAATTGTATTACTTTTGTAGTTTTTGATATACCAATAAATTTTGAATTCATTTTTTACTCACTCTTCTATTATTGCCCACTATATCCACAGTAGCTGTCTTTTTTTTCCCAGGGAGGTCCCCTCTCTTGTGATCTTCCTTGGAATTAATTTTCTTGTATGCTGTTTTTTGGCTACGGATATAGCCTCTTAATTTGAGGAGTGGCACCGGGTGAGAAATTACCACTGCATAGGTGGCACGAGGTGTAAAGGTGGCCGCCCTTTTGGTTTTTCACAACTTCTACAACCAATACCCAATGAAGAGAGGCCTTGGACCCACCTGTCCATGGATTTCATTGTGGAGTTACCGAACCCTCAAGGTAACACAGTTATCCTTATGGTGGTTGATCGGTTCTAGAAGATGTGTCATTGTATTCCAATGAGAAGAAGTTGCCCACATCTAAGGAACTGGCTTCCATTTTTGCTCGGGAGATCTTTCGCTTACATGGACTACCCAAGGTGATCGTCTCAGACAGAGGTAGTCAGTTTGTGTCCCGGTTCTGGTGAGCCTTTTGTGCACAGTTGGGAATTCAGCTTTCTTTCTCCTCTGCGTATCACCCACAGTCTAATGGGGCTGCAGAATGAGCCAACCAGTCCTTGGAGCAGTTTCTACATATTTATATATTTCTGACCATCATAACAACTGGTCAGACCTCTTACCTTGGGCAGAGTTTGCTCACAATAGTGCCTTGAATTCTGCTTTCCGATTGTCCCCATTTATGGCAAACTATGGTTTCCAACCTTTCATGCTGCCTGACTCATTTGTTCCGCAGAGCATCCCTGCATTAGAGGAACATCTCCGTGGTCTTCGTTCCACTTGGGCACAAGTGCAGGAGGCTTTGCGACATGCCAATGATAGGCACAGACTCCATGCTGACTGCAGACGCCTGCGTGTGCCTTCCGCTTTCATCTTGCAACCTCAGACTCGATGTTCCCTCACTGAAGTTGGCACCTCAGTTTATTGTGCCTTTCCACATTCTCCGTAGGATTCACCCAGTGGCTTACGCTTTAGACCTTCCTTCTAATATGGGTATCTAAAATGTATTCCATGTCTCCTTATTAAAACCTTTGGTCTGCAACCGCTTTACCACCTCAGTGCACATCCTCACCCAGTACAGGTTGAGAACCATGAGGAGTATGAAGTACAGTCCATTGTTGACTCCTGTAGGTGCCGTGGGTGCATACAGTACCTGGTGCATTGGAAAGGGTACGGTCCGGAGGACGTACATGGCCCTGTCCTCCATGCTTTCCATAGATGTTTTTCCCTCTGAGGGGGAGGGGTCATTGAGGAGGGGGTACTGTCAGGGCTGGGCTCAGCCCTTCCTTCTCAGAGCAGGCCACTCAGCTGTCGGTTAATTGCCAGCTCCAATCTTTTCCACAGTGACTCACCTGATGATGATATCCTGTTCGTCAGTCCTAAGCTGTTCAGTTCAGTCCCTCTCTATCCTCGCCTTGGTCAACACATCTAGAGACTCTCTCCTGTGTACCTATTGAAGACTTGTTTGGCTGACATCCCTTCTGGTTCCTGGTCCCTGCTTGCTTTTCCACTATGCTGATTATCCGGTTTCGTGATTTCCTGGCCTGTCCTGAAGTACGCAGATCTCTGGCTCCCTGATGTCCTGGCTTGTCTGACTATCCGTTCCGGTTACCGAACTCTGGCTATGATTTGACTACGTTGCTCTGTTTACCTTATTATTATTATTAGTATTATTATTATTATTATTATTAAACAAGTCTGATTTTTAACTGCACATCTGTCTCGATCTGATTCATGGTTTCTGACAGTAAGATAATTACTCTTGCAGTTCCAATTATACTTCAAACTCTGCATAAACAAAATCCTATATAAGATTATTCCACATTTTTAACATCGTATTGTGAAAACCCTTTGCATATGCAGAGATTAATGTCTAAATGTTAGGAAATTAAAATAAAAATGAGCACAAGAGACAGTACTTCCATTCTTACATTTAATGAGAAGTGTCCCTTGTGTTGGTGCTGGAAGTCCTAGTCGAAATCAGAAGTCCTCTGCCCCAGCCTCCATACTACCTGTAGGATGAGGGGGAGATGCTGTTGGAGTTATGAACAAGAAAGAGGCTCCCATTATCTCATCTAGAGTATGGTGGTCCCATCCCTTTCAATAGAAATAGAAATGTATGCCCCCTGTGTGGGTCTTTGAATGGACCACCAACTCCCAGATTATATAAAAAGAATCTTTAATATCATGGATTAAAATACAAATACAAAAGATCGCATATATGCAAAAATGCACGACATGTGCTACATAAAACAGACCAATATGTATTGCGAGATCACATACAATATAAATGCCCAAATGCCCGATGCGTTTCCGGTATCAGGTGTTTCCAATACCTTCTTCAGGGGCCAAGGGTTCAGAAAGTTTAGTGTTCAAAATACATTCTAGAATTGCAAAAAGACATTATCAGGTAAAACATAACAGTCAGAGTGTGTATATATATCATACATAGATAGCCTATATGATAAAAACAGATTATTGGCCACAAAGGCAGGAGATCATAGTAATCCGATAGGAGGTATATATATGTGTGATAACGCAGGGCAACAACGTATATCACAACTAGCAGAGAATAACACAACATACCTGGTGTAGTAATTCAGTGCCAGAGGTCCATATGGGGGACCAGTGAGTTTCTATTGACACTGCATACCTCACCGTTAGTGAGAATTGAAAATAATTAATGTGTTGTCTGAATGGGTGGCACCCGCATAGTCTGCATAATAAAGATAAAAATACATGTGGTGACTTAATTGATATCATAATGGAATAAAAATAAAAATTAAAAAAAAATTAGAAAAGGGCAGAATATACCCTTAGTGATAAAGAGGGTGTCAAGGTGATCAATCCAACAAGAAATAGAAAAAATAAATAGAAAAAATAATAAAGGCAAAAAGCGATGACAATGGAAAAACGTGCAGTCACCAAATGAGTAGCCCAGATGGAGGAAGATGGGGGGGGGGAATCAAAAAGCCCCCCCACTGCAGGGAAAGGCTGTATTCCTGACCCGAGGGAGGAACCTTGCCTACCTCTCAGAGAGTGCTCCAAATGTGAGCCATTGTGAGACAAGACCGGATGGTTCAGAAAAAGGCTCTGTTAAAGGGCTAAATAGCCCAGGGACCAATGTCCCAATCTTTCACCTTTCTGAAACCTATGCAAGGGCATAAGAAAAATTATCATGAGTTCCAAGCGGGGAACACATATATCAGAACAAATCTCCTGTGTATATAGAGCTACTTACAGGTCAAGTCCTCCTGCGTGGGTATCGAGTTAGTGGGTGAATGCCTAATCTTAAGATTCTCCATTGCCGTTTGTGACAGACCTAGCCGGGAAAGAGACTTTTGGAGGGGACTGTATGCTAGCCTCTTGCCGATCTATAGGGGGCCCTTGCATTTGGGGGAACGGTGCTCTTTGTGAGCTGTATGTCTGGGGACCCTGGATTTGCCATATTGGAATAGTGGCTGATTCATAATGCTGGGACAGATACTGTTAGGAGATGCTGATGTAAATTCCAACACCTGTCTGTCTATTGTCTGCTAAAATGTGTATTGTAAATAAGTCTACTATGGCATCTAAGAGTCATTAGATCCCCTTTGTTATTTGTGTTAATTAACTCTGCTATTGTGTGAAGAAGAGTCTATGTTGATTGTGATAACGTTGATTGGATTTTCTGAACTACAAGACGGCCAGTCTGGCCTAACGGTCATGTCTGAGTCATCTAGGCTGTCTAAAGGGATTAGTTAATTAGCTCATGTCAATTAGGTTAATTAGGTTAATTAGGTTACAGCTGTATTGTTAGAGTAATATGAGCAGGAGGATTGCACCTCCTCTTTTATTGTATAAATAAGACTATTCCTGTCAATAAATATAGATTCCTGTTTGAACTTACATACAGCCTGCCTGGTGTTTGTTCTGAGCTATCACAACTGGGTTAGAATGGCACATAGCTGAAGTTCTAATCCCGGAGCATTGGATGACCGAGCAATCAGATGGTGCGATCTGCAATTTGATTCTATAGTAGCAGAGGAGTGTCGGGAGAGTGGAACTGAGCGAGCAAGGGGGTCGTTACACCGTTTAAATAGGCTGATGATTAGACGCCGGCGCATACGCACAACCGCCTATGAAGTTAGTAAGGGAACGGAACAGGTTGCCAGGCGGACGTGCTTACGTCATTTCTACGTCAAGCTGTGAAATGAATGGGGAGTGACATCACCCATAGCGTTACTATGGGGCTTCTATTGTTGGCTGCCTGTTCTGCACCCGCCTACACAGAGAAGCCACCGCTGACAGCTCAGCGTGGGACCAGACCAGAGCGGCTTATGAAAAGATATGTATAACGATTTCTTCTTTATATACTGTAGGTTAGTCTTAGATTATGGATGCCAATAGATTGAGATATTTTAGTATTAGGGTGAACTTCTACTTTAAGAATCAAGAAGACCAGTTCCAGTTTCTAAAAAGAATATGAGTGTCTGCATGTTTACTGCATTTTGCCTTACTCTGGATCTATTGTGTACATTCACTAACAGACCTGTTGTCAGAAACAAGTTAATTTTGCCTGTATAAAAAAACATTACCACTTGACCTCTGAAAGATTTACCACCCTTCATGACCAGGTCATTTTTGTGATATGGCACTGAGTTACTTTACCCGACAATTGAATCGTCATGCAGCGCTTTACCCAAATAAAATTGATGTCCTTTTTCCCCACAAATAGAGCTTACTTTTGGTGGTATTTGATCACCACTGTGTTTTTATTTTTTTCACTATAAACAAAAAAAGACAGACAATTAAAAAAACAAAACAAAAAAAAACTATTTTTAAATTTCTGCTATAAAAATCTATCCAATAAAAAATGAAAAAATCGAATTTCTTCATAAATTTAGGCCAATATGTATTCTGCTACATATATTTGATAAAAAATCCCAATAAGCATATATTGATTGGTTTGCACAAAAGTTATAGCGTCTACAAACTATGGGATATTTTTATTTATTTATTTCTTACTAGTAATGCCAGCAATCAGTGACCTATAGTGGGACTTGATATTGTGGCAAACATTTTGTCACTAACACTTTTGACACTTTTTGAGGATCAGTGACACCAATACAGCGATCAGTTCTAAAAATATGCACTGTCACTGTACTAATGACACTGACTGGGAAGGGGTTACCATCTAGGGCAATCAAAGGGTTAACTGTGGGCCTAGCCAGTGTTTTACTATACTGTGTGAGGTGCTTTTACTAGGGACACAAATTCTATCCCTTCCCTCCTGTCAGAACAACAATCTGCCTTTTTTACATAGGCAGATCGCAGTTCTGTGTCTCTGCCTGATGATCGGCGATTGCCGGAGGACATTGATTATCCGACACCGCTGATCGGCTTCTGCTGTGTGTAATCACAGTGGAAGCGAGCCGGCGGCCGCATGCATGCGCACTCTCTACCCAGAAGTGTCGGACCACGTATATATACATGATCCAATGCACAGGTGCCACCCTGTAGCAGTAAAACTGCTATAGGGCGGACCTGAAGCAGTTTAATGCCCTGTAGACACGATCGGACATTGATCGGACATTCCGACAACAAAATCCATTGTTTTTTTCCGATGGATGTTGGCTCAAACTTGTCTTGCATACACACGGTCGCACAAAGTTGTCGGAATTTCCAAACGTCAAGAACTCGGTGACGTACACCACGTACAACAAGTCTATAAAAGGGCAGTTCAATACCGAGCGCGGCACCCTTTGGGCTCCTTTTGCTAATATCGTGTTAGTAAAAGTTTGGTGAGAGACGATTCGCGCTTTTTCAGACTCGTGGTTTTCAGTTCGATTTTCTGCTGTTCAGTTTGTGCTTGTGGGTTTGTATCTGGTCTTCAGTGCATGCAGTGAGTTCCCATTGATTTATCAATGTGTTCTTGTCCGTTCGTTACTGATTTTCAGGTCACTCTTCACAGGCCTTGCTGTTCTTCAGTGCGTTCTGTTACTTCGTTCTGACCAGCCGACCGTTTTCTAGCCATGTTGCATGTACGTACTCATCGTAGAGTTCGTGCTGTGCGGGAGCTTGGTGTTGGGGTTCTTTGACACAAGCCCAGTCCATGAACAGGGCGAGGAGGAGTTTATGGACCAAGAATCGGTTGCTCCAGCATGACCAATTCTGTCACATGCCTTTGCTCCGTGAGATCCGTGAGAATAATCCTGACAATTTCAGGAACTCTCTCAGGATGACGGACCCCGTTTTTCACGTTTGTTGTTGATACCTGCATGAGGCAAGCCATCACTGCAGAGCAGAGGCTAGTCGCCACCCTGCGGTACTTGACGACGGGGAGAAGCCTGCAGGACCTCAAGTTCTCGACAAGCATCTCCCCCCAGGCTCTGCGGATCATTATCACAGAGACCTGTTCTGCCATCAATCCAGGTCCTGCCGAAGGACTATATTAAGGTAAGATTTTTATCCTTTAACATCACATTTTATTGTATTTAATGTTTGCTAATGTATTGTATTTCTTTCCTTATTCCCTAATTACCATGATTGTAATATGCTGTGAATGTTCCCTTTGTCCTCATGCATGCTGGATTTTTTAAATTTTTTAATTTTTTTTGTCCTTCATGCATATTTGCCTTCACTTACCTCCCCAGCACGCTCTCCTGGGCCTATATCCACCTTGTCTAGTCACTTAACAATGTATTTTGTCACCTCCATAGTAGTGCTTTACCCTAAACACCCCCTAAATAAGTGGAAATGTTATTTGTGATTTAAATGCAGGCAGAGTGCCAGAGGCTTTTTTTTTGGATCCCAAAATCATTTGGAACCCTCCCTCCACCCCAACTGCTAAGTCAGCTGATACCAATCCTCTATCTGCTGACTTTGCCAAACCCATACACACTATACCCACCTCTTTTGTGGTCAGCTTTATGGATGAATTCCCCAAAGCATGTAGTGCAAGGGCCTACCTGAATACTTTCAAATGGTAATGTTTAAAGTTTTTGTATCCTATTATTATCTTGATAGGTAATAGCAGAATGTAAAAATGTGCTAAAATGTGTACAGTGTGTATTTATATCTTTGTATTATGACACTTCTTACCTGTCCAGTGGGCTGCCAATAGTTTAAGTAAGGAGGGGCTGGCCAAAGTAATACACATTATTTAGGCATTCATCTCTCAATGAAGTGGAGAGAGTTACCTGTCCAAAACATCTCCCCCCCTAAAATTTTAAAAATGGGCCATCAGAGGGGGGGGGTAATCTGATAGGTGGACCTTATACCTTTGTCTTTAAATACTTCCTAAAATAAATGTTATACTGATGTTGGCCAAGAATATTTGTGTCTAATCTGCTTTCAATGTTTATGTGCAAAATGAATAATTTTTTTTTCTTGTTTGACTCCACAGTTTCCTTCAACTCACAGGAATGGCAGACTGTGGCCCCCCACTTTGCCCTGCGGTGGGACTTTCCCAACTGCATAGGGGCAATTGATGGGAAACACGTCCACATCGTCCCACCCCCCAACTCGGGGTCATACTATTATAATTACAAGGGGTTCAATAGTATTGTGATGTTGGAGGTGGTGTCGGCTACTTACGAGTTCCTGTATGTGGACGTGGCGAAGAATGGCTGGATGTCAGATAGTGGAGTCATCGCCCAGACTGAGTTCTACAGGCGTCTCCAGAATGGCAGCTTGGGCTTGCCACCTCCAGAAGACAATGCGGAAGGTCTCCCATTTGTCTTCGCTGCAGATGAAGCGTTTGCGCTGGGGGACCATCTTTTGCAGCCATTCCCTATGAGGACCCTCACCCCGGACCAGAGGGTTTTTAATTACCAGCTGGCCAGAGCCAGAAGAGTGGCGGAGAACATGTTTGGAATAATGGCCAGCCGGTTCCGCCTATTTCTTAAACCGATAGACATGGTGGAACATAAACTCAATCACATCATCCTGTGTTGCTGTGTTCTCCACAACTTTTTAAGGAGAAATTATTTGAACTATGCTGGCTCAGTTGGGCCTGAGGCCGGAATTAATATCAATGAACCAATCCTGACAGCGCTTGAAGCTGGCCGTCCTGGCTTGACCCCCCCAGAGTACCCGCGAGGTCCGTATAAGATACATGGAATACTTTGCGGGTAGGGGGGCCATCGATATGCCAGACAATGTCTGAGACATTTTTTTAATAAAAATATATTTGAAACTGAACAAATTTTTGCTTTGATTTACTGCTTGGCTTTCTTTTAGCTATCTCCTCGGTTATCTTTTATTAATGT
This sequence comes from Aquarana catesbeiana, assembly GCF_042186555.1. NCBI lineage: Eukaryota > Metazoa > Chordata > Amphibia > Anura > Ranidae > Aquarana > Aquarana catesbeiana. Next base: position 325,791,999 of record NC_133329.1, on the reverse strand, counting down.
TCTAATTTTTTGGCCTTTTTCTTCAACAGTGCAAACTAAATTTTGTTGACACATGAGGTGACAATCTCTTCTTCGGCTAACTATTATTATTATGTTGTGGGTCTGCTACACACGCACCTTGTTTTTTTTGTTAATGTATGTAATGCATTACTGACAAAAATATTAATAATTTTCAACACCATGACCGAAATTTGGGGAGTCCTGAAAATGGTGTGATTGTGTAAAATTAGAAAGCACTGTGGGTGTTATTTACTAAAGGAAAATACACTTTGCACTACAAGTGCACTTGAGACAGCACTGAAACTGCACTTGTAGTGAAAAGTGGAGTTGCCTTTAGTAAATAACCCCCATTGTCAACTTTACTCCAAAAACTGCTTTTGAGCATTGAAAGAAGAAGCCACACATTGTTGATTATCAATCTTTTTAATCAAAGCATAATCACATGTGCGATTCTAAAAGGGTTTTTGAACAAACCAACATGTTTGTTAACATTTTCTTAGGTCACATTAAAAGTAGAAATTGCCTTTTAAGGTAAAACAGGCATGTTTAAAACCATAAAAAATACACACACTCTGGAACTTACACAACATCTGGAACTTATGATATTGCGTTCATTTTGAAGATGCACACAAATTGCCTAATGTCAACATGTGCTAGCTGCCATCATGGGGGATCAAGGGACGTGTTTTGGGGGTGCAACCCCTTCCTCTCAGCTACTTTATTATTGAGGAAGGGGTTTCACCCACAAAACGCGTACATTGATCTCCCATGATGGCAGATAGTACATGTTGACACACTGTGTGCATCTTCAAAATTTGACTTCTATAATATGTCAAAAATTAGTCATTAAAACAAAAATAAACCTGCAATAAGTTAGTTACTTAGTTATTTCTGGGTGTTTTATAGTCTCCCTAAAACATCAATGAAGTTCTTCATTTTGTTTTGAACATCATTGATGTTTTTCTTTAGGGTTTCTAAATCCCTATTACACCCCATTATCTCCCCGAAGAGGATCTGGGCACTTTCACTTGTGAAATGACATTCCTCTTCCACAACATCATGATCACCTAAAACAAAAACAAAAAAAACACACCATGTATTATAAATATGCAGGCATCCATCTCTTACCTGAGGCTGTGGTTGCAGACACTCACCTGTTGTGGTGACAAGTTCTATAACGTCTCCCTCCTCCTCCTCTGGTTGGGTTTGGGGGATTTCTCCTTCTTCCTGAGGTGGGGGGGTTCCTGGTCCTCTGATGAGTGGTGTCCTCCGAGTCTTTTCTCTCCTATGTGAAAAAAAATAGGTATACTTAGCACACAGATATTTGAGGCCAGAAATAGAAATATGAAACATTGTTTGGAAGTGGGGTACAATTGTCTGTTTTGGCAGAGTTCCAAGTTGAAGAAATATTTTTGTCCTTTGTCAAGCTTGAATACTTACCTGTTTTGTGCAAGCTTCACAGATGGAGACACCCCTATAGTATCCACTGGGGCACCTGTGTGGGCCCCCTAATAAAAAGGGTGTTCTTGTGTCCCACACTACTGCTCCAGCGTCCAGATGTGTAAACAGCTGCTGAATGTCCTCTCCTTACACAGAATCTAGTTTGCATTTCATTCTAGTTACAAACCCATCTAGCCATCAAACTTATTTTAAGAGAAGTAGGCCAGAAAAAATGTATTGAACTGCATCTGGCCAAAACATGATGTTTTGTTGACCGAACGAACAATGTTTCCTACGAACGAATAATGTGTCCATGAACATGAAAGTTGCCATTTTAAACTGTACAACAGTAAAGAAAAGCACATGGAGCAGCACGGACATAATAAAAATAAAGAATAGGAACACAGGACAACTACTTACTTTTTTGCAGCACTCTCCTGATCCTTCTATACTGATCGTGCTCCATGATTTTAAGGTCCAACCACCAATTCCTCAGTTGATCCTTGGATCGCCGTACCCCAAAATTCTTCTGCAGACTCTTCACAACTTTCGCCATGATCTTGGCCTTTCTGACATTTGGGTTTGGGTAAGGTCCATACTTTCCATCATAGTCGGCCCTCTTCAATATGTCGACCATCTCCACCATCTCTACAAAGGCCATATTTGAGGCCTTAAATTTTCTCTGGGATCGTGACGTTTCTGGCTCCGGGCTTTCCTCCTCCTCCTCCTCCTCGTTGATGCTATTATAAAAAAACAACAGGAGATCAGGATTTAAAAAACTAAAAAAAAATAATACAAAATCTAAAAACATAAAAATTTTTTTTTTTTCGGGAGATGTGACAAATAAAAATATTTGTAGCGCTGGTAGATTTGCGATCTACCATATGTTAGGTAAATTTAGTAACTTGTTCGTTAAATAGGTTAAGTTTGCCTCTGTTCCAGCTTGGCTGACATTGTGTGTGTTTCCAGGCTGACCGGTGGGTGTCGCTGTTATCACTGGTCAGTGTTGGAAAGGCAACGTGTCGAAGTATATGGATGCTCTTCTGTCCCGGAGACAACTCGGTGGAGGTGGTCCTCCGAGTTGCATTCTGGACGAGGGTATTTATGGGACAGACGCCATATTTTGGGTTTTTTTACAGCCCCCTGCTGGCCCTCCTGGCCGACAGGTATGCGTTAGAGAAGCAATCTCGTGGTCCTCCGGTCCAGAGGCCCACACCGCTGCGGCGCAGGGGTGGGCCCAGAAGCTTGTCTGGGGCCTACCACAGCAGCCGAGAAATGGTCCTGAGCTGTCTATCCAAAGGGAGGAAGCTGGACAACCAAGGAGATCCTAGGGGAGGACCCATCATGGAAGGATCACGCAGCGTGCTGGTCTGGAGAGGGGCCTGGTGACTCGGTTGGAGGACGTATCCTAAAAGTAACTATACAGCATAGTGTTGCCGGGTTGGCTTAAAGGTTCAAGCACTGTGACTGACGTTCATTGCAGAAAATCAATATGTCCTGTGGCAGAGGATCGTACCGGTTTATCCCCAAACAAGTCTGTGGCAGAGACTTTTGTTCGTGCTACATACTGGCTGCTAGGCAAGTGAGAGAGGCCTATCCGGGCGAGCAAGGAGTTTGTCCCACGAGGGGAGTGCATTCTATTATAATATTCAAATTCTACCAGGACACTTGTCAAGAACCTTACAAGAAGATATTTGAGTTTCTTCTGCAGTTTCCGTTCTGCCTCTTTCCTGCTATTTCCTTAGTAAATTGTTCAATAAAGCATTTTAAACATACTCAAGTGTTGGTGCGTGTATCGTCCAGAGGTAAACTCAACGGAACCCCTGGACCCGGTGCCGGTAAAACAGAGGGAAGGAGAATGAAGGTGACAGGCCCGCTTAAACCAGCAGCTCCACTGAGAGTTATTGCTACATGTGGGGGCTCGTCCGGGTTTTGTTGACCGTCAATTCTCGCAACCCAGGGAGGTGTTTTACCGGGAGTTTACGGAGAGAGCTGGACTTTGAAAAAATCCTTCAGGAAGAGAAAAGGTTAAACTGCAGGACTTTATTTCTGAATGCGTAGACCGCGGGCGCCAGTGAAGGCCCCGGAGCTACGTGACCAGGAGAACAAGTGGGAGGAGCCTACCCTACTTGCTACCGCGTGGGACGCGTGCATGTGTTTGGCGCCAGAGGAGAGGAAAGGCCTCGTGATCGTGCTGAGAAGATCAGAGTGTGGCCATGTCTTCTCTGGCGATGCAGCCAGTCATGGGACCGAGAATGTTCCCTACAAGCACCGTGATGAATACTGTGCTATCTGGAACTCTGCTTACGGATACTGGAGTTCGTTTGAAGCCGCAGGGGAGGGTTGTCCTGTATACCTCAGGAGATATTGAGGGACTGGGCATGATCTGTCACCGATGTGAAGGATTGGCCGTACATTTACGTCCGTTTGGTCGATGTCCGCAATGTAGAGAGTACTTGTTTGTGGTGGAGCAACCTACCACATCGCCCCGTGCTTGACGGATGGATTGGGCAACAGGTATCGCCACAGTAAAAGCTGCTACTACTACAGAGAGAGAACGACAGGCCACCACTTTGCCTGTTGTTGCTGACAATGTTCCAGAAAGAGACACTGCTGCTGTCGTCTCGTCAGGGGACATTACTTTGATTTCTGCGTCCACTACACCTACTCCTGTTGTACCTACTCAAAGGAAGGTGGGATATGTGAAGGCTTCCCACGGCCGTGGTCGAGGTCTACCCCAGAGGTTACCTGAACCGGAGCTACCAGAGTCCACGTCAGGAACGGGGAAAGCCACTGATGGGGAATGTATCTGGGACTGTGAGTAAATATCTACCAGTAGAAGAGTTGGGAGACTCGGAATTAGAGTTCATGTCGGATCTTTCCGGGGATGATGACCTATTTGAGACTATGTCACAAGAGCTGTTATAGGGCGTACACACGGTCGGACTTTGTTCGGACATTCCGACAACAAAATCCTAGGATTTTTTCCGACGGATGTTGGCTCAAACTTGTTTTGCATACACACGGTCACACAAAGTTGTCGGAAAATCCGATCGTTCTGAACGCGGTGACGTAAAACACGTACGTCGGGACTATAAACGGGGCAGTGGCCAATAGCTTTCATCTCTTTATTTATTCTGAGCATGCGTGGCACTTTGTCCGTCGGATTTTGTTGTCGGAAAATTTTATCTCCTGCTGTCCAACTTTGTGTGTCGGAAAATCCGATGGAAAACGTCCGATGGAGCCCACACACGGTCGGAATTTCCGACAACACGCTCCGATCGGACATTTTCCATCGGAAAATCCGACCGTGTGTACGGGGCATTATGGTCACAAAGTGAAGATGTTGCTTCTGCTATGACTTTCCCTGAATGGACAGCCCTGAGTTCTGGGAAAACGTCACCCTGTGTGGAGCCACACAGTAATGTTACCGGGACTTTGCCAAAAGTTGTTAATCCACTACAGACACCGGCTGGGTCTATGGTGAGCAAATCATTGGATTCTTGTGTACCGCCTGGTATGGGGAGAGACAGATCTTTGCCCGAACTTGCACGTTTGCAGAGGATGTTAAACAAGCATGTTGCTGCCGAGTATGGTTTGGAGTTCCCCTATGTGCCCCAGGACATAATGCAGGTGATTGAAACTAATCGGGAACTTTGGTACAGTGAAGCTGTTTGGGACTATTTGTCTGTGCGTAAGCCTTTCCAAAAGACTGAATGTTCTGCTAAGATGGATGAACGTTTTAGTGGATGTTTCATGCACTGGAACTTCGGTCGGCACATCTATGCTGACAAGGTGGTTATCTGCAGGCCCGGAAAAGATGATGTTGTTTATTTCATTACCACCGTGGATAAAACGGGAAAACCACTGACATTGCCAGATCCCCGGTTTTATTGGTAATTCTGGACAAAAGAACTTTGCAAGTAGTTAGCAAGTTAGTGTCAGTGTAAAGAAATCTGCGTGGTCAAGATTTACATATTCTGCTCAGTATTTTAAATCCAAGGACTTCTTTTTGCTAGCCGGATTTATTTTTTTTCTTTATTTGAAGAGATCATAGTGCAGGGATGGACTCCTTAAGTTTATTCCGTTATGGATAAAAGGAAGAGAGGCTCATTTTCTCTAAAAATGAGGCTTTGCTCCTAATATTGTACAGTATATATATGTGTGTGTTTAATAAGTTTTCCTTTTCAGGAATTATAGGATCTCCTATCAAGCTGGGAGGCTTTTCAGCTAAGATAGATAGTGAGGTTATGCACAATCGTAGGATGGTTTTGTTTGCGGATGTGAACATAATGTGTATTAGATGTAAGTCTTCTAGTATCTTTCCACTGTTTTTCCTCTCTCTTTGTCTATCAAAGTTATAAGAAACTCAAATACTTACTCCCATGCTTGGGAGTTACCGTTACTGTTTTTGGACAGACGTTGGGGACAACGTCTACTGTAGTGGGGGGAGTATGTAGCGCTGGTAGTTTTGCGATCTACCATATGTTAGGTAAATTTAGTAACTTGTTTGTTAAATAGGTTAAGTTTGCCTCTGTTCCAGCTTGGCTGACGTTGTGTGTGTTTCCAGGCTGACCGGTGGGTGTCGCTGTTATCACTGGTCAGTGTTGGAAAGACAACGTGTCGAAGCATATGGATGCTCTTCTGTCCCGGAGACAACTCGGTGGAGGTGGTCCTCCGAGTTGCATTCTGGGCGAGGGTATTTATGGGACAGACGCCATATTTTGGGGTTTTTTACAGCCACCTGCTGGCCCTCCTGGCCGACAGGTATGCGTTAGAGAAGCAATCTTGTGGTCCTCAGGTCCGGAGGCCCACGCCGCTGCGGCGCAGGGGTGGGCCCAGAAGCTTGTCTGGGGCCTACCACAGCAGCCGAGGAATGGTCCTGAACTGTCTATCCAAAGGGAGGAAGCTGGACAACCAAGGAGATCCCAGGGGAGGACCCGTCATGGAAGGATCACGCAGCGTGCTGGTCTGGAGAGGGGCCTGGTGACTCGGTTGGAGGACGTATCCTAAAAGTAACTATACAGCATAGTGTTGCCGGGTTGGCTTAAAGGTTCAAGCACTGTGACTGACGGTCATTGCAGAAAACCAATACGTCCTGTGGCAGAGGATCGTACCGGTTTATCCCCAAACAAGTCTGTGGCAGAGACCTTTATTCGTGCTACGTACTGGCTGCTAGGCAAGTGAGAGAGGCCTATCCAGGCGAGCAAGGAGTGTGTCCCACAAGGGGAGCGCATTCTATTATAATACTCAAATTTTACCAGGACACGTGTCAAGAACCTTACAAGAAGATATTTGCGTTTCTTCTGCAGTTTCCCTTCTGCCTCTTTCCTGCTATTTCCTTAGTAAATTGTTCAATAAAGCATTGAAAACATACTCAAGTGTTGGTGCGTGTATCGTCCAGAGGTAAACTCAACGGAACCCCTAGACCCGGTGCCGGTAAGACAGAGGGTAGGAGAGAGGCCCGCTTAAACCAGCAGCTCCACCGAGTTATTGCTACATATATACATATTCATGAAATCTAGATAAATAATAAAGAAAGAAGTTTGTGAGAACTCTGTGTGAATATGAGCAGCAAAACAACTAGCCTGCTCTCAAACTTTGTGTGTCGGAAATTCCGATGGAAAAAGTCTGGTGGACCCGACACACGGTCGGAAATTTCCGACAACAAGCTCTGTTTGCATATTTTCCGTCGGAAAATCCGATCGTGTGTACAGGGCATAAGTGTATCTATACCCGAAAACAAAAATGTAATATATTACAACTTTCCAGTCCTTAGATGTTGTACAGTGCCTTCAAAAAGTATTCATACCCCTTGAAATTTTCCACATTTTGTAATGTTACAACCAAAAACGTAAATGTATTTTATTGAGATTTTATGTGATAGATCAACACAAAGTGATACATAATTGTGAAGTGAAAGGAAAATGTTAAATGGCTTTCAAATTTTTTTACAAATAAATATGTAAAAAGTGTGGCATGCATTTGTATTCAGCCCCCCTGAGTCAATACTTTGTAGAACCACCTTTCGCTGCAATTACAGCTGCATGTCTTTTTGCGGATGTCTCTACCAGCTTTGTACATCTAGAGAGTGACATTTTGCCCATTTTTTTTTTGCCAAATAGCTCAAGCTTTGTCAGATTGGATGGAGAGCATCTGTGAACAGTAATTTTCAAGTCTTGCCACAGATTCTCAATTGGATTTAGGTCTGGACTTTGACTTGGCCATTCGAACACATGAATTTGCTTTGATCTAAACCATTGCATTGTAGCTCTGGCTGTATGTTTAGGGTCATTGTCCTGCTGGAAGGTGAACCACCCCAGTCTCAAGTCTTTTGCAGACTCTAACAGGTTTTCTTCTAAGGTTGCCCTGTATTTGGCTCCATCCATCTTCCCATCAACTCTGACCAGCTTCCCTGTCCCTGCTGAAGAAAAGTATCCCCACAACATGATGCTGCCACCACCATGTTTGACAGTGGAGATGGTGTGTTCAGGGTGATGTGCAGTGTTAGTTTTCTGCCACACATAGCATTTTGCTTTTAGGCCAAAAAGTTCCATTTTGGTCTCATCTGACCAGAGCACCTTCTTCCACATGTTTGCTGTGTCCCCCACATGGCTTCTCATAATCTGCAAATGGGACTTCTTATGGTTTTCTTTCAACAATGACTTTCTTCTTTCCACTCTTCCATAAAGGCCAGATTTGTGGAGTGCACGCTAATAGCTGTCCTGTGGACACATTCTCCCACTTGGGTCTCTTCAGCTCCTCCAGAGTTACCATGGGCCTCTTGGCTGCTTCTCTGATGAATACTCTCCTTGCCCAGCCTGTCAGATTAGGTGGACGGTCATGTCTAGGTTTGCAGTTGCGCCATACTCTTTCCATTTTCAAATGATGGATTGAACAGTGCTCTGTGAGATGTTGAAAGCTTGGGATATTTTTTTTATAACCTAACCCTGCTTTAAACTTCTCTACAACTTTATCCCTGACCTGTCTGGAGTGTTCCTTGGCCTTCATGATGCTGTTTGTTCACTAAGGTTCTCTAACAAACCTCTGAGGGTTTCACAGAACAACTGTATTTACACTGAGATTAAATTACACACAGGTGGACTCTATTTAACCATGAAAAAAAGAAAATTAAAACTGTGCTAAGGAATAAGTGATGCAAAAATAACGTGAACTTTTGACTGTGAAAAGCAGCAATTCAAAATATATGACACACATATACCAAATCAAAAATAAAAAAAAACACCTGAATCGCGCTAGTAAATAACCATGAAAATTATTTTGAAGTTGTCAATTAAGAGTATTATATATCCAAGACTGGATTGCTGAGGTGCATAAGGTCAGATGGGTATATATCTCTGTGATCGCTAATGATGTGATCTATAACAAAATTGAATACATAATGACAAAATAAAAAGTCTCTCAATAGATAATGTAAATTGTCCACCCGTGCAAAACAAAAAGAACAATATAAAAGTCCACACAAAGAAGGATCTTCAACTGTTGTGTAGCGAAAAATTTGTGATCCACCACCAATGTAGAAGGGTTTACTCCTTACCAGACATAGATGATCCCCCATTACAGAGGATCATGGAAGACATGTCAGCTGTATTGGTAAGTGTATCTCCTGTGCTGGACTTCTGAACTGCGGCTGTACCTCAGATCGTCATATGGACCAGATCGGTTCAGATGTGAAACATGGCATGTAACAGAAAGTAGAAAAACTCCAATCGTGTAAAACCTTTCACTTTTATTAATATAAAACGTCAAAAACACACTTACAAACGTAGTCCGTAATTAAGCCTAGAGTCCGTTGTGTCGGCCGAACACACACGGACAGACCCATCCTCCTGGAAGTAAACACACAGACTGGAGGTGACGTCAGCGCATCATCCTGCTCCACCCTACACGTTTCGTGATAGGTCACGTCATCCGGGGGCACTGGTGGCGCACTGCATCACCTCCCTAAGTACCGGAACATCGTAACCAAGCCTCGCTCTGAACCGCGGTCCACCAATGAACATCCAGATTGCTTAATATGGACCGCGGGGCCAGACACTAATGGCCAGTAAGTATTAGTAGATAATGCCAATACTAATAAACCTTATAATAAAATAGGACAAAGTACAACTTAATAAAAAAAAGCCAAAACGTCTCATACCACTCTGGTGTACCATGTATCCCACAGAACAATAACATAAATGAAAACTATAGAGCACCCATGCATATTTATCTGATATAAGTTCAGCCAAAGGCATCAAGTGCTGATAATATGCCTAAAAATTTTTTTAAAACATTATTAAAAATATTAATAAAAAACCTTTATATTAGCAGAGGGGCTCTTGATATATATATCAAGGACACACCAGAAAATTGTTAATCAAAATTTAGTGAGAGATGCATATCCATGTCGATCGTAACCCTAAATAGGAGTGCAATTGACATGTTAAAAGTGGTACAAATCAATCCACATGGAGTGTATTGTCCATCTCAGCATTAACCTAACCTATGTCTGGTAATTGAACGCTCAAATAACCAGCAGCTCTCACTAATCTGATAAATATAAATATATAACAAACACTTGAATCCTACCAAATGATCTAAAACCGGAAGTAAAAAGATTTGGACAATTGGGACCACAGCCACAATGAGAATCACTGACATCTAGTGGTGAAACCACAAAATGCACAGCAAAAATTATCATTATGCATAGGATAAACCCACCGAGTTCAAACCATAAAATTTGTTAATTAAAAATATTCTTAATTAAAAATATTTTAAACACCGAACTTTTATATGGAAACTCCAAAAGAAGAGGAACTGTGACTTATGCCACAGACATGTAAATTTATAAAATAATATAAAATAGTCCAGAAACAGCCCCATGGGTCTAAACGTTGTTAATGAGAAAGACTCATAGGACTCGGTGGACAGAGGCTCGGAGCAACAGCACCAATCACCCCCCAATCCACAGCTGAACCATATAACCAACTCAACAGTAGGCTTACCAATGAAATCAATAATACTCAAGAGTTATTGATAAAAGCATTCAGGTCGGTGTCAACATTGAGTCCAAATGGGACATAGGATTTGAGTCTATGGATCCAGGACATTTCACATTTTGAAATCTCCCTAACCAATGACCCACCCCTCCAAAGGGGTTTATATTTGTCGATACCCATATATAATGTATTAGAGGGGTGTCTACCATGTGCCTCATTGTAATGTCTTGATACCGGATGTTTATTGAAACCCCTTCTAATATTATTTATATGCTCAGTCAGTCTGACCTTCAGTGCCCTTTTGGTCCTCCCCACGTACTGTAAACCACATGGACACTGTATAAGGTAGACCACACCTTCAGATGAACAGGTTATAAATGGTTCTACCCTATACGTACATGAGGTACTAGTAGAAGTGAACTGACTGATTTTTCTGTCTCTACATCTATTGACGGTACAGACCTGACACTTTTTACATCTATGGTAACCAGTGAGATTATGAAAAAAATTTCTGTTTAGATTTGGTGGGTCTTGAACCATGGGGGCAATCTTATTACCAAGAGAGGATGCTCCTTTAAACACAACCTGGGGATTTTTCGGTAGTATAGTTCCAAGAACCTGATCACTGGTTAAGATATCCAGTGTTTACGAATCAACCTCTTGACACTCTTATGTTGCATTGAAAACGTTCTGATAAATGGCAAAGAGAATTGGGTGTTATCCCTATCCTGTTGTTTATCTCTCAAAAGCAACAACCTATTTTTATCACGTATTTATCCCATATAGATTGAAGCGTTCTCGACAAAACACCACCATCATACCCCTTCTCCATGAACCTTTTGGTAAGGACAGCTGCCTGGCTGTCAAAAGTGTCAACCTCAGTGCAATTCCATCTTAAACGTGCATACTGGCCATGAGGAACTGCCCTCAAGGTTCGTAGTGACAACTGTCAAGGGGGATGTAGGAGTTCTTGTCAGTCGGCTTGAAATAGGCAGATGTTATAAATTTATCATCTTTAACAGTAATTTTTAAGTCCAAAAAGTTTGTTTCTTCACGACTAGCCTCAAAATTCAATCTACTCCCTCTGTTGTCATTAAGAAACAACATAAAGTCCTGAAATGCGACCTCGCTGCCATCCCATAGGAGGAGGACGTCGTCAATGTACCTTGCCCAGAGGACCAATTCCGGTCTAACCTGGGCATTGACGACGTCCTCCTCCCACTTGGCCATAAAAAGATTGGCCAAGCTTGGGGCATACTTAGCCCCCATGGCCACACCCCTATCTTGGCGATAAAATTGATGGACTCTATTTACTAATTAGGTGATTTCTGAAAGCAATTGGTTCCACTAGATTTTAGTTATATAATGAATACAAATGCATGCCATACTTTTCAGATATTTATTTGTAAAAAAATTGAAAACCATTTACCATTTTCCTTCCACTTCACAATCACTGTATGTACCACTTTGTGTTGGTCTTTCACATATAATCCCAATAAAATACATTTACGTTTTTGGTTGTAACATGACAAAATGTGAAAAATGTCAAGGGGTATGAATATTTTTTCAAGGCACTATATATTACACAATGAACTTATAACAACAAAGAAATACAGTCTTTTGTCATTTATTGTTGTAGGTATGTACTTTGACCGCACATGGGTAAACCATAGAACATAAAAAGAATTTTTTTAACATACGGAGTAGTATTAGAACAGTCCCCAGCTTTCTGTTCATCATGGGCCAGACCGTAAGAGGTGAGGTAAACCATGGGCCCCAAAGTCTTTTTTTTTTTTATTAAATACATTTTTATTGTTTTTTTTTCTAGAAAACATAAAAACAGTGTAGTACAGACACATGTAAACTTCATAGTCCTTTAAATACATCTTATTCAAGGAAATTACAGTAGTTAAGCAATACAAAACCGGCATAGGTACAAAGAGCACCTAAACATCCGAACAACAATTATATCCTAACCTAGGACAGGTGGAGGTGGTGCGAAGACCATACAGAGCTAAAAAGTGCCCAACAGGGAAATACAGCTAGAGGAATCAACCAATAGAAATTAAAATGAAAGAGCTTGGTGTCCAGAGGTCTATAAAGACATGCTGCAAAAAAAAAAGAAAAATTAAAGGGAGTGGGTCAGGGAAAAGCATGCAGCATTCTCTGCAGAATGATAACCAGGTGGGCGCATGCGCACACAAATGCGTACAGTGCATGTTGGTGGCAGATGGACTATTTAACCACTTCAGCCCCGGAAGGATTTACCCCCTTCCTGACCAGACCACTTTTTGCGATTCGGCACTGCGTCGCTTTAACTGACAATTGCGCAGTCGTGCGACGTGGCTCCGAAACAAAATTGACGTCCTTTTTTTCCCACAAATAGAGCTTTCTTTTGGTGGTATTTGATCACCTCTGCAATTTTTATTTTTTGCGCTATAAACAAAATAAGAGCGACAATTTTGAAGAAAACGCATTATTTTTTACTTTTTGCTATAATAAATATCCCCCAAAAATATATTAAAAAAACATTTTTTTTCCTCAGTTTAGGCCAATACGTATTCTTCTACATATTTTTGGTAAAAAAAAATCGCAATAAGCATTTATTGATTGGTTTGCGCAAAAGTTATAGCGTTTACAAAATAGGGGATAGTTTTATGGCATTTTTATTAATAATTATTTTTTACTAGTTTTGGCGGCGATCAGCGATTTTTATTGTGACTGCGACATTATGGTGGACACATCGGACATTTTTGACACATTTTTGGGACCACTGTCATTTATACAGCAATCAGTGCTATAAAAATGCACTGATTGCTGTGTAAATGACACTGGCAGTGAAGGGGTTAACCACTAGGGGGCGGGGAGGGGTTAAGTATGTCCTAGGGGAGTGATTCTAACTGTCAGGGGGATGGGCAGTGTATGTGACATCACTGATCTCTGCTCCGATGACAGGGAGCAGAGATCGAGTGACACTGTCACTAGGCAGAAAGGGGAGATGCTGTTTTGCTGTTTACAACGGCATCTCCCCGTTCGTCCTCTCCGTGAGGCGATCGCGGGTATGCCCACGCACACGCCGGCAAATTCAAAGTAACGTACGGGTACGTTACTTTGTGCAGCCGTGCCATTCTGCCGACGTATATCTACAGGAGCCGGTCGGGAACCGGTTAAGGATGCTCCTGCCCGTGCTCAGGTGATGACTGGTCTTCAGCTGTTCCCTGTGTCCTGTGTTCATCTAGTGTGTTCCCCTCAGTGTTGACCCGGCTTGCTCCTGACCTGATCTCGGATTCTGCTCTTGACTTGGCACTAATTCCCGACCCGGCTTTCATCCCTGACTTCGGCTCTGCATGATTTGGTACCTCACTGCCCGCCTGTTGATAATTTTGGCTAATCCTGTGACCACACTTCAGTCTCTGTTCTTGGCTTCCCGACCTGTTTGAGTGCCTGCCTGGCTATCTGCTGTTGAAGCTCTGCACATCGCTGAGTGTTCCTACCTCAAGTCTGACAAGCCAAATGTCCTAAGCCTGGAACACAAGTTTAGTGCCCCTTTAACCTTGGCTGGATTACCGAGTTATTGTTCCTGACCTGATGATCCACCAGCCTCCTTGGGATCACATATCCTGCATGTCCTCCTATCAACATCTGCTGGTATTCATGTTCCTCCTGTCCCTCTACACCCTCTGTTCCACTCTCAGTGGGGCCTGGGCTGAAGGTACAAAAGAGCCCAACCTCATCACTTTAGTCTCATCTCAGGTACAGTACGTGGCAGGGTGGTTGGGAGACAAATAAGGGAAAAAATAAGGTAGGACTCAACCCACGGTTACCAGAGCTTTTGGAATTTTGGTGTCTGTCTATATAGCCATACATTTAAAAAAAAAAAAAAACATACCCTAGGAAACCCAGTGCTTGACTTTTGCAAATGGCAATGTGGGGGATTTCCAAGCTCTGGATATATCCCTTTAGGCTTCTATTGAAATGTCAGTTACCAGCTCAAATTTAGTGATGGTACAAGCTTATGTATTTTTGTTAGGCAGGGCTTTATAGGGAACTTTGTGGAATTAAATGGGCCCCCAAATCTTATCAAACTTCTGCAGTGCCTCTATTAGAATAGTGAATTGGTCCAAGTGAAGGGCCGAGTAGTCATAGTGTTCAACTCAATGGAGGTCAATGAGGGAGGAGAGAAACTCTTTCAATTGAAAAGAATGGTCTTTTTTTGCATAGAAGTACAGCTTTCTTCATAGTTTTTGGACTGGGAAGGGAGCTGTGAGTCACCATTACCAGACCATATACCTTGGGCCAACCTTTGCTAAGGAGAAAGTGCACATCAATGGGAAACTGTGTGATTCGTTCATTTGTGCATCCACTCCAGTGATCCACCACCACGAAATCCAAACAAGCAGTTTACCAGATAATTAGACGTTGAACAATAAGATTTCTAACTGCACATTATGCATCAGCTCAGGGCACTGTACAATGCAAATGGGGACTGTCCAATCAAACAGATCTCAGCCACTGATAACACACTGCATTAGGCATAAGAAGGAATGTACAAACACTCCATAGTGTAGTGTAGCACCTTCTAGTTAATGTGCTAGTGTATATAGTTTAGCTGTTAGTGTAGGTAAATTGGTTTGGCTGAGAGCCAGCCCTGAGCTGAATCTGGGTCAGGGTTAAGTGACTCAGGGAGGCGGGATGACTCATCTGACAGCTCTTCTGGTGCCTCCCCCTGTTCTCTAGAACCTTGGAGAAGGTTCTAGATGTAGTGGATGGAGGCTAGGCAGGGCTGCCATGCATATTTATGAGGGCCCTGGCCAAGCCCCAACAAATGGGCTGGCAGGGGGCAGTCTCACCTCATAAATAGACGCGAGTCATGCCAGCAGGGGCAGTCGGGTGGAAGATGGAGTGCTGAGAAGGCTGTTGGAGGCCCTCGCAGGGCACCCCCCCTAGTCTGCGGGAGGGGGGTGGCCTCGGGTTTTGGAAAGTTCCCCCTACAACACAAGGAGGAAATTCTTCCTGGAGGTACGGGAGAAAGTGAGAGGACAGCAGGTCAGCAAGTCCAGGAGATCTCCTGAGAGTCAGCTGGGCGGGCTGGTGAGTGTTCAGTCTGGGGGGACTGTGGAGAGAGTGTCAGTCTGTGAGGACCATGGAGAAGTTAACAAGGAAGGCTAGTGAAAGGGGCAGCTGCAGCCAGGTGGGTTGGCAGTGCCTGAAGAAGTGGTGCTGGGATCAGTGACCGCAAAAAGGAAGTGCTGGGAAAGTGTGCAGGGGGCAGTCTCACCTCATAAATAGACACGAGTCATGCCAGCAGGGGCAGTTGAGTGGAAGATGGAGTGCTGAGAAGGCTGTTGGAGGCCCTCGCAGGACACCCCCTAGTCTGGGGAGGGGGTGGCCTCGGGCCTGGGGCTTGGGTGTTGGAAGATTTCCCTTACAAAACAAGGAAGAAATCCTTCCTGGAGGTGCGGGAGCAAATGAGAGGACAACAGGTCAGCACATCCTGGAGATCTCCTGAGAGTCAGCTGGGTGGGATGGTGAGTTTTCAGTCTGGGAGGACTGTGGAGAGAGTGTCAGTCTGTGAGGACCGTGGATCGAACGTTAATCAGGAAGGCTAGTGAAAGGGGCAGCTGCAGCCAGGAGGGTTGGCAGAGCCTGAAGAAGTGATGCTGGGATCAGTGACCACAAACAGGAAATGCTGGGAAAGTGTTAGCTGTGTCACCCTATCTTCAAGTATAGGGGCTGCAAGTCCTTGCGTGAAATGGGCCTTCACTACCAAATTGCAACAAGATGACAAAGCTGGAGTTCTGCAAGCGAGTGCTGGAGGAAGCAGTGGAGTGTATATAGACTGTATATAGGAAGAATTGTCCCTGAAGACATTTTTTAAGTCAAGTGGGCATCCCATAATCCCCAATCCCTATCTAAGTTATTATCCCTCAATAAAAAAACAAACAAAGTCACAGGCTGTTCTCTGACTCAGAGTGCCTGTGGAAATTAGGTGTGCCTGGCTGTGCAGGGTGGGGAATCCCAGTTGTACAGTAGTATACAAAACCACAGTTTATTCTAAAAACAGAAAGGTACTCACAAGAGACTAGCAAGAAGAGAAGCATGTAACAGCACTCCATCCGCTAAGTGGGCATGATGACGTCAGCATTAAAGAGGAGTTCCACCCAGGGGCTCCATTAAAAAAAAAAAAAATTAAAAGTCAGCAGCTACAAATACTGCAGCTGCTGACTTTTAATTGGACACTTACCTGTCCCTGGGTCCAGCGATGCGGGGGATCGAAGCCCCGCTCGTCCCCCCCCTCCGCTCGTCGGCGCCGGCATTTCAACTGTGGGCGCCGGGCTGTGGCTTCACAGCCTGGCACACACTGCGCATGCGCGTGCAGCGCCGTGCGCCGTGCGCCGTGATTGGCCGCTCAATCACCTGGGACCTGTAATGGGTCCCAGATGATTGACAGGAGGGAGGGAGCAGAGCCGAGCCCTTCCTGTGCCGAGGGGGAAGTGATGTCACCAGCCCAGGCAAAGGAAGAGGCAGACTACGAGGAACCACCTAGCAACAGGCATTTAGAGGTAAGTAAAAAGAAAAAAAATTATATACAAATTTTTTTTGTTTTTTTTTTACAATTTTTCAGGTATTTTTGTTTTTTTGGGTGGGACCCCACTTTAAGCTCCGACCGATGCATTATATCACAAGGATGTTGTCCATCGGTGAAGCTTAGCGCTGACGTCATCGTGCTTGCTCAGCTGAGCGCCACAGTTTCACATTGATATGCACTCTTTCGGTGATCTTTTAAAGGCACAGCGCAACATTGTTTTTGCTCACATATTGTAGATATCTAGTATTCAGGTATTGCTACTGGCCTGTTACTTATTTATTTATATGCATTTGATTGTATTGTTTTTGCACTAAACGCAATTTTTTTTGTATACAAAAAGTATTGTTAGGGAGACCCAATGAAGTTTCCATAAATACAGGCATGACCACATTGCATAAAGAAAATTTGCCTCCTGGACACAGCCTCCAAAGTAGAGTGGGGAATGACAGAGCTTTAAATTGTATAACTTCAAGAGAGTGAAGTAAATATGATGAATGGACACTGGATATTTAGCAGGATCAAAAGGATTTTTTTTATAGTACTTATAGTCTAAAATAAAAAACAAACAGCCACCGCACTTGAGGACTGGTAATCTGCAATATATTACATTTTTTTATCCCTAGGTTTAGGTAAACTTTAATGCTATAAAGTAATATGAGGTATATAATAAAATTATTGAACACCTTTGTCCAGACACATATACACATTGACAGATTTTTCATTTCTGTTTTCACAGTTAATGTCAAACAACCTCACCAGGGGCTTTGTACAAATAATGATTTTTCAACTTTCGCACATGACCTTTTCTATAAAATACCAGCGTACAAAGTTGATTTAAGCGAGGCAGTGTTATTCATTCTGAACGTTTTCGTTAAACATTAGTCCTTTATGCAATTAAATGAACTTTCTAACCAGCTGTCTGCATCTCCTGAGACTTTCTTCTGGCAAGCAAGCCTCGATACAATGCAATATTGTGTGTTAATCAACAACATCTGAATCCTGTTATTGAAATTCACATAATAACATTCACAACACCACAACCATAAGTAAAGCTTTAATGAACGTGCTTACCATTTAATATGTAAATATTGCTCGCAATGTTCAGACCGTTCTGTGTTTTGAATATAAATATAGTACAAAGCAGAGAAAGCAGCATTGTGCAAAGTGTTTTTAAACAGTCTTATTGCGAGATGCTTTAAATTGACACTAATTTAATTAAGTGTATTGTCTCCTGCTTTTTATTTCAGTGCAATTTGAAAATTGTAAATTGTTTTTTTTTTTTTTTTTTTTTGCAAGATGTCTCAGATTTACAGGCAAGACACACAATTAAGGAGGGATGTGAAAAGAGAATAGCTTTGCTTTTTGGGTGTAGCATGTGAAATCTAAAAATTATTGCTGCACCCACTGTATGAAGCCAGCGAGCCGCTCTACCCATATCCCCAACTGCTAAAACTGGAAACATGCACTGAGCTGATCATTGCCTTTAGGGCAGGGATGGCCCATTCATTAAGAGCCGCCCCTTATCCAGGCATCCTGCCCCTTGCAGGACGCCAGATGCATGAATTCAAATGGGGTGTGTGTGTGTGTGTGTTTTTTTAAGCACCTGATTAGAGCCAGAGGCTCTAATAGGCTTTGCAATAGGGTAGACTTGGGGTGCAGAGAATGTGAAGGTGTGTTACAAAAGAGAATTATTATTCGATATTGAAACACTGACCCTCCTCCCGGGCCAATCAGGAAGCAGGTCTTGGGACCCGGTACCTGATTGGCTGAAAGGACAGGCAATCCTATTGGACGCCTAGTAGGAGGGGAGGAGACGCACGACGGAAGCTAGGAGGAGAAGGAGAGCACACAGGAGCCGCTGGCTTATGGTCACCACCTGCCACCCAGATGGGGTAGGTGCCAGACTGACTAGCAGACAGCTAGAGGGAGGGGGGTTGAGGTGCTGCTGGGGAGGGATGGGAGGTGGTTGTTTGCTGCCCCCCCCAAAAAAACCCACCAGTCGCCACTGCTTTAGGGCTTAAGGCTTTAGGGCTTACTCACACAGATGGCCAAGGGGGCAGTAAAAGCAGGTGGTTGTCATGGTTTTACTGGCGACCCAAGCACCAACCTAGTAAAGGACATGCAGCCGCTCAGGAAAGAAAGAAAATGAAAACATATTTTTTTTTACACAAAGTTGTCAATTCATAAGATTTTTCTAACACATAGCATGCACATAGCAAAAATTAATGACAGCTGTTATATAGGGGGTCACCGTTTACGTTTTCTTCCCTCCTCCAAGTTGCTCTCTCTGTGTCAGTAGGCTTGGCAGAGATTGGTGGAACTCTAAGCGGCTAAGAGAGATTTGCACATAGACAAAATAAAGAGATGCCCCACAGAGCTGTTTATTATAACTCCAGCTGAACCTCCTACCTCCTCTCCAAAGCTGATAAACTCAGTCCACTATTTCAGATATCGAGCCTCAAGATATTGTGAGTACATTTATCTCTGTACATAATATTGAACAGTCCCAGGGGGAGCAGGAATCTATACGGAAAGATGTTTTAATGGCAATGGCAGAGTGCAGTTCTTCAATTGCTTTAATAAACACTCAGATTGACGCAATTTGGAAAGAAATTACTTTTTGCTGGATGAGATTTGAATTTAAGTCTGAGAATTTTGGCTTTGAAAAGTAGAATAAGTGATATGGAAGATACAGTACAAGATTTAGATTTGAAAATAGGTTACGCTGGTTAACCTGGAGGGAGCAGTGTAGTTTTCATTGGCAAAACCCTTGTTTCCATACTTTGGAAAGACCTTTTCATCTATCCTTTTGCATATAAGAGGGCACATTGGGTTCTGACTCTATCCCCTCCAACTGAAGGATTGGCAAGTCCGATCTTAGCCTGGTTATTTAATTATCAGGACAGAGATGTTATTTTGCAGAAAGCATGAGGTTTACAGAACACTTTAATAAATAAAGCGGATGTTTCACTCAATTTTTTCTAGGGTCCAAGGTAAAGGGTCCAAGTTTAAAGAAAATTAAGAAATGGTTGCACAAGTTAAAATAGCCATCTGCTATGTTTCATGGTATGTTTCTCACTAGTTGTTGCTTTTGGTATATTAATATAGAGCTGGGATTATTTAAAGGATATACGGTGTGTAAATTGCACTATTGCACAGTAATTAATTTTTTTTAATTTTGGAGAAGGTACATTTAAATTTAACCTGATTTATGTGATGTATACTGGATTTTGAGAGGTATGTGGGCAACTACAGAACAGTTTTAATCTAAGGGGTGGCTACAGAATGTTTTCCATATGGTGGATCATTATCAACTTGCCATACTTTGTCTACAAGAGACATATACTATGTCAAATACAGTTAAACATTTACAAAGGAGAAAAGATAACTCCCAAATAAAGATGCAAAAAGATTGCCAACATCCCTAAATATGTAGAAAAAGGCTGAACCTCAATGATGGGATTTTAAAGGCAATTCAAAATAAATTTGAAAGAATTTCTTATTAGAAAAGTACATTAAAAATAGAATTTATTTAAAGTACAAAATTTTTTTAAAAGGATTTACAAAGGATAGTAAGTCATAAGTCATTGGCTACAGAAATTAATAAAAATTATCAATTCTGATCAAATACGTTTTATGCCTAACAAATCTATGGTATTGAATATTAGATTAACATTTTTGAATCTACAAATCTCCTCAGGGTAATTTAGGAAACAAAGCATTATAATCCTTGGAGGCCTTTGATAGCATTGCGTGGCCATATTTGCTTTGGTCCTGATTTTTCTAAATAGGTTCAAACTTCAAATTTGATATTGAGATCCTTTAATAAGAGTTTGAGTAAAAAATAGCTTATCATCTCAATTTAGAATAAAATGTGGCACCCATCAGGGGTGCCCATCACTGTAGCCAACCCCTCATGGCTGTTTTATTAACAAAACCTAGAAATTTTACTGACATGATGCCTTTTTTTACTGGCAATGTAAAATATGACAGAAACTATTAAAAATTGAGACAATATACATTTAAACAATATGTAAAAAATAGATAAAATATCTGTGCTATGGTGGACGGCAATACCATACAGCAGCTAAGCACTATAACCCAGATGGTAGGCACAAAAGCAAAAATGTGACAAAAAGTGCAGCGCTATGAATTAGTAAATATGTGTGTACCACAAAAAGTTAAAGTGCAAACAATAACCATGATGTGAACCATAATCATGAAAATAAAAACAATCAATAAAGTGCACAACAGCCATTGATTGTACAAATAACCAATATGTCAATAGTGCAAAAATGCAAATGTCCGTATTGGAATTAATAAGTGACTTAAATTTATATTTGGTATTTGTTATTAGTGGACAATTCCACTATATATTACCTGGTGTACATAACTCCTATAGATCTAGAGTATTATTCTTAAAAATTATATTTATGAGCGAAACAAAAAAAACCAAAAAACCTATATGTACCAAAATAACGTGAGTGTTTTAGATCTGGAATCTGTGACTGGTACTCGGTTAAAACACTCACGTTACACACTCTATAGGAGTTATGTACACCAGGTAATATATAGTGGAATTGTCCACTAATAGAATTTTTTTTTTCTAACCCCACAAGGGCAGCGCCATAACTACTCCTGCTTTTTATCAAATTCTAATACACTCCACTTAGGTGGTATTGTATCTGTAGAGGCAGCAGCCCCATATCCTAACTACACTCAACCACTGCGCGGATTTACCCCATATATCTGACTTAAATTCATAAGCAAAGTCCTAGTGCGCTGGTGCGCTGTGAAGTGAATCATTCATAGATAGTGGGACATGAAATAGACTTGACCACGTGAGACCATCACCACAGTTAGACAGGAAGCTTACCAGAAAGCCAGTGACCGCCCTTATTCAGGGGGGTCGTGCAAGGCTTGTTGGATCTGTGATCCTGTTGAAGATGTATCCTGATAACTGGAGCCTAGAGAGATGTCCCAATGTACCGGGCCTTCACCACTGGATGGTTCCCACAGGCACTAAGCGTCAGTCCAGTCCGGGCCCACAAACAAAGGTGCAAGTGAAATGGATCTCATAGTGACTCAGGCAGCAGGTGTGCCCGCCAGCTCTGTGCATTTTTGCCTTATTTCCTGTGCATTTTTTGGTTGCCTGACATCAGCCTGCACATTTGTGGTGTTTGAGTTGACCAGGTCCAATGTTGACCAGGTCCAATATGTAAACCTTAGCAATACCGGCTAGTTATACTAAAGTCAATTTATAGATCGACTGCAGTATTACCAGTCTGCCCATAGATGAATCAAAATTCTGATCCATCTATGCCGGGCTTTTGATTATGAAAGACCGGGAGAAATGTTGAATGGGGGTGATGGTTAGGAATACTGTACATACAACATGTTTGATTGCAGGAGTAAGTACATAAAACTCGGTGTACTGAGGGCAGGAGTAAGAATGAGAGTGGAGTTGGGGGTGGGAGTGTGTAGGGAGGGAGAGAGACAGAGCAGAGAGAGGGGAGAGAGAGGGGGAGAGAGGGAGCAGAGAGAGGAAGAGAGAGGGAGTGATGGGGGGAGAGGAAGACAGAGAAGAGAGAGGAAGAGAGAGGGAGAGAGAGAGAGAGCGAGAGAGAGAGGGAGAGGGAGAGGGGGAAGACAGAGAAGAGAGAGGAAGAGAGAGGGAGAGATGAGGGAGAGGAAGACAGAGAAGAGAGAGGGGGAGAGAGAGAGAGAGAGGGAGAGGGGGAAGGCAGAGAACAGAGAGAGAGAGAGAGGGAGTGATGGAGGGGAGAGGAAGACAGAGCAGAGAGAGGGAGAGAGAGGAAGACAGAGAAGAGAGAGGGAGAGATGGGGGGAGAGAAAGTCAGAGAAGAGAGAGGGAGAGAGAGGAAGACAGAGAAGAGAGAGGTAGAGATAGATAGAGAGAGAGGGAGAGGGGGAAGACAGAGAAGAGAGAGGAAAAGAGAGGGAGAGATGGGGGAGGGGAAGACAGAGCAGAGAGAGGGAGAGGGAGTAGGACAGAGACGAGAGAGGAAAAGAGAGGGAGAGATGGGGGAGAGGAAGACAGAGCAGAGAGAGGGAGAGAGAGGAAGACAGAGAAGATAGAGGGGGAGAGAGAGAGAGAGGGGGGGAGAGGGGGAAGGCAGAGAAGAGAGAGGAAGAGAGAGGGAGTGATGGAGGGGAGAGGAAGACAGAGCAGAGAGAGGGAGAGAGAGGAAGACAGAGAAGAGAGAGGTAGAGAGAGAGAGAGAGAGGGAGAGAGGGGAAGACAGAAGAGAGAGGGAGAGATGGGGGGAGAGGAAGACAGAGCAGAGAGAGGGAGAGAGCGGAAGACAGAGAAGAGAGAGGGTGAGATGGGGGAGAGAAAGACAAAGCAGAGAGAGGGTGAGAGTCAGGGAGAGAGAGGAAGACAGAGAAGAGAGAGGGAGAGATGGGGGGAGAGAAAGACAGAGAAGAGAGAGGGAGAGAGAGGAGGACAGAGAAGAGAGAGGTAGAGAGAGAGAGAGAGGGAGAGATGGGGGGAGAGAAAGACAGAGAAGAGAGAGGGAGAGAGAGGAAGACAGAGAAGGGAGAGGGAGAGATGGCGTGAGGAAGACAGAGCAAAGAGAGGGAGAGAGAGAGAGGGAGAGAGAGGAAGACAGAGAAGAGAGAGAGAGAGATGGGGGGAGAGAAAGACAGAGCAGAGGGAGGGTGAGAGTGAGGGAGAGAGAGGAAGACAGAGAAGAGAGAGGGAGAGATGGGGGGAGAGAAAGACAGAGAAGAGAGAGGGAGAGAGAGGAAGACAGAGAAGAGAGAGGTAGAGAGAGAGAGAGAGAGGGAGAGAGGGGAAGACAGAAGAGAGAGGGAGAGATGGGGGAGAGGAAGACAGAGCAGAGAGAGGGAGAGAGAGGAAGACAGAGAAGAGAGAGGGAGAGAGAGGAAGACAGAGCAGAGAGAGAGAGAGGGAGAGAGAGGAAGACAGAGAAGAGAGAGAGAGAGATGGGGGGAGAGAAAGACAGAGCAGAGAGAGGGTGAGAGTGAGGGAGAGAGAGGAAGACAGAGAAGAGAGAGGGAGAGATGGGGGGAGAGAAAGACAGAGAAGAGAGAGGGAGAGAGAGGAAGACAGAGAAGAGAGAGGTAGAGAGAGAGAGAGAGAGACTGAGAGAGGGGAAGACAGAAGAGAGAGGGAGAGATGGGGGAGAGGAAGACAGAGCAGAGAGAGGGAGAGAGAGGAAGACAGAGAAGAGAGAGGGAGAGAGAGGAAGACAGAGCAGAGAGAGGGAGAGATGGGGGGAGGAAGACAGAGCAGAGAGAGGGAGAGATGGGGGGGTGGGGAAGACAGAGCAAAGAGAGGTAGAGAGAGAGGGAGAGAGAGGAAGACAGAGAAGAGAGAGGGAGAGATGGGGGGAGAGAAAGATAGAGCAGATAGAGGGTGAGAGTGAGGGAGAGAGAGGAAAACAGAGAAGAGAGAGGGAGAGATGGGGGGAGAGGAAGACAGACAGAGAGAGGGAGAGAGTGAGGGAGAGAGAGGAAGACAGAGAAGAGAGAGGGGGAGAGAGAGAGAGGGAGAGGGGGAAGGCAGAGAAGAGAGAGGAAGAGAGAGGGAGTGATGGAGGGGAGAGGAAGACAGAGCAGAGAGAGGGAGAGAGAGGAAGACAGAGAAGAGAGAGGGAGAGATGGGGGAGAGAAAGACAGAGCAGAGAGAGGGAGAGAGGGGAAGACAGCAAAGAGAGAGGGAGAGATGGGGAGAGGAAGACAGAGCAGAGAGAGGGAGAGAGAGGAAGACAGAGAAGAGAGATGGGGGGAGAGAAAGACAGAGAAGAGAGAGGGAGAGATGGGGGGGAGGAAGACAGAGCAGAGAGAGGGAGAGGGAGAGAGGGGAAGACAGGGAAGCCAGAGGGAGAGAGAGAGGGGAGAGAGAGAGGAGTGAGAGGGAGGTAGAGAGTGCAGAGAGAGGGGGAGAGAACAGAGAGAGAGGGAGAAAGCAGGCAGAGAGAGAGGGAGAGAGAAAGGGGGGAGAGAGAGGGGAAGAGAGAGCGGGAGAGAGAGTTGGAGAGAGAGGAAGAGAGTTCAGTGAAAGGGAGAGAGAGAGAGGGAGAGAGAGGGGGGGAGAGAGGAGAGAGAGCAGAGAGAGGGAGAGAGCAGAGAGAGGGAGCGAGAGGGGGAGAGAGGGAAAGAGAGGGGGAGAGTGAGGAAGACAGAGCAGAGAGAGGGAGGGAAGAGAAGGGGGTGAGAGGGAGAGAGAGAGGGGAGAGAGAGCACAGAGAGGGAGAGAACAGAGAGAGGGAGAGAGGGAGAGAGAGAGGGGAGAGTAAGAAAGACAGAGCAGAGAGAGGGAGGGGAGAGAGAGGGGAGAGAGAGAGAGGGAGAGAGAAGGGAGAGAGTGCAGAGAGAGGGAGAGAGAGGGGGGTAGAGAGAGAGGGAGAGAGAGGGGGGAGAGGCAGAGAGAGGGAGAGAGAGAGGGGGTAGATAGAGAGGGGGAGAGAGAGGGCAGTCCTAGCAATCAGTAATTTGACAGTGGCAGACAGTGGGCAGTGGCTGCCAGCGGTGGAGCCTGCAGAACTAGTGCTGTGTGAGGGAGGGGGAAGAGGGGGAGGAGGAGTGGGGGGAGGGGGAGAGGGAGGAGGAGGGGGGAGGAGGAGTGGGGGGAGAGGGAGGAGGAGGGGGGAGAGGGGAGAGGGAGGAGGAGGGGGAAGAGGAGGAGAGGGGGAAAGAGGGGGGAGAGGAGGAGGAGGGGGAGGAGGGGGGAGAGGAGGAGAGGGGGGAGGAGGAGGGAGGAGGAGGAGGGGGGAGGGGAGGGAGAGGGGGGGAGGAGGAGGGAGGAGGAGTGGGGGAGGGAGAGAAGGAGGGGGAGGAGGAGGAGGGAGAGGGGGGAGGGAGGAGGAGGGGGGAGGAGGGGGGAGGGGAGGAGGAGAGGGACCCTTACATCGAGGCCATGTGCTCGGGACGATCATGACATCACATATGTGAGGAGTCTGAGGACAGATCAGTCTATACTAGAGATGAGCTTCGTGTTCGAGTCAAACCCATGTTAGACTCGAACATCGTCTGTTCGCCCGTTTGCCCAATTGCGAACGATATGGGCCGTTCGCGCCAAATTCGTGTAGTACGACCTCTGCACAGTGTTCAGCTAAAGCTAAAAGTTAGTGTAGTGCACAGTGTTCAGCTAAAGCTACAAGTTAGTGTAGTGCGTCCTCCTCACAGTGTTCAGCTAAAGTTACAAGTTAGTGTAGTGCGACCTCTGCACAGTGTTCAGCTAAAGCTACAAGTTAGTGTAGTGCACAGTGTTCAGCTAAAGCTACAAGTTAGTGTAGTGCGTCCTCCTCACAGTGTTCAGCTAAAGCTACAAGTTAGTGTAGTGGGTCCTCCTCACAGTGTTCAGCTAAAGCTACAAGTTAAAAAACTGAACAGGAAGGTGGGACTTTAAATGAAGCGCGAAGTGCCTCCATCCCCAATAGTTTGGACAAGGAAAAGGAGACAAAAGTGGGACTTTAAATGAAACATGCACTCCAGGAGACAACACCACAAACATGGCAGGTACCCAAAAATAGAGCAGAACCAAAAACGTTAAGTGGAAGCATCACAGGACATCAATTGGCATTAAATGGTTTAATATTATAGGATTATAACAAAAGTACAGATTGTAATCTGATCCATATTGGTACTATAGAAGCCCAGATCTATGAAAACCAAGTCTTACATTATACATAAAATGTAACAGGAATACAGTGTAAAAATGAAATTGGTTTATATTGTAAACATTGTAGAAAACAGTTTCATAGACAGCAGGTCACCATAACAATTCATTGTAATCTTAGTTGGTAAGTAAAATCCAATTAAATGTAAAATAGGAATAAAGATAAAATCTGATGCAATTATAGACAGATAGATAGCCAAATTCACTGTAGTGTGTCTTCATGGTAAATGATTATAGTCATAGTTGATTGGTATAGTCCAATTGGTGTAGATAGTAGTAAAATGATGATTGTATGGTATAAGCGCAGGGGCATCTATTGGCTCGACGCGTTTCGTGGCGAACGCTACTCTTCAGGAGCAGGTATGAGGTAGGTGTCTATAAATATTAAAAAACATCTATATTAGAAAACATCTATATTAGGGAAATTGTATATTCGGTCTGTGTGAATGTGGAGGAGGGGAGAGAAGGAGAAAAGGGGGGTAGAGCCCAATTCTAAAAGCTACTTACAGATACTCCTATGAGGTTGGGCATAGGCATGGAAGGCTGGGGGCCAACCGGCGAAACATCAGCCTGTTGGGAGCTGAGGTGGACTGGCCCAGAGCACACAGATGGAAGTCCGATAATAGACAGCAGTCCCCAAAGAAACATCCCCATGACTAAAGAAATGGGTGTGATCCACGTGATGGCCATCTGAAAAATGCAGCTTGGCCTATGTTTGGGAGCTGCGATGCGCTCCTGGGGTCCTCCCCTTTTTCCCCCTCTCCTCCTTCTGAGTGACGTGGAGGATCGGGTGTACGTCCAATTGCGCATCGACGTCACGCATCCGGCGCCGGCGCGCACTGCGTCACTTCTGTGACGTCGGCGCGCCGCTGCTGTCGATTCCATCTAGCATCCTACACGAGATGATGACAGTCGGACAGCGAGCAGCTGACGCTGCTCAGCTGTTTGGCGCCATCACCTCCTATTGGCTGCCAGCGTGCCGTTGGTGGATACCCACGATCACATTGGAGTATATATACTCCTTCCGATTCATTCCCAGCCCCCACACGCTGGTCATCTCCCTTGGCCTTCATGCACTCCCGGATCAACATGGCATACACCTCCCTTTCTAGGTAAATCCCCCCGGCTTTTTCCACCATTTTTTGTCCTTCTCTTCTTTTCTTTTCCAATTGGTGTAGATAGTAGTAAAATGATGATAGTATGGTATAAGCATAGGGGCATCTATTGGCTCGACGCGTTTCGTGGCGAACGCCACTCTTCAGGAGCAGGTATGAGTTAGGTGTCTATAAATATTAAAAAACATCTATATTAGAAAACATCTATATTAGGGAAATTGTATCTTCGGTCTGTGTGAATGTGGAGGAGGGGAGAGAAGGAGAAAAGGGGGGGGTAGAGCCCAATTCTAAAAGCTACTTACAGATAGTCCTATTAGGTTGGGCATAGGCATGGAAGGCTGGGGGCCAACCGGCGAAACATCAGCCTGTTGGGAGCTGAGGTGGACTGGCCCAGAGCACACAGATGGAAGTCCGATAACAGACAGAAGTCCCCAAAGAAACATCCCCATGACTAAAGAAATGGGTGTGATCCATGTGATGGCCATCTGAAAA
Organism: Aquarana catesbeiana; assembly: GCF_042186555.1. Classification (NCBI taxonomy): domain Eukaryota; kingdom Metazoa; phylum Chordata; class Amphibia; order Anura; family Ranidae; genus Aquarana; species Aquarana catesbeiana. The sequence continues at coordinate 325,763,691 of NC_133329.1, read as the reverse complement.
AAGGGAATGTATAATGGATAAATAAGTGTGTTTGTATGTGGGAAAGTGACTAGTGTGAGTAGTGAACAAAGTGTGTTAGTGCAGGTGTCGGTCAAAAAACAGGAAGAAATGGCAGAAAGTGGGAACAGTGTAAGGTCAAGGGAGGATTGAACACCAAGGAGGAGAAAAGAAAAGAAGAGAAGGACAAAAAATGGTGGAAAAAGCCGGGGGGATTTACCTAGAAAGGGAGGTGTATGCCATGTTCATCCGGGAGTGCATGAAGGCCAAGGGAGATGACCAGCGTGTGGGGGCTGGGAATGAATCGGAAGGAGTATATATACTCCAATGTGATCATGGGTGTCCACCAACGGCACGCTGGCAGCCAATAGGAGGTGATGGCGCCAAACAGCTGAGCAGCATCAGCTGCTCGCTGTCCGACGGTCATCATCTCGTGTAGGATGCTAGATGGAATCGACAGCGGCGGCGCGCCAACGTCACAGAAGTGACGCAGTGCGCGCCGGCGCCGGATGCGTGACGTCGATGCGCAATTGGACGTACACCAGATCCTCCACGTCACGCAGAAGGAGGAGAGGGGGAAAAAGGGGAGGACCCCAGGAGCGCATCACAGCTCCCAAACATAGGCCAAGCTGCATTTTTCAGATGGCCATCACGTGGATCACACCCATTTCTTTAGTCATGGGGATGTTTCTTTGGGGACTGCTGTCTGTTATCGGACTTCCATCTGTGTGCTCTGGGCCAGTCCACCTCAGCTCCCAACAGGCTGATGTTTCGCCGGTTGGCCCCCAGCCTTCCATGCCTATGCCCAACCTCATAGGAGTATCTGTAAGTAGCTTTTAGAATTGGGCTCTACCCCCCCTTTTCTCCTTCTCTCCCCTCCTCCACATTCACACAGACCGAATATACAATTTTCCTAATATAGATGTTTTCTAATATAGATGTTTTTTAATATTTATAGACACCTAACTCATACCTGCTCCTGAAGAGTGGCGTTCGCCACGAAACGCGTCGAGCCAATAGATGCCCCTGCGCTTATACCATACTATCATCATTTTACTACTATCTACACCAATTGGACTATACCAATCAACTATGACTATAATCATTTACCGTGAAGACACACTACAGTGAATTTGGCTATCTACATTATGTATGGCATGAACCAATTAGGTTATTTTACTATGGGAATATGAGCCAACACTTGCCCCCCTTTGTCTATAATTGCATCAGATTTTATCTTTATTCCTCATTTTACATTTAATTGGATTTTACTTACCAACTAAGATTACAATGGATTGTTATGGTGACCTGCTGTCTATGAAACTGTTTTCTACAATGTTTACAATATAAACCAATTTCGTTTTTACACTGTATTCCTGTTACATTTTATGTATAATGTAAGACTTGGTTTTCATAGATCTGGGCTTCTATAGTACCAATATGGATCAGATTACAATCTGTACTTTTGTTATAATCCTATAATATTAAACCATTTAATGCCAATTGATGTCCTGTGATGCTTCCACTTAACGTTTTTGGTTCTGCTCTATTTTTGGGTACCTGCCATGTTCATGTTTGTGGTGTTGTCTCCTGGAGTGCATGTTTCATTTAAAGTCCCACTTTTGTCTCCTTTTCCTTGTCTAAAGCTACAAGTTAGTGTAGTGCGACCTCTGCACAGTGTTCAGCTAAAGCTACAAGTTAGTGTAGTGCGTCCTCCTCATAGTGTTCAGCTAAAGCTACAAGTTAGTGTAGTGCGTCCTCCTCACAGTGTTCAGCTAAAGCTACAAGTTAGTGTAGTGCGACCTCTGCACAGTGTTCAGCTAAAACTACAAGTTAGTGTAGTGTGACCTCTGCACAGTGTTCAGCAAAAGCTACAAGCTAGTGTAGTGCGTCCTCTGAACAGTGTTCAGCTAAAGCTACAAGTTGGTGTAGTGCACAGTGTTCAGCTAAAGCTACAAGTTAGTGTAGTGCGTCCTCCTCACAGTGTTCAGCTAAAGCTACAAGTTAGTGTAGTGCACAGTGTTCAGCTAAAGCTACAATTTAGTGTAGTGCGTCCTCCTCACAGTGTTCAGCTAAAGCTACAAGTTAGTGTAGTGCACAGTGTCAGCTAAAGTTACAAGTTAGTGTAGTGCGTCCTCCTCACAGTGTTCAGCTAAAGCTACAAGTTAGTGTAGTGCGTCCTCTGAACAGTGTTCAGCTAAAGCTACAAGTTAGTGTAGTGCACAGTGTTCAGCTAAAGCTACAAGTTAGTGTAGTGCGACCTCTGCACAGTGTTCAGCTAAAGCTACCTGTAGAAGGTTGGTGGTGTTTTCCTGATCCTATCACTACCGCAGGCAGCTACATTATTTACACGTTAGTGTAGTGCGTCCTCTGCACAGTGTTCAGCTAAAGCTACCTGTGGAAGGTTGGTGGTGTTTTTCTGATTCTATCACTACCGCAGGCAGCTACATTATTTTAACGTTAGTGTAGTGCGTCCTCTTCACAGTGTTCAGCTAAAGCTACCTATAGAAGGTTGGTGGTGTTTTCCTGTTCCTATCACTACCGCAGGCAGCTACATTATTTTAACATTAGTGTAGTGCGTCCTCTGCACAGTGTTCAGCTAAAGCTATCTGTAGAAGGTTGGTGGTGTTTTCCTGATCCTATCACTACCGCAGGCAGCTACATTATTTACACGTTAGTGTAGTGCGACCTCTGCAAGGTGTTCAGCTAAAGCTATCTGTAGATGGTTGGTGGTGTTTTCCTGATCCTATCACTACCGCAGGCAGCTACATTATTTTAATGTTGGTGTAGTGCGTCCTCTGCACAGTGTTCAGCTAAAGTTATCTGTAGAAGGTTGGTGGTGTTTTCCTGATCCTATCACTACCGCAGGCAGCTACATTATTTACATGTTAGTGTAGTGCGACCTCTGCACAGTGTTCAGCTAAAGCTACCTGTAGAAGGTTGGTGGTGTTTTCCTGATCCTATCACTACCGCAGGCAGCTACATTATTTACACGTTAGTGTAGTGCGTCCTCTGCACAGTGTTCAGCTAAAGCTACCTGTAGAAGGTTGGTGGTGTTTTCCTGATCCTATCACTACTGCAGGCAGCTACATTATTTTAACATTGGTGTAGTGCATCCTCTGCACAGTGTTCAGCTAAAGCTACAAGTTAGTGTAGTGCGACCTCTGCACAAAGCTACCTGTAGAAGATTGGTGGTGCTCTCATACTACAGGCAGGCAGTTGATTTTGCTAGCTGTAGTATCAGTATATATATATATATATATATATATATATATATCCCAGCTTAGTGCAGCTACATCTCACTGCAAGCCATTAGTATGTCTGGAAGGCCAACAAGGAGAGGCAGACAGTCACAAGCCAATAAAAGAGGGCAAGCAGGCTCTGTGTCTAGAGGCAACAGATCTGGTCGTGGACACGGTGCATCCTCATCAGCACGTGGCCGTGGGACACGCTTGGCCTTTTTTTCGGCAGCTGGCCGCGTTGAGCCGCAACATGCGGAAGACTTGGTCGAGTGGATGACCAAGCCATCCTCATCCTCCTCATCCTCTCTCACCCATGCTCAGGGTACTTTGTCTGGCAAAGCAGCTGCCAACGCGGCCTCTTCCCTCGGCTCAATGGCATCAGTGACTCCTTCCCTAGCCCCAACATTTCCTCCTGAGGAGTCCCTCGAACTGTTTGATCACAGTGTTGGGTACATGCTCTAGGAGGATGCCCAGCATTTAGAAGGCTCTGATGATGATACTGAGCTAGATGAAGGCAGTAACGTGAGCATGGATAGAGGGGGTGCCCAAGAAGGACAGCAATCTGGCAGTCATGCTCCCCCTGCTGCAGCATACTGCCAGGTTTGCTTCAGTGATGAGGAGGGAGGGGATGATTAGGTCACTGATTCAACGTGGGTGCCTGATAGGAGAGAGGAGGAGGAGGAGGCACATCATCAATGAGGCAGGATGCCCTCCAGAGGCCAGCCTAAGGGCAGCACACTGACTGCATCACACCGCAAAGCTCCGCATGTGCAGGGCGCTGCTGTCTCTGTGCGTTATTCCAAAAATTCTTTGGTGTGGGCCTTTTTTGAGACGAGTGCATCAGATCGCACTGCTGCTATTTGCAACATACGTCTCAAGCGTACCTCACGTGGTCAAAACATCTCACCCTTGGGCACCACATGCTTGACCAGACATATGTTGACCTGCCATGCAGTTCGTTGGCAAGCGTATCTAAAAGACCCACACCAAAGAACAAATAGGACCTCTCCTTGCTCCTCATAAGCTGAGATCTCCAACCCCACTATACCTTCAGTCCTCTCTGAGACCTGCACTGAGAGGAATGAAGGTGTAGAATTATATGTGTCACAGCCAAGTACTTGTGGGCAATCTGCTTTCGGTACACCGACGTCAGATTGTACCAGGCAAATTTCCCTGCCCCAGCTGCTGCACCGCCGAAAGAAGCTCACTCCCAGCCATCCACATGCCCAGTGGTTAAATGCTAGCTTGGCAAAATTGCTAGCACTTCAACTGCTACCTTTTCAGTTGGTAGACTCTGCCCCCTTCCATGAGTTTGTGGAATGTGCGGTTCCTCAGTGGCAGGTACCCAAACACCACTTTTTCTCACGGAAGGCGATTCCGGCTCTCTACCGGCATGCGGAAGGCAATGTCCATGCCTTGCTGGACAGGGCGGTCAGCGGTAAGGTGCATATTACCGCTGACTCATGGTCCATCAGGCATGGACAGGGACGTTACCTAAGTTTCACGGCGCATTGGGTGACACTACTGGCAGCTGGGAAGGATGCAGAACAAGGTGCCGTAGTGTTGGAGGTTGTTCCACCACCACACCTCCAAAATGCCACTACTAATGATTCTGACACACCTCTCTCCTCCACCCCTCCTTTTCTTCTTCCTCCATGGCCTCTTCCTGTGCTTTGTCCTCGGATCCAGCGGTGCTCTGTAGGCGTTCAAGGGGCTACTTAAAGATGCAGGCCAAAAGATGCCATGCGATTCTTGAGCTGGTGTGCTTGGGGGACAGGAGCCACACTGGGGCAGAGGTTCTGTCAGCTCTGCAGGGGCAGGTTCAGAGGTGGTTGACGCCATGCCAACTTAAGGCAGGAATGGTGGTTTGCGACAATGGCACCAACCTCCTCTCCGTCCTCCGACAGGGACAAATGACCCATGTGCCCTGTTTGGCTCACGTCCTTAACTTGGTGGTGCAGTTGTTCTAGGGCAGGTACCCAGGCTTACAGGATGTCCTGAGGCAGGCCAGGAAAGTCTGTGTGCATTTCAGCCGGTCATATAATGCCAGTGCTTGGCTGGCAGACCTCCAAAAGGAATTTAACCTGCCTAATCTGTGACATGCCCACCAGGTGGAACTCAACGTTGTCCATGCTGCAGCAGCTTCACACGCAGCAGAGGGCCATCAATGAGTACCTGTGCGACTATGGCACCAGGACAGGGTCAGGGGAGCTTGTTTTTTTTCCCCACGCCAGTGGGCCATGATCAGGGGTGCATGCACTGTCCTGTCACCATTTGAGGAGGCCATGAGGATGGTGAGCAGTGACAGTGCAAGCATCAGTGACACTGTCCCCCTTGTCCACCTGTTGGAGCACACGCTGCGTGGAATAATGGACAGGGCACTTGAGGCAGAACAGAGGCAGGAAGAGGAGGACTTCCTTAGCTCTCAGGGCCCCCTTTATCCAGACAGTGTTCCTACGTGCCCGCCGATCACACAGGAAGGAGGAGGAGGAGGATTGTGTCAGTATGGAGGTGGAGCCTGGCACTCAGCATCAGCAGCAGTCTTAAAGGGATCATTTACAGTCCCAAGAAACACATGGACTTGTACCTGGCTGGGAGGAGGTGGCTGCGGATCATGTCGTCCTTAGTGACCCAGAGGACTCCGGACCGAATGCCTCAGCAAACCTATGCTGCATGGCCTCCTTGATCCACGTTACAAGGGTAAGGTTGCGGACCTTATCTTGCCGTCGCAGAGGGAGCAAAGGATGAAACATCTTCGGGAGGCCTTGCAGAAAGGTCTGTGCAACGCGTTCCCAGAGACTGGGAGGTTACAAACTCCTGTTTCTGGACAACGTGTTGCTGAGGCTTCGGTCAGTCAAAGAAGGAGTGGTGGAGAAGGTGGCCATCTGACCGATGCGTTCAGACAATTTTTTAGTCCGCAGCCCCAAGGTATGATCGGTTCCATCAATCATCGCCAGCGTCTGTTTTACATGGTGCAGGAATACCTAGGCGCAAGATCTGACTTGGACACCTTTACCACCGAAAATCCTCTGGGTTACTGGGTCTTGAGGATGGATCACTGGCCAGAGCTTGCACAGTATGCAATTGAGCTACTGGCCTGTCCTACATCCAGCGTTATTTCGGAACGCACATTCAGTGCTGCTGGAGGCTTTGTAACTGATCACAGGGTGCGTCTGTCCACCAACTCGGTCGATCGACTGACCTTCATAAAAATGAATCAGTCTTGGATCACCACCAGCTACCAAGCACCTGATGCTGATGTAACCGAATAATTTTTTTTGAAATGTCAGATCCCTTCAAAGACTGCCTATGCTGATGCTGAGTGACTATCCTGTTATACTGAGTAATTATCCTCTTCCTCCTCAATGATCATGATAATAGCTTGTAAGAACATTTCTGGTTCTGGGCGCTGCCAGTCCCGCCACCAGTGCCTAAGGCCCAATTTTTCAGCCCCTGTTTAACAGGGGCATGTAATTGCAATTTTTTATGCAATTCTTTGCAGCAGGGCTAGTTCCTGCGCTCCAACTAGAGTATCTGTGAGGAGTTGCAGTGTTGTGGCACCAGCACCAGTGCCTAAGGCCCAATTTTTCAGCCCCTGTTTAACAGGGGCGTGTAATTACAATTTTTGCTGCAATTCTTTGCAGCAGGGCTAGTTCCTGCACTAAAACTAGAGTATCTGTGAGGGGTTGCAGTGTTGTGGCACCAGCACCAGTGCCTAAGGTCCAATTTTTCAGCCCCTGTTTAACAGGGGCGTGTAATTACAATTTTTGATGCAATTCTTTGCAGCAGGGCTCGTTCCTGCGCTCCAACTAGAGTATCTGTGAGGGGTTCCAGTGTTGTGGCACCAGCACCACCACCAAAGGCCCAATATTTCAGCCCCTGTTCAACAGGGACATGTAAATAGAATTCTTGATCTAATATTTCACAGCAGGGCCCGTTTCTGCGCCCACCAAGAGTATCTGTGAGGACTTACAGTGTTGCGGCACCAGCACCACCACCACCAAAGGCCCAATTTTTCTGCCCCTGTTCAACAGGGGCATGTAATTACAATTCTTGATCTAATATTTCACAGCAGGGCCCTGTGATGGCTTACAGTGTTGTGGCCACAACAACACCTAAGGCCCAAATTTCTGCTGAGTATATAGGGCAGGCCCCTACTTTCAAACATCCAACTTACAAACGACTCCTACTTGCAAACGGAAGGAGACAACAGGAAGTGAGATGAAATCTACCCCTAGGAAGGGAAATTCTCTCATGTAAGAGTTAATATGGGAAAAACGTTTCTCCTTTCCACTGATGCTTTATCACCAATCCTTGTTTCACAAAAAACCCCAAATTTTCAAAAAACATTTGTCATTGGGACAAAAAGTGAGGTGAAATCTTCTGAAGAGGCGAACGGACAGCAAAACAAATGTCACAGGGGTGATAACCCTTCCCTAGGTTTTCCAAAAAGCTTAAAATAGATTTTTTGGCTGTAGCTAAACACGTTAAAAATGTACCAGTTCAAAATTACAAACAGATTCTACTTAACAACAAACCTACAGTCCCTGTCTTGTTTGCACCGCCTGTATACTGCTGTTCAGAGTATATAGGGCCTGGGGGCCCCACACCTTTCCTTTTTTTAATTTGGCTGCGGGGTTCCCCTTAATATCCATACAAGACCCAAAGGGCCTGGTAATGGACTGGGGGGTACCCATGCCGTTTGTCTCACTGATTTTCATCCACATTGCCAGGACCCGACATTACATTAAAGCCGCAAGCAGTTTTAAATGACTTTTATTCCTTTAAAAATGACATTTTGTGGAGGGACTGTTCTAAGCACGGGAAAAACGCGCCACTTTACAGGCATACTATAGACACTCCCCAGGTACGATATTTAAAGGAATATTTCACTTTTTTTTTTTACTTTAAGCATCATTAAAATCACTGTTCCCAAAAAACGGGCGTTTTTTAAAGTTTTTTTTGCATTGATACATGTCCCCTGGGTCCCCTGCCCTTTTTAGGACAATACCATGCAAATTAGCCTTTAAAATGAGCACTTTTGATTTTGAACGTTCGAGTCCCATAGACGTCAACGGGGTTCTAACGTTCGTGCAAATTTTTGGTCTGTTCACAGGTTCTGGTGCGAACCGAACCAGGGGGTGTTCAGCTCATCCCTAGTCTATACACACTAAGACACTATACAGTAATACAGTGTACTTCAAGTTCACTCACTGGGGTTCTGCTCTGCAGACTGCATCCGACGACTCTGTCCAGCACAAACCCAGCCTCGATGCCTCCACCTGTCACCACTCACCAGGCACTGACTACTCTGATCTGCTATAGCATGTCTGCACGTGAGTGGCGCTGTCGCTGTACAGGACAGGCGATAGAACACCGGGAGGGAGAGCTGGCCTCTGCAAATGACAGTGACATGGGGGCGGGGTTAGAAGTCACATGATTAGGCTCGGGATACAACTCTCAGAAACTGAATCATGTATGGGCAGAGCTGGCAGTACTGGAAGAGACCAAAGACACAGACAGGTCACTGATATAATCATAGTGGTGCGCAGAAGCAGGGGATGTGTTTACTTCTGTTCCGTGGGGAGACTCGGGACATGTCCCCCAGTGCTGCGCTATGCTTCTAATGATACTACAGTTGGACGGAGCGCCTGCCTGAGTACATGTAACATACTGCAGAGGCGCCGGGTGGCATCCCCTGCATTATACAGCACCGCACCCACACCAAACACTTACATAACGCGGAGACCGGCGGCGAGACAAGGATTAGGGAAACCAGCGGCCGGGCGCCCTAGGCGGTTGCCTAGTTCGCCTAGTGGTAGCATCGGCCCTGACTGTGTATAGAAATGTTACAATGTCCAATTCATGAAGGTAGAATAGCTATCTCATGGGTTTTCCTATGTAGCTGTGCATGTACAGCATTTTGTGGGTTGGGGTAAAGGTACTTATCCCCTATAACAGTTGTAAAGCTCTCAAGACTTGGACTCTTTGAGGGCTTTGGAGAAAGCTGATTTTTATAAACAGTGCAGAATCCCCATTCTCCAACTGATAGTTAAAATTTGGAGAATGGTGAAGGGTGTATTAGGGATAAAGGGACTTACTTATTTTACACCCATTTGTGATAAATGTTTGTATCAACTAATGCAAAGTTAAAGACATTGCATGGTTTATGCAATTGTATCACAATAGTTTATTAAAGTAATTCCAGCAATTGCAAGAAGAATTTTCTTAACCAAAGCAATGTTTTTTTTCAACATTTGCAATTGTGTCATACAATTAGGTCCCAAGAAAAAAATAATGGTCCTATGTTATGTTGTATAATACCAATAATAGAGGAAATATCAACAGCTAACTGTACAAAGGATGTTATTTCTTTGGTGTATAATGGTCTAATTCAGGGATCTCCAAACTACGGCCCTCCACCTGTTGAGGAACTACACATTCCATGAGGCATTGTAAAACTCTGACATTCACAGACATGACTAGGCATGATGGGATTTGTAGTTATTGAACAACTGGAGGGCCACAATTTGGAGTCCCATTGGTCAAATATGATTCAAAATGCAGAGAACATTGGTCTCAAGACATTGGTAATATACCAGAGGATTAGTGATTAAAGGTATTGCAAATAACACAGCTATTTATTGTCCATAGGATATATAGAACTGCTTATTCACTTCACAGAACAGGCCTTCTGGATAATCCTGGTTCTACTTATTGTGGTCAGGTGCCTGGAGATCTTATCCATCTTCTTTCAAGGTGCCCCACAACTAGTACATTATTGTGAAGGAGTTGTATAAAGCAAATGTTGTATGTAGCTCATATGGGTGTATTCTGGGACATCTGGATGGTTAACTTGAGATTGGTGTTTAGTAGAACATTGTTTCTTATTAAATCAATTTCACAAAAGTGGATCAACAGTTAATCTTATTTTGAAACTAGAAAAATTTCGACATAGTGGGCTTTGAATAAGTTTCAAAATATCTTGTCTGAGTGGCTTTTTCTGTTTTTTTTTTTTTTTTTCTTTTTAATAAGTAAAATGTGAACTAAAAAAGATAATGTTACTGTTAGCATAATGATGTGTAATGTTCCATTCCCGGAAGCCTAGGCCTATATTCCAGCAGTCTTCAGTATTGTGACTTTGAAATAAGAACTTGCTTCTGAAAAATCAAAACTATATTTCATCATAAATTTTTTCTACAAAGCTTTTTACAAAAAAGCACTTGACACCTGCCCGCCCAAAATGTAATACGGGCAAGCGGCGGCTGTAGGCAAAGCGACTTATCCCTACATCTCTGCCTACTTCCTGGTTTAGGGCTCGCGCCCCCAGCCTGGTCCCCACTGTGATTGTACAGTAGGAGCCTGTCAGCAAGTCCCAGCCAATGATTCTTGGCTGGGACCTGCTGATCGACTGTGTGCAATCACAGCCCAGAGCTCTTGTGTTGGTAAACAACACAGAGCTCTGAACAAAGGGAGCAATCTGTCAGTTCTCAGCCCTGCAAAACAAAACTGAGAGATCCTTAGTGAAAAGCAGCACACTGTGCACACATTACACATCGCCCTAGATGTGAAGCCCTTCCCAGCTAGTGTCATTGGTATGGTGACAGTGTATAGTATTATCACCGATCACTGTATTAATGCCAGTGGCAATCAGTTCCCTCCAGCATCAGTTAGTGTCAGATTTACCGCCGCAGTATCGCAGTCCCGTTATAAGTTGCTGATCGCTGTCATTAGTAGCATAACATAAAAAATACAAATATTCCAGTATACCGTATCTCACAAAAGTGAGTACACACCTCACATTTTTGTAAATATTTTCTTCTATCTTTTTATATGACAACACTGAAGAATTGACACTTTGCTACAATGTAAAGTAGTGAGTGTACAGCTTGTATAACAGTGTAAATTTGCTGTCCCCTCAAAATAACTCAACACACAGCCATTAATGTCTAAACTGTTGGCAACAAAAGTGAGTACACCCCTAAGTGAAAATGTCCAAATTGGGCCCAAAGGGTCAATATTTTGTGTGGCCACCAATATTTTCCAGCACTGCCTTAACCCTTTTGGGCATGGAGTTCACCAGAGCTTCACAGGTTGCCACTGGAGTCCTCTTCCACTCCTCCATGACGACATCACAGAGCTGGTGGATGTTAGCAGACCTTGCGCTCCTCCACCTTCCGTTTGAGGATGTCCCACAGATGCTCAATAGGGTTTAGGTCTGGAGACATGCTTGGCCAGTTCATCACCTTTACCCTCAGCTTCTTTAGCAAGGCAGTGGTCATCTTGGAGGTGTGTTTGGGGTTGTTATGTTGGAATACTGCCCTGCGGCCCACTCTCCGAGGGGAGGGGATCATGTTCTGCTTCAGTATGTCACAGTACATGTTGGCATTCATGGTTCCCTCAATGAACTGTAGTTCCCCAGTGTCGGCAGCACTCATGCAGCCCCAGACCATGACACTCCCACCACCATGCTTGACTGTAGGCAAGACACACTTGTCTTTGTACTCACCTGGTTGCCGCCACACACGCTTGACACCATCTGAACCAAATAAGTTTATCTTGGTCTCATCAGACCACAGGACATGGTTCCAGTAATCCATGAGAGCAATAACACCAAATTTAACACACCTGCTCCCCATTCACACCTGAGACCTTGTAACACTAACGAGTCACATGACACCGGGGAGGGAAAATGGCTAATTGGGCCCGATTTGGACATTTTCACTTAGGGGTGTACTCACTTTTGTTGCCAGCAGTTTAGACATTAATGGCTGTGTGTTGAGTTATTTTGTGAGGACAGCAAATTTACACTGTTATACAAGCTGTACACTCACTACTTTACATTGTAGCAAAGTGTCATTTCTTCAGTGTTGTCACATGAAAAGATAGAATAAAATATTTACAAAAATGTGAGGGGTGTACTTACTTTTGTGAGATACTGTATATACACCATAAATTGTAGGCGCTATAACTTTCACGAAAACCAATCAATAAACACTTATTGGGATTTTTTTTATCAAAAAACATGTAGCAGAATACATTTCGGCCAAAATTTATAAAGAAATTAAATTTTTTTGAATTTTTCATTGGATATGTTTTATGGCAGAAAGTAAAAAATATTGTTTTTTTTCTTTCAAAATTTTCTGCATTTTTTCGCTTATATCGCTAAAAATAAAAAACTCAGTGGTGATCAAATACCACCAAAAGAAAGCTCTATCTATGTAAAAAAAATTATATAAATTTCGTTTGGGTACAGCATTGCATGACTGCGCAATTATCAGTTAAAGTAGCACAGTGCTGAATAGCAAAAAATGGCCTGGTCATGAAGGGGGTAAAATTTTCTGGAGATCAAGTGGTTAACCACTTCAGCCCCGGAAAGGTTTTACCCCCTTCATGACCAGGCCATTTTTTGCAATACGGCACTACGTCGCTTTAACTGACAATTGTGCGGTCGTGCGACGCTGTACCCAAATAAAATGAATATCCTTTTTTTCACACAAATAGAGCTTTCTTTTGGTGGTATTTGATCACCTCTGCAGTTTTTATTTTTTGCGCTATAAACAAAAAAAAACACAATATTTTTTACTTTCTGCTATAATACATATCCAAAGAAAAAAAATTTAAGAAAAAAAATGTCTTCACCAATTTAGGCCAATATGTATTCTGCTACATATTTTTGGTAAAAATCCCAATAAGCGTATATTGATTGGTTTGCGCAAAAGTTATAGTTTCTACAAACTATGGTATAGATTGAGGCTGCGTTCACACTATTGCGAATTGTATGCGGATTTTCCGCATCCAATTCGAAAAAGCAGGAGATTTTGATCGGCTCTCTATAAAGCCAGTTCACATATCTCCGCTGTGGGTCCGGTGCAAATTTGAACATGAGCCCTGTGCGTCTTTTGGTCCGTTTCTGGTCCGAATTCAGCCAAAAATTCAGACTGAAATCGGACCTGAAATGGTGAATGGGGATGCACCGTATCCCTGCTGTGAGACACATGCAAAGATAGTGTGAACCCAGCCTCAGGGACTTTTATTTATGTATGTATTTATTTATTTATTCACTGGTAATGGCAGCGATTTTTAGCGGGACTGTGACATTGCGGCCGACAAATCTGACACTAAGTGACAATTTTTGGGGACCAGTGACACCAATACAGTGATCAGTGCTAAACAAAATATACTGATCCCTGTATAACTGACACTGGCAGGGAAGGGGTTAACACTAGGGGGCGATCAAGGGGTTAAATGTGTTCCCTGAGAGGTGTTTCTAACTGTGGGGGGGGGTGTGGATTCACTGGAGGAAAAAAGAGATTGTGATTCAGATTAGCTGAAACACGATCTATCACTTTTCCTCCCTGACAGATCAGTGGTGTGCTTTGTTTACATCGGCACATCGCTGCTTCGTCTTTCCTGGGAATGATCAGGGGGTCGCTGTGGCCATCGCGGCCGCCGGACCCGCTCATTGGCGCACACCCCCTAAATCACATACGGGTACGTGATTTTGCGCACCCGGGTTGCCCTGCTACAGTAAATGTACGTGGTGTGGTCTGAAAGGGGTTAAACCGCTATCATAAAAACACACATACTTGGCTACTACCACTCCCCATTAAACCACATGATTTTAGGAAGTTAGGATGTTTGTTTTTCATCAGTACTTGCTTTTCTAGCAGGTTAAAAAGAATTCATAATTATCCATAATATCAAACAATTTGCACAAACCAAAATAATCAACTAAACTTTAAAAGGTGGGGCGGCACGGGTAGGCTCAATCATGTGTATATAAGTAAGTAATAAGTAATTGAGCCTTTTCCAGGTTAGGAGCATGTAGCGCACCTGCTCGGGCACGCAGCGTGCTTCTCCTGTTACCGCTGTGTCCATTGGACACAGCAAATTACTGTTACTAGTATTCAGTAAACGGGTAACGTGATCGCTATGATTGGTCATAACGATCACATGATGACAATGTAATTAACCTGTCACAAATGGCTTTCCATTCATGAGCAGCTTGCTTACTGGTGTGATCTGTGATTGGCCCAAAGCAATCACATGGTACCTGGCCACCTGTACCAAGCGATTAGCTTAGCCAATCACAGATCACAACTATAAGCAATATTTATATTTAGGCAGTTCTAATGACTCTTTGCCTGGCCCATTGAGTCACTACCTTTTCCCTGTATTGGCAGGCATGTGACCTCCCTGGCAGGTGTGGTCCATCTATGACAGGCCGCCCCATGCTTGCACCATTGTGGTTTTGGGCTCCCTGCCCATTTGACCTACACGGTGCGCGCTGCGCTCCCCCTTCCTCTCCTTCTTGTCTTTCCTCCTACATACCCGTATATATATATATTTTTTTTTTTACCCAGATTAATCACCCTCTGCATAAATCCCTCATGTCTGCACGGGGGGAACTTTTGGTGGCTGGTGTATTTGGTTGGCCATAGAGTCATTGGTAAGTAGTTATGCCTATTTATTGTTTTTTTGCTGTTTTGTACTCATCATATACATTGTCTGATATACTATATGAGATTTATATATTTCTGATGATTGTTGATCTATACCATTTATCTTACAGATTTATCCTCCTGAAGAAGCGGTCTTATGATTGTGAAACTGTGGAGGACTGTATAAACCTGTGAACATATTCTTTAACCAGTAATCAGTCTGGAAGTCTACAAGTATTGTATTGCTGTATTGCAGGGATATGCAATTAGCACACCTCCAGCTGTTGCAAAACTACAAGTCCCATCATGCCTCTGGGTGTCATGCTTGCATGCTTGTGGCTGTCAGAGTCTTGCAATGCCTCATGGGACTTGTAGTTCTGCAACAGCTGGAGGTCCGCTAATTGCATATTTCCTTGCTGTATTGACTTTCCTTTATCGTTTTGAGAAATTAATGTTGTGATTTATGATTTTATATGTAATAAATTAATATTTTATGATAATCAAACTTTATGGTTGGTGCCGAGATAGTAAATGTTTTCCTTTTGGAGGCCATAGTAGACAGCTTCTGCCAAGGGGTTGCTTATAATGGCATAGGCCCATGCAGCACGCATGTTTTACCGTCTGCTATTGCAATGCATGCTAATGCACAATCTGTGATGCTGTGCCATTAATAACAAACAATAGTGGGGGTTTTTTTTTGTTTGTTTGTTTTTTTTTTTTTTTTTTACTAAAAGCAAAAAAGCCTTTTTCTTTAACTGCTTAAAATGTGTTCGAATCAATGTTTGTCACATAAAGTCCATTTAAACTACATTTCATTTAAGGCTACAATGTCCACAGAGTGACAGCACTGATGTGCAGATTTCACTGCAGAGCACACAGTGTTGTCATTCTTTTACAGAACATGAAAAATACTACATCTACACAGACGATCAACAGGTAGTAACACTATGATATGGGGGGCTCAGAAAAAAAAATGTTATGTTAATGCTAGTGACAGACTGCAGCATGTATGTAATGTTTTTTTTTGTCTTCTATAAAATAGGCATTACATCAAAGCTGCATATTTATGAAAATAATTACCATCTTTAAAATACACATTCAAATAAATAATCAATGTAATACTGTCTTTTATCTAAAGCTTGCAATGCATCAGCATGGTTTGTCTAACTTTCAAAAAGATATATTCCTTCAGTTCGGTAGTACAAATTGGGATAGCTGTGCTGCCACCTAGTGGACATTTTAATGAACAACTCCCAACAAATGTTACAGTACAAAAACATGCAGACACCAACTTCTTTTCAAGGTCTTTTATTGTAAAGGTACATTAAAAAAAAAGTACACAGAGACTGAAACCATTAATGAATGCAGAAAAAAAAATGCTCTAAATGAATGTGCTTGAAAAGGCTCTCTTTTGTGCTCCATTGTTTAATGTGCTGCGACAACCAAATAATTCAAAATTCCTGTCTGCATCCTCTTTAACACATTTTCAGAAAAAATGCCAGCGCTGTAATTAGCTTCTAAAAATTAAAAAAGATGGATATTCATATAAATATTTTATACTCTGTACATTATTGCATTAGAGGGCCACAAAATAACGTGACCTTTAATATAACAAAGAAAAACAGCCTTAAAACAGAAAATACTTTATGAACTCACCAAACTTTATATTATATTACTTTTCCACTCAAAGAGACATTTTCTATCAACTCTCTTTGTGGGTATAAATATTTTCTGTATATTTTGAGATATTTGACAATATTCTAGAAGTTTTATGAGAAAAGCAACAAAATAACAATCTCTCTTTAGGACAATATAATGTAATATGGCTTTTCTAGTTTGAATCACCTATCAAAACGGGAACAAAATGAGAAAAAAAAATGTATCAAAGCTGAATTGCCTCCCACTGGTTAAACACCATCTACATTCTAGCGCTAAACAAGACACAACATTACTTGGATATAGAACAATACTAAACATCCCCATGTGGACTCTACAAATTGATCACAGAGAATAATACTTTATAGTAGCCATGGATTTGGTGTTGTCCACAATAAAGCACTTTAACTTTTTTTTTTTTTATTTTAGTTTATGTATTCTACACCTCAAGAAGGACATTTGGATTCCAAACAAGTATTTACACCAAAGGACTAGGAAGAACCCCATTTTCAAGTCTGCCAGGACAAAAAAATAATTATAATAATAATAACACATTTTCTGTACTCTGATGAAAAAAAAAAAGGGATCACAGACAAGGCTGCAAAAACAAACCTAGGTGAGCTTAGAAAGAGCTTGCGTTTCACAACACAGACTATACGCGTTTCAGTGATTGTGTTCACTGAGCTTTTGCTAATGGCAAAAAATGGCTGAAACTGTGTGCTCTCCGATTATGATTTTTAAAGATGGCCCTTCTTTTTTTTTTTTTAAGAGGAGCAACGACAGTGCAAAGAGTCTTTATGTAGCTGAAAATTATAGTCCTTTTGTTTCCCATTTGCTGTTATTTTCTTTTTTGCAGCTAATATGGTGCAAATAGTATGGAGGCTGTGGTGGCACGGATAGCGCCATGGGCTGGTCTTAGAAATGCAGGCGCTAAGCCCGTCCCCGGAAATAGTGAGTTGTGGGGTCGAGGCGGTAATGAAATTGTAGAAGTTACAGCAGCTGCCAGAGGCGATGAAAGGAAGGTCGGGGTTAAGGGCTTAATCATTTCCTTCTGGAATGCCAGCTTTGCCTGAAAAATAAACAATAAAAGGAATAATCAGATTTATAACAACATCATTTTTCTACGTTTTATTACTAAAATTGTCCCATTCTCATAATTTTTCCATCGGCTACAAGGATGACTGTCATAGGTATTATCTGAAAACTAAACCTATTTTGACCTTGTTGTTCCAAAACATAAGCTGCTGTACAAATACTTTGAATTACACACTGGTGTAACTGGAAATGGTTTTCTCCAGCCTGAGAACCAACTTTGTTTATGTCTACTCAGCCATGGACCATCTCTTCCACCATGCAGCCATGTGGTTCTGCTTTGTGAATGGCACAACAGAGGGAAGAAGTGGAGGCACACCACCAGAACTTATGTTGATCATAGAATGTTTCTGATGGAGTGGGGAGTTTTCATGTGCGAATTAAAGATTAAAAAACACAAAAATTGCTATGCCTGGCCTTTAAAACATAAGTGAACCCTCAACTTATAAAAAACAACCCATTCAGGTTAAAATAAAAATGAAAGGTAAAACATTTGTGCATTTATATATATATATCTATATAGTGGGCAGGGGAAATTCGTGAGTGTGTGTTATACACCAAACTGCTGCCTCTGAGGGGAAGGAGGGACCGTGCGCCGCCGAAATAGACCGAGCCGAGTGTACTGTGTACTCGGTTAGGCTCGGCTCCGCTCGCAATCATGCCCAGTCCTGCCATTGGACCTGTGTTATGTCCATCATAGGAGACGGGCCAAGGGGCAGGACTGCGAGACGAGAGGAGCTGAGTACACAGGACATCCGGCTCTGTCTATCTCGGCAGCGGTAATTTAACAATCATGCTGCAGATGACACTTGGGCAAGGCTGCAGATGACATTTGGGCGGGGCTGCAAATGACACTTGGGCAAGGCTGCAGATGACACTTGGGCAAGGCTGCAAATGACACTTGGGCGGGGCTGCAAATGACACTTGGGCAAGGCTGCAGATGACACTTGGGCAAGGCTGCAGATGACACTTGGGCAAGGCTGCAGATGACACTTGGGCAAGGCTGCAGATGACACTTGGGGAGGGCTGCAAATGACACTTGGGAAAGGTTGCAAATGACACTTGGGCAAGGCTGCAGATGGACACTTGGGCAAGGATGCAGATGGACACTTGGGCAAGGATGCAGATGGACACTGATCATTCTGCAATGATAGGCAAGGCTGCAGATGGACACTGATCATTCTGCAATGATAGGCAAGGCTGCAGATGGACACTGATCATTCTGCAATGATGGGCAAGGCTGCAGATGGACACTCATAAGGCTGCATTGATGGGCATTTAAATGAAAGTTATTTTTCCTTAAACTTCACTCCTAAAAGTTTTTTTCATTAAAATTCCCTCCTAAACTTGGGGTGCGTTTTATATGCCGGTGCGTGTTATACTGTATGCTGATAAATACGGTAAGTATTGAACATGTCACCATTTTTCTAGGTAAATACATTTCTAAAGGTGGTATTGGAATTTTTACCACATGTTGGTAACAACCCATGCAATCCATACATACAAAGAAACCAAAAAAAATAAGTTCAGAAATGAAATCATGTGTAATAAAATAGAATGACACAGGGAAAAAGTATTGAACACACCAACTGAAATGTATTTAATACTTCAAACAAAATCCTTTGTTGGTAATGACAGCTTCAAGACGTCTCCCGTATGGAGAAACTAGTCACATGCATTGCTCAGGTGTGATTTTGGTCCATTCTTCCACACAAACAATTCTTGAAGGTTCCATGGGCCTCTTCTATGAACTCTGATCTTTAGTTCTTTCCATAGATTTTCTATTGGATTCAAGTCAGGTGATTGGCTAGGCCACTCTAGCAGTTTTATTTTCTTTCTTTGAAACCAATTGAGAGTTTCCATGGCTTTGTGTTTGGGATCATTGCCTTGCTGAAATGTCCACCCTCGTTTCATGTTCATCATCCTGGTAGATGGCAGCAGATTTTTATCAAGAATGTCTTGATACATTTTTCCATTCATCCTTCCTTCAATGAAATGAAGTTTGCCAGTACCGTATGCTGAAAAACAGCCCCACGCCATGATGTTCACACCTCCAAACTTAACTGTTGGTATGGGGGTGTTTATGGGTGATGTGCAGTGCCATTTGACCTCCAAACATGGTGCGTATTATGGCATCCAAAGAGTTCAATTTTGGTCTCATCTGACCAGACTATATTCTCCCAGTATTTCACAGGCTTGTCTAAATGTTGTGCAGCAAACTTTAAACAAGCTTCACCATGCTTTTTCTTCAGCAATGGAGTCTTGAGTGGTGAGCATTCATACAGGCTATGGCAGTTGAGTGCATTACTTATTGTTTTCTGTGAAACAATTGTACATGCTGATTCCATTTATAGGCCACCAGTTGAGACTGAACCAGCTGATATTAATTTGCACTGACTAGGGCAGGGTTGCTTTCCATCTGGTGTCTTGGCTTTCCATGCCTTTTTGCAGCACTTCCCTTTCTTCATGCATTCAATACTTTTTTTCCCTGTGTCATTCCATTTTATTACACATAACTTAATTTCTGAACGTATTTATTTTGGTTTCTTTGTATGTATGGATTGCATGGGTTGTTAACGACATGTGGTGAACATTTCATGTCAATAGCACCTTTAGAAATATTTACCTAGAAAAGGGGTGACATGTCCGATACTTATTTTACCCACTGTATATATATATTATACAGCGGGTTAGGAGGATTAGGGGTGTCAGAACAAGTATGATCATTGGAGGAGAGTAGGCTGAGTTCTCAGTACATCCAGAAAACTGACTACGCTGTGCTCTTATGCCAAGTGTGGTCAATTTTTTAGAAAGCGGAGGGACTGGCAGGAACACCAGGGATTTCACACAAAGGAAACAATACAAAGTGAACAGAATGCTTTTTCATAAAAGTACATGGCACAGTAGGCACATATCAGCAATATAAAATGTTACAAATTCTTTAAGTTCATGGTCAGGGGACATTAGCAGGCCTCTGAACCATGATTCAATAAGTACACAACTGATGCTACAACCATAAATTGCAAATTAAAGAGCTAAAGTAGAACCTTTTTTTCATTTTGGATAGAGTAAAGGAGGGTTTTACCCCTATTGGGTGTTTTTTTTTAATTTTTTATCTGTGTCCCATTGGGGAGATTTACCCCATGGCCAATACAGGAAGTGAGAAGAAATCCATCCAAAGTGATGGAATTCCTTGGTGTAACCAGGATCTCCAGAACTAGTGCCCCTATTGGAAGATTTATCCTCTATTCCTGTTATGATGACAACCCAAAAATTGGGCATTTCTTTCACTTTGACTCTCAGTGATTACAGTAAATGGGACAAACAGAGAGGATGAATCTGTCTCTATTCTATCCAAAATTGATAAAAAAAAAGTTTATTTATATTTTTATATTTTAGGGAGCTAGTACTTAAAGGGGTTGTAAACTTTTTTTTTTTTGTTTTTTTTTTAAAATAACAAACATATCATACTTACCTCCATTGTGCAGTTCGTTTTACTGGCCCCAATCGTTGTCTTCTGGGGTCCCTCAATGGCGCACGCAGCTCCTCCCTACATCAGAAAACCCCCTAGGAGAAGCGCTCTCCCTGGGGGTTACTGTGCGGGCTCCCAAGTCCAGGATTTGCGCCCATAGACACAGAATGCCGGACTCGGCCCCACCCCCCAGCGCCCATGTCATTGGATTTGATTTGCAGCAGCGGGAGCCAATGGCTGCGCTGCTATCAATCTATCCAATCAAGAGCCGAGACCCTGGCCAGAGAGGGTCTGCGTGTCTCCGGTTTGGAAACGAACGGGCTCAGGTAAGTAAAAGGAGGGGGGGGCTGGGCTGGGGGCCTGGTCAGTGACAGAAGTGTTTTCACCTTAATGCATAGGACGAGGGTTTACAACTACTTTAATTATGGTTGTCAAATGCTGGTCTAGAATAAAATGAATATATTATACAGTCTTCAGTGTGTTCTTTTCTTGAAAACATAAAGACAGAACATAAAAATAAATTAGTTTCCACATTTTTTTCATCACGTTTTAGGTACAAAATTAGCTGTCTGTGACCCATAGTCTAATAAAATGCTACGTGCAATCTAAATGTTGTTAAACTACAATATTTAATTACAGCTTTTAAATGAAGCAATTATTACTTGCTGAATATAACACTGAAAATGATTAACTTAATTAATGTTCACTGCATTTTTAGAAGTATATTTGTTCTTTTTTAATAATTTACAACTGAAGTGAACTAAACATTGTATATACAGCTTATATGAAATAACATGAAATGTGATTTGGTTAAAGCGGAGTTCAACCCAAAAGTACCACATTTGGCATGTCATTTTTTTGGGGGGGAGTGGGTACCTAGTTTTGACAGGTACTCATCTCCCACTTCTGCTCGGGCCGCCCCTAGGCGACTCCTCATCTCCCCCTCCCTTCCTGAAATCTTCAGGGACATGTCATAGGTCCCAGAAGATTGCCTGGCCATTCATGACTTGCAGCGCAACTCGCACCCAGCTGTGAAGCTACAAGCTGTCACAGCCGGGTGCCCATACTGGTTATACCAATGCCAGGGAGAGGCGGGAAAGAGAACCCAGGCTTTGGGCGGCCGCATCACTGGATCATGGAACTCTGCTTTAAAGAATAAGTGGCATTTTAACTGAAACCTATACTGAGATTATATGAGTTTTGCCAATACTGTCCTCCCCTCAGAAGGTATAGAAGCCAGAAATAGCCGGTCAAGAAGTATTTTTTAATGGATGTTGACAATGGCATCCAAGAAACTTCTCTTCATACAGGATTTGTTTGATAGTTTTAGGCAGATAAATTGCTTCCATATGCAACCTTCCAGTTTTCCCATTCCTGTCCTTTGAAATCCTGTAATAGAAGAGGCACTATACTTTCTGGTAGAGCATTTGTTGATATGCTGCTTCTTCTCTCCTTGGCAGCTGCTGCAAGCATTTGACCCGCCTAATGGATCCAATACCCATTTCCCCCACTGCACGTAGTGGCTGCTTCCATTGGCTCCATTGTCTTATAGTAGAATATGAGCCAGTGGGAGAAACCACAGAGTGTAGAGGGGAGCAGGCATTCCAAATACCCAAAAGTGTGGAATACTGGTGCTGGGCTGTGTTTGTAAAGGGTTAAATCAGCATTTCTCAACTGGGGTACAATGGCACTCTGAGGTGCTGTATGGGCTTGTCAGGGGTGCCGAACAGCGCCAAGTCTTTCCATGGTGGAGGCAGGCCAGCCACCAGCACCATGGAAATGCAGGACACTAATTGAGGGCTGGTGGTATTCATGGCTGCCCCAGCATTCAGTAGGGGATGGAAATCTGCCTATCTACACTTGCTTTACTTCCACCCACTGGCTCCTCATTGGTTAGAATCAGTCACATGAGATGACCTCAGATGTCCCCTTTTGCAGCTACATTTAATACATGTTTCTTTACAACAAGAAACCACAGACCCCGGTGAGGGAGTTGATATAAAAAAATAAAATCAGTAGTGAAAGAAGATTTCTGGAATCTATCTTTTCAAGGGTCACTAGTTCCTGAGCTTTTTCCTTCAGCTGTTTCCACCAAGGCAGCCCTGACTTCCTCAAACTGGTCATAAGAGGGTTGAGTAATGCTTCCATCTGTGGTGCTTTGGTGATACAGCCTAAATTATATGCGATGGGTCCGATTCATTTTTTTTTTTCAGTTTAACTCCAAAGGGTTCTTTTTTGATGATTCATTGTTCATGTTGTATGCTGGACTATAAAAACCTAGGCCATTCTGGAAGCTGTGTGCTCAGCCTGACAGCTGCCTATCACACTGCTAGGAATTACAAGGCATGATACAGGGTGACTCAGTAGTGATTGCTCACTGCTCTCAGATCATCTTTTAAGAACTCAGTCCTCCAAATGATGCGAATCACTGTTTGTTAATTTCACACACCTCAAGGATCTGCCACTTTCATGATATAGCGTTGATTAAAATAACCTCACCTAGCAAACAGCAGAAATGAATGGGACCTTGAATTTAATTATGGCTTCTTTCTGACCTGTCTGAAAAGGTGCTGAAGTAGGAAGATGGGCCCTTTTCTTCTATAATTGCGGAGGGTTTATGCGGTTCTTCTATCTGTTGCCCTCTGCCATAACCTGCCATTACTGAGCATGTTAATATATGATGATGTGATAAAGCCAGGATTCAGAGTTCACACTAGACTAAATGTTCTAACAAACAGACACAGCTGAGCACTCCTAAGGTCAGGATATATAATCAAATATGCCAGTCCTGTATAGTTGCTTTCAAAGAGTACCGCAGGAAAGTGAAAGCCAAAGACGTGGCTAGTGTTTATCATAAGACATTATTTTTCCAATGTGTGACAGCATACAAAGGGAAGGATCTGTTATCAAAAGTTTAGGAACTTCAAATGTGGCCCCTGACCCTGTTATAGGCTAGAATTTTTTTTTATTTAAATAGTCAAACATGGTTATAAAATGGAAAGAAAAGGTGCAATCAGTCCTTGACTCGATCCCTAGCAAATACCAGAATGGTCCTTTGACTTTACCAACTGTCTCTCCCCTTCTGACCTTATTCCTATAATCTACACTCATTAAAATTCTCGTCTCTTATCATTCCAGCCCACCTGGTCATGTGCCCTTTTACCTAGCTCAGCTCAGAGTGTTTGAGGGTACATTAGATCCTGTGTGCTATTAGCGCCACATACCATGCAGTACATAAATAGCTTGTTCTTGGTCAGCAATACGGATGATGCCAATGGGCAAGAAGAGCCACAGTCGCCACTCCAGGCACTCACTCACCAACTACTTGCTCAGCACTAAGAAATCACTGGCAAAGATGACCCAAAATGGTGCCGGCTCCCCTGCGGCCTCATGCAGCTCCACGCCTGAACACACTCCATCACATCATCCAAGAGAATGTGAGTACAATCCACTGCTATCTAAAGCAGATTTAGACACCAGCCTGTGTGCGATATATGAAAAGCTGGTAGATGAGATACAGCTTAAACTGCATAAATCCACAAATGCTCTCCCCCAGGAGATTGCAACTATAGGGGGTCGCACTGACATTCTTGAGACAAAACATGATGAACTATCTCTGGCTCACAATTATCTCGGGAAAGACTATAAAATGCCGGCAGATAACTTCTCATTCATGCAGGCCCAGGTTGAAAATTTAGATGATAGAAATCGCCGTAACAATATAAGGGTACGTGAAATCCCTGAGTCTGTTACTGATCCCATACCAGCTATCTCTAAACTCCTCGACAACCTTCCTGATAAACCAATGTTCTGCCTTTACTTGCGACAGGATCCATAGGGCGCTTCACCCAAAACCAACACCTGATAAACCATCTCGCAATGTAATCGTGCATGAAAGATTTTCTTACCAAAGAAGATATCATGCGTGCATCCAGGAATACATCCAACATAGAATTAGATGGCATCAGGGTTCAAATATACCCAGACATATCTCCTGCTACACTAGACATGGGACGCAGAATGAAGGAAGTTACTTCTATACTGTAGGCAGCAAGAATTAAATATCGCTGGGGCTTCTCATTCAAGCGCTCTGTGATGCATAATGGCTCTACATACACAGTATACAACATAATAGAAGGAGACGAATGTCTGGTCAAGCTAGGTCTGCTAGACCTAGCTTTCCGGCATTCCGGCATCAAATTGACCTCCTACTACCCCAAGATCATCTCCCATTTGGTCCACTCCATCATCACATCGCAATCAAAGAGACCAAAGAAGATGGCGTCAATCCTTCCAGGATCAAGCAACATAATCATTCCCAAGTTTACTAGTTATTTGTTCATCCTCTCAATTCGTTTGGCATTCTACCAGTTTTTTAAGTTGTAATCTACACCAACAGATGGCAAGTAGTGATCTTGACAGGTTGACTTTCTACCTTCCTTCTATAAGGCAAGTATGCCTTAACAAGTGAGAAATCTTTTAAAAACTTAGATCACTTAAATATATATATATATATATATATATATATATATATATATATATATATATATATATATATACCTTTAATTATCTTCCCAAGACTACAGTGACAAAGACAATGAGGTCGCTTTGACTTTTTCTTGTCATCCAATCACCTACTATGGATTAAGTCCTGACTATGACCCCATACTTTTGATTTTAGCCCTACACACGACTTTTGTTTTTACATTGAAATATTTGGGGTCATCTTGCAGTCAATATATGTAAACTAGTGCCATATACATACCACAAATACCGTCATTGATTACTTGGAAGTAAATACTTGGAAGTACATGAGGACCATCTTTAAAGAATCTTAGGTTTTCAATATTGTTCAGTTTCTGCTTTGTTATTGATTTCTAAAAAATTTAAAAATACCTTAGTTCTTCGAGTAGAGTTCAGATATTCTTTATAAACATGCACATTTAAATCTTAATAATTCTACTTGTGCTTGGCACATCCGCCGTCGCTGGTTTGTCCTCCTATTTACTCTCGCAGCCTGGTGCTGCATCCTCATACATTGGGATGGTGCACCGGACCCCATTGTCCTCTTGTTCACTATGCATGGTCAAGTCACATGACATCACTTGACCCCCTAGTTTTTCATTTTTATTATTTTTGTGCCCTTATGGCATGATTTATATATAAATTGCTCATTGGAAGACCCAAGTCATCATCTCACTCATATCTACCCATAACGAATGTTATGTACTATTCATTTATACATTGTTTACTGATACTACTTTTCATACTACAAAATGTATGTGATTTTTATTGTGGTGGAACTGTCTGTACATCCTATACTATATTGAACAATCAAGTTCTGATTTTTATACCCATTGGTTAACCCCATAGATATATACTAAATTTAGCTTGTATTTCCCCCTTATCAATGGGTCTTAGAATATTTTCACACAATGTTCAAGGATTTAATTCCCCACACAAACGTAAAGAAGCATTCCGGCATTACAAAAGATTGGGTGCAGACATAATTCTTTTACAAGAAACTCACTTTTTATCTGCAAATCACCCACAGTATTTTGATAAAACTTACAGCCAGTTCCATTATACTACTTTTGCTACCAAATCCCGTGGTGTAGCCACCTTTATTCGCAACTCTATAATTTTTGACATTCAAAATATCTATAAAGATGTGGACAGCTGGTTCATAATTTTAAAGGGGACTATAAACAGTTGCTCACTGACAATCGCCTCAGTGTACGCCCCAAATTACTCACAATCCTCATTTTTTATAAGGTTCTTTGAAACCCTAGACTGCTACAACTCCCCACACATAATATTGGGAGGTGATCTCAACTTGTTTGCACACCCAGTTCTTGACAGAAGCAGAGTGTCAAGAGCCTTTTCTAAACCAATGAATTACTCTCTTAAATTTCAATTGATAGACTCTTGGAGAGCCCATAACAATGGGGTGAAGGCATATATTTATTACTCTCACCCTTACGACTGTTACGCTCCGTTGGACTACATATTCAGTACTCCAATACTACTAGCCAACTCCTCCAAGGTACACATTTACTCATGCCCATGGTCTGACCACAATATAGTTTCTTTTGATACCTCTCATATTGGTTTAGCCGCTACCCCGTTTAATTGGTGCTTGAATGACTCTCTTTTAACAGATCCCTCCAACCTTCAACAGATAACTACGCACATTGAAGAATATTTCACTAACAATACAACTGATGATATACTCCCCACCTCACTTTGGTTGGCACACAAAGCTGTATTGAGAGGTCACTTAATTAGCATAGCACCAGCCAAAAACAAGAGCAGACTTACTGATATTAAATGCCTCACAAGAGACCTTGACAATCTTTACAACAAACTAAATCAATCACCCTTCCATGATCTAACCCAGCAAATACAAACTAAGCGTCAAGCACTAGACACAATCTTATCAGCTGACACTGAAAAATCTTTTGGATTCTCCAAAAGCCAAATTTATGTTACATGGCAATTCCACTTCTGCCATGTTCGCAAGGAAACTAAATCAAGAACATAAACCACCCCATGTTTATAAATTACGTGATCAAATAGGTAACTTGGTTACTCATCCTCACGAGGTTCTAGAAATATTTTCAACTTTCTATAAAAACCTCTTCTCTAGACCAACTCTTTTCAACTTCCAACTCTTTCCAGTCAACAAATTGCCTCCCTTAAAGATCCTTGTACAGACCTAGAAAAAATAAATATAATTAAATCTCTCAAAACATCCACTGCCCCAGGCCCTGATGGTTTCACTACTTATTATTACAAAAAATGTGCATCCCTATTAGTACCCAAATTAACCAAATTATTCAACCATACCTTACAAGATAACCACTTCCCTGAGGAAATGCTCTTGGCTATTCAATCCCTACTACCAAAACCACTTAAAGACCATACCCGCCCACAAAAATTTTTGCCCCCCTTTTCGTTCTTAATAATGATTTAAACATTTTTGGTAGACTGTTGGCAGATAGACTAGCAGCAGTTGTCACGACCTTGATTCATACAGACCATGGCTTCATCCCAGGCAGACAAATAGTAGACAATATCAGGTTGGTCACAAACATCATTCAGGATGCTAAACTTCACTCTCGCCCAGTTTGTCTACTTAGCCTTGACATCCACAAGGCCTTTGACAGTGTGAACTGGTCTTATCTCAGTCATTTACTCCCCAAATTTGGCATCTCAGATACATTTATACATGGCTTTAACACCCTTTATCATTCCCCCCAAACAATAATTAAACTTCCAGGCAATAACTCTGAATTGTTCCCTTTAAGTAGAGGCACTAGACAGGGTTGCCCTCTATTCCTACTTTTATTCGTGCTAGCGATTGAGACCCTTGCACATGCAATAAGAAATAATATAAATATTAAAGGATATACCAAAGGCCCTAGGGAATTCAAATTGATATATAAAAATGTGCCGCGCTACTCCTAACCAACAATCAATACAACCTAAGCTGTAAAATAATCTGGATAATATGTGTAACATAAAACAGTGAATTACAAAATAATCCAATCATAATATAAAGTGCTCGTAAATTAATAATCCAGTCATAATGTAAAGTGCTTGTGCTCCGTGAATCACACACAGTCCATAATGATATAAATATAATCAACACAGTCCATATAAAGTGATAAGGTGTCTTCATGCAATGTGCACTCCTCCCCCTTCAGTTGTACCCTCACCTTAAGGGCTTAGAAAATAAGCCAAAAGATGTTTTCAGCAGATATCCTGGACCATCCTTCTATCTCCTATAAGTATACTGGCTACTGTGTGCTGGTACTCCTCCCTGGTCACCTCCTGCTCCTGATAATAGCCTAGCTTTAAGAGGATACCAGTTTTCTCCTGGTCACTTCCAATAAGCCTCCTCGCATATGCCACATAGGAAGAATGATAGAGGCATACAATAGTGTGATACCGTCTAAAAAATGTTTAATCTTAAAAAACTCAAAGTTCATACAACTCACATTTACATAGTAACAGAATTCTTCTAAAGTGCTGTAATGCTGTGGTGGTGAGGGGGGGATAGGGTCACCTGAATCCCGGATCTGCAGCCCCGTTTCTCAGCGTTCAATCTATCCTCTGCCTCCTCTCCAGATCACTTCCTGCTTCCCACACGTCAGACAATCAGGCGCCTCCTACCGGTTTCATCACAAATCTCATGACTTCCTCTGGGATTACTCTAGTAATCCCATTTGCATTATACTGAGTTTATATTATTGATCATCCAAATAAAAACTTTTGTAAACAAAAATGCTTAATATTCCCATTTAAGTGCTGGCCTTGATGATCAGGACCATGCTTAAAATATAAGTTCACATTTAAAAAATATGCATTTATTATTTCTTTTGTTAGCAACCTGTAAAGCATTGCACCCATGATCAGCAGATGCAAAAAGGTTGATTTACTAACGGCAAACAGACTGTGCACTTTGCAAAGTGCAGTTGCACTCTGCAAGTGCAGTTGCTCTAGAGCTTAGTAAATGGGCAGAAGCTCTGCTGACTTCCATCATCCAATCGCGTGCTAGCAAAAATACTGTGTTTCACATTTTCCTTGCACATGATTCTTTGCAAAGTGAAGCTTTACCTCATTTACTAAGCTCTGGAGCAACTGCTCTTGCAAAGTGCACAGTCTTATTTGCCTTTAATAAATCAACCCCAAAGTGTGCAAGTGTACTAAGTATGCAAGTGAAAGAATTGATGCTAGTTTGAAGCCAAAGGGTAGTCACACCAAATATTGATTTTGATTTAGATTTTTCTTCAGTTTGCTCACTTTGCATTTTGTCCATTGATCAAAATAAACAAATAAAATATATATTTTTGAATGCATTCTTACTTTACAGCATTTCTTCACACTTGCCTAAAACTTTTGCACAATACTGTATATATCTAAATAAGACCTGAAAAGACATACGGTAAAACCTTGGTTTGAGAGTAACTTGGTTTGAGAGCGTTTTGCAAGACAAGCAAAATTTGTTCATAAATTTTGACTTGATATACAAGCGATGTCTTGATATACAAGTAGCGTCATATCACAATTGAGTACATGTGGCAATATGGTTACATTCAATGAAGGTATAACATTTAGCAACTCACATGGTTGATGATTAAAACAGGCACATCTAAGTATGCAGGCATCTGGGGTAAAGCTGTCCACATAGGCCATCCTCCTCACCACCATCAACGTCATCCAATCCACGCTGCGCTCCACAAGCTCTTCAAGCCTCACTTTTCTACTGCAGGGTAGTCTTCCCGGTCACGATTGCAGATTGACAGCGGTGAGAGCCGGCGGTGTGGACAGCTTTACCCCGGGTGCCTGCATACTTAGATGTGCCAGTTTTAATCATCAACCATGTGAGTTGCTAAATGTTGTACCTTTATTAAATGTAACCATAGTGCTACACTTAAAGGCGCCTCTCTTCTCTCTTATATTCTGTAACTCCTGCTGAATTTTGCTTCTAATCCCCTTGTGGAGGCTGCCATTTGTAAATGGACATTTTATGGTTACACAACCTTGCTATGACCTTTTTATATAGACTCTTTTTATATAGGCTATAAACTGAACGACCTATGAATAAATGGTTGTGGAACGAATCATCTGAGTTTCCATTATTTCTTATGGGGAAATTCGCTTTGATAAACAAGTGCTTTGGATTACAAGCATGTTTCCGGAACGAATTATGCTCTCAATCCAAGGTTTTACTGTATACATTACCTTGCCTTTGAAGTATAATGAAAACCAAAGTTTGAAAAGATCAAGATCAAGTCAAGTTTTCATTGTTCCCTGTGTCCCCACTGGAGAGATGTAGCCTTTTTGACTTGGTAAGCTTTCTCGCTGGGACAGAAAGTGACAATTTTCCAGCTGTCACCAGAACAAGAAGGGAGAGAAAGTTTTCCAGTGGGGACATCTGTGCGGGTGACAACTGTCTAAAAGAGGATTTCCCCTGACTTTGGGTAAGGATAGGAAGTAAATGAAAATCTCTCCAACAGGGCACAGACAAAAAAGAAAAAAAAAATGATAGGATCCAAAACTAAAAAAAGGTTGGTCTTTGCCTGCACTTTAAAGCAGGCATGATCATTTTGAACAGAGGTCTTGGTGGTGTAAGTCATATTTACTTTTTAGAAAAACGTATATTTGTCCATGACCAATGTAGATGTGAAAAACATTTTTCTCTGTGGAATGAATGAGGCCATCAACAAGTGAGAAGCATTAGCGAAAGAGTTCATGACCAGAATGAATTGTATGTAAGCGTAATATTCTCCCTCCTCAAGCAGTGAACTGCCAGGCTAAAACTGAATGTACATTGCAAACGACAGAGGTGCTTGCACTTGAGAAGTGCAGTCTTTCCGTGCTTTTAAAGACCTTTACTTTATTCCTAAATTGCAGAAGCTCTTTCAGCATGCCCTCCTATATTATAAGGCTGATTGCATCTTTTTTTCATTTTCTTTTAGAACAAGGTTCGGTGCAGCGGGTTGCTGATTGGAGCACTTGACCCCTGCCGAGAGCATGGAGGAGTGGCTATTATATATTCCTTTGCTGTAGCTGCACAATATAGAACATATTTTTGCTCCCAAATGCAGTGGAAAGTCTATCAAGAGTATGTCTTAAACAAATTGCAGGCCAGTATGAAACGCATTAGTTAATGTATTTTCAATTTAGGTAAGAGCACCTTAAGTAACATTTTACACAATACAATCAGATAAGTAATATCAACTCCATCATATATAAAAGTACAGCATCTGCCTATTAACGTTACTGAGTACCACTGCTCCAACTACCATCACTGCTAGACCAGAAATACTGCTCTGCTAGTTTAAAAAAGTGTACTT
The DNA here is from genome assembly GCF_042186555.1 of Aquarana catesbeiana. Taxonomy (NCBI): domain Eukaryota; kingdom Metazoa; phylum Chordata; class Amphibia; order Anura; family Ranidae; genus Aquarana; species Aquarana catesbeiana. The sequence goes on along the minus strand of NC_133329.1, from coordinate 325,731,923 downwards.
AAAGGGAAATTCCAACTTTGTAAAGATTGCATAGAGTCAGACTAGAATACAAAGGGCCACATAACAAATGATAAAGGGCCACCACAGGGCCAAATAATGCAGGTGTAGAAACACTGGGGTTGATTTACTAAAAGCAAATAGGCTGCTCACTTTGCAAGGGAAGTTGCACTTTGCAAAGCACTTTACCCCAGAGCTAAGTAACTCAGATAAAAATGGTTCATAACACAAAAGGTTTTTTCCTGTAAAAAAACCTTCTAATACTTGTCAAGCCCCCTCCATTCCTTAAATACTTACCTGAGTCCTCTCACGATCCAGCTCTGTGGCCATCTGCCCCGCTCTTCTTCTCTTCCCCTTCTCATAGGAGACTCTGAGAGCAGTGGGAGCCTTTGGCTATTGCTGCTGTCAGTCACACAGCCTGGCTCAGAAGAACGCCTGCACGGGTGCCTCACACGACTTGCTAAGAGGACACTCGGAAGCCAGGAGGAGTGGACAGCGCCGGGGGGGGGGGGGGGGGAGGTAAGACAGCGCTCTATGCAATATCCTTGCATAGAGCAGGTATAGTTAGTATAGCTTCTTTTTATTTTAATACATTTTATTGCACTTTATCCTATGTGGTGGAGTGATCTTTCTGGGCGTTTTCCTGGATATTCTCACACTCTATTTTCAGCTGATATTCCAACATATGTATGGACCGTTTTTTTTTTTATTGTGTACCAACTATTTGCAACCACCTTTTTTCACTTATCCAAAGGACTGGTTTTGAATTACTCTCTTTTTGAGGACTTTTTGGAATACTTTGCAATTAGCACTGTATATGCATAATAGCGTATGTGCATACACTTTTTTGAAGTGATTTTGCCACTAGATGAATTTCTCACTGTAATGCACAGCACTTTTATTACTTTTGTACTTGAATGCACTTTGCACTTTATTATATACTGTATAATTTGTAGCGCTGCACTTTTTTTCTATACATTTTCTGTTTTGCTGCCTGGCTGCATCCATGCCAGGCTATCCAAAGCAAAGCTTGGTATTTTTACGTTTCCCTTAAGCCACTGTAGATTTTTTTTCATTAGGTTGTGTCAGAATTCTTGTTATAAATATTACACCTGTCACCCAATCCCTAATGGTTGTGGTTGAATAGGTTGGGCTGTAAAGCTGTTAAATCTTACAGGCACTCTGTTGGCACCCAACTGAAATCAAAGCTGCTTGGAAAAGTAGTCTTTTAATACCTGTCTGTTGATGTTGCTTATTATTTCTTTTTGGAAGAATCTTCCTGTCTGAAGATTGTTCTGCACAATTTGGTGTGTGTCAGATTCCTGATCCCCCACTAAGATCTGTGGTTCCATTTGCCAACCCCTAAAACACTACAGGACACAGTAGGGATGTGGGAGCTGGTGCATGGAATTACTGTGCATGGTGGTAGACCAGGCATTTGACACACCAGGAAGTGTTGGATGCAGAAAATTCTTCAAGCAGTGTATCTCTTCAATGAAGGGATGATTTCTGGCACAGGAAGCAGGACAATCAGTTATTAAAAGCCTTCTTTTCTGTGCAGTTTTTTTTTTTAATTTCAGCTAAGTGATGACAGTTGCTTGAAAGTAACAGATCACCTTTGTTTAAAGATCTCACTGGCCCACTTCCTAGCCTCTTTAGTACTTTTATCTGTGACTGCCTGCCTCTGTGCAATAAAGTACCATAGACTTCAATGTCCTGTACTAATACTGCAGGAACAATGGCCCAATCAAGTCTATGGGACATAGGCTGTGCAGGCGCAGTCAGCCTGGTACTTTTACCAACTGGGCTGCAGATGGCGCAGAAAGCAGTAGCCATTAGAGGAAGTAAGGACTTGTTTGCAGTGGGTAATGGTGACACAGATGAATGTATCAAGGTGGTTAGGGAAGGGTGGAGATTTTAAACAAAGGTTAAATTTTACATTTTTAGCGCCTTTTATTATAAAGTTATTAATTCTCAACGATCCTCAAAGATCACAGCAAAAAGTGTATGTGTAGTTCCGCAACAGCTGGAGGGCCGTAGTTTGGAGGTCCCTGCCTTAACAGAACACAGTGCCTAAGTTCTGAAAATTCATTTCCTCACATTGCTAACAGATACAGAGATGAATGATGGCTTGTTTTAGAATGCCTTACCTACTTGCTCAGAATGTGTAATGTACTGTAAACATTTTAGCGTTCATGATCTGGGCACTGTTTCACTGCTCTTTTAAATGCTTTCTAGCTGCAGCAGTCAAATGTCAACAAAGTAAAGCGGAACTTCACCCAAAAGGGGAAGTTCTGCTCTTCCTCCTACACCCCCTCTCCTTAACATTTGGGACATCGTATTTTTGGAGGGACCGGGTACCTGGGCCACTTCCGGTCAGATTGCCGCAGAAAGCTGCAGGGCCAATTAAATAGCGCAGCACAATTTGCACATGCACAGTAAGCAGCTGGCTGTGAAGCCACAAGCAGTCACAGCTGGTTGCCCACATTTAGCAAATCGGCACCAGGGTTTGAAGCCCGGTGAAGAAACCAGTCGGGTAAGGACATTGCTGGATCCCGGGAAGGTGAGTGTCTTATTATTAAAAGTCAGCAGCTAAAGTTTTTGTAGCTGCTGACTTTTAATTTTTGAACATTAGACTGGACAACTGCTTTAACTTATTTTCAGAATCCTTTTAAATTTGCTTCTCTTTTCAAATCCTCCCTCCAAAAGTACACCTGATATAACTAACCAAACCAAGAGTAGAGTGAAAATGGGGTTTAAATACAGACACATAGAATGACCCACATGCTATATGTGGTCACAAATGAGGGGAAGGCGAAAGTGTTCAGAATGCTAGCTGTTTTGCTACATAGGAGGATTGAAGAAGAGAGGCAGCACTGGTGTCAAAGAGAGCCTACATTTCAGAGAACTCCATACTAGTGGACAAAGAACATCTAACCACTGTATGTGATAAAGACTTTTCAACTGTCCATATGTGTATGCAAAAAATTATGACTATTTGAGAAAAGCATGATTATTCTTGGACAAAAAAAAACAAAAAAACCTGGAACCTTTAGCTTTGGAATGTTACATTTGCCAAACTGTGAACAGGTTTAAGAGATCCCATTTTCAGTGGGATACGGTGGTCAACAAGGCATAACACAACTAAGCAGTAAGCAACTGTTGCATACTTAATAATCAGCTTTGGCTGTCCCATGTACAAAAAATAAGGTTGTAAAAATGTTAATCTACAGTATATAGGCAAGGTTATTAATACTATGCTGATCTCTATCATGATTACACTACTATTAGCCTACTATTCCGTTATCAGTCACGGAACATATTTTTGCTTTCGTGAAATATTTTGCTATTGGGAAGGGCGCAGATTTAATTAATAGTCTTTTACTGCCCATAGAAAAATATAACCTTGTCAGAAAAATGTCACCGTTTTTATTTTAATTACTTCAGTTCATAGGGGGTTGTGGGCTCTGCAGGCCAGCTCAGCCTTTCCTTTGTACAAATTCAGAAAAATCCATGCATCTATATGTACTCCTGAGCTACAGTATGTGAGTTTAGAACTGAAGTTTTTTCAAATATTTAATTAAAGGAAGCAGATTTAACCACTGCAATTTCACGACAAGTCCCTAAGAGTAATACAAATCTGATTTGTGCTGCTCAGTTTGAAGTCACAGTACAGCAAAGCTATAATGGTTTTAGTCTGTGTTATTTTAATGTTTTTAAGTTTAGTCATTTAAACTATTTGAGTTCTCTATTTTCCTTATTTACCGTATATAAAATCTTTATTGTTTTAACAAACATATGATACTACCATGACATAGGATCTGCAGAGCACTTTGGGTTATCTAAACAGACAAAATGACAGTAGGTGTACACTTTCAGACTCTTCATCTCTACAGGACTCACTATCCTATCTAGATAAAACTTTCCCATCAAAATATTAAATAGACATATTCCAAAAAAAAGAAGAAGGTCAGTACTTTCAGTCCTTTATGTCATGACCACTTGCATAGAGCTACTTTTGTGGTTTTAAATGAACTAAATCAAATGAAATTTATTAGGATAAAGGCAAACTCTAATGGCTTTTGGCAATTTTGTTTTTACACATTATACAACAGTGTGAATTGTAGTTTGATAACGTCTTGTAACAATTAATGTTTGATAAAATCTTGTAACTAAAAAACAAAATAATTCTAAGCCCGGGTTCACACCTATGCGAATTAGATGTGCGTTTCCGCACATCTAATTCGCATAGCAGGAGAATGTGACTGGCTCCCTATGGAGCCGGTTCACATATCTCCGGGGCGGCTGCGGTGCGCACTGCACAAAAACGCTGTGCGTCTTTGGCTGCGTTTCAGGGCCGAATTCAGGCATAGAATTGGCCCTGATTCGTCCCTGAAACGGTGAACAGGGACGCACAGCGCTCCTGTGCGGTCCGCAGCGAATTATGGTGTGAACCCGGGCTAAAGGAAAAATTTGCGCTAGGTGTACAAAGTAAGAGGGGATGTGAGGGTGGAAACGTGACGGCAATTGCTGCTAGTGCCTCTTCACGTATGCACCCCCATTATTTGAAAAATGGGACTATTGCGGTACTAGATAATGACATTGCAGTTACACAGTTCTAAAAAAATATATATAAATTTTAATAATTGAAAATATCAGATTACAAAAAAGATAATTACATACAATCATAAAAACAAATACCACACTGAATACAGCGAGTGGAGCCCGTAAAGTTTTTACGGGGGGATGTGTGTGGAGTTTTTTATCTCGACCGGTTTCGCGGCTGCAACTGCTTCTTCAGGAGAAACAAATCTATAAAGTAATTTAGAATAACTTAGCTGAATACATACATATATGGTTACATACATAAACAATGCCTGAGCGTCTGGTTTTGTATACCTCTACAAAACCAGACGCTCAGGCATTGGATGACCGTCTGCAGTCACTTATTTATCACTTCCGGACGAGATCCATTCACTGAAAGGACAACATCCAAAGTGGAGGTTTTCATGCCTTTTATTAAGGGCTGTCTGGTAAGCCTTTAATCTTTCTATGGTGACGGGTGACTATTGCGGTGGAAGTCATGGATTCATCTATACAGCAAATTCACTAATTTGTACTTATGGACACTATATGATTTATGAATACAAAGCACGTTAATATTTAGTGTGATAGAGGTTTGCGGTGGGGATAGCCGCGCATCTATTTTCACAGGAATTTTTTCAACACCCCAGCTTGTCATTATATTGGAATATGTATGGACAATATGTATGATTTTGATTTATTTTACCACTAGTGAATCACTGTGCACTGCGGTTTCCTCTTTTTTAATGTTTGTTGTATATCCAGCGCTACACTTTCCTTTATATATAATATCTTGTAACTATTTGCATAAAGTCTTAATTTTATTTTAAAAAAAGTAATAATTACAGGGCACCCTAATGTCAGAAAGCATGCTAGGCTTTCTAAAAAAAAAAATCAGCACTACCTTTAAGTTTTCAGTTAATCCAGTTAAAACTAAACTTCATTTTAGATGTTTAAAAAACACAAATGAACACAGTTACATATTAATTAAAAAAAAAAAAACTTTATATACAGTATGTTACGTATTTATACTTTAGGCCCCTTTCACACTGGGGCAGTGTGGGGGCGTTGGCGGCAAAACGGCGCTATTTTTAGTACCACTTTACCGTCATTTTAGCGGCGGTATTCGGGCAGGAGCGGTTTAGGAGCGGTGAATACACTGCTCCTTCACCGCTCCAAAGATGCTGTTTGCAGGAGTTTTTTTTCTCTCCTGCCAGAGCACCGCTCCAGTGTGAAAGCCCTCGGGGCTTTCACACTGGATAAACAGCAGTGGCAGTTTCAGGTCGGTTTGGAGGCGCTATTTTCAGCACAATAGCGCCTGCAAACCACCCCAGTGTAAAAGGGGCCTTTGTCTATCTTGATATCAGAATCCAGAAGGTAATTGCTAGGAGCCAATTAGGTGTCTATGTGCCCTACAAAGTGCTGTCAGCCTAACACAGGGAACATGCTTACAGGAAGAAAGGAGCGAGCACAGGGATTGTCCTTGCATTGTCCAGTCAGCAGTCTAAGGGGAAGAAATTGGCTAATGCCGTGTACACACGACCGGACTTTTCGTCCGAATTGGTCCGACGGAACAAATCCATCGGTCAATTGTGTGGGCTTCATCTGACCTTTTCTGTCGAAAAATTTGTCGGACTTTAGAAATAGAATATGTTTCAAATCTTTCCGACGGACTTGAGTCCGATCGAAAAATCAGTTCGTCTGTATGCTAGTCCGACGGACAAAAAAGGACGCAAGGGCAGCTATTGGCTACTGGCTATGAACTTCCTTATTCTAGTCCGGTCGTACGTCACCACGTTCGAAACGATCGGACTTTGGTGTGATCATATGTAGGCAAGTCCGTTTCATTAGAACTCGGTCGGAACTCTGTCGAAAAGTCCTTCGGAGTTCAGTCCGACGAAAAGTCCAGTCATGTGTACACGGCATAAGGGTGCAAAAATTCATCAAACTTTTTTCACTATAGTCCTCCTTCAGATAAGGTCAGTATTATCACCATGATTTTCAAAGATGAACATGTGGGCAGCACAGTAGCTTCTGCCTAGCAGCACGCAGATCGGTGGTTTGAATCCCAACCACGGCACTACCTACCTGGGGTTTGCATTTTCTCCTTGTGTCTGCATGGGTTTCCTACCTCACTCCAAAGACATGCTGGTTAATTGTCTCCTGTCTGAATTGGCCCTAGTATATGTATGTATGTATGTATGAATGAATGTGACTTAGGAACTTTAGATTGTAAGCTCCTTGAGGTCAGGGACTGATATGAATGTACAATATACACTCACTGTCCACTTTATTAGGTACACCTGTTCCACTGCCTGGTAACACAAATTACTAATCAGCCAATCACATGGCAGAAATTCAATGCATTTAGGCATATAGACGTGGTGAAGACAACATGCTGAAGTTCAAACCAAGCATCAGAATGGGGAAGAAAGAGGATTTAAGTGACTTTAAACATGGCATGGTTGTTGGTGCCTGACGGGCTGGTCTGAGTATTTAAAAAACTGCTGATCTACTCGGATTTTCACACATAACCATCTCTAGGGTTTGCAGAGAATGGTCTGAAAAAGAGAAAATGCCCAGTGAGTGGCAGTTGTGTGGATGAAAATGCCTTGTTGATGTCAGAGGAGAATGGGCAGATTGGTTTGAGATGATAGAAAGGCAACAGTAAGACCCCTATCACACTGCTTTAACACCTGAAAACTGCCTCTCATGCCTCCCCAGTGTGAAAGCCTGAGTTCTTTAACACTGGAGCGGTGCACTTGTGGGACAGGAAAAAAGTCTTGCAAGCAGTATCTTTGGGGCGGTATAGGAGCGCTGCCCCTGCCCATTGAAATGAATGGGCAGCGCCTGAAAAGCGCTTTTGTACTCTTCTTAACCCCTTCTTGGGGGTAAAAAGCACCCTGTTAGCGGCTGAAAAGCGCAGTTTAAACAGCAGTAAAGTGCCGCTAAAACTAGTGGCGCTTTACTGCTAATGGACCTGCCGCCCCACTATGAAAGGGGTCTTACTCAAATAACTACTCGTTACAACCAAGGTATGCAGAATACCATCTCTGAACACACAACACATTGAAGCAGATGGGCTACAGCAGCAGAAGACCACACCGGGTGCCACTCCTGTGAGCTAGGAACAGGAAACTGAGGCTACAATTCGCACAGGCTCACCAAAATTTGACAATAGAAGATTGGAAAACATTGCCTGGTCTGAGGAGTCTCAATTTCAGCTGCAACATTCAGATGGTAGGGTCAGAATTTGGCATAAACAACATGAAAGCATGGATCCATCCTGTCTTGTATCAACTGTTCAGGGTGATGGTGTGGGGGATATTTTCTTGGCATACTTTGGGCCCCTTAGTACCAATTCAGCATCATTTAAACGCCACGGCCTACCTGAGTATTGTTGCTGACCATGTCCATCCCTTTATGACTACAATATACACATCTTCTGATGGCTACTTCCAGTAGGATATTGCATCATGTCACAAAGCTCAAATCATCTCATCACTGGTTTCTTGAACAGGACAATGAGGTCACTGTACTCCAATGGCCTTCACAGTCACCAGAGCTCAATCCAATAGAGCACTTTGGGATGTGGTGGAACGGGAGATTCGCATTATGGATGTGCAGCCGACAAATCTGCAGCAACTTTGTAATGCCATCATGTCAATATGGATCAAAATCTCTGATGAATGTTTCCAACACCTTGTTGAATCTATGCCATGAAGAATTAAGGCAGTTCTGAAGGCAAAAGGGGGTTCAACCCGGTACTAGCAAGGTGTACCCAATAAAGTGGCCGGTGAACGTATAAGTAAAGCCCTGCATAAAATAAGGGCGATATACAAGTACCATAAATAAATAAGAGTAGAGTAGGGTATGTGTATTTGTACCCAGTTGTGTTCCTGCAGTCATACTACTATATTTATTACTATTTTTATATTGTATATATTTTTTTATATTTATTACTAGTATATCTATGGTAAAGATTACACATTGAAAAGGCATGGTCCACTGTTGTCACCACGTGGAAACCTCCTGAATTGCATTTATGTAGACAGGAAGTGACTTCAGGAGATCAGCAATGCAAATATGCAACCATAGATGAAAATGTGAAAACTCTATGGTCACCAAGAGAAATTATGGTACACAGGAAGTAGTAGGTACACAGGTAGCAATAAAAAAAAACCTGACAACTACTCTACTATATAAAAAATTGAATGGCTCAAAATAAGGCTCACTGGAAATGTGCTACTGTTCCCTTATAAATGATTTGTATTACTTACTGCTAAGATACTCGGGCTGCGTTGCAGTTTGTTATATGGACTATATTTAGGCTTCATGGGCTTTCCTGCTACTCTGTCCTTGTGTCTTCTGCTGGAGATGTGCTGAAATAATACAAGACAAGTCTTGTTAGTAAAAATAAAATGAACATAGATTGACTCAAGTAGAATAAAATACAGGTTAACAAAGACTGACATCACAAATAATGTAGTCTGGCAGTAGTCAGTGTGCAGAAAATGGAAAGTAAATTTATTATTGATTATGAAACCATGATCTTATGAACGGGGGGGGGGGGGTGTAAATTCCCAGAATAGTGCAGGATCTTTTTAATATTGAATTTGTTAAAAAAAAAAAAAAACATTACGGGAACTCTGTACCTGTTTAAGCTGGACTTCTGAATTGACATGAACATCACAGATTTCACAATGAAATGTTTTGTTCTGTAATCCTGAACCTTTGCTGCCATTCAGAATTTTTAGCCTAGATCCAGACCTTGGGTAGGATTTGATAGGACCCGCACCATTCCGCGCCTCAAGCATTGTTTTGTGTTTAGAACCTTAACAAAAGAGTTAGAGTTGTTAGAAATATATTATTCATGTAACCTACATAGGGTTATAATAACGATGATGTGAATTTCATTTTGAAAAAAAAAAAATGACATAAAATGGAACTCAAGGAAAACAGGTAAATACACATAAATAGATGTATATATAGGACTTATTTTAACTGGCAAAAATGAGTATAATTATCAGGGCAGTCCTGAGGTTAATGGGAATATCCCAGACAGCAGTTAAAGTTTATAACCTGACTTCTCCCTACTAGAATTAGGCAATACATCTAGGTCACCTCTCTGCCTTTAGCTTGTGAATGGAGTATAAAGCCTCATGCACATGAGACGCTGTTAAACTCGCGTTCAGAAGCAGTTGAACACTTTTTTCAACTGCCCCTGAACCTATTCAATGTTATTCTATGTGTCCATGTACAGTCTTGTTTTTTGGCGTTTTTAGGCAGTTACGTTTTACCTAGTTTTTCCAGAAGCAAAAAAATGGGTTCAGACGCAAAAGTTTTCCACGTTTCAGAAGCCAAACGTGGCTAAACGCGGCTAAACGCCGGTACCGTGTTTAGCCGCGTTTGTGTTTATAAGTGTTCTTTACAACCCGACTTTGGGGCTCCATATCTCTGGGCCACTTGGAACTAGGAACCCCAAATGGTGTGCTAACACAGTTGGACTAGCACTATAACATATCCAAATTGGGGGTTCCTAGCACCAAGTGGCTTCGAGATATGGGGCCCCAAATTCGGGTCACAAAATGTCATTCTCTGCTGCAGAAGTGCTTGACATTTTGTGACCCGAATTTGGGGCCCCCGTATCTCAGGGCCACTTAGTGCTAGGAATCGCAAAAATGGATGTGTTGTGGTGCTAGTTCCGCTGTGTTAGCACACCAAATTTGGGGTTTCTAGCACCAAGTGGCCCCGAGGTACGGGGCCCCAAATTTGGGTCGCAAAATGTCATTCTCTGCTCTGCAAAGGCTTCTAGACGCAAACGCGGCTAAACGCGGCATGCAAGCACGGCAAAACGGGCGTTTCTAAATACCGATTTCAGCTTTTAAAAACATGTGTTCAGCAGAGTTTGCACTGGCGTCTCGTGTGCATGAGGCCTAAAAAACTCAGTGATCTTCCCTCTCCCAGTTCTACTATACACGGGATTATAGCAGGCTGATATCAAGTCAGGTTTAGCAACTTACACTAGTTGCATTTTGAAAATACAATAAAAATGTTTTAAATTAATGCATTTGTGTATTAAATTGTATTTATAGCTGCCCAAGTCCAGTTGTATTAAATATCCAGAGTACTATGAAACGGTATTATTTACCACGTTCACAGTTTCCTCAAATTCAGCTTTTTTTTTTTTTTTTTTACATGAAATCTGATTTTTTTAGTTTTTGCAGTACACATATAGAGCCTTAAAGAGGGTAAAGGAGACCAGCATTGTTTCAATGTGCCAGTTCCCCAGCGTGCATGATAAGGAAATGTGTAATTATAGCTGTAAAGCAGTAACTGCCAATTCACAGTCAAAGAATGCTTTTCAGTTGAAAAATGTTTCATACTTAAGAAAACCTGTACATGAAAAAATATAAAAGCTGCCATTAATTACATCTATTGAAAATGCAAACCAAGCTGATCAGTTCTGCATGTAAATTAAACAAATTAAACAGGCTAAAAACAATTCAGAACCAAGGATAAGATATCATATTTATTAACATAAGGAGACCTGTATTGAGAGAAATATGTAGGTTGCCATTGCTTTTCACCTTTAGAAAAGTAGTTATGTGATTATTTTTCTAATTCGGTGTCTCAAAATGAACCCATGCTTTGTCCAGCAAGGCAATTCAACAGGTAAATTTAATGTTTGTAAACCTTAGATCCAAAAAGTTAAATGTTGTAGAATGCTGCTCACTATAACTGTGTTGAATGACTCTTTTTGTCAAAAACCTTTCTTTTCTGGAAATGACAGAAAGCTCACTTCCACATATACTGTAGGTGCCTTCTAGGGTCTCACTGTAGGTCCATTGTTGCCACACTATTGTACAGATTCTCAGACAGGACTGCATCTTATCTTGCTCCATGAGGCAACATGTACAGGCAGTAAAAAAGATTTAACTCAAAGAAGATACCCTAATGATTTCTATAACAGTGGCTGAGGGAGTGGGAACAGCATGCCAAGGTTATGAGAAATGCATGTTTTTCGACAGCACAACAGGCATCATATGGAAGAGGAGGCAGACGGTCACTCGACTATGCTGTGTGCATCCCCAACCAAAAGTTTGGAGAGATTGCACAACACTGTAATGTTCACAAGAGAAAAAAATAAGTGTTTAAAGTCAAAATCTAGAAAAAATATCTTACATATGTTAGTTACAAGAAGCTTGGTGAAAAGAATCATACTGATGTACAGGTTTAATATTACTTTAAAGTGTAACTATGGGCAAGTCCCCCTGTTACAGAGTTGTTTTACCTGTTGATCCTGTCAGGAGAACCGTTATTTTTCAACTTCCTGTAACAGGCCAATCTGTCCAGCAAATATGACAGATGGGGGGGGGGGGGTGAAAGTAACCTTATAACACCGCCAGAGTTGCTTGCAATGGTCATTATTTATTATATAACTTAAAAAAGAAGTATGGGGCTTACAAAAAACAACAACTCGAACTAAGCAATTAAACACCACTGATTACTCAGTTCTCCCCTCCACTCTGAGCAGAGAGCCAGTGACTGTCACCAGCTCTCTGCTCTGCCTCTCCAGCGCTCACTGGAGTGCTGGGCTGTGGAGGGGGAGAGGTTGAGCCATCTGCTGGTCCAATAATCTGGGTGGATCCTGACTATACAGTCAGGAACCTTCCCCAGCCTGGACAGGCTGAGTGACATAATCCAACAGCATACTTTAGCCTGCTGTCGGCTAAAAACGGGTCACAGGAGTGCAGAACAGACTGCACTCCTGTGATCCGTAGGAGAAGTAGGGCCACAAAAAGCTTTGCCCATACTTTACTTTTTCTTTAAACCTTTTTCCAAAAAGAAAAAAAAAATGTTACTGTAACAGCTTAAAAAGTGTTAGCTGGAGTTATGCTTTAAGTTGTTTGTTGCTTAACCTGGCCATACAGTGATGGAATTTTGGCCGCTTTCTGGGGTTGATTTACTAAAACTAGAGCATGCAAAATCTGGTACAATCAGCTTCCATGTTTTATTGTCAAAGCCTAATTGAGACAAAGTTAGAAGCTGACTGGATACCATGCACAGCTACACCAGATTCCGAGAGCTGCAGTTTTAGTAAATCTCCCCAACTGTGTTAATACTACTGACAAACTGCATTATATATAATTTTTGCCCATAGTTACACTAGAACGACTGTTCTTACCAGCTCTGCATACTTATTCTCTCTTTGTTCTCCTGCAGCTCTGTTTGACTGGCAGAAAGGGAAGAAAAATATCTGTTTTTTTCAGACACTGGGAGCATTGAACTCACCCATTCCTCCAGTGTGAGAATGCTGATGATTGGTGATTGGCCCCTGCATATTTAGAGATCAATTATTGAAGTCAATGGAATAAAGTCCGAGCCAACCAAAATTTTTCAAAGGAGAGGTCACCAACGGCAGCCTTTGTGTTTCTCTCAGTATAACGCAAAAGGTAAAAAAAATACTGTTTTAAAGGGAATCCTTCCTGAAGGGTCAAAGAAAGAAAATGTACATGTTTTCCTTAAATACTGTCCTGTAAGATAGCCTACTACCACAAAGGGAAGTATATCCAGTGCTTTACTTCCAGCACAAGAGAAAGCCACATTATCTCAAGAGCCACTGTGGTTCTCAATCCCTGTTTAGACAGTGGCAAATGCTCAAAACCATATTACAAATAATAGGACCGATCCTCTGAGGATGACACAAAGATGAAACCCGATAGAACAGAGACACGCTATTGATGTCACATCTGGTGATTTCACATCCGGTGCAGTGACGGACGGCCATCTTGATTCAAGAAGTGATGTGCCATTGAACTAAATGGAGGCTGTTATTCAATACATTTTGGTTGAATTAGATGGACTTGTGTCTTTTTTCAACCAGACTAGCTATGTATGTAACTATGTAAAATTCCCTGTAAGTGCAATGATTTGGTATTTAATATTTGATTAAACAGTGTTACACTATTGGGGCTTTTTCTCTGGGCTGCTATCTGAGTGTGAAGGTGAAAAGGAATGGTGAGGAGAAGGCACCAAGTGCACCAAGCAGAGAAATCTAGGAGGAAGGAGAGCTCTTAAAGCACAACTGACCCACTTATTATTCATAAGGGGTCACCAGAATCTAGTGAATGTTACTCACAAACGGTGAGGGGGAGAAGCACACGCACTATGAGATGGAGGTGGAGCACAACTGTGAATGAGGAAACATTTTTTGAAGTCCATAGCGTTCCTCGGTTTTTAGGAAATTCTATGATAGATGGCAAACATACCTGTGTTGTGTGCTTCCAGCTGTGACAGAGAATTGACGGCTACTTTGCATAGTGAACAATACAGTAGCTTCTTGGCTTTCTCCTCTTCTGATTCAGAAATAGTGATTGCGTTGCCATTGCTGCCTTTCACTAGTGTTGTGGGTATCACTGCTGTTAATGTCACCTCTGACTTGGCGATTAATGATCTTATTTCTGTCAAGCTGTGACTAACTGAATTGCTGCTTTTTAATCTTTCCTCGTCACCTGGAGGATAAGAAAAAGACAAACGTCTGTATGTAGAAATAGTTTAGACACCAACCACACACAAATTGTAAATATTGCCTGCAAGCTTTCATTAGAAGAGACGTTTGACATTTACATGCAATTAGGGTGGACCAAATTTGTTTGGAATGGAAAAGTGGTCTTATTCATCCATCAGTAGGAGATCAGAGCACCAGTATAATTTTCTTGATTATTCTCCTTTGCACATAAAAGTACCAACATCCTTGCCATTTAAACAGATGACTAATTCACAATACCAAAGGGAAACTCAGAAACATCTAACTGTGCATCTATACCATTAACTTCCCTGAAATAAAACACCTGCAGTATATTTGTAAAACCAAAAGATCTAAATGAGCGTTCATTTTATTATAAAGTTGTAGTTTTAACAGACAGTCTGCATATAATTTGCTATGTGATACCATTGGTTTAATCCTAATGCTGTGAAAGGAAAGAAAGGTGGCGGCACTTCCAGGAATAAAAACAGCTCCTTTATTGTATATCCATTAAAGGATGAAGCATGACATACACACAATTAGCAGATGATCAGTAAATGCATTTCATACTCCTGCGCTTATTTATTACTGAGAGTGATCTCGCAGGCTGCCTCTTGAGCGGTGTGTACCCTGCACATTCTCTTATTGTAATCCTGATGCTGACTGATATATATATATATATATATATACACACACACACAGTTTGGTCCATATATATTGGGTCACAGGCACAATTTGCATACTTTTGGCTCTGTATGCCACAAGAATAAAATTAAAATGAAACAATCCACATTCATTTGAAGTGCAGACTTTTCAGCTTTAGTATTGCCTTTAGCAAGTGAAATGCATGCTCAATTGGGTTGAGATCAGGTGATTGACTCGGTCATTGCAAAATATTCCACTTCTTTTCTTACAAAAGCGCTTGGGTTGCTTTTGCAGTGTGTTTTGGATCATTGTCCATCTGTACTGTGAAGTGCCGTCCAATCAACGCTGCCGCATTTGGCGGAATCTGGGCTGACAGTATATCTCCAAACACTGCAGAATTCATCCGGCTGCTTCTGTCTTCTGTCACATCATCAATAAACACCAATGACCCAGTGCCACTGGAAGCCCATGCACGCCCATGCCATCACACTGCCTCCATCATGTTTTACAGATGACAATGTGTGCTTTGGATCATGAGCTGTTCCAAGCCTTCTCCACACTTTTTTATTCCTGTCATTCTGGTACAGATTAATCGTAGTTTCATCTGTCCAAAGAATGCTTTTCCAGAACTGGTATGGCTTTTTTAGATGTTTTTTGGCAAAGACTAATCTGGCTTTTCTATTCTTCAGGCTTATGAATGGTTTGCACCTTGTGGTGAACCCTCTGTATTTGCTCTTGTGAAGTCTTCTCTTGATTGTAGACTTTGACATTGATACACCCACCTCCTGGAGAGTGTCCTTCACTTGTCTGGATGTTGCGAATGGGTTTTTCTTTACCATAGAGAGGATCCTGCGATCATCCACCACCATTGTCTTCCGTGGACGTCCAGGTCTTTTTATGTTCTTGAGCTCACCAGTTACATATAATAGTTGCAAGGTTGAAAAAAAAACAAAAGTCCATCAAGTCCAACCTATGTGTATGATTTTATGTCATTATTACATTTTATATACCTGTATGTTGTTGTCATTCAGGTGCTTATCTAATAGTTTTTTTAAATTATCAATGCTCACTGCTGAAACCACTGCCTGTGGAAAAGAATTCCACATCCTTAACGCTCTTACAGTAAAGAACCCTCTATGCAGTTTAAGGTTAAACTGCGTTTCTCCTAATTTTAGTGAATGGTCGCGTGTCTTATTAAATTCCCTTTTGCAGAAAAGTTTTATCCCTATTGTGAGGGCACCAGTACGTTATTTGTACATTGAAATCATATCCCCTCTCAAGCGTCTCTTCTCCAGAGAGGATAAGTTCAGTGCTCATAACCTTTCCTCATAACTAATGTCCTTCAGTCCCTTTATTAGTTTTGTTGCCCTTCTGTGGACTCTCTCCAGTTCCAGCACATCCTTCCTGCGGACTGGAGCCCAGAACTGGATGGCATACTCTAGGTGCGGCCGGATCAGAGTCTTGTAGATTGAGAGGATTATCGTTTTATCTCTGGAGTTAATCCTCTTTTTAATGCATGCCAACATTCTGTTTGCTATGCTTGCAGCAGCTTGGCATTGCATGCCATTGCTGAGCCTGTCATTTACTAGGACCTCTAAGTCCTTTTCCATCCTAGATTCCCCCAGAGGTTCTCCCCCTAGTGAGTAGATTGCATTCATATTTTTGCCACCCAAATGCACTATTTTACATTTTTCCACATTAAACCTCATTTACCATTCCGAGTACTGCCCATTTATCACTACCCTCTGAACTCAACCCTGTAGCCAGTTTTTAAAACATGTCTGCACCCTATGGTCCATGCCTGCGGACCTTACTTTGTACAGTAAACGTTTATGGGGAACTGTATCAAATGCTTTTGCAAAATCCAGATATACCACATCTGCGGGCTTTCCTTTATCTAGATGGCAGCTCACCTCCTTGTAGATGGTTATTGGATTGGTTTGTCAAGAACGATTCTTCATGAATCCATGCTGATTACTGCTAATGATACCATTGTAATTACTAAAATCTTGTATATAGTCCCTTGTCATCCCCTCCAAGAGCTTGCATACAATTGATGTTAGGCTAACTGGTCTGTAATTCCCAGGGATGTATCTTGACCCCTTTTAAAAAAAATGGTGCTACATTGGCTTTTCTCCAATCAGCTGGTACCATTCCAATCAGTAGACTGTTCGTAAAAATTAGGAGCAATGGCCTGGCAATTACTTGACTGAGTTCCTTAATGACCCTCGGGTGCAAGCCACCTGGTCCCGGTGACTTATTAATGTTAAGTTGCGTTATTCTTTCCTCGAATGTACCAAACTGTTGATTTGGCCACTCCTAATGTTGCTGCTATCTCTCTGATGGATTTCTTTTGTTTTTGAAGCCTTACAATGGCCTGTTTCAATTGCATGGACAGCTCCTTTGAACGCATGATGTAGGTTCACAGGAATAGATTCCAAATGCAAATACCACACTTAGAATCCACTCCAGACCTTTTACCTGCTTAATTGATGAAGAAATAATGAAGGAGTAGCCCACACCTGGCCATGAAACAACTTTTGATTCAACTGTCCAATTACTTTTGGTCCCTTGAAAAGGGGGATGGCTAGCCTTAAGAGCTGTAATTCCTAAACCCTTCCTCCGATTTGTATGTACATACCTTCCAATTTACCCTGAGTGTGTGCACTTTCAGCACATATCCATTATTGTTATTATTATTATTATTATACAGGATTTATATAGCGCCAACAGTTTGCGCAGCGCTTTACAACATGAGGGCAGACAGTACACTTACAATACAAATCAATACAGGAGGGATCAGAGGGCCCTGCTTGTTAGCGCTTACAATCTAGAAGGGAAGGTCAAGTGGAAACAAAAGGCAATAACTGTGGGGGGATGAGCTGATGGGAAAAAATGAAAATACAGTTGTTAGGTGAGGGTAGGATAGGCTTCTCTGAAGAGAAGGGTTTTCAGGGATCGTCTGAAAGCTAATAAAGTAGGAGATAATCGGACAGATTATATAACTATAGCCTGAATATGTTTTGGTAAATACTTGAAAAAAATATAATTGTGCCTGTGTCCAAATATATGTGTATGTGTATATATATATATATATATATATATATATATATATATATATATATAGTATCTCTCAAAAGTGAGTACACCCCTCACATTTTTGTAAATATTTTATTATATCTTTTCATGTGACAACACTGAAGAAATTACACTTTGCTACAATGTAAAGTAGTGAGTGTACAGCTTCTATAACCATGTAAATCTGCTGTCCCCTCAAAATAACTCAACACACAGCCATTAATGTCTAAACCGCTGGTAACAAAAGTGAGTACAACCCTAAGTGAAAATGTCCAAATTGGGCCCAAAGTGTCAATATATTGTGTGGCCACCATTATTTTCCAGCACTGCCTTAACCCTCTTGGGCATGGAGTTCACCAGAGTTCCACAGGTTGCCACTGGAGTCCTCTTCCACTCCTCTATGATGACATCATGGACCTGGTGGATGTTAGAGACCTTGCGCTCCTCCACCTTCCATTTAGCATGCCCCACAGATGCTCAATAGGGTTTAGGTCTGGAGACATGCTTGGCTAGTCCATCACCTTTACCCTCAGCATCGCAAGGCAGTGGTCGGCTTGGAGGTGTGTTTGGGGTCGTTATCATGTTGGAATACTGCCCTGCGTCCCAGTCTTCAAAGGGAGGGGATCATGCTCTGCTTCAGTATGTCACAGTACATGTTGGCATTCATGGTTTCCTCAATGAACTGTAGCTCCCCAGTGCCGGCAGCACTCATTCAGCCCCAGACCATGACACTCCCACCACCATAATTCACTGTAGGCAAGACACACTTGTCTTTGTATTCCTCATCTGGTTACCGCCACACATGCTCGACACCATTTTAACCAAATAAATTTATCTTGGTCTCTTCAGACCACAGGCCATGGTTCCAATAATCCATGTCCTTAGTCTGCTTGTCTTCAGCAAACTGTTTGCGGGCTTTCTCGTGCATCATCTTTAGAAGAGGCTTCCTTCTGGGATGACAGCCATGCAGACCAATTTAATGCAGTGTGCGACGTATGGTCTGAGCACTGACAGGCTGACCACCCACCCCTTCATCCTCTGCAGCAATGCTGGCAGCACTCAGACGTCTATTTCCCAAAGACAACCTCTGGATATGATGCTGAGCACGTGCACTCAACTTCTTTGGTCAACCATGGCGAGGCCTGTTCTGAGTGGAACCTGTCCTGTTAAACCGCTGTTAAACGCCTGAGACCTTGTAACACTAACAAGTCACATGACAACTGGGAGGGAAAATGGCTAATTGGGCCCAATTTGGACATGTTCACTTAGGAGTGTACTCCCTTTTGTTGTTAGACAATAATCGCTGTGTGTTGAGTTCACCCAATACTTTACATTGTAACAAAGTATAATTCCTTCTGTGTTGTCACATTAAAAGATATAATAAAATATTTACAAAGATGTGAGGGGTGTACTCACTTTTGTGAGATACTGTATATATATATATATATATATATATATATATATATATATATATATATATATATACACATATATATAATTCACACAGGTTACACCCCTATCAATTAAGTTATATTTTACTCAAGACCCAATAATTATTGCTCAAGAACATACGGAATGTTACCATAGCCAGGACTGACCACAACACAGTTTTTTAGCAGACAGTCATTACTTAGAGGCAGTTCAGCATGTACGGCTGTAGATCCAAATGCTAAACACAAGTTGGAACTCTAGCTAGGAAGCAACGTATGCATTTGTTATTTGCTGCTTTGTCTTAACCTCCACAGGGACATTTTTTTTCTACTTCAGTAAAAATGAATGCCCAGCAGACAAAACAGAATGCAAATAACATGAAGATGGAATGCCACACAAAGTCCCCAAGGGCTCCTATCTTAATTGTCAGGGGATAAAATTCTGCCAGTTTGCTTTACATGTGTAACACTTACACATGTAAAATTTCATGATTGTAAACCCTCAGGCTACAAGCCTTCAGAATGGCTATTAGGAAGCGACATGTTTTAGTCTTTTTTTACACTCATGGGCTTGTTTAAGTACTGGAAGTAATTCCACCTCAGGTTCAGGAATAAGGGAAGGACAAACGCGCACAATAAATCTCACCAATAATATTGTTTACAATTAATTTTTTTCCCCTACTCCATTATCTCCTGTCTCAAGGAAGGCTTATGCCCCGTACACACGGTCGGATTTTCCGATGGAAAATGTGTGATAGGACCTTGTTGTCGAAAATTCCGACCATGTGTGGGCTCCATCACACATTTTCCATCGGATTTTCCGACACACAAAGTTTGAGAGCAGGCTATAAAATTTTCCGACAACAAAATCCGTTGTCGGAATTTCCGATCGTGTGTACACAAATCCGACGCACAAAGTGCCACGCATGCTCAGAATAAATAAAGAGATGAAAGCTATTGGCTACTGCCCCGTTTATAGTCCCGACGTACATGTTTTACGTCACCGTGTTCAGAATGATTGGATTTTCCGACAACTTTGTGTAACCGTGTGTATGCAAGACAAGTTTGAGCCAACATCCTAGGATTTTGTTGTCGGAATGTCCATTCAATATCCAACCGTGTGTACGGGGCATTATTGTCAAGATTCTGCACATTTTTTTTCTCTTACTTTAAGTGCATTTAAAGCAGCCCCCCAACCCCAACATAATCCACTGTTGCATGCTACTAAGCATGCTGTTCAACAATCTTCCACCACTTTTTTTTATAATTTAACTTGACTACCTATTATGCAAGACTTCTGGGTTCCTCTAGGCAGTGGTAACATATTCACACCATTGTCCCCTGGAAAGGCAAGGTCACCACTGTCTTCCGGGAGATCTCATTGCAGAGCTGCGAGACTTCACAAGATTTCACTAAATATCACAGGATGTCACTGTTAGACTTTGTGTTTTCATCAAAGAAGATGTGTCAGGATTAGTACGCAAGCGCAATATTTTGCACGCACATCATTGGTGGGCTGGCAAAGGGAACCCAGAAGAAATGCTGGCCTACGATGACATCATTTTCTTAAAATTGCAGTGTGGGAGAGGGGAGAAGGAGAATGAGTTAATGGAGAAAATTAGACACAACAAATTGCAAAAGTGACCATGGCACAAGTATGCACATATTCGGGCTGAATTTATTTTCACGGTCTATTCAGAATATCTGGGGGGGGGGGGGGAATCTTTTTTAAACACCAATTTTTTTTTGTTTTGAATAGAGGAGGGAAGAGCTTAACCTCGTTAGGTTTTTATTGCCATCTGTGTCCTGAATTTGGAGATTAACTTTAATTGTTCTGGTGACCGCTGTCACCGAGAATGAAAATAAAACATGGAGAGGGGGATGGGACTTTTTTTTACTGGTTTTCCACCTATACCATTGGTCAAACTGCACATAACTTGTTGTGTGGTATGCACACAAGGTAATTATATTTGCACAGACAGATTCTTTCTTGGTTGCACTTATTTTGGTTGTTTCTTCACTCACCCCTGGTTCTATACTCTTGCTTGTTATACTTACCTTGCACTCATAGCTCCATGTCAGTCCACTATGATTTCACGGTCCTCACTTCAGTGATGTTTCCTTTACTTCTCCATCCCCTATTACACACTAGTTTCACCTGGTTCACATTAGTACCTTTACAAGAGAGATATTCTTAGCAATTAATTTTTTTCACAGACTCCTTCGGAGCCTCACCCTATGTTACCATTTCAACACCTCGGATAATCCATTCCCTGGGGATCTTGTGCTTTGATGTTCGCACCGCGTGCAGTGTGGCTTCCTCAGCTCCTGTGACAGACAGCCTATACTGGTGGCTCCTTTCAAATTCCAAGAGTACATACCTCAATATCCTCCTTCTTTCTCCTTCCTTTGTAGTTGGAGTTTCAACTAGAGTTCATCTTTTTTTATAATTTTTTTTTTACAAAATCGTTAAAGCACCATCTCCTGATGAAGTGTCTTAGTAACATGAAACGCGTCAAGCATTAATAGGATGCACCGCATTTTTATTCAATTTAATTATTATTGCTACATGTGCTCTACAATCTCTGCTACCTCTACTCCCTATACGGAGTACCACTCCATACATGGATTACTGGAATGTGCTGCTATTTCGCTTTTATTATGTGTTATATGTATTTGAACTGTTTGGAATATGTAATTATATCCTTATTTACATGTCTTCATGAACTGTACTTATTTATATTTAATGGCTTAGCTATATATTTCATACTGAGTGCAATTTTATACCCTCCTTATGACAAATAAACAAATTGTTAAGCCATCTGTACATGTATTACCCTATTTGGTTGCCACCTGCCTCACACAAAGTCCCATCCCCCTCTCCATGTTCAATTGAATAAGGGATGGAGGCACATAATAGACAGTGGGGGTTATTTACGAAAGGTAAATCCACTTTGCACTGCAAGTACACTTGAAAGTGCACTGAAAGTGCACTTGGAAGTGCAGTCGCTCTAAATCTAAGGGGTAGATCTGAAATGAGTGGAAGTTCTGCTGATTTTATCATCCAATCATGTGCAAGCTAACATGCTGTTTTTATTTTCCTTGCATGTTCCCCTCAGTTCTATAGTGACTTTACTTCCAAGTCCACTATCAGTGCACTTTCAAGTGCACTTGCAGTGCAAAGTGGATTTGCCTTTAGTAAATAACCCCCAGTATGTTGCCTCACTTAAAGTCCCAAACCTCTCCGCCCCCCTTATATGAGAATGAAAATTAGAGAAGTTAAAAAATTGTGAGTTACTACCAGAATAGAAATAGAGGAAAACATGCAATTAGGATGATTTGTCTGTGACAACTGAAAGGGGATTTTCTTTACTGTTGTAACGGGAAAGTATAACCAATAGGACAAAGATGACACTATGATGGTATATACCCATTAACTGGATAGACAGTGAGGTAAATCTTCATCATGAAAGTATGGACTGCTATGAAATCCATAATACTAAGTATGCAAGTAAGACCCTGCTTAAGAGGTATTGTAATCTCATGTCTACACAGTATACAGTATACAGCTACAAGCTTTTATATTCAGGGGTTTCTTCAGATAGGTTTGGTCTAGTTGCCACCCTTTTATTGCATGCTGGATAAGCTTTGTCTTTATTTATTGTTTTTGTACTTGCAATATGCTGTGATTCATTCTGCTCTGATTGTTCGGTGTTATTGGATGCACCTTTGAGTTTTGTATCATTATTTCCTTTTTGTAAGATTTCCTGTCTTGCTGAAGTACTCAATATGTAAAGTAGACACTTTGCGCTACCCCCAATATAAATCAAACAATGTGAGAAAAAGTGTGAAAAAACTGATTAATCGATGTGAAAAATTAATTAAAGAATGTGAAAAAATAAAAATATATAAGAAATATGACCACGGGTGCTGCAACTTAAAAAACCTTGAACATGAGGTTTGAACAGACAGTATAAAAGAAAAATAAGTGTGCTACCC
This sequence comes from Aquarana catesbeiana, assembly GCF_042186555.1. Taxonomy (NCBI): domain Eukaryota; kingdom Metazoa; phylum Chordata; class Amphibia; order Anura; family Ranidae; genus Aquarana; species Aquarana catesbeiana. The sequence goes on along the minus strand of NC_133329.1, from coordinate 325,708,661 downwards.
AAAATATTACAAAAATAATTAAATAAATAGACAAACTTTATACTGAACTGATTGGTCTATTGTTCCCAAGGGTCCATGTGCAGCTCTTGCAAATCAATAAAAGTGGCGCTAAAGGCCAGTGTTTAAACTGCCAAGTGTGCAAAACAGCTCTATAGGCTAAAGTGATCTGGTGCTGTAAATGCTACATAAACAATACAAAATTATTACATAAATGTGCAAACGAAATCGTGACAGTGCCTCTGAAAGTATACCATACACGCAGCAATATTAAATCGTGCACTGATATCAATAATAGAATATAAGTGATTTAGTCCATAAAAAATCCATAGACAGGACACCGTGCAGGAAATGTGCAGTCTCTGGAAACAGTCCACCAATTCACTCAGTGACAGTGATTCCTCTCCCCTTGAACTCAACACTCACCAGCTCAATATGCCTCACACTCTCGTGTTTTGGCAATAAGGCATAAGTATAGTTGGTCAATGGAAGGCGGAAGATCCAGATTCCTTGATAAATCGAAGTGTCACCTCAATGTATAAAAGAACTCAAAATAGTGTGATACCGTAAAACATGTGAAATTTATTTGATTAAAAACCTTCAATCATTACACTCACAAGAAAACTTCTTGATAAAAGCCAAACTGACACTGCAAATGCAATCCAAACACAATCCTCCTCTGTGAAACGCCCAGCACCACTGTGGAAATGACGGTCACGGCGGACCTCAAGGGACAGCGTTAGATAGGTTCTCACCCAACTTCGCTGACACGCTCCTGGTATAGATATCCTGCTGTTAGGCAAGCCCAGGGGGCAGCTCCTCTGTCGCCCTCGAATTAAATAAATAGACAAACTTTATAAATTAAATAAATGTGAGTAAATATACAGTCCATCTAAGAACTAATTGATGCCCTAAACTGGAGGTTTAGTGGATGCCTCCTCTCCCAGTCGATGCCTCTTATGGAGAAACACAGCGTTGGGTGGAGCCTGAGGACCTGACGTCACCACTTTCCAGCTGATCGGCTTCGGCCGCTGCTGTGTGTTTTTTGGTTGCAACTGTGTTTGCTTTGCTTGTGCCTTTGATGTCAGTTGTCCGTCGTATGGATTAAAAGGATTTTAAACCTACTGCACAATGAAGCGCCTCTTTTTCTCTTAAACACCTTACCACATGCTATGAGCGGCTTTGCCGGAGTAGTGAACAGAAGGGAATAGTCCTGATTGCCGCCCTAGAAATTTGAACTGCCTGACGTGGAGGGAATCCTGTCTCAACTTTCGGATCAGCTGTTCCTGACAGAGGAGATAACCTGTGTGAGCTTGTACGATCTCTGTAATAGGGGTCCAGCACTTCTGGTAAGCAGCCCCCCTTTTTCTTTATCTTTACACCGCTTATGAAGATATAATGAAGACATATTGAAGCCAACACCGTTTTCACTGAGGAATTGCACCTCCGGTTTAGGACATCAATTAGTTCTTAGATGGACTGTATATTTACTCACATTTATTTAATTTATAAAGTTTGTCTATTTATTTATTTTTGTAATATTTTGGGTAGCGCACTTATTTTTCTTTTATACTGAAGTACTCAATATAAATGTAACTTAAAAAAAAAGAAATCCTGACAGAGGATCTAAACCTTTGTCATTATGCTTGTATTGTTGGCTGTGTCACCATTGGGGGATTTCTCCTCACTTCCCATTCCGTCTGATTCAAATTACAGTGGACCTTGCAGTGAAAAGCAAGGTCTACTCAAATTGATCAGGCTCCCTTTACAAATTGCCTACTGTTAGTAGGTGTAAAGTTTACCTGTAAAAAGTTATATTTATACTTACCTTTCCCCTGTCTTCCATATTGATAGACCTGATGTCACAGTTCCTCCAGGAAGATCCTTGGGAAATGTAGAGTAGGCAAGATCTTGCAGTAAGACACTCCAGTCTATTGCAAGGGCATCTTCTAGTGTGATTTTGCCTTAACTTTATTCTCTATGATCTTGCCTTGCCTTGGTGCTGCGGGCGGAAGGCGCTGGTGCGGTAAGTGTAAAACCCAACTTTTTTCTTTACAGGTGCATTTTGCACCTACTAATAGTAGGTGGTTTGTGGAAGGGGGGGTCAGCCCAGATAGTATAAGCAGACCATTTACAGCAAGGTTCGCTTTACAGAGGCAGGCAGTGGGGACATTTTGTTGAACATCACTGTTTCAGAAAGGATAACTAAGCCTACTTGTGAAAAATATATATCATCCCTTGGCACCCTACTAGTCTAGAGTATTACAGTATTAGGAGCCCTATGGGCACTTCTCTAGAGACCTAAGCAATGGGTTCCCTAACCCCAGGTTGGTCACATTTTGTCTTGTTTGCTAACCATTACTTTGTGGGGAATGTGTTACACCTCTAGTTTTATTCTGTTTGCATTTTTGGCTATTAATCCTATCCTGTGCATTTGTATGTTATTTTCTCATGTCTCGCAATGGTATACTAACCAGTCTCTCATTTTGACTCATTTATATAAATAAACAATTTGAACAAGAAAAAGAAAATTGTATATTCTGCTGCTTCTTTGGTAATTAATCCAGGCCATACATAAGGGTATCTCTTAAGAAACATAAGTAGCAGTAGATATTTTATGTTCTCCACAAACTTTCAAAGCCACACATGTACAAACAAATGTTATGTTAGTGTCTCAAACTATACCCAAACTATACACAACCCATGACTAGTAAGAGAGAAACATTTCAGATCTTATCTATTTTCTGTTGTCCAATGGCTGCATAGTTCAAGGATGTTAGATGCAACTCTGACAGTTGCTACATATGAATACTAACAATTTTAGTTTCTGACACAACACAGACAGTATACAGCATGATAAGTGATTTCTGAATGATAGACATCTCTTGGGCACAAATGCATATTGCATATTACTGTTGTCCACACACCATGTATGTAGGTGCGTAATTTTGGTGATCCACACCCAGAAACAATTTAACATAGCTGAGTACACCACAAAATGTCCTTATGCCGTTTAACCTAAAAAGTGCTTTATTATTTTTTTCTGTATTTCTACTGTGTAACACAGTACATTACAACTAAAAGCAAAACTTTTTTTTCATTTTGGATAGAGTAAGTGAGGGTTAGAACTCCTATTGTTTTTTCTTTTGTTCTTTTTTTTTGCCATCAGTGTCCCATTGGGGAGATTTCCCTTCATTGCCTGTCCCACAGCCAAAACAAGGAGTGAGAGAAAATCCCTGCATAGTGAGGGAATTCAGAACTAGTCTCCCCATTGGAATATTTCCTCTCTATTTCTGTTCTGGTGACAATCCAAAATTTGAGAATTTCTTTCACTTAGAAACCTGACAGTTGATCCAATCCCTCTCTAAATTAAAATGTTTTGCCTTAGTTATACTTTAAGAAACTCTTTACAGAGGACACAGAACCATTCACACCATTCCTTGTCCAATTTGTAATCTGAAGTTTTACTATTCTCCTACATGCAGGGCTATATGTTTAGCCAACATATAGGCAACCAACCTAGAACTGAACTACTATAAGAGTAGGACAGTGTGTGGGTACAGGTTTTGGTAGAAGTAGCAAATATTCAAACAAGAACTTTAAAGGCCAAAGTGGAGAAGTGATCTAAGTTAACAGCTGTTAAACACTAGTAACTTGGTCTTAAGAGACCTTCTAAGATAAACCTGTAAGTGTGAAACTTAGCCCCGGTTCACACAGGGGCGACTTGTCAGGCGACCTAGCCGCCTGACAAGTCACATCCCATTCTGTACTATGGAACCGTTCTAATAGGAGCAACGCAAGTCGCTCCAACTTAGACAAAGGTTCCTGTACTATTTTTGGGGCGACTTCAGGCGACTTGCATTGACTTCTATACAGAAGTCGTTTTGCAAGTCGCCGCTGAAGTTGTGTGCAGGTCGCCTCTGTGAGTCGGCCTGCAAGTCGTGCCGCCCCTGTGTGAACCGATAGTTAAGCTTTTGCCCAATCCCTGCTAAACTGCTCAAAATTCGAGCTGTGGGTCACAATTTTAGCACCACATAGCTTGACAAACTTGTAGGCACAGTTGGGATATTCAGACAGCCATATGTGCTGCAGTCTAAATGCAACAGTCAGCAGGGGAGATTCTGTATAGTGTGGATTGAGAAATCTAGTGGTTTCTCTTGTTTAGCCTGTTGGACTGAATAAGTGTATGGCTAGAATAAGGCTAGGTTGTTGACTTGGGTGAGGAGGACTGCACAGAGCAGTTGGCTATGGACAGCAAAAAAGTATAAATAAGGTCCTGCATACACATGGGGTCAGTTTAAATTGTGCCAATTAACCGACTAGTGTGATTTTGGGTTGTGTGAGGATACCAGAACTGGTGTCAAAACATGCAACTATGATGACAACATATAAATTCCATGTTGATAGCGGTGGATTTTACATTTATGACTCAAGACTGCAAAGCAAGAATATAGACCACCAACGTTTAACAGTTTTTTTTAAATCACACAAGAAGGCACCTGGGTTCCCTACTGTGGTGCATGGTGGGAAGGGCACCATCCAGACTCAAATGTTGGGAGCAGCTGTACATCTTAGTTACAGCTTTGTATATGTGGAAGATAATAACAGGAGGCATACATTTATTCCTTGACTTAAACAGGAAATTGTATCCCCATGGATAGCATCATTGGTAGGTGTATGATACTAGTAACTTTGAATAGCTGAGGCTATTTTCTCCTATTCACTAATGCTAGGCTTGTTCATGCCATTTTTGTCTATGTCATACTCATTATCTAGAGAACCTTTCATTAATATATCCTGTTGTCTACAGAAGTGATTCACAACAGGAAACAGCAGGGAGGGTGACTCCACTCCCACTCACATGCCTTGCCAAATGACATGGCTTGTTAAAAAACGATTTTAGATTAATGAACATTTTAAATGTTCAAGAAAATACTAAATTGTATAAAGTACCATTCACACTTCATTTTTAGAGTCAATTGGATTGATTTACTAAAATAATAGATAATGTCAAATTACCAGAAAGAATGTTTACTTATTATAGGGAATTAGGCAAAGCTGTGTTCACGTCGAACATCCAATCATGTGCAAGCAAAATTCATGTTTTATCAATGATTGTTTTCTTGCACTTGATTGGGTATTTGAGGTTAGCAAATTCTTCTCCTTAAGTAATCTGAAAGCAAAATGCGCAACAAGATTTGTGTATATACTGGGAACATAAGAGGAGAGTGTAGCAATATGAATAGTGTCATTGAAGAAAATGTAGCAAGGTAAACATTGCTATTAAAGTATAACTAAAAGCAAAAACTTTTTTTTAGTTTTTGGATGGAATGGAGAAGGCTTAGAATACCTGCCAATTTTTACTGTTGTCTGTCCCCATTAAGGCGATTCACCCTCTCTTCGTCCCATTTACCATTATCATTGAAAGTGAAAGTAAAGAAAATCCCAAATTTTGAGTTGTCCCCAGAAAAGTAATAGAGGGGAAATCTTCCAATGGGGACACTAGTTCCAGCTTTTGGAACATTTTACAAACCACTAAATGGTGTCTTAACCATTGCACAATAATGTAGCAATTGTTTGAGGACTGGAAATATCATGTAGTACGGTGCCCTAAGAAATCTGGCTCTGGTTTATGTGTTATCTGAGTTTTGTTAAGCTACATGTACACTGGCCACCCCTAAACATAACTCTCCTGGCAGCAGAAAACACAGCAAAAAAGCGGTAGTGTTTTTTGCATCAGTTTGATGACGACAAAAGGGGGCAATGCCATCCGGTGTCGTCACCAGGTGGCCCCACCCCTTAGCTCTTTAAGAACTCCTCTAAGATGTTGGAGCTGGCAGACAGCGGGAGTCTTCGCATGAGCGGAGCTTTATTTTTATTCTTTTGGGTCGGCAGTGACAGCGGGCATCATGATTGACAATAGATCTACACCGGGGGACATTGTTTTTGTTTTTTTTTAATAAAGGAACTGTCAAAAACTGTCTCTGTGTTTTTATTTTTTTTTTTTACACCTTTTTGGTGAATGAGTATTCACATACGGGGGCCGGGATCTGGGTCCCCCTTGCCTGCAGACCCCCGCAACCACCAGCCAGGGTTGTAGGGAAGAGGCCCATGTCCCCATCAACAAAGGGACAAGGTGCTTTGGGGTGGAGCCCCCCGTCCCAATGCACCCCCCCATATTGAGGGCATGTGGCCTGGTTTGGTTCAGGAAGGTGGGCACTCGCTCACCCCCCCCCTTTCCTGGCCTGCCAGGCTGCATGCTTGGATAAGGCTCTGGTATGGATTGGGGGGGGGGGGGGCTACGCCATTTTTTTAAAACTGTCTCTGTGGTTTTATTTATTTTTTTAACTTTTTTGGGTGAATGAGTATTCACATGGGGGGGCGGGATCTGGGGTCCCCCTTGGTAAAGGGGTCTTCCAGATTCCAATACCCCCCCTGCCGGCAGACCCCCATAAACACTAGCTAGGGTTGTAGGGTTGTAAGAGTCTGGTATGAATTGGGGGGGGGCACACCATTTTTTTTTTAAAGTTTGGTGTGAGGTTCCCCTTAAAATCCATACTAGACCCGAAAGGGCATGGTATGGAATGACCATTTTTTCACTATTTTTTATTGCCAGCAATGTTTTTTTTTCATTCAGCTGTCAGCGGGGAAACCAAAGTGAAATTCACACTAGGCATGTGTGAAACTAGCCTAAAACTGGAGCACACAGAATCTGGCACAGCTGTGCATGGTAGGCAATCAGCTTCTAACTTTAGTGTGTTCAATTAAGCTTTGGCAATAAAACCTGGAAGCTGATTGCTTACTATGCTGAGCTGCACCAGATTTTGCACTAACCAATTTTAGTAAATAATGCCCAGTATGCGTGTCATTAATAACATAGATGGAATGTTATCAAAAAAAGGGAAAACACATCCAATGCGATGCAGGATCAGCCCTGGACAGCCAATTGTGTGCATATCTTTCATTTTATAGTGATCCTATGAGGATAGAAATTAGAAAGTCACCTTTAATCATTTGTCTTTAAGGGTGTATGCCCCAGGACTTAGTGATTTTGGCTTCACTACCTAATGGTTCAATGCCCTGGAACAAGTATGCAGACTGTGAAGTCTGAATAACCTGAACTCTTATAATATTACTAATATTTGTTCCAGTATAATAGGTACCATAACGAAAGTGATTGTAAAGGCTCCTTTAAAAAATAAATTAATAACAAACATGTTATACTCTTTGCTGCTCCTAGCCCCTCCCTTCTTTGAGTGACCCTTAGCCGACAGATTGCTACAGGGGGCACCCAAGCCGAGTCAGAGCTCTGTGTATCCATTCAGACACGGAGCCTGACCTGGCCCCACCCCCTCTCTCCCCTGATTGGCTGAATGACTTTGATTGACAGCCGTGGGAGCCAATGGCGCCCCTGCTCTGTCTCAGCCAATCAGGTGGAGTGTCCTGGAGGAGATCGTGGACATCGCCGGAGAGAGAAGGAGCTCAGGTAGGTAATAAGGGGGGGGGGGCCTGGGGGCTGCTACACACAGAAGGTTTTTTTTTATCTTAATGCATAGAAAGCATTAAGATAAAAAACCTTCTGCCTTTACAACTCCTTTAACCTACCTCAGTAATGATCACTCTCAGTTTTGCAGATTGTGTGCAGATTGTTGTCCCAAAGCAAAACATTTCTGAACAGAGCGAGGCTATAATGTGTAATGCTTCACATTCTGGTCACAGCAGTGTGATCTCAGAGTGCAATCATCACAGTAGCACCAGAAAAATTGTGGCTATTTAACAAAATAAAAAGAAGCCCATCTTCCCACCACCTGCTCTTCCAAGCTCCACTGTCTTCAGGAGATAAGCTTACTGAGGGATCCAAAGCATCTAGCATGCTTTCAGGTATAGTGGACACCTGGTCCCCCTGATGTACTCAGTGGTTCCTTCTACCGGCATGTACACCATCATTGTGCCCTGTAGTGATGTATGGGCCGGCAGGTGAAACCATAGTGGTGTACTAGTAAGGTTCAAACATTTCTGAGGCAATAAGGTTCAATCTACAGTAGTCAGCAGTTATCCTGTGGTGTGTTCACAGCAGTACATCATTTCTATCATTTCCACATGACCGTGAACCAACCATGTATTATGACCAATTGCGCACAGTGAAAGGTTCAAGAGCTGGTGCAATTATAATAATATGAAATAAGGAATAACTAATATTGTTTTGCCCTGCAGACTTTTTATATCAATTTAGCTGAAATGTGTATTTAGATGGAAATAATATTTAATGTTTTAAACTCAAAGTCTATGTTTCACTATTATCTGGTCTTGTGAAAACAACTGAAATGATAGACAAAAGCCAGAGAATTTGTTAACATGCCAAAGGAATCTTAAACACAGAGTTCTCAATCTGCAGTCTCATTAAAGCAATACAGCCTCCAACAGCAGAATATAATGTGAACATTACTCATTTTTGGATTGCCCTAGGATTGGACAAAGAACATGCAATTATGCTGTGATCAGGCTTTAAATAGAGCAGCTCAGTGTTAGACTATATCAGTATTTGTGAGATCTTTGCTCCTGAACACCAGATATACTGTATATACTTCAGTATAAACTGAGTTTTTCAGCACATTTCTTATGCTGAAACCCCCCCCCCCTCGGCTCATACTCGAGCGAGGGTCAACTCTTAAGAAAAAAATGTGTAGCACTAACTCACGGTGGAGCTGCTGGTTTAATCAGGTCTGTTACCTTCACTTTGCTTCCCTCTGTTTCACCGGCACCGGGTCTAGGGTTCTGTTGAGTTTACTCCTGGACAACACACGCACCAACACTGGAGTACGTTTTCAATGCTTTATTAAAACAAACGACTTAGGAAGTAGCAGGAAAGAGGTAGAAAGGAAACTTGCAGAAGAAACTCAAATATTCTCTGGTAGGGTTCTCTTGACAAAATGTCCTGGTAGAATTCAAATACTATTTGAAATGCGCTCCCTTCGTGGGACACACTCCTTGCTTGTCTGGATAGGCCTCTCTCACCGCAGCCAGCACGCAGCACGAATCAAAGTCTCTGCCACAGACTTGGTTGGGAACAAAATCCGCACGATCCTCTGCCACAGGATGTATAGATTTCTCTGTAGTGAAAGTCAGTCACAGTGCCTGAACCTTTAAGCCGAGCCGGCAATACTATGCTGTATAGTTACTTTTGGATACGTCCTCCAACCCTAGTCACCAGGCCCCTCTATAGACCAGCACGCTGCGTGATCTCTCCAAGATGGGTCCTCCCCTGGGATCTCCTCGGTTGTCCAGCTTCATCACACAGGACCGACAGCTCAGGACCATTCCTCGGCCGCGGTGGTAGGCTCCAGACAAGCCTCTGGACCCACCGCTGTATCGTGGGCCTCCCGATCGGAGGACCACGAGGTAGCTCCTTAACGCATACCTGTCAGCCAGGAGGGCCAGCTGGTGGCTGTAAAACGAACCCCAAAATATGGTGTCTGTCCCATAAATACCCTCGCCCAGAATGCAACTCGGAGGACCACCTCCACCAAGCGTGCCTCCGAGACAGAGGAGCATCCATACGCTTCAACATGTTGCCTTTCCAACCCTGACCAGTGGCAACAGCGACACCCACTGGTCAGCACGGAAACACACACAACGTCAGCCAAGCTGGAACAGAGGCAAACTTTAACCTTCCTAACGCACAATTTACTAAATTTACCTAACATGCGGTAGATTGCAAATCTACCAGCGCTACAAACGTCTCGAAAATGGAGCCAAAAAAGGGGCGGAGCAGGCGCTGGGTGCCACACATGTATCATCCCGGTGCACCCCGGCGCACCCCTGTTAGTTTCCCCTCCCTCCTGCTCTTCTCACAAGTGTCATGTGCAGCCTCCCCAGTGCCTGGTAGCGTGATCTCATGCTGTGTGTCAGAGATCTGAATCGCCGTGCAGCCACTGTAATGATGTCCCGCCTCCTAGACCACCTCTTGTGATAGACGGCACACTGATCCTGGCACTGGTAGGCTGTACATGATGGGCAATGGTAGGCTGTACCTGATGGGCACTGGTAGGCTGTACATGATGGGCACTGGTAGGCTGTACCTGATGGGCACTGGTAGGCTGTACATGATGGGCACTGGTAGGCTGTACAAGATGGGCACTGGCAGGCTGCATGTCATGGGCACTGATAGGCTGTACATGATGGGCACTGGCAGGCTGCATTTCATGGGCTTTGTAAAAATAACTAACTAACTAATAAATAACTTCTAATGATGGAACCCATGTGTAGGGTTGCTGCTGTGTTTTGTATTCCACCTTGCGCATTCTCAAAACAGTTTTTTTCTTTTTACAAAATAAAAGGCAGTCTGTGGTTGGCAAAGAGGTGATCATGACTGTTACCTCCCCATTCTCTCCTCTCATTAAATCACAAAACGCTTTGTATTCTGTAAAAAGAATTTTAAACTTTTGATAAATGGAGGAGATGAAGTGTGATTGACCCACCATCCTTGACTGTATATATTGTATGTGAGTCAGAACTGTAAGTTTCAGCTCTGGACGTTCGGTACTTATACTACAGAACTATTGATACTACTGTATTTATCAGCGTATAACACGCACAGGTGTATAACACGCACATTTATTTTAAGAGGGAAGTTTTAAATAAGGAACTTTAAAGCAAAATAAGGGTCAGTGCCCATCTGCAACCCCACCATTGCCATCAATGCAGCCTCCAAAGTGCCATCAATGCAGCCTCATCAGTCCACAACAATGTAGCCTCACCACTGCCATCAATGCAGCAGCTTCACCATTGCCATCAATGCAGCAGCCCCACCATTGCCATCAATGCAGCAGCCTCACCACTGCCATCAGTGCAGCCTGATCGATGCCCATCTGCAGCCTAGAGGGGACAGGAAGGGGGGCAGGCCAAGCGCAGACAGATTACATACAGTGAGAACCTCCTATGATAGACAGAACAGTGGTCCAATGGTGGCCCAGGAGACGGGACTTCCTATTACAGAGCCCGCCAAGTAAACAGGAGATTCTCACTGTATGTAATCTGACGGTGCTCTTCCCGCCCCCCTCCCTGTCCCCTACGAGGCAGCTAAAATTGAAGTATTGGCGTATAACACACACATGCTATTTGCACCCGATTTTCATGGTGAAAAAGTGAGTATTATATACGCCAATAAATACAGTATTTATCTTACATAACACAGCAGCATCCTTACACATGGGTAATTCATTTTTACAAGGCAAATATCTAAAACGTGTTCTTTTTTCCTGGAGTTCAGGTTTAAAAATAATACAATAAATAATGAACACGGAACAGTATAAAAATGTCTCATTGATCAGGACTAGATAAATGGACACTCCACCCCACCTAAACTTGCTATCCTTGCCAAGTTTTGCAGACTATTCAAATTCATGCTGTGCAAAATGTACAGGGGTCTCCCAAAATTCTCTGGGAGTGCCTCAGGGGTCTCTGTCTTCAGGAGAGTCAATGTATGGGGGTCAGAGGGCTCACAGGAGCATGAACCTGAACTGGGTATCTATTGGTGTGTGTAATATTGTCAGAATCTGACACAAATTCCTGCCAGTCTGACTGACACTTGCTCCTGAACGGACGTGTGCATCAGTAGCTCTGGCCTTCCGGCCACCCGGCCACCCGGCCACCCAGCTATCCTTGGATTCATCCCCAGACTCCCCAGCAACGTACACTGGGAACGGTATTGTAGAACGGGACCACTCCGGACCCCACACACCTCAGTTGAGCCCCCAGCTCTCCATACGAGCCATCCGCAGACGTCATCCGGACACCCTGCTGCAAGCCCGCCAATCGCATAGGACAGTCCGCGGCTCCGGCCTAGCTCCGGCCAGTGACGGCCAACCGCGCACCATCTTCTCCATCCTCCGTGCGACAGGCCCAGACTCTACCTCTACACGAACTCAATCCAAACGGAAGCCATCGGTAGCCACTGAATCATCAACAGCCCGTGACTCGGTCCTAGCCCGTCGACCATCTTGGTCCATCCTAGCGCGGCAGCAGCACTCCACCGGCCATCCTCAGAGCCTTAGCACAATTGTTACAGGATCCTGTTCCCATCTGGCCGCCACACAGCCCCCAGCTCTCTAGGGCACTATCCACAGCCGCCATTGGGTCGCCTCTCCTCTAGCTGGCTAGATACGGGTGACAGACCGTGGCTGCGGCCTAGCTCCCGCCTCGCGCAGGCTTAACCTCCACAGCTCTCCCCCACTAGCTGTCAGCGGGCCAGTGTGCCCTTTCCCACCCCAGAACACCCCCCCACCTCCCCTCCATTACTGGACCTCACCACAGCGGCACCAAGTGACACCGAACGCAAAGGATAAACCACAGCTCGAGCCCAGCCCCGGCGACCATCTTGATCCACTGGCAGGACCACTGGTAAGTTAGTGGCCTAGGTCCCCCTAGCGCCCTCACCATCTGCGTCTGACAGTCCCCCACCACCCCTCCCCCCCGCTTCTCCCCCCACACCCTCCTCTCTGGACCTTCCCCGGACAGGAACCACCACCTAGCAGTTAATCCAGGGTTCGCCGATCGCCTCTCTGGGGGGTCAGGAAGGAATTTTTTCCTCTGCTGCAGCAATTGGCCAGCTCAGCTAGGGGTTTTTTGCCTTCCTCTGGATCAACGGGAGATAGGCCAGGACAGTAGGGTTCCTCTCCCCTCACCACCACCTGAACTACTCGCGCCATCACCAGACCATCAGCATCACCACCCCATCACCTACTGCATCTGTCAGGACCACCATCCTCTCAGCAACCTAATCATCGCGACATCAGTAACATCATCGTATCATCCCATCAACATCATGTGCAACTTCAAATACTCAGCAAGCACCCTCCACAGGCTATGAAATACCGCCTCAACATTACCAACCTCCACTCAAAAAATACTACAAAAAGAACAATTACTAAGGATCAATCTACAATCAACCACCAAACACTAAAAGACACAAATTCAACTACAACACTTAGTATGCGCCCTGATCAACACGAGATCTGTATTCAAGCATAGACAGGAAGTCCACGACTTCATCACCGAAAACAACATAGACTGCCTCTTCATCACGGAAACCTGGTTAACACCCGACTGCAACACCATCCTAACAGAATTGGTGCCGGAGAACTACAGTATCCTAACTAAACATAGAATAGGAAAAAAAGGTGGAGGCCTAGCAGTGATCTTCAAATCTCACCTTGCGCTCATCAAACCAACGCTACAGAACCCAGCGCCTTTCATGGAGACACTTACTCTGCTTCTTCAAACAACACCCCAAGACACCACTCACATACTGTTATCCTACAGACCACCAGGACCGAAGACAAATCTCCTTATACCCTTCACTGAATTTATTTCGATGCACACTTTAAAAGCCAAAAACTTGTTGGTACTCGGGGATTTCAACATCTGGGCAAACTCCACCAAAGACCCCATCGCCACCACCTGCATTAACCAATTAGAAGAACTAGGTCTTCAGCAACTGGTAAATGCACCCACGCATGGTTCTGGGCACATTCTGGACCTCATCTTCAAACAAAACATGGACATAAACATACTCGAGAACGTACTGCTATCTTGGACGGACCACCACGCTATCAAATTTAAAATCTCCACCAATACCATCCTCCAAAAACTGAAACACTCGACAACAATACATTGGACCAGATCTCAGAAGAAATTGCACTCGGAACTCTTCAAAACCACATTAGCAAACAAAATAGCAATGCTAAAGTTAAACCACTCAACGGAACAAACACTCAACTCTTTAAACAAGGCATTACTACAAACAGCAGACTCAGTCGCCCCGAAATGTAGAGCACTCATCCGCAAAAAAAATTCTGGATATTTTAACAACACTCTTACTTTACTGAAGCAGGAACGCAGAAGAGCTGAAAGAGCGTGGAGAAGAAATTCTACAAAGGAAAACCACACAAAGTACAAAGCACTCACTGAGAAATGTCACAAAGCAATTTTTAAAGCAAAAAAAGAACATTTCTCAAACTCCATCTCAAAGGCCTTAAATCGCCCCTGTGAACTTTTCAAACTAGTCGCTCAGACTATGAACCCCTCCTGCCTAGAGACCCCAGCAAACGAAACTCAAGAATTCTGCGATGAGTTATCAAATTTTTTTATCGACAAAATCTACAAAATCGACAACATTCAGAAAATAATTCAACAGAAAAAAACAACCAACCTCATTCAACTGAAGCAAAACGAGGAAATAGATACGAACACCACACAAGCACCAAATTTTTCGCTGATCCTGATCACCACTGACACCACCAAAAACATCATCAGAAGCCTCCGAGACAGCACATCACCAAATGACATCATTCCCACAAAACTCCTGAAAGAATGTTCCGACATCTTGGCTCCTACGATAACACATCTCATAAATCTGTCGTTCAAAGAAGGGACTGTTCCGATTGCCCTCAAGCAAGGCATAGTTAAGCCCCTCCTAAAGTAACCCAACCTCGACCCCAAAGACCCTAACCACCGCAGACCGGTAACAAGCCTAAATACCATTTCCAAGATTATGGAAAAAGCAGTAGTACAACAGCTACAACTCCATCTGGACACACACAAACTCTTGGACCCACTTCTCTACTTTCGCATCACCGAACAGAAAGACCAATATTAGGGACTAGAAAAATGTCTCACATTGACATAGTTGCCAACTGTCCCGGATTTCCCGGGACATTCGACTCCATTCCTGAATTTGTGGTGTCCCGGGAAATGTCCCGAGAAATCCGGTTCTTCAATATTTTTGCCGCCGCTAGAGGTCCATCTTAAAGAAGTTCAGGAAGACTGGCAGCGGGGCGGGGGCTAGACGGAGCTCCTGCGTCGCCGCCCACCCTCCGCCCCGCTCAGCCTCGCCCCGCCTACCCCCCGCCCCGCTGCCAGTTTGTTATGGAAAGGGGCGGGGGTTCTAGCCATGCGGCCGGTGTTGTGCTGAGAATGGTTTCCCCATCAAAATCTGTTCCCCCTGTCTCTCGGCTGAGATCTGAACTCCGCCTCTCCAGCCCTCTGCACTGCCGCTCCTCCCACTCTCCCCGGACACACTAGGACTGGTGACCTCTGAGGTAGGGGGGGCGCACCGCACCGCTGTGGGAATCTGATGTAAAGGGGGCTCCACTGGGGACACCTGATGTAAGGGGGGCTCCACTGGGGACACCTAATGTGAAGGGGGCTCCACTGGGGACACCTGTGAGGGGGGCTCCACTGGGGACACCTAATGTGAGGGGGGCTCCACTGGGGACACCTAATGTGAGGGGGGGCTCCACTGGGGACACCTAATGTGAGGGGGGGCTCCACTGGGGACACCTAATGTGAGGGGGGCTCCGCCGGGGACTCCTGATGTGAGGGGGCTCCACTGGGGACACCTGATGTGAGGGGGGCTCTGCCGGGGACACCTGATGTGAGGGGGGCTCTGCCGGGGACACCTGATGTGAGGGGGCTCCGCTGGGGACACCTGATGTGAGGGGGGCTCCGCTGGGGACTCCTGATGTGAGGGGGGCTCCACTGGGGACACTTAATGTGAGGGGGAGCTCCACTGGGGACACCTGATCTGAGGGGGGGCTCCATTGGGGACACCTAATGTGAGGGGGGGCTCCACTGGGGACACCTAATGTGAGGGGGGCTCCGCCGGGGACTCCTGATGTGAGGGGGCTCCACTGGGGACACCTGATGTGAGGGGGGCTCTGCCGGGGACACCTGATGTGAGGGGGGCTCTGCCGGGGACACCTGATGTGAGGGGGGCTTCGCTGGGGACACCTGATGTGAGGGGGGCTCCGCCGGGGACTCCTGATGTGAGGGGGGGCTCCACTGGGGACACCTGATGTGAGGGGGGGGCTCTGCCGGGGACACCTGATGTGAGGGGGGGCTCTGCCGGGGACACCTGATGTGAGGGGGGCTCCGCTGGGGACACCTAATGTGAGGGGGCTCCACTGGGGACACCTAATGTGAGGGGGGGCTCCACTGGGGACTCCTGATGTGAGGGGGGGCTCCACCGGGGACACCTGATGTGAGGGGGGCTCCGCCAGGGACTCCTGATGTGAGGGGGAGCTCCGCTGGGGACACCTGATGTGAGCGGGGGCTCCGCCGGGGACTCCTGATGTGAGGGGGGCTCCGCCGGGGACTCCTGGTGTGAGGAGGGGCTCCACCGGGGACACCTAATGTGAGGGGGAGCTCCGCTGGGGACACCTGATGTGAGGGGGGCTCCGCCGGGGACTTCTGATGTGAGGGGGGCTCCGCCGGGGACTCCTGGTGTGAGGGGGGCTCCGCCAGGGACACCTGGTGTGAGGGGGGCTCCGCCAGGGACTCCTGGTGTGAGGGGGGCTCTGCTGGGGACATCCGTCCACTCCTCAAAATCATCAGCAAATCAAACCTATGCTTCCACTCATACGCCGATGACACTTAACTCTACTTTCGCATCACCGAACAGAAAGACCAATATTAGGGACTAGAAAAATGTCTCACATTGACATAGTTGCCAACTGTCCCGGATTTCCCGGGACATTCGACTCCATTCCTGAATTTGTGGTGTCCCGGGAAATGTCCCGAGAAATCCGGTTCTTCAATATTTTTGCCGCCGCTAGAGGTCCATCTTAAAGAAGTTCAGGAAGACTGGCAGCGGGGCAGGGGGCTAGACGGAGCTCCTGCGTCGCCGCCCACCCTCCGCCCCGCTCAGCCTTGCCCCGCCTACCCCCCGCCCAGCTGCCAGTTTGTTATGGAAAGGGGCGGGGGTTCTAGCCATGCGGCCGGTGTTGTGCTGAGAATGGTTTCCCCATCAAAATCTGTTCCCCCTGTCTCTCGGCTGAGATCGGAACTCCGCCTCTCCAGCCCTCTGCACTGCCGCTCCTCCCACTCTCCCCGGACACACTAGGACACGTGACCTCTGAGGTAGGGGGGGCGCACCGCACCGCTGTGGGAATCTGATGTAAGGGGGGCTCCACTGGGGACACCTGATGTAAGGGGGGCTCCACTGGGGACACCTAATGTGAAGGGGGCTCCACTGGGGACACCTGTGAGGGGGGGCTCCACTGGGGACACCTAATGTGAGGGGGGCTCCACTGGGGACACCTAATGTGAGGGGGGGCTCCACTGGGGACACCTAATGTGAGGGGGGGCTCCACTGGGGACACCTAATGTGAGGGGGGCTCCGCCGGGGACTCCTGATGTGAGGGGGCTCCACTGGGGACACCTGATGTGAGGGGGGCTCTGCCGGGGACACCTGATGTGAGGGGGGCTCTGCCGGGGACACCTGATGTGAGGGGGGCTCCACTGGGGACACCTAATGTGAAGGGGGCTCCACTGGGGACACCTGTGAGGGGGGCTCCACTGGGGACACCTAATGTGAGGGGGGCTCCACTGGGGACACCTAATGTGAGGGGGGGCTCCACTGGGGACACCTAATGTGAGGGGGGGCTCCACTGGGGACACCTAATGTGAGGGGGGCTCCGCCGGGGACTCCTGATGTGAGGGGGCTCCACTGGGGACACCTGATGTGAGGGGGGCTCTGCCGGGGACACCTGATGTGAGGGGGGCTCTGCCGGGGACACCTGATGTGAGGGGGGCTCCGCTGGGGACACCTGATGTGAGGGGGGCTCCGCTGGGGACTCCTGATGTGAGGGGGGCTCCACTGGGGACACCTAATGTGAGGGGGAGCTCCACTGGGGACACCTGATGTGAGGGGGGGCTCTGCCGGGGACTCCTGATGTGAGGGGGGCTCCGCCGGGGACTCCTGATGTGAGGGGGGGCTCCACTGGGGACACCTGATGTGAGGGGGGGCTCTGCCGGGGACACCTGATGTGAGGGGGGGCTCTGCCGGGGACACCTGATGTGAGGGGGGCTCCGCTGGGGACACCTAATGTGAGGGGGCTCCACTGGGGACACCTAATGTGAGGGGGGGCTCCACTGGGGACTCCTGATGTGAGGGGGGCTCCACCGGGGACACCTGATGTGAGGGGGGCTCCGCCGGGGACTCCTGATGTGAGGGGGAGCTCCGCTGGGGACACCTGATGTGAGCGGGGGCTCCGCCGGGGACTCCTGATGTGAGGGGGGCTCCGCCGGGGACTCCTGGTGTGAGGAGGGGCTCCACCGGGGACACCTAATGTGAGGGGGAGCTCCGCTGGGGACACCTGATGTGAGGGGGGCTCCGCCGGGGACTTCTGATGTGAGGGGGGCTCCGCCGGGGACTCCTGGTGTGAGGGGGGCTCCGCCAGGGACACCTGGTGTGAGGGGGGCTCCGCCAGGGACTCCTGGTGTGAGGGGGGCTCCGCTGGGGACATCTGATGTAAGGGGGGCTCCGCTGGGGGCACCTGATGCAAGGACGGACTCTGCTGGGACACCTGATGCAAGGACGGACTCTGCTGGGATATCTGACGCAAGGACGGACGGCTGGTGGCAGGCGACGTGGCTAGTGACACGCTCAGGGATCCCACTGATTCGACATTATGGTGAGTTGAATGATTTCATTTTATATTACAATGTAATAATAGAAATAATGCACTTCAATCATCCTGACACCATAACAACCATGGTGCCGGGATGATTGAAGTGCTAACACCAGGTGTTTGGAGTATCTTTATCTTTATCTGCTGATTGTTAAACTTTCTAGAATACACATATTTTTATTGTGTAGGATCTGGGGCTGCTGTCCCGTCATTTCCCTCTCCCCCTCTCCCCCTCTCCCCCTCTCCCCCTTTCCCCCTTTCCCCCTCTCCCCCTCTCCCCCTTTCCCCCTCCATCCCTCATTCATCTCAGACTCTAACCACACCCTCTTGGGCCAAGCCCATTTAATCCACGCCCACTATGTCGCGTAAACCAGGCCCATTTTTCGACGTGGGCGCGCTTCGGGCGCCGCACTTGTATATTTTTCCCATGCCACGCCTACAAACAATGTTACAATGTTGGCAACTATGCATTGATAGATGACTGGATGACCACGAGCTCCCTCAAACTCAATGGATCCAAAACAGGGCTTCTTCTCCTCCAAGCAAACCGAAATACAAAAACTAAGACTCCATGGACACCACCCACCATCAACTAACCAAAACCTCCTCCTCATCCCCAAGTCCCGCTACAAATGAAAAGCAGAACGAAGATTCGCAGTCCAAGGACCACGGCTTTGGAACGCTCTACCTACTAACATCCGCATGGTAGAAAACCATTGGGCCTTCAGGAAAAAACTCAAGACCCACCTCTTCTAAGAACAGGATAACACAGGACGGAACAAGCGCCTTGAGGTGATTCAATTCGCATTTGTAGCGCTATACAAGTCATTCATTCATTCAGAATCCATTTTCATTTCCTGGGTATCTTGTAGATAAGGGTGGAGAGGAATCACCATTGAACCTCTGGTGGCACAGAATTTGGTGACTCATGAACTTTACCAGGTGTAGGTGTCTCCTTTTTTTTTTTTTGGGGGGGGGGGGGTCCTTCTCTCTGGATATTACCTGGAATTGGCTGTTGTAGGAAAACTCTGGGAACTTCACACTTTTCTTTGCTAGGATGCATCTTTACGTCAGAGTACCACTCTGGCCTAAGACTGAAGGTCAAAGTCTAATGCTTCCAACTCTCCTTGTACCACCTAAGAACAGTCTCTAGCAAAGTGTTTGATTTCAGACAGGCATTGTGCGCATTCCCTAATCCAAGAAGTTGAAGTGTGCTCAAGTTCTTTTGTGGGAACTGTGGCCTATAGGTCCGTGGCCCCCCAAATGCAAGGTTCTCCCTCACTTTGGAGAATTTCTTCTGACTTTCTCTTGTGTATAGGAAGTGAGGGTAAAGCTTTCAAATGGGGCAAAACAAAACAAAAAAAAAACTGATGGACTTTAACCATTTTATGCTATTAGATATACAGTATATTAAGAACTATTTGCACTGTGTAATATTCAGCAATGTAGTATTTATCATACAGCTTTTTTCACTCTAGGTGACCTCAAGAATTATGAAACCCTGTAAGAAAAGTGCAGCGACTGCCAGATATACTCATACTGTTGAAATGCATACAAGACCAAGTGTGATCAGTTACTAGGACTCTTTCCTGCTTCACTGGAGCCATCTCCTCCGTAAGGAGACAAGACTGCTTGTAAACTCTCAAAGATAACTTGCCATTCTGAGATGAACTTGCTTTTAGAAAACCTCTACATATTTCAAGTAACATATTCTATGGGAACACCGAGATTTTCTTTATAATAATCTGGATGTCACTGACTGATGAGTATTGATCTGTATTAGGATATAATCGATGTCTAAGCTGCTCATAAATATCCCAGTTTTTAATAAGAGATGCAATCAGTGCAAGCTTTAAAGCAGATAATAAAGCTGTGTGGGGACTGACAGGAAAAAGATAATGTGGAGTCAAGTATGTTTAATGCTTGCTGAGATTGTCCACTGTGTTTGAAAATCTCTGCAAATGACTGAAGTTCATTCCCATTTCTTAAAGTGGTTTTAAAGGCCCCTTTAAAACAGGTGGACTGTTCGGGTCTGCCGGTCAGTTTTTTTGGGTGGACCCAATCAAACCATTCATTGCCCTCCATGGAGCGGCGGATGTCAGCAGACATGTGTCTGTTGACACCCGCTAAAATCCGATCTGATCCTATTTGCGAAAAAGACGGATGGGGGATCCATTTCCCATCCATAACAGTTGACTATAAACCAACAGACAGTCTGTTTACATCCTGAGAGGAAACCCATAGAGGAAAGCGGGCAGTGTCCGCATCTGCTCTGCATCAGCGGAGCAGGCACTGACCTGTCATCCGCCTGTGCAGCGAAGATCAGCAGAGAGATTCCCCGCTGAGCAGGTGGATCAGCTGGCGGTCTCCATTAGTGTGAAAGGGGCCAAAGGCAGATTTTTTTACCTTAAAGCATTCTCTGAGCTGCAAAGTGGGGGGTAGAGACAGTTCCCCAACTAAAACAATATACACATTAAAGATAAAAATGTTATTTTATTTTACATATAAAAAAGACTATACATCATTTCCAATAATCGATACAAGACAATATAAAAACCAAAAAATGTTGATACAGTTATGTATCCATTTGAATGCTCCAAGGTTGGAGTCAAAAGTATAGAAGGTTCTCATGGGACATGTGGTCCTCTACATGTTTCGCAGTCAATGACCACTTCATCAGGAGGTTAAATCAACAACAGAGGTAACAAATTATATGACAGAACACAATAACAAAAAACATAGTTGTACATAAGAGGGGATGGTGAAATGGATGTATGCCAGATTCAAAAAAGGCACCAGCATCCCTGGATTTTCAATAGATACAAAGGGATTTTTTGAGGGGATTTTCAGGGTGCCAACAATGTTGAAAACAAGGATTTTTTGTATATAAAAATAATATTTTATTAACTCCTTCAGGTTCGCGCTATAGCGGAATGGCGGCTACAGCGCAGATCAGCTTTGCTGGGAGGGCGTTAATAGACGTCCTCCCCTTTGCAAGCTGGCCATGCCCCCTGAAGGGGGCGCGCAGCGCGCGCTGTGAACACCCGAGTCAGTGAGACTCAGGTGATCACAGATCGGAGTAAGGGGTCGATCCCGACCCCTTACCACACGATCAGCTGTCAGCCAATGACAGCTGATCATGTTGTGTAAACAAAAGATCGGTAATCAGCTTTTTTTTCTTCTCACGCTAAAAAAAGCAGATCACCGGCTTCTGTTGAAGGGACATCGGTCCCGAGCAGGGAGAGGCGAAGCCACCTCATATGTGCCTGCCAGTGCCCACAAATCAGTGCCCAAAGTTCCCACCAATCAGTGCCCACAGTGCCCACCAATCAGTGCCCACTAGTACATCAGTGCCATCTATCAATGCCCACGAGTTCCACCTATTAATGCCCACCAGTGGTTCCAATCAGTGCCTTATCAGTGCCCACATAGCAGTGCTGCCTATCAGTGTCACCTACCAGTGCTGATCAGTGCCCATCACTGCCACCCATCAGTGCCCATCACTGCCACCCATCAGTGCCCATCAGTGCCAGCTATAAGTGCCACCTATTAGTGCCCTTCAGTGCCACCTATCAATGCCCATCAGTGCTGCCCACAAGTGCCGCCCATCAGTGCCATCCATCAGTGCCACCCATCAGTGCCCACCAGTGCCACCCTATCAGTGCCCACCAGTGCCACCTATTAGTACCCATCAGTGCCCATCAGTGTTGCCTTATCAGCGCCCATCAATGCAGCCTATCAGTGCCCATCAGTGTTGCCTTATCAGTGCCCATCAGTGTAGCCTCATCAGTGTACATCAATGAAGGAGAAAAATTACCTGTTTGCAAAATTTAGTAACAAAATATAAAACAGTTTTGTATTTTTTTGATTAAATTTGGTCTTTTTAATTTTTTTTTAACAGAAAATAAAAAACCCAGGGGTTGATCAAATACTACAAAAAGAAAGCTATATTTGTGGGAAAAAAATGATAAAAATTTAATTTGGGTACAGTGTAGCATGACCGCACAATTGTCATTCAAAGAGTGACAGCGCTAAAAGCTGAAAATTGATCTGGGCAGGAGGGGGGTTTAGGTGCCCAGTAAGCAAGTGGTTAAGACAGAATAGACAATTTAAAAGTTTATTATTGTCAAACAAACATAGATAAACATCAAATACAACTTGTCTTAAGGTGTGCCATCAGACCAATAGTTTATCTCGACGCACAGAGGGTAACAGTATGGTGGTTATCCCGATGTTTCGCCACCTTGGGCTTCCTCAGGGGATATATTAATAACAAGAGGTATATCACTATGTAAGAAACAGAACATAGTTTAAGACAATTACATTGACAATTTTCAATAGTATAGTATAAAAAACAAACAAGATAAAAACAGAGGTTTGAATAACGTTTGGTGGACACCAGGGGGCGTACAGAACAATCATGAAGGCCCAAAAGGGCCTAACTAGAATATATGATAGTACTCCATTACTTATGAAGTAACAACTAATTAATTGAAACAGGGCATAGATAATAATAAAGAAGAAGATGGAGTACTATCATATATTCTACTTTGGCCCTTTTGGGCCTTCGTGATAGCCCTGTGAGCCCCCTGGTGTCCACCACCCCATCTTTGGATTTTGGTGGGAGACAGTGGCAGCTGAGTTGGGTGAGTGGTGACGTGATTTGACATGGCAAACGTGATTCAAACCTCTTATATTAATCTTGTTTGTTTTTTAAACAATTGAAAATTGTCAATGTAATTGTCTTAAGCTATGTTCACCATACTGTCACCCTCTGTGTAAAAAGATAACCTATTGGTCTGATGGCGCACCTTAAGACAAGTTGTATTTGATGTTTATCAGTGTTTGACAATAACAAATAATAACAAACTTTTAAATTGTCTATTCTGTCTTTAAAAATTATTTTTATATACAACATTGTTGGCATCCAGAAAATATGAAGAGTTTTTAGTATCATAAGGTGAAAGGGCAAGAGGAATGGTTGCACAGCCACTTACCCGAGAGTCCAATCGCAGAAGCACAGCAGAACACCGCAGGATTCCCCTACGGCGGATATGGGGAATGTGTACAGATGGATGATAGATCTTTCGCAGTGACTAAAAAAAAGATGTATATAAAAATATATATTGCTAAAATGAAAAATGGCACTGCATCGTTCACTGTGAAGGGGACTCCTCGTGGCGCTGACATAATGAAGGACCTGGGACCCACATCATACAAGCCACCAAAAACCCAGGGTAATGAAATCCCCAGGGACATGCAATATTATGCTCAGAAGTTGTCTGGGCAGGCGGGCAATGATCAGACAGCTCACACTTTGGACACTGCACAGAATCATTCTGGTATGCACGCACAGACAGCCATCTTAGCAAAGAGCAGTTTGAGGGCTTAAGAGAGGATGGGTTGCTGCTGCGACAGGATTTACAAAAAATACGGGAGAGAACCATGGCTGTGGAAAGCAGAGTCAGTGAAATGGAAAGACCAATTACTCCCTATAGCAAGAGATACCAACACTGCATACCAGATGGCAAAGGAAGCTAATGATAGAGCTGAAGACATGGAGAATTGTCTTAGACTAAATAATGTGTGCATAGTGGGTCTTCCGGAGACATTGGAAGGCAAGGACCCCACAACTGTCATGGAGAATTGGTTACTTGAAGTATTTGGCAAAAAACGTCTTCTTGCCCTTTTTTGCAGTGGAACGCGCTCATAAAGTGCCGTCTTGCCTGCCACAACCAGGGGGCCCACCCAGATCCATATTGGCAAAATTACTTCACTACCGGGACAGAGAAATAGTGCTGCGTCAAGCACGAGAGCGTGCCAACATCCAACCCAATGGTACCAGGGTGTCCTTCTACCCTGACTTCTCTGTGGAGGTGCAGAGACGCAGGTCTAAGTTTACAGATGTGAAGCGCCGCCTGCGGCTCCTGCAACTACCGTATGCTATACTGTATCCCACCAAGCTCTGGGTTACTGTGAAAGGCCAAGCACAATTTTTTGAGTCAGCAAAAGATGCTTCAGCCTGGATGGATCGTAATGAGCAGGCCGAAGGCAAGGGGGAGAGGAAGATTGACCCAGCATCTTTAATGCTTAAGAAATATATCCGGGTCTTCAACCCACTTGTTTCACAGATGTTCTCTGGCTGGGGGACATACTATTTTTGCAGATCAAGATGAGAGCTACACCACTACTATGTTTGATCTCCACTACCTGACAATGCTCAAGTTGAAGCAAGCGAGTGTTGGTATAACGACTGATTCTGCCCTGTTGGCAGTGTATATCGCTGATTGGCAGGTTTGGCTTACAGTTTTTGAGAACCTTTTTTCTTCAGCTGGGGTTCTTCCAGTGTTTTCAACAGAGGAAAAGATGCGGTTCAACAGTACAAAAGTTTCAAGAGACGTCCACAACCTTGCTACTCTATTACTGACTTACTGTGTCCCATGGCAAAGGTACCCATAGTATCATGGTATAACATGAATCTCCTCTCAAACATACTATGATCTTTATGTGTCTTAAAAAATTTAACCCTGGGATATTTTGTTTTCAGGAAACCCATTTAACAGCAGAGGCGGTGAATTGTTTAAGATACTACTGGGTGGGGAAAGCACAGCACTCTACACACACCTCTTATTCCAGGGGGGTCAGTGTGTTGATTCATGGTGCCCTGGATTACCAGGAGTTTGACAGTAAAATTGACCCGGAAGGTCATTTTGTTTTCATACACTGCCACCTTGGTTCTTTGACATGTATATTGACATGTGTTTACATTCCTCCGCCCTTCACTGCAGCTGTGCTACGACTTCTCATCTCCTATGTGGATGGTAGGCCGATGGTGCCGTTGCTTGTACTTGGGGACTTCAATTGTTGTTTATATCCAGCTTTAGATAGACACCCGGCCCTCTAAAACTCATGGTAGTCTGTCTAGAATTGACCTTGGGGTGGGCAACTTGAGCATGCTCCCATTTATCTCTGATTGAGAAATATATAAACAATATTCTGTAGTGTTGCTACCACGTTTGCTAAAAGTTTTCAATCAGTCCCTGGAGAATGGAGCTCTTCCACCCTCCATGTCAAAAGCAAACATAATTTTGCTTCTCAAGCCAGGAAAGGACCCCTTGGATCCAGGTTCTTACTGTCCTATTTCGTTGCTGCAGAGCGACATTAAGATACTGGCAAAGGTGTTAGCAATTCGGCTGAATGGAGTTATTACCTCTCTCGTGCATGACGACCAGGCTGGTTTCATGCCAAATAAATCAACAGCCATTAACCTAAGACATTTATTTCTGAATTTACTGTCTGCAGTGGACAATGCTGGTAGCAGGGCTCTGCTATCACTAGATGCCACAAAAGCGTTTGACAGCATTGACTGGAACTACCTGTGGACAGTACTAGGGAAGTTCGGGTTCGGCTCTACATATATATATATCGTGGGTGCGCCTTCTATACAATTGACCACAGGCTGCATATCGAGCCTCTGGCAATCTGTCCCATACTTTTGCATTAAGGAGGGGGACTAGGCAGGGCTGCCCATTGTCCCCTCTTCTTGTTGCATTGGCTATTGAACCGCTGGCTATGGGGATTAGGGCTAATACAGGAATTGTGGGATTTTGCTATGGCAATCTGCAGGAAAAGATGATGTTGTATGCGGATGACATGCTGCTGATGTTGGGTGACATTGACGGTTCCCTGCAGGAGGCCATGGCAACTATTACAAAATTTGGTGACTTCTCTGGACTGAGGATAAACTGGTCTAAATCAGCCCTATTGCTGGTGGACGGTGATACCTCACAACCGGTGCCCAATACCCATTACCACATCCTTTAAATATTTGGGGTTTCGGGTTACCTCGAGCCCGTGGGATTTTAGTCATCTAAATATCTCCCCTCTCCTCCAAAGGTTTAGGGACAAGGTTAAAATGTGAAATGCCGGTCGTCTATCGGTGGCAGGGAAAGGGAACTTGATTAAGATGATACTCATGCCCCAACTTCTTTATTTCCACTACAATGCCCCTGTGGTTATACCTTTGCAGATTTTTAGAATTGTGAACACTATCTTCCGTACTCTCATATGGAATAATAAACCCCCCAGCATAAAGTTGGAACACCTGCAGAGACCCAAGGATGATGGTGGGTTGGCTTTGCCCAACCCATGGTTATACTACATGGCAGCACAACTGCAACACCTCATTGGTACCTTCAGGGCTGATGGGGAAGAAGGACACAAGATGTACACTTTTTCGCAGTCAGTAAAGCTTCATACTGTATGTAGAGGACCCATTCCAATGGCTTTGGAGGCTCAAGCCTTTACAAAACCCCATAAAAAATTCCAGAAGGTGTGGAACAAATCCAAATACCTCCAGAGGGCAGATGGCTACACTGATTACAGCCCTATCTGGCTGAACGCCACTTATACTGAATTAGCCAAGCTGCAATCTGGGGCTTAGTGGAAAGCATACACAAGATGTACACTTCTTCGCAGGCGGTAATGCTTCATATTGTATGTAGAGGACCCATTCCAATGGCTTTGGAGGCTCAAGCGTTTACAAAACCCCATAAAAAATTCCAGAAGGTGTGGAACAAATCCAAATACCTCCAGAGGGCAGATGGCTACACTGATTACAGCCCTATCTGGCTGAACGCCACTTATACTGAAGTAGCCAAGCTGCAATCTGGGGCTTAGTGGAAAGCATACACAAAATGTACACTTCTTCGCAGGCGGTAATGCTTTATATTGTATGTAGAGGACCCATTCCAATGGCTTTGGAGGCTCAAGCGTTTACAAAACCCCATAAAAAATTCCAGAAGGTGTGGAACAAATCCAAATACCTCCAGAGGGCAGATGGCTACACTGATTACAGCCCTATCTGGCTGAACGCCACTTATACTGAAGTAGCCAAGCTGCAATCTGGGGCTTAATGGAAAGCATACGGGATTACACACCTTAAGCAGGTATTCCAGAATGGGAGGCTTCAGACCTTTGCGGATTTGCAGGCAGACTACAATCTACCTACTTCAATGCAGTTTTACTATATACAACTTCAACATGCTGTCATAGTGCAGAATAGGTCCTCGGAATGGCACTTATACCCAACCCCAGTGTTTAGTCTCATCGGGGATGCTGAATCATCTAAGGGTTTCATTTCACAATGCTATGCCATAGTACTACAATCCTATTTGAAGAAGTACCCCTTGATAATCTGGGAAAAGTGGGAGAGGGATGTGGGCCAGCTGGACGGGGAGCAATGGGAGGGGGTGTTTCAGGCAGTGGGGTCTTGCTCCCTGAACGTTTCACAAAGGCTGACTTAGCTGTACATATTGTTGCGGATATGCTATACACCTCACAGACTCCATTTGATGAACCTGCAGCCAGAGTCCACATGCACATGCTGTAAACGTGATCATGGGGGCCTCATGGGTGTTGTCCCAAACTGCACACTTATTGGGCTGGAGTGGTGGATCCTGTTAATTCAGTGTTAAAGGTTTTCCCACCGTAAGACCCAAGAGCTTGTCTGTTGGGGGCTTTGGAAGAATATGATTGGGAAATGTATACTAGAGAAGCCATTCACAGAGTTCTATTTCAAGCCTGGAAATTGATCACGATTAATTGGAAATCGGAGAATCTCCCAACAACCAGGGAGTGGATTCATAATATAGGGAAGGTATTGCGCATGGAGAAGCTTATATATCAACATAAGTTCTTTTTTTTTTTTTTTTTTTTTACCACTTCAGCGAAATTTATTCTAAGAGACGTTGTTTCAACTTTGAAAATCAAAATGTATCCCATCTCTTTTTTTCACATCATTGTGGCTGATATTCAACTTATCTTTATTGATTTTAAACTTCTAGGTTAAAATTAAAGAATTCCTCCAACCGAACAAATATTATAAACAGTACTTGTACAATCTACAGTGGTATCAGTAAACATTCTTTTCCTCTCTTTTCCCTCAACCCTCCTCCCCCCATCACCCCATTCACCTCCACCCTCCTCTCCCCCATATACACACCACCCTTTCAACCTAGTACTCTTATACCTATCCAACTCATTCATACTCCAGCCATAACTTCCATATACTCTTATATTTCTTTAAGCTGCCTCTCCTTCTATACCAAAATTCCTCCTTTATGATCATATCCCTAACCTCTTTTCTCCATTCTCCTACCGTTGGGGATTCTTTCGCCTGCTACTTCCGCGCTATAATTTTCCTACCCTGGAACAAGCATCTTATAATTGCGGTCTGAGTATCCTTCAGCATATCGTTCTTCTCAAATAAACTCAAAAGGCAGGTTCGAGCCTCCATTACCAATGAAGATCCGAATACTGCGTTAATTTCCTCCACTAATTTTTCCCAGTACCTATATAGCTTGGGGTATCGCCAGAACATATGTATCAGGTCACCTCTCCCATCTCCACAACGCTGACATTTAGGCATCCTGCCTCTTTCCAAACCTAAATAGTTTTTCTGGTGTATAATAAAGTCTATAGATCAAATACAAATGAGAGACCCCATGTGATGGTGATAGAGATACCCTTGGCCCTAATGCTAGATTAAACTTCCATTGTTCCTCCGTTATTGTACCGATCTCTTCCTCCCATTTAATTCTCCTCCTAGGCTCTACCTCCCTTTTCTGCCCCGCCTTGATTATACTCCTGTACATTTCTGAGATCAGCCCTTTAGAACCCTTGCAATTTACCAATTTCCTTAACAACGGCATTTCACTCCACTCTATCTCCTTGCCTTTAAATTGTACCTTCAGGGCATGCCTCACTTGCAAGTAGCCAAAAAACAATCTATTGGGCACTGCAAACTCCTCTCTTATCTCTTGGAACAATTTCAACCTCCCTGCCCTATACAGTTGCATCAAACAGTGGATACCCTTCCTATCCCATTCTTCTATTTTCCCCATCACACTGAGCTCCTTCAAATTTTTGTTGTTCCATATTGGAGAAAACTCAGAGAACCCCGAGTATCCCAATACAGCCTTTACCGTCTTCCAGCATCTGATCATCAACTGAATCGTAGGGTAGCGGTGTCCAAAAAATTCGGCCTCCACTGCCTCCACCTCTGTATCATAACTGATGTTATTAATCCATATACTATTCCTTCCTACCCTCTCTTCAGACAAATTGCTGCCTCTCATAAACTGTATCTGGGCTGCTAAAAAATAACTCCAGGGGTCCGGTAACGCCAGGCCTCCCGCCTCTCTCGGCCGCCGCAGCGCCTTCAGACCAATCCTTGCCACTCCATTTTTCCAAATTAATTCCCTAAACAAACTATCCAGCTTCCTAAACCAATGCCTTGGAATCCAGACGGGGGAATTATGTAGTACAAATAGGATCTGTGGCATCCATATCATTTTAATAAGATTGCATCTACCGGCGACCGAGAGAGGAAGACCACCCCATATCCAGCTCTTCTGTTTTAATTTTACCATTAATGGTACTACGTTGCCTGTTATATATTGCCCTGGGTCTTTGGTTATATTTACCCCCAAGTATCTCATTTGGTTTACGATTTTTATAGAGCTCACCTGTCTTGGGAGAGGATTTACCAGGGGGTCTATCGGTAGCAAAGCTGATTTTTCCCAATTGATCTTCAAACCCGAGAAGCGCCTGAATTCTTTAATCAGTTTCATGGCTGCTAGCAGGGAGGCTTGTGTATCTTCCAAGAATAACAGGATATCATCCGCATACATTGCGACTTTCTCCTCTGCACCCCTACTTTTGAAACCCTGAATTTCTTGTGACATTCTTAGAGCGGTTGCCAAAGGCTCCAGTGCAAGGGCGAAGAGCAGGGGCGACAATGGACACCCCTGTCTCGTCCCCCTCCCCAACTGGAACCACTCGGAGCACTCACCATTGACCCTAACTCTGGCTCTCGGTTTGTCATATAAAAGCCTCAACCAGTTCACAAAATTAGGGCCAAATTTAAACTCTGCCAGTACCTTCCTCAGATAGTGCCACTCAAGGCTATCAAATGCCTTGACCGCATCTAATGATAAGATAGCTCTGTTACCTCCTTTCTCCATAGGCACTTGTATGTTACCATACATTCGCCTAATATTCATACTCACCGATCTATCCGGTATAAAACCGGTTTGATCCACGTGTATTACTTTGGAAATTATTTTTTTTAACCTGTTTGCTAGGGCTTTAGCCAGGATCTTAACATCTGTGCATAGAAGTGAGATTGGTCTGTATGAGGCTACATCTAACGGGTTCTTCCCCTCTTTTAACAAAATTATAATCGTAGCTTCTGTCATGGACATGGGTAGTCTACCTTCCGCCACGGCTCCGTTCAAAACTTCTAATAACTTTGGGAGCAAAACCTCCCCATATTTCTTATATATTTCTACGGGCAAGCCGTCAGGACCTGGCGTTTTTTGATTCGCCATTTCCTTTACCACTCTTTGTATCTCCACTAGTGACAACGGGGTTTCCAGGGCATCTCTCTCCTCACTAGATAGAGGAACTATTTTCAAATTTTCAAAGAACTCCCACATCTCCCCTTCTACATCCAACTGTGGGGCCCTATACAGATCTTCATAGTAGTCCTTGAACACCTCCACTATACCAGGAGTGTTCCTTATAGTGCTCCCGTCCCCATCCCACACTGCCGGTATAGTGGATGAGGGGCCGTTTGCCCTGGCTATTAATGCCAAAGTTCTACCTACTAATTCCCCTTCACCAAAAAGATTCTGTTTCTGGAACATTTTACTCTTTTCCTCTTTCTCCAGGACTAGTTTTCTATATTCCTCCTGACCCTCTACCCAAGCCTCATATCTAACTGTAGCTGGCTCTTCCAGATATCTATCTTCTACCTCCCTCACCTTTTCCCTTATTCTACGTTCATTGACTTGTGCTTTCTTTTTAACATAGGAGATTTTCTGTATAAAAACCCCTCTAAGGAACGCCTTCAAGGCGTCCCAAGTTATACCTAGCGGGGCGGATCCTAGATTCAGATTTATGAACTCTTTCAGGTTACTAACAATCCCCCCATCATCCTCAATTACTTCAAGCCAAAAGGGGTTCAATTTCCACTCCCCTCGTCCAGCACTCAACCCCATTTTAACTGAAAAGACCACTGGAGAATGGTCTGAGAGCCCCCTAGGATCATAATCTATCCCTTCCATTATTTTCAGAGCTTCGTCGTTACAGAGCACCAAATCAATCCTGGATAAAGTGGCATGCGTCCTCGAGTGGCATGAATATTGCCTCTCACCCGGATGCCACTTCCTCCAGATATCCACCCATCCCACTTCCTCACAAAATTGGAGGAGCGGGCCTCTAGATACCCCTCCAGGAGCCAACCCTGTCGGAAATCTATCTAAACAATTGTTCATGGCCATATTAAAGTCCCCCATCACTATAACCGGCACCCCAGGTTTATCGGCTATAAAACTTATCAATTCATTAAGTATCTCTGTTTTAAATGGTGGAGGAATGTATACACTTGCAAGGATATAGTCCCGCCCCTCAATATTACAATGGAGAAAAACATACCGACCATACTTGTCCAGTTTGCTCTGTCTACAGGAGAAAACCAGTCCAGTGTTTATCAGCACACTCACCCCCCTCGAATATGAGGTATGGGTTGAGTGATACTGCTCTTGATAGCTCCTATTCCTTAAAGTATTGACTGAACCCTTATCTAGGTGAGTCTCCTGGAGACAGAGTATCCTGACATCCCTTGTTCTGGCCATAGAGAAAATTGCTTGTTTCTTACAAACATCTTTTACCCCCCTCACATTCCATGAACATACCTTCATACATTTAAATATTCCTGAGGTTACCCTCTTACCTATTTTTGTGCCTACCATCACCTATTCCTATATCATAACTCAAAATAATTTTCAATTTCCAAGACTATTGTGACTACTTTTTGAAATTTTAGTGCCTTTTTTTTTTGTGTGACTACAATACTTCCTCCTTCACTCCACTCTACCCCCTTACCTCCCTCCCCCTCCCCACACCACCATTCACACATCCTCTCCCCCAAACCCTCCCAACCCCCCACCCCCCCTCTCCCCCCCATCCCACCCCCCCTCCCCCACTGACCCAACCTTGGGCCCATCCCACCGAGCTTCTAAAGTGACCGTGTTAACCCTTTAAACCTGTGTATCCCTCCTTCCTCCTCTTGCATTGCAACCCGAACCTTTATAAGAGGGGAATTACCCCCAACATAACCAATGTGCACAAAGAATTTCATATCTGCTACCCCCTTGAACCCACACCTCTGTAAATATGTCCCTGAGAGAAGGGTAGGGAAAAAAAAAAAAAGAGAAGAGAAAAAAAAAAGCAAAAATGACAAATCACATCTCTAAATATGCATCTGTCCGCTGGACAAAAAAGACAAAGGGATCCCAAATTCTGACCTCCTGCTCCTTCTTGTTTTCCTTCTAAGGCCTTTCACCTGGCCGTAACCTTCCCTTGTTCTTTTCCAGTCATAAAAACACTTCTGCAGGAGCATTGAAGAACTTCACCTCCCCATTCACTGTTACCCGTAGACGAGCTGGATACAGCAGCGCATAACTGACTTTACGCTGCTGTAGACTTCGTTTACACTCTATAAACTTAGCTCTCTGTCTCTGCAGCTCGGGAGAAAAATCTGGATACAGAGATATTCTTGCACCATTGTACAGAATATTTTTCATCT
This sequence comes from Aquarana catesbeiana, assembly GCF_042186555.1. Classification (NCBI taxonomy): domain Eukaryota; kingdom Metazoa; phylum Chordata; class Amphibia; order Anura; family Ranidae; genus Aquarana; species Aquarana catesbeiana. Next base: position 325,675,541 of record NC_133329.1, on the reverse strand, counting down.
CCCTTGCTCTCTGGAGAATAGTAATTTTGTCTCTAAAAAACAAAAGTTTAACTATAAGGGGCCTTGGCTGACCCCCTGAGTGTGGAATCCTCGGGGCAACTCTGTGTGCTCGTTCAATAGCAAACATATTAGAAAATGCGTCCTTGCCAAACATGTCCCTGAACCACCCCTCCATGAATTCTACGGGGTTGTTGCCCTCACTTTTTTCGGGGAGACCCAGAACCCTCACATTCTTCCTGTGTGCCCTGTTCTCATATTCATCCATTTTCTGTAGACATGTGTCTAACTGTTCCTTCATCCTTTTAACCTCCTGTCTCAGTGGGTTCACATCGTCCTCCACCTGGCTGAGTCTCTCTTCTAAAGCAGTGGTTCGAGCACATACCTCCTGCATATCCTTTTTCAGCATAGCCAAATTGTTTCTAATACCTCTAAGTTGGTCCGATAGATCCGACAGCGAGGTCTTACAGACATTGACTGCTAGGAGGATGTCTTTCAAAGATGGTTCCTGCTCTGGTGTCCCCTTATCCTTTATTGCTTCATTGCCCAGGTCGCTCAGGCCACTCTCCTTTACCAGATGCGTCTGTGACGCTGATTCGGTTACTATAGGTGCACAAATTTTGGCCGGACCTTGGCTTTTCCTCCCCCCAGGGTGATTAACCTGCGCCCCTTGATGTTGTGCACCCCCCACCTGGTTTCCTTTTTTTGGTGTGCAGTTTGTTGTATGGGCAAAACGCTCCAGCTTTGCAGCAGCCCCCTGAGCTACTTTATCTTTGGGGCCACGCAGATTGTGCGCCCCAGCTCCTTCCTGTGCTGAGGTCTCCTCTGACCCTTTTTTCCTGGTCATCTTGTCCTTCCTCACCCCTTGGGACTTCAGGGGCAAAGGATTATACCGATTGTACAGTCTCTGCCAACTCCTTCTTCCCAAAGAATATAATAGATCACTATTGACCCAAGGGAAAAGCCGCCTCCAGAAACCACCTCCAGAAAGCTCAATAGAACCTGCAGTGAAGCGCTAGGCAGTATGCTCACCTTCCACCTCACAGTGCCTTCTCCAACCTTTAATATTCCCCCTCCCGCACATCAAAACAGGAACTCACCGAAAGATGTCCCTAAGGGGAAGTTCCCAAGATTCTCGTCTTCCAGGGATGACACAAGCGGGTTACCTCAGGGCATACAGCACTCAGTGTACCTGAATAATCTTCCTTCACCCTACCGTCCGGTCCGCTGCTCTGACCAACAGCGTCCACCTGTTTGCACACAGCCAGCACAAGCACTCTTATGGAGGATCCTATGCGGTGTAGACTCCTGTCCCCAGAACAGCCAGGGTAGCGGCGCCAGCCAGATCTTTGAGCGGGCTGCCCACTACTTGTCTCCCCTGCTGTCCCGATGTCCGGCCGTCACAAGCATGGGGAAAGCCGCTACGGCATCCAAACATCCAGCGTGGGCGGTGGGCAGCGGGCGTCAGGAGGAGCAGCTAGGTCCGGGTTCTCAACGCCCTCCCCTTCCGCTCAGCCTCCGGTCATGCCCATCCACCCAACATAAGTTCACTTAAGTATGAGAGGCTATGGGCACCGTGGTTGGAAGTTCCAGTGGATCTGATCATGGGATCACTAGGTGTTAATGCTGTTTAAAGACCAGTATGTTAGGGATGATGTAAAAGTTATCATATAAATGTCTGACGTTTCTTATTGATATATTTTTGTGTGATGAGGATGCAATGCACTGCTTGGAACTGTAATAATGTTACTGATTGTATATCTATCTTTTCTAATAAAAACTTTTTGTTGGTTAAAAAAAAGGATAAGGCCCCCCACTACTCTCAATGTTACTATATACTAGAACGGCCGTATATCATTGCTACCTACCCATACTTACCCTTATGTTTTTATATCTGTAGATCTGGATTTATGGTTCAGCTATCGTGCTGATATATTGTTGCATCTGGGGATAGTTTCAACCAGTCTTCCTTTTCTCTGGATCATTAAGAGGGCATATTGTATACTTTGAACCACTATTTACACTTACCCTTCTTACTTCTTCCTTGGACTTATATTAATTTGTCTTGTTGTATCAGGTGGGTTTATATTGTTTTACTTTCTGTCCAGCCCACAGGAAATGACAAGGACACTGCAATTCTGGCAAGAGCAATGGGTAGTTTTTGTAATTTCTGAAAGTATTCTTTGCTTGAACATTAAAAAAGAATGCCAGCACCACATCTAAAGACTGGTAAGCTGCGCTAAATTAAATGTCATTTTTTGGGTTTAGATACGCTTTAATATGTGTACCTACTGAGAAAGAACTATAGTTTTGCCTTTAATGATTTTATTCAAGGTAATATACAGCACTGACTTTTATGACAATTAAGTTGCTGGCTTGGTCCAGAGAGGGAATGAAATAACTGAACAGGTTCACGTTACTCAGCAGTGAATAGGAAGCAATCATTCTGTGGTTAAAGCATGCCTTCTATTCTGTCAACAAAGAGCTCGGTGAGAACTCAACTTTTGTTTTATTTTCCTTACATTGCAGTCTTAGAAAGCCCAATGAGCTGAAAAATAAGATTACAGACAGTGTGTTATTTAAAGACCTGCATGTGTTTTTCTCCTGCAGGTGTGAGATGTTCGATCAGCAGGATAGAATTGGGGAAACAGAAGAACTCAGTACTGTTTCTTAAATCTGCAAGTGAACCATGCGAACAAGAAGCTGTTGTGAAGTCTCAGCAGTCCGCAAATCAATGCTAAGTCTCTGAATGACAGGAACTTGAGATGTTAATCAATTTATGCACAATATGACGAGCTGGATTTACCACTGGGCACAACAGGCCTGCACCTATAGGCACCAAAGGAAATAAGGCTGCTTTCCCCTATCAGCCACACAATTTCTTCCCTTTATTAGCAGAAATACAGTCAACTCATGTAAGCTTAATCACCCATACTCACATTTTTCTAAGTCAGGTTAAAGGATATCTAAATTGAAAACTTTTTTAAACTTCTAGACAGAATAAGGAATGAATAAATCCCAGCGTCATTCTTCTGCCATCAGGGTGCTTAATTTTCCTGTCCCAAACACAGAACAGTAAGTGAAAGTAAATATCTCCAAAGTTAGGGGAAAATCTAAAAAAATTGTCACTGAAAAACGTGTTACTACGGTTACACTGTATTACTCTGGTCACAGTAAGTAAAAAAAAAAAAAGAGTAATAAAAAAATTGAAAAAAAAAAATTTTTTTTTTTTTTTTTTTTTTACATACTGCCACCAGTCAGTATTCCTGATCACCACCACACCAGTTATATAATGATGCTGTACTGCACTGGTGACAGTATGTAAAAAAAAAAACTGAAAAAAAAATGTTTTTTTTTTTTTATTTCTTCATTTTCCCAAAAATTTGGATAAAAAAATTACAACTTCAAAAAACTTGCTATGCCTCTTAATAAATACATTGGACTTTCTGAAAAAGGATAATTTGGGGGATATTTGTACTGTCCTGGCATTTTGGGCCTCAAGAAATGAGACCATCAGCACATCAGGCTTGATCAATTTTCATATACAGTATCTCACAAAAGTGAGTACACCCCTCACATTTTTGTAAATATTTTATTATATCTTTTCATGTGACAACACTGAAGAAATGACACTTTGCTACAATGTAAAGTAGTGAGTGCACAGCTTGTATAACAGTGTAAATTTGCTGTCCCCTCAAAATAACTCAACACACAGCCATTAATGTCTAAACCGCTGGCAACAAAAGTGAGTACACCCCTAAGTGAAAATGTCCAAATTGGGCCCAAAGTGTCAATATTTTGTGTCACCATTACTTTCCAGCACCGCCTTAACCCTCTTGGGCATGGAGTTCACCAGAGCTTCACAGGTTTCCACTGGAGTCCTCTTCCACTCCTCCATGACGACATCATTGAGCTGGTGGGAGACCTTGCGCTCCTCCACCTTCCGTTTAAGGATGCTCCACAGATGCTCAATAGGGCTTAGGTCTGAAGACATGCTTGGCCAGTCCATCTACCCTCAGCTTCTTTAGCAAGGCAGTGGTCATCTTGGAGATGTGCTTGGCGTCATTATCATGTTGGAATACTGCCTTGCAGCCCAGTCTCCGAAGGGATGGGATCATGCTCTGCTTCAGTATGTCACAATACATGTTGGCATTCATGGTTCCCTCAATGAACTGCAGCTCCCCAGTGCCGGCAGCACTCATGCAGCCCCAGACCATGACACTCCCACCACCATGCTTGACTGTAGGCAAGACACACTTGTCTTTGTACTCCTCACTTGGTTTGCTACAACACACGCTTGACACCATCCAAATAAATTTATCTTGCTCTCATCAGACCAAAGGACATGGTTCCAGTAATCCATGTCCTTAGGCTGCTTGTCTTCAGCAAACTGTTTTGTGGGTTTTCTTGTGCATCATCTTTAGAAGACGCTTCCTTCTGAGACGAAAGCCATGCAGACCAGTTTGATGCATTGAGCATATGGTCTGAGCACTGACAAGCTGACCCCCCCACCCCTTCAACCTCTGCAGCAATGCTGGCAGCACTCATATGTCTATTAACCAAAGACAACCTCTGGATCTGACGCTGAGCACATGCACTCAACTTCTTTGGTCGACCATGGCGAGGCCTGTTCTGAGTGGAACCTATCCTGTTAAACCGCTGTATGGTCTTGGCCACCATGCTGCAGCTCAGTTTCAGGTGATAAATAACAACATGCAACATGCATAAAAAATATAAAATCCAAGTGCTCATAAAAATATCAAAAGTGTGTTCACTCCTCCAATAAAGTGGTATACAAATTCCATAAAGTTCATAAACTCAAAAATTCATAAATGACAGACGCTGACCTCCAATTTGCTCAAATAACATCACGATTCATAAAATAGGGAAACAAAGAAACTCCATAGTGTAATATGTCCAACAATTTATTGTAAAATAAACACTTCCCTTCATAGGGGTACTCACATTGTGTAGGTGCGTGAGTGCACCATCCTAATCAAGGTTATGCAATATAAGGACCAATAGTACGGCGTGTGGTGCGGTATATCCTTCTCATCTACTCCTCCGTGCTGACAGCTCCGTCCTGGCCCCTCCCCTACGCGTGTTTGGCACAGGGATCACGTGCCTTCATCAGGGGGCACTCATATGTCTATTAACCAAAGACAACCTCTGGATCTGACGCTGAGCACATGCACTCAACTTCTTTGGTCGACCATGGCGAGGCCTGTTCTGAGTGGAACCTATCCTGTTAAACCGCTGTATGGTCTTGGCCACCATGCTGCAGCTCAGTTTCAGGTGATAAATAACAACATGCAACATGCATAAAAAATATAAAATCCAAGTGCTCATAAAAATATCAAAAGTGTGTTCACTCCTCCAATAAAGTGGTATACAAATTCCATAAAGTTCATAAACTCAAAAATTCATAAATGACAGACGCTGACCTCCAATTTGCTCAAATAACATCACGATTCATAAAATAGGGAAACAAAGAAACTCCATAGTGTAATATGTCCAACAATTTATTGTAAAATAAACACTTCCCTTCATAGGGGTACTCACATTGTGTAGGTGCGTGAGTGCACCATCCTAATCAAGGTTATGCAATATAAGGACCAATAGTACGGCGTGTGGTGCGGTATATCCTTCTCATCTACTCCTCCGTGCTGACAGCTCCGTCCTGGCCCCTCCCCTACGCGTGTTTGGCACAGGGATCACGTGCCTTCATCAGGGGGATCCATAGTTGTCAAACCCAAATTAATTCAAGCGAGCAGTCATGTTACAAAAGAAACGGAACATAGAGCGAGCACCACCAAGCAGCGGGGGATGGCCGTCGATCCCTCTGTAGCCAATTACAGGGTTGGGATCGACTACCATCCCCTGCTGCTTGGTGGTGCTCGCTCTATGTTCCGGAGTTTGGCACGGTATGTCTGTGATGTAGGAGCTGTGGGGGGGGGTTTTGCTTGGGGGAGCTTGGGGGGTTTTGGTTGGACATTACTGTGATTTTTCTGTAACATGACTGCTCGCTTGAATTATTTATGAGATTTGGGTTTGACAACTAATGTAGTTTCTCTTTTCCTCCTTTCAGTGTTTTTACCTTTTTTGTATTATTTGCTTATTCCCCTGATGAAGCCAATGTTTTTGCGAAACTAGTAAAGATCAACAACACTATCGATCACCTTCCAACATCCTTGGTGTCGATTAATATCTATATTGCTTAAGCTCATTTTTGTCTAATTCAATTGGTTACAATGTATATGTATCAATTATGTATACTTTTTAGATTTGTATATCAATAACAATATATTTTTTATAATAAATGTGTTCTAACCTGTCTTTGGCACCGTAATAATCCCATTTTCCCTGCCTCCCTTTACATCACTAATGAGTCACATGACACCAAGGAGGGAAAATGGCTAATTGGGCCCAATTTGGACATTTTTACTTAGGGGTGTGCACACTTTTGTTGTCAGCGGTTTAGACATTAATGGCTGTGTGTTGAGTTATTTTGAGGAGACAGCAAATGTACACTGTTATACAAGCTGTACACTCACTACTTTACATTGTAGCAAAGTGTAATTTCTTCAGTGTTGTAACATGAAAAGGTATAATAAAATATTTACAAAAATGTGAGGTGTGTAATCACTTTTGTGAGATACTGTACATACCATAGTTTGTGGACTCTAAAACTACCCTACAGACTAAATAATGTACACGGATTTGGGTTATTTTCACCAAAGAATTGTAGTAGAATACATTTTGGCCTAAATTTATGGAGGAAGATTATTTATTTGCAAAATTTTATAACAGAAACAAAGAAAAAAACGTGTTTTTTCCTAAATGTTTTGGTCTTTTTTGGTTTATTTAGCAAAAAATAAAAAACCCAGTGGTGATTAAATACCACCAAAAGAAAGCTCTGTTTGTGTGAAAAATATGATAGAAACTTTGTATGGTTACAGTGTTGCATGACTGCGCAATTGTAAGTCAAAGTGAGACAGCGCTGAAAGCTGAAAATTGACCTGGGCAGAAAGGGGGTAATAGTGTTCTGTATTGAAGAGGTTAAAGGATAAGTTCACCCTAACACTAAAATCGCTACATCTACAGACACCCATGATCTAACACTAACCTATCTAGTCTTATAAAGAAGAAATCAGTATACATACTTATTTGAAGCCGATACGGTCTCCATTGGTGGAAGCCCTACAGAGGACACAGCTGACAATGGCTGTGAAATTAATGGAGAGTGAAGTCACCCATAGAGTTACTATAGGGCTTCCGTTTTCGGCTGTGTCCTCTGCACCCGCCTCCACAGCAAAGTCGCCGATGACAGCTCAGCATGGGATCGGGTCGGAGTGGCTTCAAAAAAGGTATGAATACTGATTTCTTTTTTACAGGGCTAGATAGGTTAGTGTTAGATCAAGGATGTCTATAGATGTAGAGATTTTAGTGTTAGGGTAGACTTATCCTTTAAAGGAAACCTGTTATGACAGAAACTTGGAGGTTGACTTTAAAATTACTGGTCGCTCACCTATCATGCTGACCAACTTTCATATTGAACTTACATACACCAAGTACACAGGTTGGACTGGATGGACTAGTGTCTTTATTCAACCTTACTATCTATGAAACTATGAAACTGCCCTGGGCAAGCATGTAGTTTAGAACTTCAAATTTACTTCTGGTCTGAAAGCTTGTTTGTGACTCAAAAAGTAGTAAAGTCAGAAGGTTATCATTACGGCTGAATAAATAAAAATAGGGAAGGGATGGTAGTTACTATAATTCCCTCGTGCAAGGTTTATCACTTTGTTGTGCTATCTATGTAAGGGTTAAAATTGAAAATCACACAGAAAAATAGGACAATGCAGCAATAGTATTTTACTGCCCAAATGCCTAGAACATAGGAGCTGATCCTGTTAGAAGACCACAACTAAGAACTTCTATCAAATGAAAAAAATCCAATGCATTTCAGAGCGAACATGGCTCCCTCTTCAGAATTAGTAAAATCGCAGACTGGTATACAGCTACATTTACATATAATCAGAACACTTTTAGTAGATAATTAAAATTTTTATTAAACAGCATAATTACCCTAACATTGACAATGTCATAGGTATAATAGCTGCTGCTTCGCCAGGATGAAATAAGATCAAATATACTGTGATTACAATGTTTGAATTAAGAGAAACCATTTCCTTAAAAGAACAAAGCACCCTATAAAACATTAATTGCACCAAACTAAAATTGGATTTAGAAAGTGAATTGTAATAATCAAGGACTCTACCTATATATATATTTAGTTTGAACTCTCCTTTCATAAATGTATAGCTCTTATGTTTCAGACAAGTAGGATGTAAAACACACAGAACTCTAGTTCTAGGGTTTTTTAAAGGGTTTGTTAACCCTTGATTTAAAAGAAAAAAAATAACAAACATGCCTATACTTACCTGCTCTGTGCAATGCTTTTGCACAGAGCAGCCTCTATCCTTTCCTTGCAGGGTCCCCCACTGGCGCTAAAAGCCCCTCCTCTTCATTGGGTGCCCCCATGAAAACCTGCTTTCCATGGGGGCACCCGTTCAGGATCGCTTCCGAGTTCTGTTGCTGCGTCCATTGACAATGGCTCCTGCCGCTATCAATCTGTCCAATGAGGAGAGCAACTGCGCTTGTGCATATCATTGGATCGGATCGGGCTCAGGTGAGAAAAAGGGGGGGGGGGGGGGTCTTGGGGGAGCTGCAGCACAGAAGGTTTTTCACCTTAATGCATAGAACGCATTAAGGTGTACAACCTTAAGGCTTTACAATCACTTTAATCTGGGAACCTCCTCATACTGGCATGTGCTCTCCATTTTAAAAGATACACCTAGAAGAGGTCTCTTATCTTTTCTATTAGAGACACTGGGGTTGATTTACTAAAGGCAAATAGACTATGAACTTTGCAAAGCGCAGTTGCACTCTACAAGTGCAGTTGCTCCAGAGCTTAGTAAATGAGCAGAAGCTCTGCTGACTTCCATCATCCAATCATGTGCAAGCAAAAATGCTGTTTTTTTTTTTATCTTCCTTGCATATGTTCTCTTTACAAAGCAAAGCTTTACTTCATTTACTAAGCTTTGCAAAATGCACAATCTATTTGCCTTTAGTAAATCAACCCCAAAATGAGCACAATGCATCAATTGATTTACTGATATTCCTAGAGGCTCCCCTGATTTTTTTTTTTGTGTTTTGGAAGGAGGACCTGGGTGCATGAGGTATGCCCTTAAAGTTCTTAAAGTGACACTAAACTCTGGTTTGAAAAAAAAAAAGCAATTCAAGTATATATGTATTCTTAACTTGAAAATACCTTCTATTGCTCCTAGCCTCCTCCAAATTCCTTTTTTTTTTTTTTTTTTTGCTATTGTGATCTAAACCCTGTTAGAGGGTGGCTATGTTTGTACTCATTTGTCCCACTGTATGTAAGGAACATAGTCACCCTCTCTTGCTCTATGGGACTATGGGATTTGTAGTGTGTATACAGAGGTGCACATGACTGCAACTAACATGCACTGCTCCTTCCAAAAAATAATTCCATGAAAAATAGATTACAGGACCATTAAGTAATGGATGTGTATGGATTATATTTGAAGAATAGGGATATTGTCTGAATGTCACTTTAAATAAAGTTTTTGTTGAGTAAACTTTCTACATCTAAGATTCAGCAACAGTGACATGGACAAGCAAGAGCCTTCGAAGAGCCTCAAGCCCCAACAAGTCACCCACATTGCCACAATGCTGATCCACTACTGTTCACTTTTATAATGCTTGTGATCTCTCACCCTCAAATGTCAGCTACTTCAGACAAATCTCTGTACATGAACATGGCTTGAACATCACTTTTTGTACTGTCATTAAAAATGGGTAAATGTTGGCCTTTTTTTTTTTTTTATTGGCTTCTAACTCAGTCAACCCAGGTAACAGTAAGTAGACAGGACACACAGTATATGGAACACAACAGAGACACGCAGAGGTATTTCTAAACCACATAATTCAAAATGAACTATTTCTGGGCGTTTATTGAAGCAAAGCATAATAAGTTACTGTAATGAGGCAGACAAGAAGATGGTGCTTATTTCAGATTCTGAATAATAAGAAGGTAATGGGTGCCAGTTACATCACCTACTTATAAAACAAATGTGCAGTGCAGTGAAACATTTGATTGAATGCTACCTATATAAATTTCATCTGAAAAGTAAACCAAGAGGCATAGAAAATGAGAGAAGCAATCTTTCTGCTGGATTGATTTGCTTGTAAACAAGCAGAATATTTGATAAGGTTAAGATAATTTTACCATCAAAGTAGACAATCCAAACAATGTGTATGTGCCTGCGAGTTATACATCCAGTAAACCCATAACGGGACGCTGTCTTATGATAGAAAGGTTTGGAAAATGCCTCTTTTTATACAAGAATTGTATTCTAGGTTCTACGGGAAGCTATTGATGGAAGCAGAATGTCATAATTAGTGTGGAGCAGCAGTTCCCAATCAGTATAGTGTCCCATTTCTTACCTGGTGATAGAGGGGCACTCTGCATACATTCATAATGCCTGTCAAGCACCCCAGTTTGAAATGTCTGGATATGAGCTGCAAGATCTTAAGTATCTTGAGTATTACAGTTCAATGTCATTTAACTATATTTGTTCTGTGGAGCCCAATGGCTTTGGTAGGCAGCGTTCATACCAGAAGTCTCGCAGGACCTGGCTAGCAAGTCTATGTTTCAAGCTAGCAGATACAAATTGCCCTAAAATCTGAGCTATCAGCAAACTTTTCTCTCAATGAGTGTAAAGTCCATTCTTTTTTGTCCAAAATTGACCAACCTGTTGGCGTTGGTGACACGCAAATCTGCAGCCTCTTGGTGAGTGGGTCTTGCCATTGAGTGGCCGCATATTTGTATACCACATTGTGAACAAAACTGTGACAAGGCAACGCTCTCGACAGTTACTGGCAGCTAACAGACAGTTCCCGATCACAAGCAGCTTTCCAATCATGTGACCGCTGTGACAGCCAATCACGGCAGTCACATGATCATAGACCCTGCCCCGCTTCCTAAAACCATAAAAGGGCTAAGGGGTTAAACACAGGCAGCCAGAAAACCAATAAAGAGTTGTTCCTTACCCCCAATATACCTTTGGTGTTATATCTCATCTATATATGTTTAATCTCAATTTATGAATTTAGGGTGACAGGGTAACTCCATATTTAAATGATAGAGACAGAATATCAACCAAAAATCACAATTTAAGGTTTCTTCTTGGCTGTCTAAACTTTCTATATGATTAAGGTCTGGAGAGTGGTTAGACCACTCCATAACCTTAATGTGCTTTTTCTTGAGCCACTCCTTTGTTGCCTTGGCAGTATGTTTTGGGTTCTTGTCATGATGGAAGGCCCATCCACGACCCATCTTCAGTGTTCTGACTGAGGAAAGAAGGTTTCCATGATCTTATAATACATGGCCCCATCCATTGGCCCCTCAATGCGGCAAAGTCGGCCTGTACCTTTAGCAGAGAAACAGCCCCAAAGCATAATGTTTCCACCTCTGCCCCCCACCCCAAAGCACCTTGTCCCCATGTTCATGGGGATAAGGGCCTCATCCTCACAACCCTGGCCGGTGGTTGTGGGGGTCTGAGAGCAGGGGGCTTATTGAATCTGGAGGCCCCCAGATCCTGCCCCCCATCTGAATGAGTATGTGGTAAATTGTACCCCTACCCATTCACCAAAAAAATGTAAAAGTGAATAAAGATAAGAGGCAGTTTTTGACAATTTCTTTATTAAAAAAAACAAAAAATAAATGTCACGCCGATGTAGATCCATTGTCAATCACGACGTCCTGCCGCAATGCTGACCCAAAGAAAAGAAAAGGCCCACTCCCGATGAACGCTTCCCTTTGTCTGCCTGCTCCGCCGTGTGACAGTTCTTATACAGGGAAGGGGAGGGACCACCTGGGGATGTCACAACTGCCTCCTGTCTTTATTCACTTTTTTTGGTGAATGGGTAGGGGTACTATGTACTCATTCATATGGGGGCGGGATCTGGGAAATGTAAGATTCCGATAAGCCCCCACAACCACCGGCCATGGTTGTGGGGATGAGGCCCTTGTCCCCATCAACGTGAGGACAAGCTGCTTTGGGGTGGAGGGACATCCCCATGTTAAGGGCATGTCTGTTATGGTTTAGGAGGGGGGCCCTTGCTCGCCCCCCCTTTCCTGACCTGCTGGGCTGCATGCTCGGATAAAGGTCTGGCATGGATTTTGGGGGGACCCCGTGCAGTTTTTTTTATATGTTTGCATGGGATTCCCCTTAAAATTCATATCAGACCCGAAATGTCAGTTTTGCTGCTCTATGCATGCTACAGATGCTGCAAACCAAACGGGGGGTGGTGTTTGGCCCATCCTTAGATCTCAGAGCCCCCTGCCCTAAAGCCCCCACCCCTCCATGTTGAGGGCATGTGGCCTAGTATGGTTCAGGAGAAAGCACCCCCCCCCCTTTCCTGACCTGCCAGGTTGCATGCTCTGATAAGGGTCTAGTATGGATTTTTTTTTTCCATAGCTGGGCATCGGCAATTGAAACCGCGAGTCATTTTTAACTAACTTCAATCTAACTTGTTTTTTTTTCTTAAGAAATGTCAGTTTTTCTGCAGCATGTTCTATGCATGCTACATGTGTGCTACTTTACAGGGAGACTAAGGGGACCCTCCAGGCACTATATTTAAAGGAATTTTTAATTTTTATTGCTGCATTTCAAGCCTCATTAAAATCACGGCTCCTCAAAAAAATTATCTTTTTTTTCCAAACATTTTTTTGCATTGATACATGTCCCCCAGGGCAGTACCCAGGCCCCCATACCCCTTTTATGGCCAATCACTTGCATAAAAGCCTTTTTTTAAACCAGTCACTGGGGGGGGTCTGACCATTGCTATAGTTATCGCATAGTTATCGTAAGCTTGGACCAGTACTTAAAGTGGATGTAAACCCGATTCATGAAATTTGAGCTGGCCACATATATCTGCAGTGTTTTCTCATCTCTCTTTAAAGCACTATGTCCCGTAGCTGTCTCCTGCTCCGTACTTCTGTTATCAGCCTGATAACTCCTGACAAGTTCTCTGTCACATATGATAAAAGCAGCCTGAATTTTGTGTTGGGAAGGATGCTATAAATAGATTAGCAGAGCCCTGAACAATTCAACGAACAGAGCTGAAAGTCTCTACCTATGAGGAGAGGGGGTGTGCGCCTTTCCTCCAATCAGCTGTCTTGGCTGTATGCCCAGGCTTCACTGCAGTGCTAACCAGGAAGAGAAAATCTCCTAACACGATGTGCACTTTCTGAACAGCATATAAAGATGAAGCAGATATACATGTAAAACTTATGTAGGGAGATTTGTTTTATCCCTGTGTATCATCTGAGGCTGTTCACTTTACTGGGTATATGTGAGGGTTTACATCCACTTTAATTACTGCATGCATTTATTTATTTATTTCCTTTTGTGAGTTGACTTTAATGCCTTTTTATGTGGTATTTGACAAACGTTTTTGGTGTTTGTGCTAAATACCGCATACAAGTAATAGTGAATTGACATTTTCATTATCACATGCGTTAAGTGGTCATGTGACTGTCATAACGTATGCAATAACCTTTAGTGAATTGTGCCAAGTATCTCTCTCCACAATACCATGCTGTAATAATATAGCTATAATTTTACAGTTTAATTTATTCATATTCATTTCCTTTTACAGAATCATTACATGCTGAAAATCATTTCAGAACATGTGCTAATATGAAGCTGAAAATAAATGTTCTAACATCAGTGGCAGTATTTATAGAACATAAGTATGTTTACATTTAATGCTATAATTTGAGGATGTTTGTATCTTGTAAAATGAACAAATGACAAACCGGTCTTTTTTCGAGGGCTGCTCATGTGAAATATGAGTTGTTCAAAAGGGCTTTTGGTACACTGAGAAATATATTATGATAAAACAAGGACCTAAAGAGGAAATCAAAGCAAATAATAGCACAAAACCCAGCGCTGTACAGTAACTAGCCTTAGGCACGTAGGGCATGCTTATTTATTATGCACATACATACACACACATTTCATTATACAGACACAATCTTATCTTTTTTTTATTTATATTTCATATTTTTTCCTACCCGTATCAAACTACTTTTATCAGCTAATATCTATTCTATATTTAATAAATGTATTCTACATGACAATGCCCAAGCGCTCTCTTTTTCCTTTTCTTTAATTTTTTAGTTTTGTTTTTCGCACATGCATTTTTCTTTTGACAATACTAGCACAAAACAAATGGGCACCCTTTTCCTGGTATCTAGGTAAAGCTTTCAGGAATTTTATAGAACAATTAAAAACTTTTTAGCATTTTGGGTGGATTGAAAAACGATTGTGCGCCATATGGGGGTCTTTATCTTTATCCACTCCTAGTGCAGCTTTAACAGGCCATACTTGCCTTTCCAGCTATGCTGCTGTTGTCGCCAGACTATATTCTCCCCCCATACCTATAGAAAATCCAGTGGAATACACCAAATACAATGCAGTGCTGTGCCCTGCACTCTCTAATTCACTCTCATTCAACTCTCTGATTCTCCATAGGCATGTATGTAAAACCTAAATAGGTTAAGGCAAGGCAAGCCAAGGCAAAGGACTGGATCTTGCTCCTCATAACTCAAAACTGATTAATTAAAATGTAATGCTTCACATAATGCAAATGTATTGTATTATGCCTATTAGTAGCTGGTTCTTAACCACTTACTAACCACCCCATAGCAGATTTACTGTTACAGGGTGGCTCTTCTGTGCACTTCCACCTATAGGGGGTGCACCTGTGCTGCCGGTGGACCTCTTCTGCTGTGATTATTCAGATTGATCAGTTTTCTAGCAAAGATGCAGAAATGAGAAGTCTGGAGTCACAACACATGACACAGTGTAATTTGTTTTTTCTTGTTTGAAGCAAACTGTTTCCAATTACATTTAATGGCTTTTCGACTGCAGAAAATTATGCTCATAACAAACACAAATGTTTTATCTTGAAAATTCACTGTTTTCAATGTCACCGGGTTCACGCCTTCAGTACCGTTTGAGTGACAGCTCCCTTTTTGTGCATTACCATTTTCAGAAGAGTAGCCTGATTTTACATCTCTAATGTAAGGGAGTGTATAATAAGTATGTCTTATGGACATCTGTTGAAGGCTCTCAATGGAAGACAGAGAGGGTGTATTATAAAGTGTATATTATTTAAGTAAGACGCACAAACTAAACGGCTTTCTCTGTATGCATGTCAAAGAGATTTTTGTAATTGTTAGATGATTTCTGCAATCTGAGTTTATATTCTTAAATGTTGGTAGTTGAGGAGCTAAACTCAAATTTCCATTAATCATTTAAAAAATTGCAGATTTAGCATCCTAAGAAATATAGAATAATGTATCCTTTGATTAATCCCTTGCTCTTGAGCAGCACATCTCTTACAATGCTTTGAAAAAGTATTCATATCCCTTGAAATTTTCCAAAATTTTTCATCTTACAACCAAAAACGTAAATGTATTTTATTGGGATTTTATGTGATAGACCAACACAAAGTGGCACATAATTGTGAAGTGGAAGGAAAATGATAAATCGTTTACAAATTATTTTACAAATAAATATCTGAAAAGTGTGGCGTGCATTTGTATTCAGCCCCCTTTACTCTGATGCCCCTAACTAAAATATAGTGGAACCAATTGTCTTCAGAAGTCACCTAATTAGTAAATAGAGTCCATCTGTGTGCAATTTAATCTCAGTATAAATACAGCTGGTCTGTGAAGCCTTCAGAGGTTTGTTAGAGAACCTTAGTGAACAAACAGCATTATGAAGGCCAAGGAACACACCAGACAGGTCAGGGATAAAGTTGTGGAAAATATGGTTGTGGCCAGATGGTTAAGTTAGATACGGCACCTCATCCCAAAGTAATTAGATAACCAATGAGTAAAGGGACAGGGGATTATAGCGGTGCTAAAGTATTAAAGGTGAAAAAGAGAGGAGAATGTAAAATTACAAATTTGTGGAAAAGTTTAAAGCAGGGTTAAGTTATAAAAACGGAGCACTGTTCAATCCATCATCCCAAAATGGAAAGAGTATGGCACAACTGCAAACCTATCAAGACATGGCCGTCCACCTAAACTGACAGGCCGGGCAAGGAGAGCATTAATCAGAGAAGCAGCCAAGAGGCCCATGGTAACTGTGGAGGAGCTGCAGAGATCCACAGCTCAGGTGGGAGAATTTGTCCACAGGACAACTATTAGTAGTATACTCCACAAATCTGGCCTTTATGGAAGAGTGACAAGAAGAAAGCCATTGTTGAAGGAAAGCCATAAGAGGTCCCTCTTTATCACTCTTCCTTAAAGATCAACATAGAAACAGTCAAAATAGTCAATACTTCCTAAATAGCTGCATCACATCCAACAGAGTGGTCAGCAGTTTAGTTCACTCTGACCCCCCCTCCTAGTAGTGATTTAGCAGTGGGGTCTGCATGTTGCACACCAATCTTTGCACAATCCACCATTGTAGTCAGAGCCTTCACTTGGAAATACGATACCCTAACCACCAAGGGCTGAGGTGTGCCTTGGCCTAGCAGGTCAGCATGACTAAAAGAGGGCATACCCTGAATGTATGAATATGAAGAAATGTACGCTGTTTATGAGTATATGTGAGAATTGGGGGAAACGGGTGGGTGGGAACCCTGAATACAATCCGACGCAGAATCAGACAGAGGAGGAGGGATAAATACCCCTCAGACTCCTACAAATACAGGCTAGCCTGCAGCCAGCCTTCTTACTTGTAGTCAGAGCCTTCACTTGGAAATGCGATACTCTGAATACCAAGGCCTGAGGAGTGCCTTGGCCTAGCTGGGCAGTACGCCTAAAAGAGGGCAAAAAGACCCGAATGTAGGTGTGATAAGAAATCTTGATGAAGGGAAGGTAACAATCCATCTAGTAGAGTAGCACACGCCAGATGGCTTCAGTATATGGATCCAGTATGTATCAGCTATAACTGGAGGAATACCAGCGTCCCATGAATTGCTGATAAGAAGGGACCCCCTTTTTGGAACCTGCGAACACTGCCCACAACCCAAATGAATGTCCTGTAAATGATTTGATTAAACCTGAAGAAATTCTTGTCTCACTGCTGAAACACAAGGCAGACAAGGTATACCGCTGAGGCTACATACAGTTCATACAGCTTATCCAGTGGGCGCAACTGTTAGTGTAGAAAATTGTTTGTTTGAGCCAGCCTGTTGCAAACAAACTAGTTAAAAGGTACAGTAAACCTGAAATTGAACTTTAAAACAAACCCTCACTGAGCACCATTCAGCCTGACTCTATTTTGTTCCAGGTTTAGGATGAGAAATTCTCATCTCATTGCTGGAACACAAGACTGTAAACTGTATGAAGCTGAGGCTACATCCAGTTTAGACCTTTTGCACACGGTACTGATGTTTGAGCATCAGCATTTTTGTATGTATTTCACTCCAGTGTTTTTATGTTGCACATATTTGTGCGTATTTGTGCATATTCACACATAGTTGTGCAAACGTGTATTTGCGAGCACAATACATTCACAAAGGTAAACTATATTTGGTCATGCGCCCCTATGTGCATATATGTGCGTATTTGCACTACGGGTGCAAAATATTGACTGGGAACGCAGATTTTTCTATTTTTTTTTTATTCCTGAATAAACAGCGCTTGTTTACATGCCTGTGTGTACATCGGTTGCATTTTAGATGAAAAAAAACTGTGCTGTACTTAGGGTTTTCAAACTGCAGTGTGCAAGAGGCCTTATAGATCATGCCCATACAGTAGAAAGGACTTTTTGTTTCATCTCAGCAGTTCAGCTCACCATGCTTCCCCCCTCTAAGCAGTGAATTGGTAGCATCATAGCCTTCTAAACGCTAAAGTAAACACAGAACAAAAGATCTGAAGGAGCATAACAGGATGAGATGAGCTGCTGAGAGATATACTTGAATGATTTTAATGTTTCTGCTGTGAATTTAGAGGATAAATTGCTCAACAGTGCCTGCAGCTACTGAGGTCAGTGATCGCTTGTCCTAAAGCTTATTTACTGCTTGTAAAGAATATGAAATACAGTATTTCACGGTCAGTGATCACAGTTTTTCTACTTTAGGAATTATAACAAATAATATAAAAAGGCATATAAACACTATCCCTTTCAAAGGCACATCCCAAGAAAAACAATTCATGAGTGCTACCATTTTTTTAAACAATAGAAATGATACAGGAAGTAAGAGAAAGCTGTGATTTTCCTCTTGGCGAGAGAAGGCGACAAATAACAGTATGTGCAGTACAGCAGTATTGTGTGTTGACACTGCAGCTTTAGAGAGCTGTACGCTTGTAGAAATTGTCTAGCTATTTTCTTCTTTCATTCTGCATGGAAGCTACATGTGCCGACATAATGGAAATCTACACTTCTATTGTGGATAGATTTAATACAGATGATTGTGCTCTCTCCGTTTCCAAGGAAATGGTCAGACTTAGACTTACATTTTACTGTCATGCCTCTATGCTTAATGGGACACCTAGTGAGTAATGAATGATTACTCTCCTCTTCCTCAGGGTAGAATAGAAAATGTATTTTGTTGATTGGCTTTACTTGAAAAGAATATATCTCTCTCTTCCTTTCAAAGGATTTATTACTTTCATGAGACAAAAATAAACACTCAGGTTTTTTTAAGCATAATATCCGCCATTGAAAAAAATACAGATAACATGTCAGAGAGGTTTATAAAAAGTAAAAAAAAAAAGAATCTTTTGTTAGCGCATTAGCGTGACAATTTTACTTTGTGTTTTTTTAAATAGTTATTTTAGAAGTGCACCCAAGGCATTAAATGGAAGAGCACAATAATTTCAAAAACCTGCAATTTTTTGTTACGTATATGAACTTTAACATAACGGATTATTAAAAAAAAATTGTATACTAGCAACATAGTGAGTGCAGGTTGTTTTTTCATACTTTGCTATTTACTCTCGTCATAATTTATATTGATTGAATTTTGGTATAAAAACTTTTCAGGGTAAAACTGTCCCATTACTACTAATGTACAAAGGAAGGTATAGTGCACTCCAAATGAACCCCATTGAGTACTATAGCAATTTATTGTGGTTGGGCCATCATTCAAGCATCAAATTAATTGTAGATATCACCAGCACATGGGGTGCTCACCTGGAGCCATTCATTCATCATGTATAAGTAACTTTTAGGAGCCCAAACACTAGCTCCATCAACAGTGTCTATCGACAGCGATGAAATCACCGACGCCTGATGAAGAAGCTAGTGTATGGATTCCAAAATGTTGCTTATATATGAAAAATAAAGGGCTCTGATTACGCACACCCTGTGCTAGTCAATTTTATTATTGCTACCTATGTGGCACCCCAGTGTCAGCGTCTTTAACCCTTTCGCAAGGAGCGTACACATGTATACAGCCTCGTGGTGGTAGGTCCTTATCCGTGGGGCCGCGTATATGCTGTGTTAACAGCGCACTGCACTGCAAGGTTTAGAGGTCAGTAATAAGTGATGCAGACTTTAGGGCCAATAGTAATAGACCCAGAGCTCTGGAGTCAGTAGTAAGTGATGCAGATTTCTGGGGTACATAGTAAGTGATGCAGAGTTCAGAGGTCGGTAGTAAATGATGCTAGTTCAGGGGTCAATAGCAAGTGATGCAAAGGTCAGAGTCAGTAGTAAGTGACACAGAGTTCAGGGGTCAGTAGTATGTGACAAAGAGTTCAGGGGTCAGTAGAATGTGACACAGAGTTCAGGGGGTCAATAGTAAATGAGGCAGAGGTCTGTAGTTAATAAGGCAGAGTTCAGGGGTCAGTAGTAAATGAGGCAGGGGTCAGTAGTTAATAATGCAGAGTTCAGGGGTCAGGTGTAAGTGAACCAGAGTTCAGGTATCAGCAGTAAGCGACGTGGAGCTCAGGGGTCAATTGGCTGTAAGTGATGCACAGTTCAGAGGTCAGTAGTAACTTATTTAGAGCTTAGGGGTCAATAGTAAGTTACAGTGTAAAAAAGAAACTGGCAGGTGCATATATCTAAAGCCCCTCTCCACACATAAGCCGGTCCCAGCTCGATCCGCGATCGCAGCAGCAGGGAGAATACACAAGTAGGCTGACTGCGCTTCAGCAATGTTGCAGATTAAAACCTGTATTTATAGAAATCTTCAAAAACATATAAAATCAGACATCCCAGTTCCCTGAAAGGATGGAGGACAGTAAACGTGTTTCACACAGACGTGCTTAATCTTTATACATGTAAGCAATGTTACTGTCCTCTGTCCATCCAGGGAGCTGGGATGTCTGTTTTTATATGTTTTTGAAGATTTCAAAAAATATACATTTTAATCTGCAATATCACTGAAGTGCGGTCAGCCTACTCGTGTGTTCTCCCTGTCAGTAGTAAGTGACTCAGAGTTCAGGGGGCAGTAGTAAATGATACACAGTTCACATGTCAGTAATGAGTCAGGGGTCAGTTGTGACGCAGAGTTCAGGAGTTAGTATTAAGTAATGCAGCGTTCAGGGGTCAGTATTAAGTGTCTGAGAGCTCAGGGGCCAGTTGTAAGTGATGCAGAGTTCAGGGGTCAGTAGTAAGTGACACAGAGTTCAGGGGTCAGTAGTGACGCACAGTTCAGAAGTCAGTAAGTGGTCCAAGCTGGACCAATGTAACTATTTAAAAAATGCCATATTTGGGATTCTTCTGTAAGTCCATATCATGAAGCTTTCTGCAATTGGGGTAACAACGCTGCTGCACTGCTACTTAAAACTTACCATACATGTTATTAACTAATTGTACAATCTTTGTACAGTCAACTTTAGATTTACCAAAACTATGTAACATGCAGATCTACTTGAACGATCCAATCATTTTGTATCCAATCAGACAGACCATTGCACTATATACAGTAGTTGTTGGTAAGCCTAAAGGTTTGTTAATGCCTTGCGCTGATGTGCAGCTATTTTTAATAGGAAGAGCCACAGTACATTATTTTTCTACAATGTGCTTTGCAGTGCTCTGTGACAAGTGATAACATGTTGCAGCACATTGTGCCTTCTTTACATGCAATATGCTCTATTTTTATCCAGTGCATAATATCATTCCGAGCATTGAGAAGAACTGTTTCATTGTATGGATGAGCCCTAAATTAAAGCATCAATGTCCTTCGTAAACTCTGTGGCTGGAAGCATGGCTCTGTCACTGCTGGTTCAAGCCTGTAGCCCCACCCAGGCCCACCCACTGCCTTCTGGTTTGGCAGAATTGGCTGCTCTACTGAAGTCCTCCCACTGTGAGCTGCAGTGTCTGGGATGCAGTGTCTGGGATGCAGTGTCTGGGATGTAGTGCCTGGGATGCAGTGCCTGGGATGCAGTGTCTGGGATGCAGTGACTGGGATGCAGTGTCTGGGATGCAGTGCCTGGGATGCAGTGTCTGGGATGCAGTGACTGGGATGCAGTGCCTGGGATGCAGTGACTGGGATGCAGTGTCTGGGATGCAGTGCCTGGGATGCAGTGCCTGGGATGCAGTGTCTGGGATGGGGAGCACATGAAACACAAAGGAGGATTTTGTTTGTCCAATAAAAAGTAAAAAAGTCACAGAGCAATATGATTTTAGTCCTGTATGGTTGCCACACAGAAGCCTTTAGATATACTCTTATATGCTAGTGACTAAAGATGCTGCTATAGCAGATTTTCATGCTTTGAAGGCAGTTGATTTTGTTGCATGCCTATACACCATTGTATAATCACAATGAACAAACCACAGATATGTAAAAATACTTTTTATCAAAAACACAGCTGTAAGACAAATTTTACTCCAGTGAAATATATTTAAACACAGTCTAAAATCTGTTCCTATGCTGCAAAACTACATTTTTTTTTTTTTCGATGCCTGAATCCTGAAATGACTAGCTGACATTTTAAAAACAATAATTGCCTGCATAAACCTAGTGAGAACTGTAATTCGTACATAATGTTGCTAACATAAAATGTCAGAATATTTTGGACAACATTATGCTGCAGAGAGGTTTGGCTTTAATGTAGCAAGTGGAGGTAAATTGGGTATCTGGCACTCCAGGAGGCAATGCCCTATTATGTACATTTGATTATTCAGTCTTTAGGTGAAAACCAGGTTGACCCACGGTAAGGGGGTGATTTAAAAAGAGGCAGCCATCCTCAGAGTGTGTCCAGCAACTCTGCAAGACATGTAAAAGAAACTGGGGGGGGGGGGGGCGTCTCTAAGTGTTGTATTAAAAAAGTATCTTCTAGCTGGGAGAAGTTCTGGTGTGATGTTGTGCTGAGTAGCTCTACATTCAGGATAACCAGGAAGTAGTCAGCTCCTGGAGCTGACTACTTCCTGGTTTTCCTGAATGTAGAGCTACTCAGCACAAAATCACACCAGAACCTCTCCCAGCTACCCGGGGAGCGAGGAGCCTGTGGGATGCAGTAGAACTGCCAGGACTACATACTAATGATGAGCATTACTCCCACTTATATCTTGTAAGTGTTTTTAATCTTGTGCAATAAATTATACTGTTTTAATACTACACTTAGAGGTGCCCCCCCCCCGTTTCTTTTACATGGTTTTAATGTAGTGGCATAGATAGATAGGTAAACAGTAGGACACACAGTAGGATAGATCTCCTTGTGTAATAGTACGCATTTCTGATACTGGAAAATCCTTGATGATGCGTAGTGCTTACCCCCAGCATGGCCTGTCACTAGACATGCACAAATAAGCCTCACCTTACAATTTATATTGGGCCAAGTTTAAATAATAAGTCTGTCATTGTCTGCAGAAATCCTTCCCTCATGCCACTTTTATTCTAGAGATTTCAGATTATTCATGTGAGTTTTCAAAATGATTTATAGTTTAAAAGGTTTGTCCACCCAGAAAATGATATTTTGTTATAGGTGAGTACTGATATATTATTTATATCCTCTCTTATGTTCTGTGCCCCTGGAAGTTTTGGGTGTTCCTGCCTTTGCATGTTCCAAGTCAACCTGTTGCATTCTCCATAATATAAAATTGAGAAAAAATCCAAGAGGGATTGGATGGCTGGCCATACATTAATATATTATTCTTATTTATTTCCTTTAGATTTACCTTCAACTATTTAGTGCAAGGACCTGCCTGATTGCATAAAAAACTGAAAGTGTTTAGGTCTGACCTCATATTATATGGTTCTGGTAAATCTAAAGGAACGGTAATTGTATAATGTTTGGCCAGTCTAAGGGACCCAAGCACACATCTAATGCCCCGTACACATGGTCGGACTTTGTTCGGACATTCCGACAACAAAATCCTAGGATTTTTTCTGACGGATGTTGGCTCAAACTTGTCTTGCATACACACGGTCACACAAAGTTGTTGGAAAATCCAATCGTTCTAAACGCGGTGACGTAAAACACCTACGTCAGGACTATAAACGGGGCAGTGGCCAATAGCTTTCATCTCTTTATTTATTCTGAGCATGCATGGCACTTTGTCCGTCGAATTTGTGTACACACGATCGGAATTTCCGACAACGGATTTTGTTGTCGGAAAATTTTATATCCTGCTTTCAAACTTTGTGTGTCGGAAAATCCGATGGAAAATGTGTGATGGAGCCTACACACGGTCGGAATTTCCGACAACAAGGTCCTATCACACATTTTCCGTCGGAAAATCCGACCGTGTGTACGGGGCATTACACCATTAGAGTCCATGAGCACTATAGGAAATAGTGACATCATTTTATTCTCTTGCATCTAGTAAAAAACACAATATCAGTTTTGGGAGGACTGACCTTTCATAATTATTCACTTCCCGAACATTCTTTTGAATATTGACAAATCAAATGATATCTAAAGACATGCTTTTTTCCATTTTGGATAAAGTTGGGAATTGTTAAAACCCATCAGTTTGTTATCTGTGTCCCACTGGGGAGATTTTCCTTTACTTCCTGTCTTGTAGCTACAACAGGAAGTAGAGGGAATCCCTTCAAAGTGAGTAAAATACTCTCTAAGCGTCCCCATCAAAAGGTTTACTCTTTATCCTGGTCCTGGTGACTCAAATTTTTGTCTTTTCCTTATTTTGTGAGTCTTCGTAGCAGGGACACATACAGCAATTCAAACTAGGAGTTCTAATCCCTCACTACTCTATCCAAAATGTAATTTGGCTTTATTTACATTTTAAACTCTCAGATACATTATTGTGGACATGCATTAGGCTTTGTACACACATGTACACACATGCACACATACATGCTGAGATGTATCACACAGATAAACTTTAAATAAGGCAAAAAAAAAAAGTGAAGTACAAACACAACAGTTTTATTAACCTGATTTGTGGTTGGCAGTTGCACTTGTAATAGCCTTGGCGCTGTCCTTGAGCGAACCCGTTTTTTGCTTATTTTTCGTTGACTCTAGTGCTTTGAGCTTCTTGGCATGTTTACTGCCTTTGTAGTGTGCCTCGGCTTGGCTCTACAAAGGAGAACAAATCAGGTTTACTTTTTTATGTTTTACTACAACACAATGGGGCAATGAATTTAATGGGGAACAACACAAACACATCACAAACCGAATAAACAGAATCTCTATTAAAATTTGTAGTGCACCTCTGTTTTTGTGGCATAAATACATTTGGGCAAGTTCTATTTAACATTTATAGTATATATATATATATATATATATATATATATATATATATATATACACAGTATCTCACAAAAGTGAGTACACCCCTCACATTTTTGTAAATATTTTACTATAGCTTTTTATGTGATAACACTGAAGAAATTATGCTTTGCTACAATATAAAGTAGTGAGTATATAACGGTATAATGGAAAATGACGCTGAGCACGTGCACTCAACTTCTTTGGTTGACCATGGCGAGGCCTGTTCTGCGTGGAACCTGTCCTGTTAAACCGCTGTATGGTCTTGACCACCGTGCTGCAGCTCAGTTTCAGGATCTTGGCAATCTTCTTATAGCCTAGGCCATCTTTATGTAGAGCAACAATTCTTTTTTTCAGATCCTCAGAGAGTTCTTTGCCATGAGGTGCTATGTTGAACTTCAGTGACCAGTATGAGAGAGTGAAAGCGATAACACCAAATTTAACACACCAGCTCCCCATTCACACATGAGGCCTTGTAACAACAAGTCAAATGACACCGGGGAGGGAAAATGGCTAATTGGGCCCAATTTGAACATTTTCACTTAGGGGTGTATTCACTTTTGTTGCCAGCGGTTTAGTCATTCATGGCTGTGCATTGAGTTATTTTGAGGGGACAGCAAATTTACACTGTTATACAAGCTGTACACTCACTACTTTACAATGTAGCAAAGTGTCACATGAAAAGATATCATAAAATATTTACAAAAATGTGAGATACTGTATATAAAGCATATCATAAAATTATTTCTGTAAATAAAAATTAATGGACTAATTAATATTTGTCTAAGCATAGAATTTAGATATTGTTTTCAGATAAGTTCACAACAGTACACTGTAAGTGAGCCCAGGAAAAATATCACAGTGGCGGGCCTCCAATGCCACCATCATTATGGCACTGCACGTTTTTCTTCAGTTGAGTGGCGCATCCATGGTTCCCCAACACATTATGGGCATCTAATGTGTTTGAGCAGCATATCTACCTTATCTATCTCTGGAACAAATTACCAACATTTATTTAAAGCTGAAGTTTAGGTATGACAATTTTTACATAGTTAGAGCTTCAGTGGGGACAATGGCACCAATACACGTTTGACAGAAGGTATAAGCAGACCTAAACTGTAGAGTTGCTAGATATGCTTTAATAGGCTGTTCAGGAATTAGGGGGGCAGGCTAGAGGTAGAAAAGCCATCACTTACCTCAGGGTTGTATAAAGCAGAATTCAGGTCACATGTCCTGGAGTTGTAGCAACATGCACTGGGGCCTTGATATCAGTCAAGTCTTCAGATCATGTGCTGTAAAATGCCAGCTCATGTGACGTGGAACCAAAGTTTCACGAGACCTTCTATTATTGGTTCTAAAATGAGCATTTGATTATTTTACTATCCCAAGCCTGCCTCCTTAATTTATTAAAATGAAAAGCCCTCTTACCTGGACTGCAGTCAAAGTATGTCTGCGGTGACTGGTAAAATGGGAAATTGATGCCAATTGTGCACATAATAGTGCTAGTCTCATATTTCCTGAACTTCTACATAAATAATTGCTGGCTTAGCAAATGGATGACTCACTCTTCCAAATAAAGCAGTTATAGAGTATAGCATAGGGAACAATGAAAGATTAAATTCTCCAAAACAACATGGTTGTTGGTGGCATTGATTGTTTCTATAATGTTGGCATGCAAAAGTGAGCTGATTTGATGTGGTGAATTAGGAAAACCATTGGATTGAATGGATAGCAATAGTTTGGGAATTTTGGTTAGAAGGTTTTTTTTTTTACAATTGTATTTTTACTAAAGATTTCACATTACAAATACAGCACAGTAATCTTGGTGAGAGCTAGAATGAATCGAACAAGAAATAAAAAACAAACAAAATGAAAAAAAGTTACAGGCATCCAGGTTGAAAATAGATGTGTATTCATAAATAGAGCTATATAAGGCAGACCAGTTAAGGGCTATAAACAATATTTCTCTGGATTACAGCTGAGTGTGTATCGCAATTTTGAACAACATAAAAATGCATAGCATGGGGTGAGGGGATAGTAATCTGGGTGGCACCCAGATGTCAACAAGGGAAGCGAAAGCATAAAGGGGAGCTATATCAGGGAGGTGCCGGGATGGAAGGATGAATGTGAACCAGATAGGGTCAGGGGGGAGAACCATATTCATATTTGTCCCATAACTCCCAGACCCCATCAAACCTGTCAACAGCATCCTCCACCAATGCTGTCATGTGCTCCATTCTGCGAATTTTCAGCGATAACATTGAGAAGCTGTTCCTGAGAGGGAGGGGTGGGGGTCAACCAACACATAGTGATAACTCTCTTAGCTGCTAATAAAATGTATGAGGCTAGTTTGTTCGAGTTTTTCCCCAACCCTGGGAAGGGGAGGCCAAGGAGGAGATGTAGCGGGTTCAATGGGAGAGGAGACTCAAATAATCATTGGAGCAGGGATATCACCATGGACCAGAAAGTTGTTATTAAATCACATTGCCAGAATATATGGTAATGAGTGCCTCTGGTCTTACCACATCTCCAACAAAGAGGGGACAGAGAGGGATCATAACGGTGTAAGATTTCTGGTGTTCTATACCAGAAGAACAGAATTTTGAACGATGTCTCTCTCTGCACCACACATCGGGATATCTTGGACGTGGAGGTCCAGATTCTGCCCCACTGAGGGAGAGAGATAGGCTTTTGGGTGATTTGGGCCCATTTTCGCATTTAAGTGTGAAGTTCCTCTGAAAGTGGGGATGAGTCCTGAAGAATTTGGTAAATAACAGAGATTGATTGCATTTGATAGGGGCCTTATGAGCAGATGAGTTCAAAGGTCGTTGGTTTAAGTAAAATAAGGGTAGGGGATAAAGCTGACAGATAATGACTTATTCGGAGATAAGAGTAGTGCAAATTTTTGGGGAGTTGGTATTTAGAGGAGGTTAGCGAAGGTTCTGAATTTACGGGTGGCTGGGTGGACGAAAATGGCGGAGTTGAAACAGGCCAGCCTGTGCTCAGGGGGCCATACGAGAGTGGGATAGGCTGTCTGGGAGCAGTGGGTTGAAGAGTACATTAGATAATGGGGGGCATGGCGAAGAGAGAGAGAATTTGTTGAAGGAAGTGCGCCAGAGCTTTAGTATAAACAGCATAGAACTTAAACATAAGCTATGGAGTTTGGGGTCCTGAGTCAGGGTGGGTAACCAGACAAGGGAGCAGGGGTGTGTGGGAAACAATGAGCCCATCTCGATTTCCACCCATCTATTTGGAGCCTCTAGGCTTGACCAGGAGACCACTGCCCAAAGGTGGGATGCTAAATATTATTTGTAAACATCCGGAGCCCCCAGACCCCCCAATGCCTACGGGAGAAGATCACAGAGCTACCCTATGGGCCTTATCATTCCAGAGGAAATTAAGGAACCAATGTTTGACTAGCTTTAATTTTGACATGGGGATAGGAATTGATAGGGTTTCAAAAAAATATAGCAGTTAAGGTATAACAGACATTTTTAGTACATTGATCCTACCTATCCAAGATATCAGGCATGGGTTCCAAAGCTTTAACATGTCACTGACTTCTTTAAACAAGGGAACATAGTTGGCCTGATACAGGGAAGCGTAAGTTGGGGTAATTTTCACGCCTAGGTATTTGAGGGAGGAGGAGCACCAGTGGTACGGGAATGAGTGTTGTAACACACTCAGTTCTGCAGATGGGGTATGAAGAGGCAGTGCCTCCGTTTTAGAGGTATTGACTTTATACCCGGACAAAGCACTGAATCTTGATAGTAGGGTGTGTAAAGATAGGAGGGAAATATGTGGGTTAGTGAGAGTCAATAGAATGTCATCCGCAAATAAAGATAATTTATATTCTCTTTGGCGCATGGGTATACCTTGAATGTCAGGTTGGGACCGGATAGCCTCTGCTAGGGGTTCTAGACAAAGGATAAAAAGTAACGGGGAGAGAGGGCAGGCTTGTTTGGTGCCGTTAGTCATTGGGAAGGTCTGAGATAAAAAGGAGGCCATTCGGAGCTGGGATGAAGGATTGGAGTAATGGGTTTGTAGAGCAGATATAAAGGGGCCTCGGAATCCGAATTTGGTTAGGGTGGCGAACATGCAGGACCAGCTCAACCTGTCAAATGCTCGTTGAGCGTCTGAGTTGAGAATGATGGCAGGTCTGCATAATCTATTTAACGTGTCTATGAGGTCTATGGTGCATCTAGTATTGTCTACCGCGTGTCTGGTAGGGACGAAGCCTATTTGATCCTTGTTGATCAATTTTGTCAGGAATTGGGATAAACGGTTGGCCAGGATCTTCGAAAAGATTTTGTAGTCAGCATTTAAAGGAGCTATTGGTTTATAATTGTCTGGAAGGGATGGGTCTTTGCCCGGCTTGGGTATGACCGAGATGTAGGAATGCAGAAACATGTGATGGGGAGCTTGCCTTGTAAAAGGGAGTTATATAGAGACAGTAAACGGGACGTTAAGGTCAGTGATAACGTCTTCTAGTAAGAATAAGGAAGGCTGTCGGCTCCAGGGGATTTGCGGGAGGGTAGGTGTTTGATAGTATTGGTCAGTTCGTCTTCAGTAATGGGGGCATTTAATGTTAATAAGTCCGTCTTGCCCAGCATAGGTAGCTGGATACTGTCCAAGAAAGTCTCAAATGACCCTTGGTCAAATGGGGGATGGAGGGCGGGGGTTAGACAATTGTACAGTTTATCATAGAAGTCGCCAAAGACTCGGGTCATAGTCTGTGGGTATTGCGTAGGAGTACCATCTGATTGTTTCAAATAGTCAGGAAAGGATTGAAAGTGTCTAAGGTTGAGTCTGGAGATTAACATGCTGTGAGGCTTATTGGAGAATTCGTAACATTTTTGTTTTCCTCATAGAAGGGACTTAGCTATACCAAACATGTCCAAAGACTTTATCTGATTTCTCAACAAGGTTACTGCCCCCAGTCGGGCCACTGTGGAGAACGTTCAGCAGTTAGCAGTTTGGCTAGTAAAGTGGTTTTTAAAAAGGCTGTATCTTTTTTCCTGCAGGAGCTTACAGAAATACATTGCCCTCTAAAGAAGGCCTTATGAGCCTCCCAAAGAGTGGACGAACTGGAGACAGAACCTGCGTTGAGTTGAAAGTATTTGGTTAGTACCGAGAGAAGTTTACATTTGGTTTCAGGGTGGTTCAATAAAGATTCGTTGAGTCTCCAATGGCATGTCTTGGGATAAGCAGTGGAGAGGGAAAGATCTAGGTTTAGGGGGGCATGGTCTGACCAGGTAATAGGGCCTAGATCGGAAGACACTGGGTTAGGCAGAAGGGGGGCAGTTATGAAGAAATAGTCTGGCCTGGAGACCATTTTGTGTCTGGGGCGGAGTAGAATGAAAACTGTCTGCTGGTGGGGTGTTTTATTCTCCAGGCGTCAAAGAGGTGATGAGCCCGTATCAATTGACAGAAGGAGGAGGCTAGTGATCGCACTGGGAGAGGTAGCTTACTTTGGAATAGATCCTATCTCTTGTAGGAGAAAGGATAGCACTGAAATCACCCCCTACAACCATGAAGGGCCTTCATTGAGGAATTTAAGCTGACCTGAATTAGAAGCGTAAACATTCAGAAGGGTAAGGGGACTAGACATGAACACACATTGTAGTATTATGTATCGACCGTGCGGATCCAAGTGGGAGGACTGAATCTGGACAGAGTAGGAGCGTCTGACAAGTAGTGCAACTCCAGCCTTGCCAAATGAGTTTGATGCCAGATATGTTACCGGGAAGTGTCTGGAAGCAAATTTTAATGAACCTCCAGCTCGGAAGTGTGTCTTCTGAATCAGAAACACATCCGCATCGGAGGCCCTGAATTCCTTCAGAGCCAGCCATCATTTCTTTACGGAGTTCAAACACTTCACATTATAGGACAATATCTTTAGAGCCATAAGTGGGGTAAATTAGTAAGCCAGAGTACCCTTAGTGCATTGAGTAATCCCCCTATGGTATGGGAACAGAGCAGTAGCTTTGTATCTAATAATACAGTACACTGTAACCTGGAAGGCAAAAGATACACAACAACAATGAGAATAAAAAAGAAAAAAATGGAAACACAAAAAGGGTCCTCAGAAAAAAAAAACTGGGCAGAGTTCAGTAGTGTGGTAACAACCAGGCCGGAGCGGCTTAAAAAGGTAGAACAGGAACAACAATTGCAGGCAGTAGGGGGAGCAAGGCAGTCTTCAGTGAAGGTGAGGCAATGTGCCTCGCCAAGCCGCTCCATCTTTGACTTGAACAAGCTAGGGTCTCCCTATGAACCTTATATGAGTTATCTAGAAACAAAACCAAACAGTTCAAGGCATCTCAGTGGGGGGGTTCGAAGGTGTTTTGAAGATAATTAAGCAATGTGAATACACCTCAATGTGCCTTCCTTCACACCACTCTCAAGTAAAGTGATATTAAAGTCAAAAGCTTTTAGAAGAAAAAAGGGGGTGCTACACAGAGAAGGTTTTTTACCTTCATGCATAGAATGCATGAAGGTAAAAGGCCTTCAGCCTTTACAAACACTTTAAATGTTAGGATAGGTACACTAGTAATAAACAATACATGGTTCATAAAATATTGTGCATACCTTCATTTGAACAGGCTTGTGCTGATAAAAATTACTAGCATTAGTGTAAGCCCAAATTATCTGATTTCTAAATGGTCGATTTCATTATATGTGATTTGTATATCCTAACGTGCCATAAATAAATTGAATATTCCCTTGGAACAATGTTGCAAGAAATGTAATCATCAGACCAATGCTCTAATTGGCATAATTGCATTTCCTGTATTACATTTGTCTTGTGATATAAAGATATGTATACTGTAGAATGAATATTAGCACTGCAAGATAATGTTGTAAAATGAAACAGGAAATCACAAAAATAACTCACATGGGAGATGTCCAAAGATTGTGATGCTTCTTTATTGTGCTCATGTAATTATTTTGCACAATTTGAAAAGAATCAGTTCATTAACATGTATTATTAGCTTCCTCAGGTATATTTCATGTTGAGATCAAAGTAATATTATTTTCCTTCTCCTTTATTTAGCTATTTTGTGTATACATATACCGTATTTATCGGCGTATAACATGCACTTTTTTCCCCTTAAAATCAGGGGAAAATCGTGGGTGCATGTTATACGCCGAACCGCTGCCTCGGAGGGGAAGGAGGGAACGAGCGCTGCCGAAAAAGCACTGTGTACTCAGCTAGGCTCGGCTCCGCTCACAGTCACGCCCAGTTCTGCCTCCTAGCATTTACGTCCCGCCATTGGACCAGTGTTGTGTCCATCATAGGAGCCGGGCCAAGGGACAGGACTGGGTGGGACTGCGAGACGAGCCGAGAGGAGCCGAGTACACAGGACATCCGGCTCTATCTAGCATTTAAAAACGATCATGGTGCAATTTTAGGCAAGGCTGCAGATGGACACTGTTGGGCAAGGCTGTAGATGGACACTGTTGGGCAAGGCTGCAGATGGACACTGTTGGGCAAGGCTGCAGATGAACACTGATCATTCTGCAATGATGGTCAAGGCTGCAGATGGACACTGATAAGGCTGCATTGATGGGCATTTAAAATGTAAGTTTTTTTCCCTTAAACTTGCCTCCTAAAAGTTTTTTCCTTAAACTTCCCTCCTAAACTTGGGGTGCGCGTTATACGTGGGCGCATGTTATACGCCGATAAATATATATATATATATATATATATATATATATATATATATATACAGTAGCTCAAGAAAGTGAGTAAACCCCTCACAATTTATTTTATTATATCTTTTCATGTGACAACACTCACTGAATAAATTACACTTTGCTACAATGTAAAGTTGTGAATGTACAGCTTGTATAACACTGTAAATTTGTTGTCCCCTCAAAATAACTCAACACACAGCCATTAATGTCTAAAACACTGGCAACAAAAGTGAGTACACCCCTAAGTGAAAATGTCCAAATTGGACCCAAAGTGTCAATATTTTGTGTGGCCACCATTATTTTTCAGCACTGCCTTAACCCTCTTGGGCATGGAGTTCACAGGTTGCCACTGGAGTCCTCTTCCACTCCTCCATGATGACATTATGGAGCTGGTGGATGTTAGAGACCTTGCGCTCCTCCATCTTCCGTTTGAGGATGCCCCACAGATGCTCAATAGGGTTTAGGTCTGGAGACATGCTTGGCCATCACCCTTACCCTCAGCTTCTTTAGCAAGGCAGTGGTCGTCTTGGAGTTGTGTTTGGGGTTGTTATCATGTTGGAATACTGCCCTGTGGCCCAGTCTCCGAAGGGAGGGGCTCATGCTCTGCTTCAGTATGTCACAGTACATGTTGACATTCATGGTTCCCTCAATGAACTGTAGCTCCCCAGTTCTGGCAGCACTCATGCAGCCCCAGACCATGACACTCCTACCACTATGCTTGATTGTAGGCAAGACACACTTATCTTTGTACTCCTCACCTGGTTGCTGCCACGCACACTTGACACCATCTGAACCAAATATGTTTATCTTGCTCTCATCAGACCACAGGACATGGTTCCAGTAATCCATGTCCTTAGTCTGCTTGTCTTCAACAAACTGTTTGCGGGCTTTCTTGTGCATCATCTTTCAAAGAGGCTTCCTTCAGGGACAAGAGCCATGCAGACCAAGTTGATGCAGTGTGCGGTGTATGGTCTAAGCCCTGACAGGCTGACCCCCCACCTCTTCAAGCTCTGCAGCAATGCTGGCAGCACTCATACATCTATTTCCCAAAGACAACCTCTGGATATGACGCTGAGGACGTGCACTCAACCTCTTTGGTCGACCATGGCAAGGCCTGTTCTGAGAGGAACCTGTCCTGTTAAATCCCTGTATGGTCTTGGCCACCATGCTGCAGCTCAGTTTCAGGGTCTTGGCAATCTTCTCATAGGCTAGGCCATCTTTATGTACAGTAACAATTCTTTTTTTCAGATTCTCAGAGAGTTTTTTGCCATGAGGTGCTATGTTGAACTTCCAGTGAATAGTATGAGAGAGTGTGAGCGATAACACCAAATTTACCACACTTGCTCCCCATTCACACCTGAGACCTTGTAACACTAACGAGTCACATGACACTGGGGAGGTAAAATGGCTAATGGGGCCCAATTTGGACATTTTCACTTAGGGGGTTACTCACTTTTGTTGCCAGCGGTTTAGACATGAATGGCTGTGTGTTGAGTTATTTTGAGGGGACAGCAAATTTGCACTGTTATACAAGCTGTACACTCACTACTTTACATTGCAGCAAAGTGTCATTTCTTCAGTGTTGTCACATGAAAAGATATAATAAAATATTTATAAGAATGTGAGGGGTGTATATATATATATATATATATATATATATATATATATATATATATTTATTTATACTATATATATATATATATATATATATATATATATATATATATATATATATATATATATATATATATATATATATATATATATATATATATATATAGCATATCATAAAATAATTTCTGTAAATAAGAATTTAAACACTAATTGGCATATATTTGTCTATGCATAGAATTTAGATATTGTTTTCACATAAGTTCCCAACAGTACACTGTAAGTGGGCCCAAGAAAAATATCACAGTGGCCGGCCTTCAATGCCACCATCATTACGGCACTGCACATTTTTCTTCAGTTGTTGGGCACATCCATGGTTCCCCAACACATTACGTGTTTGAGCAGCATATCTACCTTATCTATCTCTGGATAAAATTACCAAAATGTATTTAAAGCTGAAGTTTAGGTATGACAATTTTTACATAGTTAGAGCTTCAGTGGGGACAATGGCACCAATACACGTTTGGCTGAAGGTCTAACTTTTTCATTTATTCTCAGTTATCATTCTGAAGTCGTATTGATCACGATCTTTAAATTTTAACCTGGATCTGACCTGAATCAAGTAAAACAATTATTATGGAAATGAAAACAATGAAAATTGCGGTTTTAGCAAAATTTGCTTTTCTTTACATTATGGTGAATGTGGCATGCTGTTATAAATCAATTTTTCCCCTAATACACTTGCAAGTAAGAAGCAAGACAGAAGCAACTCTGCACTCAAACCGATCTCAAACGCAAGACATTCTTCCCTGAAAATACCTGAAAGGATAACTCTTTTTACTTTGTCAGGTGTTTGTGTACACAGGTCCTAATACTGAGAGCCCTATAGTTTGCAGACCACAAACAGAATCAGAGATCTTCTTTCTGCTCCACAGTCACCCCCACATCCATCCTCTGTTGGGTGGCTAGGGGGAATTCAGCTTCCTACTCTATCAAGCCAGCAGGCAGACACCCTTAACATACCCTGCACAGAATTAGAAATAACAAAAATTAAAAATTCCTGAAAAATTCTACTGAATATTCTACCACCTATTACAAGAAATTCTCCTCCTTACTAGCACCCTGTTTAACTAAACTAAATAATTACATATTACAAGGGAATCAATTCCCAAACTAAATGCCTTTAGCCAATATGTCTTACCAATACCTTTAGCCAGTATGTATACCAAAACCCCACAAAGATCATACTCTCCCACAAAACTTTTGCCCACTTTCTGTTCTTACCAAGGGATGAGCTGAACACCCTCCTGTTTGGCTCGCAGCAGAACATACCGAACACGCAAAAAATTTGGCAAGAACACACAAACACAGTTAACGTCTATGGGACATGAACATGAATAATTAAAAGTGCTCATTTTAAAGGCTTATATGCAAGTTATTGTCATAAAAAGTGTTTGGGGACCTGGGTCCTGCCCCAGGGGACATGTATCAATGCAAACATTTTTTTTAAAACAGACGTTTTTTCGGGAGCAGTGACTTTTTTTAATGCTTAAAGTGAAAGAATAAAAATGAAATATTCCTTTAAATATTCTGCCTGGGGGGGGGGGGGGGGGGTGTCTATAGTATGCCTGTAAAGTGGTGCATTTTTCCCATGTTTATAACAGTACACACAGCAAAATGACATTTCTAAAGGAAAAATTGTCATTTAAAACTGCTCGCCGCTGTAATGAATTGTCGGGTCTCGGCAATATAGATAAAATTCATTGAAAAAAAGAGCATGGGATCCCCCCCCCCCCCCCCCCCCAGTCCATTAGCAGGCCCTTCGGGTCTGGTATGAATATTAAGGGAAACCCCAAACCAAAATTAAAAAAAAAAATTGCATGGGGGTCCCCACCCCCTCTGACGTAACCGGGTGATCACGCCCCCATCTGACATCACAGGGAAGCCATAGGGAAGTCCCCGTGCTGTCAGAAGGGGCGGGGTCACCCGGGTACGTCACTGGGTGGCCCCGCCCTTAGTTATATAAGAACTGTCACAAGCAAAGAAGCGTCACACAACGGAAGCCTCCCATTGAGGCGGATTGGTCTTGGCTTTTTTTTTTTTTCGGTCCGTCGGCGGAGGGATATAAGAAGATGAATGGGCATCGTGGGACACTTTTATTTTTTTATTTTTTAATAAATAACTTGTCCCAAAGCTGTGTCTTGTCATTTTTAACATTTTGACACTTTTTTTGTGAAATGGTAGAGGTGCTTTTGTACCCCGTTACCATTTCACACAGGGAGAGAGGCTGGGATTTGGGGGTCCCCTTGTTAAGGGGGCTTCCAGATTCCAATAAGCCCCTCGCCTGCTTACCCCCACAACCACCGAGCAAGGTTTGTGGGGATGAGGCCCTTGTCCCCATCAACATGGGGACAAGGTGCTTTGGGGGATGCAGTGTGCGGCGTATGGTCTAAGCCCTGACAGGCTGACCCCCCACCTCTTCAAGCTCTGCAGCAATGCTGGCAGCACTCATACATCTATTTCCCAAAGACAACCTCTGGATATGACGCTGAGGACGTGCACTCAACCTCTTTGGTCAACCATGGCGAGGCCTGTTCTGAGAGGAACCTGTCCTGTTAAATCGCTGTATGGTCTTGGCCACCATGCTGCAGCTCAGTTTCAGGGTCTTAGCAATCTTCTCATAGGCTAGGCCATCTTTATGTACAGTAACAATTCTTTTGTGGGGCAGCAAGGTTTGTGGGGATGAGGCCCTTGTCCCCATCAACATGGGGACAAGGTGCTTTGGGGGGGCTACCCCAAAGCACCCTTCCCATGTTGAGGGCATGTGGCCTGGTACAGTTCAGGAGGGGGGGCGCTCTCTCATCCCCCCTCTTTTCCTGCGTCCTGCCAGGTTGCATGCTTGGATAAGGGTCTCGTATGGATTTTGATGGGGACCCCTACGCCATTTTAAAAAAAATTTTGGCGCAGGGTTCCCCTTAATTTCCATATCAGATCCGAAGGGCCTGGTATGGATTTTAGGGGGACCCCCATGCAATTTCTTTTTAAATTTTGGTTCAGGGTTCCCCTTAATATTCATACCAGACCCAAAGGGCCTGTTAATGAACTGGGGGGGCCCCATGCTCTTTTTTCAATGAATTTTATCTATATTGCCGAGACCCGACAATTCATTACAGCCGCGATCAGTTTTAAATGACAAATTTTCCTTTAGATATGTCATTTTGCTGTGGTACTGTTCTAAACACAGGAAAAATGTGCCACTTTACAGGCATACTATAGACACCCCCCAGGGTGTCACTTTCACTTTAAGCATTAAAAAACATCACTGCTCCCGAAAAAAACGGCCGATTCAAAAAAAAAAATTTCATTAATACATGTCCCCTGGGGACAATGACAATAACTTGCATATAAGCCTTTAAAATGAACACTTTTGATTTTCCATGATAATGCCCCATAGACTTTTCCGGTGCTCTGGCCGCTTTCGAATTTGCCCTGAACACCGCATATTGTTCGATGTTCACAGAACATCCGAACAACCAAAGTTCGGGCCGAACTTATGCTCGGGCCTAAACGCTCGCCCATCCCTATTCTTAACAATGACCTCAAAATATTTGGGCATTTGCTGGCTGATATACTGGCTGCTGTCATCACTTCCTTGGTCCACTCAGACCAAACTGGCTTTATCCCAGGCAGACAAATTACTAATAACATCCATCAGCAATGTAATTCAACACGCTAATCTACATTCTCGCCCAGTTTGTATACTTAGCCTCAATATACATGAGGCTTTTGATAGTGTTAGCTGGTCCTATTTAAGTTGTCTACTCCCTAAATTTGGCATCTCTGCCAAATTCCTACATGGATTTAAGGCTTTATACCATCCTCCCCAAACTAGAATTAAGCTCCTGGGCAGAAACTGAGAATTCTTCCCCTTGGTAAGGGGCACTAGACAGGGATGCCCCCTCTCCCCACTATTATTTGCTCTGGTTATTGAACCGCTTGCTTGTGCGATTAGAAACACCAGAAACATCAAAGGATTAACTAAAGGCCCTAACGAACTTAAATTAAGTTTATATGCGAAAGATGTCATTTTATTCTTACCAGAGCCCCTTATCTCCCTACCTAATCTTATCTCCGAACTAAGAATCAAAACAACAATCCTAAATAAAAAAGGGGAATTTTATTAGCAAGATGCATCAAAGGTAAAGGAGGAAGATAAAAATAAAGACAAACTATACTGGTGATATTTTTCTTCTGATTCTAGGATAAATAAAATCAAAATTGTATTATTCAAGGTTTTGGTTCCTTCATTTTTTCATCTTTCATCTTGCTTATAAATTTTAACAATTCTATGTAAATTTCATTTTGTTCCTCACAGAAAAAGTATTTCAGCAGCAATCAAGAGGCTGCTTTTTTGACATCTGGAAAAGTGTTATGCCCTCCATACCTGCTGGCAGAACACAATAGCACTGTGGGAGGCATTCCTTCATCAACACTGACTGTGAGTAAGGAAAGAAAATCGAATCAACTATGGGCTGCTTTACTGTTGTGGGTTCTTAGTACAAAGACTCCAGCCAGACAAACCTGGGAGAGGTAGACGTTTATTAAAGAAGCACTATGGCCAAACTATAGAATTGCATATATGATGTAGGCTGCCCATACTAGCATGATAGGCTCTCTTGTTTCCTTAATAGCCCTTGGACATTTTGTAAATTTCTATTATATTTACAGACAAATGTTTTGCCTTTCATTTCTTTTTTAAACCTGCATGGGTTGTTTTGCAAGGTACAGGTTCACATACACATTTTATTTTTAAATTCTCTTTGGTGTAATCTGTACTCTTTCAAAATAGATGTCACACCTCTTTTACATAATGACAGATGGGCCCACCTCAGGGCCCACTAACAGGCCAGGTTTTATGTATTACCTTGGGGAGATGCAGACTAGAATACTGCAATCACTGAGCAGCAAATGATCTCACCTGTGATGCATTTCAGTTATCTTGCAAACCTGGCCGGTTAGTGGGCCCTGAGGACAGGGTTGATGACCACTGTGCTAGCAGACTGTTCTTGGGAAAATTGAGATTGGGCATGTTAGATCTCATCACTATGGTTTTTCTTGACAATAGGCTGGTGCTAATGGTATGCGGTGATGGTCTATCCCTTATGAAGTCATGTGACGAGTGACACAGCGTGTTGGGTGGAGCCAGATAACAAAAGCACGGAAGTTACAGCGGGTGTAGGTTCTGTGATACCCTGATGTTCATTTATGTGGGATAACTACTAACGTGTTTGTGAGTACATTCTTTTTAATAAACACTGGTTATATTTTTATAATACTACACTACGGCAGTACTTGTTTGGTTCTGAGCATTTGCAGTGATACAATTGTCACACTGATGCCTTAAAGTCACAGTCACCTGTTTAATGGAGAAGTGGGCAGATGGGTTTTTCAAGTAATCTTGGGTGCTCTATTTAATCCCTGAGGTTGGGGAAGGTGTATTCTGACCTATAGTGGGTATAGAAAAAGAATCACCCCTTTTGTAATAATCACATTTTGTTGCTTTGCAGCCTGAAATGAAGAAAGACACAGTTTTTGTTTTGTCCATCCGTATTTATCCAGTGCAACTTATAACATCCAAGTGAAAGATACCACAGCGACATGTCAGAAATAAATAAAAAACGATTCAAAAACAGAATTACTGAGCTGGAAAAAGGATCACCTCTTGAGTCAGTATTTTGTTATACCACCTTTTACAGCCTTTAGTCTGTTGGGATACGTCCCTACTAAATTTGAATATCTAGACCGCAATATTTGCCCACTCTTCTTTGCAGAACTGCTCATGTTCAGTTAAATTTCATGGTGACTGTTTGTGGATTGCAGTCTTTAAGTCATTCCACAGATTTTCAATGGGGTTTAGGTCTGGGCTCTGACTAGGCCATGCAAGGACATTCAACTTTTTCTCCTTCAAACACTGTGTGGTCATTTGTTCTGTGTGCTTTGGGTCATTGTCATGTTGGAAGGTAAACCTTCTTCCCAGTGACAACTTGCTGGCAGAGGGCAGATTTTCCTCAAGAATTTGATGGTATTTTGCCCCATCCATTTTTCCTTCTATCCTGACAAGTACTCCAGTCCCTGCTTCAGAGAAACACCCCATAACAGGATATTACCACCTCCATGCTTCACTGGATAGTGAGCTGTATTGGATTTCTGCCAGATTTCTATTTGGAGTGGCGGCCTGATCCAGGGAGGGTCTGTGTTGTACCAAACACCTTCCACTTCTTAATAATAGACTTCACGGTACTTCTAGACATTGATAAAGCCTTTTACATTTTTTTGTATCTATCTCTTGACTTGTGCCTGCCCACAACTTTATCCCAAAGATCTTTTGACAGTGCCTTGCCACCCATAGCTTATTTCTTGCTTCAGTTGCACTATCAGGGACGGAAATGCTCCAGGAAAGCTCCTTTCATGCTGGACTAATCAAAATGACCACAGCTGATCACAGGTAAATGTCAAAAGTCAAATGGCTTTGTGTGCCATTGAGAAGGTGATTAGCTACACCTGATTAAGTTTACAAGTCATTTTTAGGAGGGGGTGATCCTTTTTCCAACTCAGTGGTTCTGTTTTTGAATTTTTTTTTCTTTTGTGCTGACATGTTGGTGTTATATCTTTCACTTGAAAAACTTAGTGATGGGACCTCTGCGCTACTATATAAATGTGTTAAATGATCAAATGTGTGTAAAAACATAAGGAAACCCTTAGATGCACAGGCAGCTCCAAAAAATTACAATGGATAGAAACTTCCTAAGAGTACAGGATCATATTGGTCCTAGAGCTGTATCTCTGTGCATTCAGGGAGCTCCGCTCATCGAATCCATCATTGGGATACCCCCTTTTGGTTCTCATCCTATCCGGGTTCCTTTTGGGATAGTGTTGCCTGATCAGAAGCGCCCATAGTATCCACACAATAGGAACCACCACCAGGGGACATCCTCCAACTACTCCTAGATTATCACCTGCATCTACATTAAGGCTTTATCCTAAGCCCCTTAAGGTAAGGGCAATGGGAGACTTTTTTTAAGGGAAGGAAGCTATCTAACCATTGATTTTATTTGAAAGTTTATCATCCAGCTGATCTTTCACTAAAGTGTCCAACTGGAAAATAGAAGTCCACACCTTTCACCATTATTGGACATTTTTTATTGTTTTTTTATTGGTTTTGCACCACTTATGTGATTTATCAGTCATCATCTATTGAGTCATTTTTTTCACTCTATGTGTTTGCGCGAAATCCTATTTATACAGAATATCTTTCACTTGAATGTTATAAATTGAACTGAGTAAATACAGCTGGATAAAACAAAAACTGTATCTGTCTTCATTGCAGGCTGCAAAGCAACAAAATATGATCATTTTAACCACTTAAGGACCAGCCTCGTTTTGGAATTTAGGTGTTTACATGTTTAAAACAGGTTTTTTTGCTAGAAAATTACTTAGAACCCCCAAACATTATATATTTTTTTTCTATCACCCTAGAGAAGAAAATGGTGGTCATTGCAATACTTTTTTTCACACCGTATTTGTGCAGCGGTCTTAAAAGCGCACTATTTTTGGAAAAAAAATCACATTTTGAATAAAAAAAAAAGACAGTAGTAAAGTTAGCACAATTTTTTTTTTATATTGCGAAAGATAATGTTACACCGAGTAAATTGATACCCAACATGTCACGCTTCAAAATTGCGCCCGCTCGTGGAATGGCGTCAAACTTTTACCCTAAAAAATCTCCATAGGCGATGTTTAAAAAATTCTACAGGTTGCATGTTTTGCGTTACAGTGGAGGTCTAGGGCTAGAATTATTGCTCTCGCTCTAATGATTGCGGTGATACCTCACATGTGTGATATGACCACCATTTTCATATGTGGGCGCTACTCACGTATGCGTTTGCTTCTGCGCGCGAGCTCGTCGGGACGGGGGGTTTTAGAAAATACATTTTTTTATTTTTATTATTTATTTTACATAATTTTATTTATTTTTACACTGTTTTTTAAAAAAAAAAAAGTGTGTCACTTTTATTCCTATTACAAGGAATGTAAACATCCCTTGTAATAGAAAAAAGCATGACAGGACCTCTTAAATATGAGATCTGGGGTCAAAAAGACCTCAGATCTCATATTTACACTAAAATGCAATAAAAAAAAAAAAAAAGAAAAAGAAAAAAAAAGTCATTTAAAAAAATGACATTGAAAAAAAATGTGCCTTTAAGACTTATGGGCAGAAGTGACGTTTTGACGTCGCTTCCGCCCTGCAGTGTCATGGAGACGAGTGGGCACCATCTTAGCCTCACTCGTCTCCAGGCACGGCAAGGAGACAGACGCGATTGTCTCCGCCGCTACCGACGGCTCCGGTAAGCGGTGGAGGGCACCAGATCGCGGCGGGAGGGGGAGGGGCCCTTCTCCCGCCACTGATAAAAGTGATCTCGTGGCTAATCCGCCGCAGAGACCACTTTTATCTGAAAGCCGACCGCCGCACGAAAACGGGGATACTGGGGTTATGACAGCTAGCTGCTGCCATAACAACGATATCCGCCACCAAACTTAGGACGTACATCGGCGTGCGGCGGTCGGCAAGTGGTTAAAGGGCTATGATTCTTTTCTATACCCACTGTATATTCATCTATAGGTCAATCAATTAAGGTGAGAGCGCACAGAGCAGAGAGGTGGTTCACTATTGGATTGCAGTGAATACGTTTTGCAGCACAGATTGTGGATTCACCACTCTTCCACATTGAAGAGTTTTGCATGTTTTAAAAAGTATGAACTGTTCACATGTTTGCAATAGTTAGAGATGCGCCATTACATACTCACTAAGTAGTGGTGAATATTGATTCACTGTGTTTCTATACATGAAGGAGAGCACTACACACATATTCATCTTCTTGTCAAAAGAAGTTTATTGAGTATACAATGTTATAAAGATACATAAAGTAAGTTTACAAGGATCTATAAAGAAAGCTCATTGTTTTACAGTAGGGTTTATATAGGTAAATATCATGAAATTTCAAATATTAAACATTGGGTTCACGTAAACTTAAATTAAAGATATATATCATTTCCTTAGTTACTTTTGTAGGTATTTAAATGATTTATACCTACTATACATATTGTTTACAAGTAGAGTGTATATAGGTCAAATAAATTCTGATAATGAGCTTTAATCGTAAGGTGGAGAAAAGGAAAGAGAAAGAAGAAAAAGGGTTGAAAGGTAGAGGTATGGTCCACAAGGTTGTCCCGCTCGTCAGTTTATTATTCTTTTTAGTTCTCTTTGAAGCCTTAGAATGGGTGTCTCTGTAAGTCATTTAATCTGTTACCATGGCAACAGGACAGAGTCATTGAAGTTTGACAGGAACTGTTGTTTTATCCAAGGATGCCAAAGTTTTTCAAATTTTGGAATTTGATTTTGATCGATGGCTACCATCTTAGCATGGGACATTGTATTATTCATTCTGTGAATTGTTTCTGCTAGTACCAATGTAGGAGATTTCCATGCCTTGGCCACTGTTTGTTTTGCAGCCGTTATTAGTTGGATCATAAGTTTGAATTGAGAGAGTGTTAACCATTCCGGTTTTAGATTAAGTAAAGTTAAA
Source organism: Aquarana catesbeiana (assembly GCF_042186555.1). Lineage (NCBI taxonomy): Eukaryota > Metazoa > Chordata > Amphibia > Anura > Ranidae > Aquarana > Aquarana catesbeiana. The sequence continues at coordinate 325,631,852 of NC_133329.1, read as the reverse complement.
TATGGATCTGGTTGTATTATTTTTTAAAATATTTTAGATGCAATCACGAAGACTTCCTTCCAGAAGGTTTGGATTACTGGGCACGTCCACCATATGTGTAAATATGTGCCTATTTCTGGGCATCCTCGAAAACAAAGAGCTGAGGTATTAGGTGAATATTTTGCCACTCTAGCGGGTACAAGGTACCAGCGAGTTAGGACTTTATAATTTGTCTCCAGTGCTAAGATGTTGGGTGAAGATGACTTAGATGTGAGCCATATGTTAGACCAGTCCGTGTCTTCTAAAGTTCGTCCCAGGTCCTCCTCCCACTTCTGAACGTAAGAGGGTCTATTAAGATTTGCTACTCCATATAATTGATTATAAAGTGATGAAATTGTACCTTTAGCAAATGGATCTTTTGTACAGATTGATTCAAAAATGGATAATTGGGATAATGGTGTATCCCCCTTTAGGAATGGTGTATAGAAATTTTTGATTTGGAGATATCTAAATATCTCAGAGTTTGGTAGATCATATTTTTCTCTAAGCGATGGGAATGAAAGGAATGATTTAGATGCTATGAAGTCATTTAGTGTCTGAATGCCTGATGTTGTCCAAGCTTTAAAAGAATTTGGGTAGATCCATGCCGGATAAAAGGCTGGATTTCTGATAAAAGAAAGGAGAGGATTGTGTGGAGATTGTAACTGATATTTGGTTTTTAGTTTATCCCAGAGAGATAAGAAGTGTTTAGTTATGGGATTATGAATTTTAAAGCGGTCTTTAGGATCAAGCCATAATAAATTTGATATTTAATAGAGGGTCATTTTCTGAAGCCTCTATAGCCTCTATAGCCTCTATAAATACCCATAATGGGATTTCCTGTTTTGCATGGTATTTGGACAGACTGGCCAAATGTGCTGCTCTGTAGTAGTTAGTAAAATTAGGGTATCCCAGGCCTCCTTTATTTTTGGGAAGATGTAGTGTGTGTATAGGTATACGTGGTTTAGAAGAGCCCCATATAAACGAAGTTGCTCTTTTTTGTACTATTCTCAAAAAATAGGAAGGAATTGGAATAGGGAGGACTCTGAATAGATAAAGCAATTTGGGTAGAATAGTCATTTTGATTGCATTAATCTTCCCTATCCAGGATAAAGGAAGTTGCGACCATTGTTTTATTAGATTTGTGATCTGTCTTAATACAGGAGGATAATTGGTTGAGAATAAGTCAGAATGAGATGCTGTTAAATGATTCCAAGATATGGGATTGATTTTTCTGCCCATGTGAATGGGAGTGCAGCCCTAGCCGGGATCAATTACATGTTTGTGAGTGAAATATTAAGCACTAGGCATTTCTTAGGATTAATCATAAGGCCGGATAGGGCTGCAAATCCATTAAGAGCTGGTATTAAGTTAGGACCAGAGACCTGTGGTGATGATAGAAAAAGTAATATATCGTCTGCAAATATACATAATTTGTGTGTAATACCTCCTACTTCAATGCCAGTTATAGTTTGGTTTGTTCTGATGTATTGGGCCATGGGTTCGAGTATAAGGGCAAATAATAAGGGAGATAATGGGAAACCCTGTCGGGTACCTCTTTCGATATTAAAGGCTTCAGATTTGTATCCAGCATATTTTATATAGGCTTTGGGTTTATTATATAATGCTTTGATCCATGTTAAAAAGTGGGGTCCAAAACCCCATTTTTGTAATGAATATTGCATATATTGCCAGGATACTGTGTCAAATGCCCTCTTAATATCGAGAGATAGAAAACATAAAGGGATTTTCCGTTTTTTAGCAATATGTGCCAATAACACTGCCCTGCGTATATTATCGCCTGCCTGTCTATTTGGCATGAAGCCTACTTGATCTCTATGTATTAATTTTCCTATAATGCTATTGAGGCGTTTTGCTATTATTTTTGCTAATAATTTAATATCGAGGTTTAACAGAGAGATAGGCCGATAATTCACACAGGAAGTATCATCAGAAAGGGGTTTTGGGATCATACAAACAATTGCCATTAGTGTTTCTTGCCGAAAAGAATGTCCATCTAGAAGTTTGTTAAAAGTTTCAGTGAGAATGGGAGAGAGTATTTCTGAGAATGTTTTATAGTATAAAGCCGAGTAGCCGTCTGGGCCTGGTCTTTTGTTAAGTTTTAGGTCTTTTATGGCGTTAGCAACTTCATCTATAGTTATAGGCTCATCCAAACTGCTTTTTTGATTCTGAGATAACTCAGGTAAGGTTATTTTTGAGAAGAAGGATTCAGCCTCTGTAGGATTAAATTCATTGTTTGTCTTGTATAAAGTTGCGAGATGTGAGTGAAATTTATGGACTATTTTAACTGGATTACAAGTGTAAACATTTTTTGATAATTTCAAACGTATTGGTTTGAAAGATTTGTTAGTTGAATTTAATGCCCGAGCCAAATATGTACCTGGTTTGTTTGTATTCATGTAGAAATTGTGTTTGGAGCGTTTGAGGGATTTATCAACTGACTCAGTGAGAAATAGATCGTATTCCAATCTAGATTTTTCCAGATGAGATTTTGTACTCTGAGATGGAATATCTTGAAAAGATATGTAGGCTGCATTAAAATTGAGTTCTAGTTTTTTTGCTAGATTTTTGCGTTCCCGTTTAAATAGTGCCATTTGTCTTTGTATTGTACCACGCAAGACAGGCTTATGAGCTTCCCACAGTGTTATTGGGGAGATGTCTGTTGTATTATTAATTGATATGTATTCCTTTAAAGCTTGTTCAATGGCCATCTGATGTAGTGGGTGTTTGAGCATTATGTCCGGTAAGTACCACGTTGGGTCATGCGCTTTTGGTATGGCTGAGGCTATAGTAGTGTATACTGCATTATGGTCAGACCACGGAATCGGAATTATATCTGATGCAATAATTTCTGGTATCATTCCTATTGTTAGAAAAATATGATCTATTCTGGTGAAGGTTTGATGAGGGTGCGAGAAATAAGTGAATTTCTTTTTCATTGGGTTACTTTCTCTCCACGAATCTACCAGATTGTATTTGGAAAGAAGTTGAGAAAAAGGTAATCTAGAGGTTATTTTGGATGGTGTAAAAGGTGATTTATCTAGAAATGGGAGGAGGACCTGGTTCAAATCCCCACACATTATCACTGTTCCTATTTTGTGTGTATTAATCACTTGTAATATATGTGAGAGGAATGGTGTTCGGTTGTTTGTTAGGAGCGTAGTAGGAAATCACCGTGATTTCTGTATCCATTATATAACCCATGAGTATCAGGTATCTACCTTCTGGGTCTTTAATTTCTGATGATAAGGTGAATGGTGTGGATCGGTGAAATGCAATTAGAGTTCCCCTTTGCTTGGTACAGGCAGAAGCCGTGTAAATTTGTTGATAAAAAGGAGAAATATATTTTGGAGTAGAATCTTTGGTGAAGTGTGTTTCTTGGAGGCATACTATGTGAGCCTTCTTGTTATGGAAAGTACGGAAGGCTTTGGTCCTTTTTTGAGGGACATTTATTCCCTGAACATTCAGGGAAAGTATATTCAGTGGTGCCATGGCAATAGATCAAATAGTTTTGACTTACTTTTTGTTATGCAGAGCTGACTGCGCAGATCAACCTGTGTGGACTGAAGAGATGAATAGATAGAAAAGAAACCAGTGAATTCTGGAGTAAAGAGTAAACAAAAAACATATGAGATTAGATGATACATTGTATAAATTATTTTTTGCAAGTAATCACAATTTACCCGTGAAAGAGAATAAATATCTCTCTCAGGGGAATAAGTGCCTTCGTCACACTCCCACATAATATGGTTGGGAGAATGAGGAGGGCTAATGGGGGTACACGGATCTTCCGCTTACAGGAGAGAAGTGCTATGTCAAAAGACATCAAAATGATGTTTCATTAATTGGAGTGCAGAATATAGTTTTTGTTGAAATTATTTATTCCAGATTGGTTGTATATGGTTAGTCTTGCCCTAGGCTAAATAATTCAGTTAGAAAGGTACTGTTAATAACTTTGGTATTGATGAAGATAGTTTGAATTATTTTGGGATTTTAACCCTTTTAGAGTAAACAATTACATATTTTATTCATATGTAACTGTTTAGATATGTTAACTCATAAAATTGAGGTTGTATTGCTTCAGATTAGAATAAACAAAAACATAATTCTAGGAACTAGTTAGGTAATAATATATTTGTTTTAAGAAAAGAAAGAAAAAGCTTCCATTACTTCTGGATTATTGAACATATTTGTCCTAAAAAGTAATAAATCTATTGTTATTACCTGATAATATATAACTGAACAAGAATTTCCTTATTTCACTTATATATTCTAAGGCCATATGAATCAGAAGTAATAAGAAATATAACTGGAATGTAACATGATCCCATACAGTGTGTGACTATCAGAATGCAGTTACATTCAGTTATAAATATAGGTTTTTTATAGAGAACCATCTCTTAGTATAATAAATGAAGAGATATCAGGAATTAGGATGTCAGTCCATTGAATCTTCTTGGTCCATGGATGATGTGGCATAACGGCCTCTTTTGTGAGAATGATGATTCCCATTTTGTTCTGAAATTTTCTGGGTGCTGCCTGAAGGTGAAGATGATGCCATTCTTCTGCGTGTGGGAGTGTTGCTGCTTGTGGGTTCTGTCAGATTTAATTTTAAAAGGGTTTGTTGTAGTTCATCTGCTGATCTGCTTCTGTAAATTGTACCTTGGTAGTTAAATCTGACTGAAAAGGGGAAGCCCCATTGATACATAATGTTGTGGCGTTGCAGTTCCATTAGTTGGGGTTTCATGGATCGTCTTTTAGTAATAGTAAGTTGGGATAGGTCAGCAAAAATTTGATAATTGTGTCCTTGAAAATTAAATTCCTTTTTTTCTCTTGCAGCAATTAGTATTTGTTCTTTCGTTCTGTAATAATGAAATTTTGTGATTATATCACGTGGGGGTCCATCTTTCTTTTTGGCTGTGGGGGCTCTGTGTACTCTGTCCAGTTCTAAACGTTCAATAGGAATATCTGGCTTTAGTTCTTGTAATAGAGCAGTAATAGTAGATTGCAGGTCTGTCACAGTTTCAGGTATTCCCCTTATGCGCAAGTTTGAACGTCTGGCTCTATTTTCGTAATCTTCGAGCTTAGTTTGAAGTATTAAATTCTCTTTTTTTAATTGTTCCAATTCTGTTATATTTTCTTGGGTTGTAATTTCAATTTCATCCATTTTTATTTCTAAGGCTGCGGTGCGGTTTCCCAGCTCTCTTATTTCTTTGGTTAGGCTTTTTGTTATTTGGTCTGAGGTTTGTTTTAAAGCCTTATGAAGCATCTTTTCAAATTGTAATAATATTACTGGGGATACTGAGGAGGCTTGTGAAGAAGTTTGTGAGAGGATTTGTTCTGTATCTGACTCAAATGGAGAGTCTTGCTGTGACATTTTCTGTCTGTGAGAGCGCCCTGATGCTGTATCTTGTGAGGTGACTGGAGCTGCTTCAGCTGCAGTGAGTGCCTGTGAGCTCTTTGTGAGGTGACAGGTGGCAGCACATACGTATTGTTTTGTTAGTATATGTTTTGATGGTAGCCCCCTTTTTTTCAGACCTTAGCATGCTCCAGAGTTCACTTCTCTAAGCAACAGCCTAGTCTGAACCTCTGAGAACCATCTGTGATGTTATCTGAGATGTGACGAGTTCCAATGAATGGATGTAGAAACCATCATAAACACAATTTTTTCTTGTATCTGTTTTTCAACAATGGTTTAGGCTCCCTTACCTTGAAATTCTAATTTAAAGGGATTAAAGAGATAATTGTAGGTGCATAGCTGCAGACACGTTGTACAGAGAGTTCAAGACTTATTACTATTTTCAAGTAAATCAGATTGCTTTAATTTAAACTTCTAGTGCTGTCAGTGCTGGTTGTACTTTGTAGTACAACTAATGAAAGATTGTTAATTGTATTAGCTTTTGCTTCATTCCCAGCTGTCTCTCTGCTATGGAATTTAATAATAGTGACTTCTATTTCTAGAGATGAGTGAATATAGAACAATATATAGCAAGATCTCCAGTGAGCATTAGACCTGTAGTTCCCCCAAACCTGCAAGTATAGATCAAAATATTTTTTTTAAATATTTTTTTAATTATCCGCAGCATAGGAAAGAAATCCAACATCCGCTGCTTCTGGGGTAAAAAGTGAATCTTCATAGGATTCACTTATAATGCTGCTGTAAAATCAAAAAGTTAGATGTTTGCTACCCCAAATTTAGCCTAGAACTTTTTATTTGCAGCAAGAAGAGTCATTGTGGAACAAAGAAGACATTGGATGTTTTATGGTTTTTTTTTTCTATTAAACTTCTGAAAGCATTGTTGGATGGGCTTTCTTTTTCTTAATTTTACCTTAACATTGTATAGCATGCATAAGGAACCATTTACCAGGTCTCTAATAGATCGTGGAAAAAATGTATATACATCTTGGGTGCTGGAGGAGTAGAAGAATTTGTAATGTGTAACCGCTTGCCGACCAGCGCACGCCGATGTATGTCGGCAGAATGGCACTGGTGGGCAAAAGGGCGTACAGGTACGTCCCCTTTAAGAAGCGGTCTCGCGGGCGCACGCCCACCCGCCGCGACCTCTGTGACCGGAGGTCCCGCGGATTTGATGTCTGCCGGGGTCGTGTCATGGAGAGGTAGAACGGGGAGATGCTTTTGTAAACAAAGCATTTCCCCGTTCTGCCTAGTGACAGTACAGTGATCACAGCTCTCTGTCATCGGGAGCAGTGATCACTGTCCTGTGCGTTGAAGCCCAGTCCCCTCACAGTTAGAATCACTCCCTAGGACACACTTAACCCCTTCACCGCCCCCTAGTGGTTAACCCCTTCACTGCCAGTGTCATTTACACAGTAATCAATGCATTTTTATAGCACTGATCCTGTATAAATGACAATGGTCCCAAAATGTCAAAAATGTCAGATATGTCCGCCATAATGTCACAGTCCCGATAAAAATCGCAGATCACCATCATTACTAATAAAAAATAAAATAATAATAAAAATGCCATAAAACTATCCCCTATTTTGTAGACGCTATAAATTTTGCGCAACCAATAAATATACGCTTATTGCATTTTTTTTTAACATAAATATATAGAAGAATACATATCGGCCTAAACTGAGGAAAAAAATAGTTTTTTTATATATTTTTGGGGGATATTTATTATAGCAAAAAGTAAAAAATATTGCTTTTTTTTCAAAGTTGTTTCTCTTTTTTTGATTATAATGCAAAAAATAAAAACTGCAGAGGCGATCAAATACCACCAAAAGAAAGCTCTATTTGTGTGAAAAAAAGCACATTAAATTTTGTTTGGGTGCAACGTCACATGACCGTGCAAATGTCAGTTAGAGTGACGCAGTGCCAAATCGCAAAAAATGGTCATTCAGCAGCCAAATCCTCCGTGGCTGAAGTGGTTAAAGAGGATTTCAAGTCTCTTCTCAAGACTGCTTTTTTTCAGCCTGCTTGCTGTCCTCACAGTTAATGTTCAAACAAAGTGGCTCTACTACTCTCCTGACACCATGCCAAAAGCTTGGTATACACTACTAGAATTTTGTTTGACATTTTTTGCTGTAAGAACGTTTGTTTGTTTTTCTAATCATTAATGGGGTCAAGTTGACATAAATTTTCAACTGAGAAAACGATGAGAAAATTTGAAAGAGCAGGATTGAGACATTTTTTTCGAATGTACAATTTTAAACAGTGTATCTGGTTTTGGTTCAGTAAAATCCATATATTCCAAAATTGAATATTAAAAGCAAACAAAATCTTGAACTACTTTTTAACGTCATTCGAATGTTTTAAGAATTTTTGAACAAATTTTCTTAAGAATTGTTGTACAAACCTTCATCTGAAATTCTACTACTGTACTCCCAGCTAAACACACTACTTGGGTGGTGACATTAATAATAATAAGTAATAATAACTACCATGTCATTACATTATTGCACAGTGCCATACAATAACCTGTGAAAATAAATATCATCAATAATAGAAGGCTATCCCAAAAGTGAAAAGAAAAAAGTCTCAATAGTTCAACCCAAACGTGTTTTTTATAATGCTTCTTCAAAGAAAAACATTTTCCTTTTCAAAACGTAGAATCCATTCAGTGCTCCACCAGACATAAAACAGTGCTCCACCGCCTAGTGAAGTACACGCTCACCATATGAATAGGCCTATAAATAGGCCAATCTCGCATATACAGGGATAATCTCAATAGAGTCTTGCACACCAGGTGATGATCCTCCACATGTATCTTCCTTAATGGTGTAACTTCCATGGAGGGAATGACTCCATACAGACTCTATTGAGATTATACCGGTATATGCGAGATTGGCCTATTATTCTACGTTTTGAAAAAAAAAGTTTTTTTCTTTCAAGAAGCACTATGGAAAACACGTTTGTTTTGGACTATTGGGATTTTTTTCTTTTCACTTTTAGGATAGCCTTCTATTATTAATGATATTAATTGTTTACGGGTTATTGTATAGCACTATAATAATCCCAGTGTTTAAACACTTCAATACCAGGCACTTAGACACCTTCCCGCCCAGGCCAATTTTCAGCTTTCAGCGCTGTCGCAATTTGAATGACAATTGCGCGGTCATGCAACACTGTACCCAAACAAATTTTTTATCATTTTGTTCCCACAAATAGAGCTTTCTTTTGATGGTATTTGTTCACCTCTGTGGTTTTTATTTTTTGCGTAACAAATAAAAAAAGACCGAAAATTTTGAAAAAAAAACACGTTTTTCTCTGTTTCTGTTAAAAATTTTTGTAAATAAGTACGTTTTCTTCTTCAATGACTGGCACTGATATGGCTGCACTGACGGGCACTGATATGGCGGCACTGATGGGCACCGATGAGGTGGCACCAATGAGGTGGCACTGCTGAGGTGGCACTGACGGGCACTAATGATGGGCACTGATAGGCAGCACTGATGGCCACTGATAGGTGGCACTGATGGCCACTGATAGGTAGCACTGGTATGTGGCACTGATGGGCACTCATAGGTGGCACCAATGGGCACTCATAGGCAGCACTGATGGGCATTCGTAGGTGGCATTGATGGGTACTAATGGGTGGCACTGATGGGTACTTATGGGTGGCACTGATAGGTGGCATGGATGGGCACTGATGGGCACTGATAGGTGGGCACTGATGGGTACAGATGGGCACTGACAGGTGGCACGGATGGACACTAATGGGTGGCACTGATGACACTGATTGGTGGCACTAATGACACTAATGGGTGGCTTTGCTGGGTATCACTGCAATATAATGGTGCCAATCAGTGCCCATTTGTGGGCACTGATTGGCACAGATTGGGCACAGACTGGGCACACTGGGCACATGTGGATGGCCATAGGGTACATACCTGGCCATCTACATGTTGCCCGCTTCCCTGGTGGTCCTAGTGGAGTCCCTGGTGGTCCAGTGTGGTCATCTGAGGGGGGCTGCGCTGATAAACAATCAGCGCATACCCCCCTGTCAGGAGAGCCGCCGATCGTCTCTCCTCTACTCGCGTCTGTCAGACGCGAGTGAGGAAAAGCCGATCAACGGCTCTTTCTATTGACATCGTGATCAGCCGTGATTAGACATGGCTGATCACGTGGTAAAGAGCCTCCACTGGAGGCTCTTTACCAAGATCGGTGAAGCGGTGTGTCGCCACGATGCGTGCCCCCGCGGGCGCACGGCGGCATGTTATCCTGCTGGACATCATATGACGCCCAGTCAGGATAACTGAACCACCGCCCAGCCGTCAATCTGCTATAGGCTGGGCGGGAAGAGGTTAAAAAGGCCTAATTGCACCGCTCAGTGCTCAGGAAAAAATGAAGTTCCCAAAACATATATGTAGAAAAAATATATATCATTTATATGATGTATATGACATAAGTCTATGTACATAAAAGCAACCGCTTAAATAAAATAGGGCGTGTTCTTACAGCGACCGGAAGTGATATGTGCGTGTTATTACCAGGAAGGAACAGCCAGATACTATCAACGCGGTGGATGGCAGACAGCATTCCATACTGATTGGTGATAACATACAGTTTGTTTTTTCAACAAAATGCCTGTTACAATTTATGTTGTGTAAGTGTGTTTTTTAAGGGGGTGGTCATCTTGAATAAACTTTTAAAACAGTATCACGCTATGTGGAGCCTTTTTTTACATGACTAAACCACCCTGGGCGCTAAGCTGTTTGAGATAACTGGACCAAACGGGAGACACCTGCTGTGTCCAAATGACATCTCTTTGGTGAGTGTTAACCCCTAGGGGAGTGTGTTTCATGTGATGTGGACTCTAATGGATGGTATATGCCTATCAGTGATTAAGTAGAATCCTTCACCTATCAATATCCTATTGATTTCTCATATGTCTTTACATGTGAATGCTGGTCATATTTCATTTATTTGATTGGAGCGCTGCTTTAAGTATTGGAACTTTGTCTATATGAACTAAGGACTTTTTTTACTTACATCTATATTGTATGGCACTGTGCAATAATGTTATGACATGGAAGTTATTATCATGGAAAAAGGATTGATGTTGGTGTAAATGTCATAATATTCAAGTTTCAAAATCATTTAGGCAGCGCAATAACATATTATTTTTAGTTTTCATGTGAAGCCGCTGCTAAAGCTGAGATCTTAGGGCCAAACTGAGCCTGGAGTGGATGTTAAAGGAAAAATATATGGTCACAGCATACACTTATTTATTTATTTATTACAGATACTTATATAGTGCCAACAATTTACGCAGGGATATACATACTGTATATTGTATATTCACATCAGTCCCTGCCCTCAAGGAGCTTACAGTCTAAATGTCCTAACTCACATTCATACATACACATACTAGGGCCAATTTAAACACTTCAGGCTTGGAAGGTTTTAGCCCCATTTATGTCCGGGCCATTTTTTACGGTACGGCACTGTGTTATTTTAACTGACAACTGCGCGATCATGCTACGCTGTACCCAAATAAAATTGCTGTCCTTTTTCCCCCACAAATAGAGCTTTCTTTTGGTGGTATTTAATTACCTCTGCAGTTTTTATTTTTTGCACTGTAAACAAAAAAATTGCGACAGTTTTGGAAAAAAAAAAATTTTTTTACTTTTTGCTATAAAACACATCCAATAAAAAAATGTAAGACATCGAGTCCTCTGGACCTGCTGATTGGCCCCCCTCTGTCCCATCAGTGTGCGATTGCGCCTCCGGCGGTGTGTGCGCGCCCACCAGTGGCTATTGTACAAAATGACGTACAGGTACCTGATTTTGTGCAATAGAGCCAACCTGCCACAGGACAAGTACATTAGGTGTTCGGCAAGTGGTTAAACAGGAGCCAATTAACCTACCAGCATGTCTTTAGAGTGTGGGAGAAAACCCACACAACACATGGAGAACATGCAAACTCCTTTTTTTATAACAACAACATTGAAAAAGCAATACAAACAATAGTTATTTTGAATAACCCAATATACATTCATCTCTTTGCACACATTTCTGCATTGCCTGCATGCTTTCCAGCTTCTCCTCTGTTGTTTAGGTTTAATTTCTAAAGACTATACTGTATATCCCATGGTACATTGCTGCCTGCAAGCTGCAATTCCTTTACTGACTCTGCCTCCTGAAACTCCCCCTCTCAGCACCTCTGTAGTCCAGACATGTCTCACGGGAGTAATTGGTATTGGAATAAATGATCAGAAGTGACTCATACAGATAACAGTGAGAGATTGCTAGAAATCACACTCAGCGCTTTGGATTGAGGCAAGTGCATAATAAAAAGATACTGTATGCTTTGTTTGTCTTTTTCTTTTTTTTTTTTTAGAGGTTTAAAACTACCATAAAGATATTCAAACCCATACTTTATTAGCTACTTGAATAAACTTACGGCTCATGTTGAAGAGTGTTCTTTTCATAAGTTGAGCTTCATATTCAGTTGCAAATGCATGTGTTTAAATACCAACCAGCTTTTGAAAAGAAAAAAATTGTATCTGACTCCCTTAACTGCAGTTCAAACACATCTCAAAAGGACGTGCTGTACCCAAGTAAATGCAGCTAAAGCAGGTTGAAATCAGCCTCTGAAATGACATGTAAACTGCTCAGTTAAAGTCAATGTAATTTTGCCGATCTGCATTTCAAGTGCATTCCAAATGAATGTCAAACACTGTAAAACAAAGCCCAAAGATATGAGCCCCTAATTTGAGAAGATGTTTTAATACCACACTTTAATGTGAATAGTCCTGAAGGTAACAGTGCAGAGGGTAGACAATAGGAGAGGAGTACACTAAGGGCTGTGCTCAGGGTAGTGTTCTGAAAAGTACAGAGGAGCCCATGTGGTCAGATTTAGAAGTTTAACTATATTTTTAATGTAATTAACAGCCAGTGGAAGACTGACAGAGAAGAAAGGCACTCAAGGAGTGAGAAGAGTGGTGAATAAGTCAAGTAGCAGAGTTCATAAAAGGTTGGATTAATGCCAGTCTGGTTATTGGTAGACCACAGAGGAGTAAAGTAAAGTACATTTGTCAAACCAAGATATGATAAGGGCTTTTTGCAAACATTTTAATTACAGTCAGGTCCATAAATATTGGGACATTGACACAATTCTAATCTTTTTGGCTCTATACACCACCACAATGGATTTGAAATGAAACAAACAAGATGTGCTTTAACTGCAGACTTTAAGCTTTAAATTGAGGGTATTTACATCCAAATCAGGTAAACTGTTTAGGAATTACAACAGTTTGTATATGTGCCTCCCACTTTTTAAGGGACCAAAAGTAATGGGACAGTTTGAGTGTCTGGCCTGTTCAGTTTTGTTTGTATGTAAACTATCCAGAACCAACCCACTCCCCCATAGACATTCTACATAGAGACTAACCATTCTATAATCCTAAAATATAAGCTAGGAGGACTAATTCCTCTCCTTAAAGTGTCATTAAACATACATCATTACAAACTATTAATAAATGCTGTATTACATGCTGTTCATACTCAGTCACTATGGGATTTGTTTTCTGTATTCTGCAAAAGACCTGGTAGATCCTGCTGCTCTCTGTCTCCTCATCCTGTCCATGCCCCTACTGCAGTTGGGGATTTTGCAGAGCACTGTTGGCAACTAGTGTACATACTCAGTTTTCAGTGTATTTTCTACCTTGAGCACATCACATTCATACTCTATCACATCTAAGTAGCCCATGTGACTATAGAGTCACATGTGTGAGCGTATACACAGTGGTAAATGACAGCTCACTCTCTCCCTCCTCCTCCATGTTCACTAACCAGCTAAAGGAATGGGGATGGGATATTACATCTTAATTGATGGAGGCTTTACCTCCCTATATTCAAAGACACAGGCTAGAGGGGCATGACACAGCCTGTGACTGGCAGAAATTCACCCACACCATGTTATTGACAAAAAATAATAAATATTTAATTTCAAATATGTATTTATATGGCAATTTAAAACAGTTTATTGATTTTAATTATTTATTTTTTCTCTGTATCCCAAAGACTGCTTTATTTTTAATTTTGCACATGTGACCAGAAGCAGAGGACTAGAAGCTCCTCCTGCCACTGTTTCCCTGCAGACAGGCTGGGAGAGAGCTGGGTCATGTGACAGCTGTATATGGATTAGGAAAAAAGGTACGTGTACAGTGTGTGTTTGGTATCGCTTTAAGACAACATGGGAAGGGGCATGGACGGGATGTAAGAGTGGAGAGAGACGTGTTCAGCTTGGGCCCCCGCCATCCTTGACATCTATCCATCTACATCCTGGGTTTAACCCACCAATCCTGCTCAGCAAACACCTTCCTGCTGACTGGGGGGCTCCCCCGGTCCTCCCCATGACTGGTAAACAAAAATCCACTAAGAAGGCAGCTGCTCAGGACTCCCGGTCTGCTCATTGTTTATATTGCTGCAGTTCTCCATTAATTTGTTCTACTGTTATAGCGGTCTTCCCCAAATAGGTAAACTGTGCTGAGGAATCCGGAATCATTCATCCGTCTACTGCAGGAATCCAAGGTACTGTTTCTGGACACTTTGAATTACTTATTCGTCTCCACTACCCCCTTTATGAGCGGATGAACTCTTGGAACACTCTGCTAATGTTTTTTACGTTTTTGGGACTACAGTTTCTCCGGGAGTTTTTTTATGTTTCCCCCCAGGGCAAACAGGGAGTTGAGTTTTTCTACTGTTCATTTTTCTGCACTTATGGATTTTTTTCATTTTTATTTTTTCGTCTATTTTGCAATTTTTCTTTTTTTGTGTGTCTTGCCCAGAGGGATTGAACTGATGGGCCTTATGTTTGCCTAGTACAATATACAATGTCAATATGCTATAATATTAGGGTGAGTGGTTCTCTGCATCCCGGCTCCTACCCTTGGCCTTTTCCCCTGCACTGTTCTTATCCTGTCTTCATGCTAAGTAACACCTTACTTTATGAGTGACCTCAAACTTATTTCATGGAATGTCCGTGTCCGGAATTCCAAATTCAGAAGAGCATTGGTCCTTTGATATCTAAAAATGCCAAGATCCTCATATTGTCCTCTTGCAAGAGACACATTTGATGAGTAGTAAAGTACTCTCCTTGAACAGGGCCTGGATGCAGAGAGCCATACATTCAACACATTCCTCATATGCTAGGGGGGTAGCTATCCTAATCCCCAAGAAGTTGGCCAGTTCCATAGAACATGTTGTAACAGACCCTCATGGGCAGTATGTCATAGTGGTGTTAACAGTTGAATCCCAGCTATTAGCAATAGCAAACCTATATGTTCCGCCCCCTTTTAAACACAAGGTACTATATAGGGTGTTAGAGAAGGTGGCCACCTTTGGCCCATTGAAGTTGTTGGTGGCGGGTGATTTCAACAAAATAATGGATTATACCCTGGATACCTCTAACCCGACCCGGGTGCGTAATTTGGATCTTGAACATTGGGCTGACTCGGTGGCTCTAGAGGAGGTATGGCATTACGCCTACCTTTCCCATGTTAGTGCCTCCTCCTCCCGTATCTGGCCTTTTCCAACCCAGCTCTGTTGCCCCAGGTTATAGAGGCCTGCTACCTGGCCGGGGGGATCTCCGATCATGCTCCCTTGCAGGTCACAATGAGCCTTACCATGCATAGACATGCTGGAATCTGGAGGTTGCATCCGGGTTGGTTGACAGAGTCTTCGGTAGAGTCCTTGGTCAAACCACTCCTGCAGGAGTATTGGGAACATAATAAGGGCACAATGGAACGGCCTTTAGTGTGGGATGCATTTAAGGCCTTCACTAGGGGAATGTATGTGTCGGCCATTAAAGCCGCCAGAGTGGAAAAAAATTATATTTCTGAGGGGCTCCAGGCTCATGAAATAGAATGTGCCCAGACCCACGCTGATGCACCTTCCCCCTCCTCCCTGGCTGAGTTGCAGATGGCTAGGAGGGCAATACTGGTTCATTTCCAAAATCTAACCCAGTGAACATTAAAAACCCGAGCTGAGGAATTGTTCGAGAAGGGTGACAAAAACGAGAAACTGCTAGCTTACCGGACAGCAGATGCTCGGGCGCATACTGTGATCCCTGGCATTTCTTCATCAGAGGGCACAATTGTGAAAGATGGAGAGGGTATCATGCAAGCATTTGTCTCCTACTACTCAGAATTATACTCTGCTATCCCGCCCTATCACCATCAGGTTCTTGAGGATCTGCTGGATTCCCTTCTGATCCCGGTACTGCCAGATGAGGTGGCGACCAGGTTGGATGCACCCTTCACTGACAAGGAACTGGCGACCGCTATTGCTTCTTTTCCTAATGGTAAGTTGCCGGCCCCGGACGGGATCCTCACAGAATAGTAATATTTAGATGATTTATTTGCCAGACTCTTGAAACTGTATGGGGACTGTTTTGAACTTGGGACGTTACCGACTTCCTTCTACAAGGCCCATGTAGTGTTACTGCCTAAACCCTACAAGGACCCTCTTCTCTGTTCTTTGTACAGGCCCATAGCTCTGCTTAATATGGATCTCAAGATCCTCACCAAAATGATTGCTAATAGGTTGATGATCATTCTAGATTACCTAATCTCGCCGGATCAGAACAGGTTTATGCCTAAAAAAGGCTACAGACAATCATCTCCAGAGGGTATATACACATACTCAATTAGATACGGAGAGATCGTCTGGGGGGGGCTCTGGTGTTTTTTGACCTGGAAAAGGCATTTGACTCCATTGACTGGGGGTACATGACTCATGTATTACAACGTTTGGCCTCACATTTCTCAAGTGGATATTGCTGCTGTACGATTATCCCCAATGGTGGGGTGTCGTGTGCCTTTCCAGTGTCCAGGGGCACTAGACAGGGGTGCCCCTTTTCCCCAGGGTTATTCGCCTTAGTAATGGAACCCCTTGCGATTGCCCTACGCTCCTCCTCTCAAATACATGGGATTTCTGTAGGTACACTAACAGAAACCATGGCCCTATATGTGGATGACCTAGTTCTTTTCCTTAGAGACACTGGACCTTCTTTACAGGCTACACTGTCACTTCTGGGTAGGGATGAGCTTCGTGTTCGAGTCAAACCCATGTTCGACTCGAACATCGGCTGTTCGATCGTTCGCCGAATTGCGAACGTTATGGGCCGTTCGCGCTAAATTCGTGTGGCGCGTCACGGCCCATAATTCACTGCGGCATCGCAGTGCATTGCTGGCTGATGATTGGCCAAGCATGCACTATGACCCGCATGCTTGGCCAATCACAGCGCCGTCAGTAGAGAGAGCTGTAATTGGCCAAAGCCAGGGTGGCTTTGGCCAATTATGGCTCAGGGGATTTAGTACACACCCCACACTATATAAGGCCGCCTGCACGGCGGCCCTGTGTAGTGTGTGTTCCGGTGTGCTGAGAGATAGAGAGAGAGAGAGACAGTGTCATTTGATTTGAGTTAGATAGATTAGGCAGAACAGTCAGTCAGTTAGCTGCACTTACAGTGTATTGTGTATATATATGCATCCCAGGTGTTGCATATATATATATACACTGTATTCAGTTTAGCTAGATCCGTTCCTGTTATCTTCTATCTAGACTATTTACATTTAATGCAGTGCGTCCTGCTCACAGTGTTCAGCTAGATCCGTTCCTGCTATTTACATTTAGTGCAGTGCGTCCTGCTCACAGTGTTCAGCTAGATCCGTTCCTGTTATCTTCTAGACTATTTACATTTAGTGCAGTGCGTCCTGCTCACAGTGTTCAGCTAGATCCGTTCCTGCAATTTACATTTAGTGCAGTGCGTCCTGCTCACAGTGTTCAGCTAGATCCGTTCCTGCTATTTACATTTAGTGCAGTGCGTCCTGCTCACAGTGTTCAGCTAGATCCGTTCCTGCTATTTACATTTAGTGCAGTGCGTCCTGCTCACAGTGTTCAGCTAGATCCGTTCCTGCTATTTACATTTAGTGCAGTGCGTCCTGCTCACAGTGTTCAGCTAGATCCGTTCCTGCTATTTACATTTAGTGCAGTGCGTCCTGCTCACAGTGTTCAGCTAGAGCCGTTCCTGTTAAATTCCTACTGACCGGCAGGCTTGTCTGGTTACAGTATATAAAGCTACCTGAAGAAAATTACAGGTGTTCTATTTGATCCTATTAGTACCACGGTCAGGCAGCTAGACTATTTACATTTAGTACAGTGCGTCCTGCTCACAGTGTTCAGCTAGATCCGTTCCTGTTATCTTCCTACTGACAGGCAGGCTTGTCTGGTTACAGTATATAAAGCTACCTGAAGAAAATTACAGGTGTTCTATTTGATCCTATTAGTACCACGGTCAGGCAGCTAGACTATTTACATTTAGTACAGTGCGTCCTGCTCACAGTGTACAGCTAGATCCGTTCCTGTTATCTTCCTACTGACAGGCAGGCTTGTCTGGTTACAGTATATAAAGCTACCTGAAGAAAATTACAGGTGTTCTATTTGATCCTATTAGTACCACGGTCAGGCAGCTAGACTATTTACATTTAGTACAGTGCGTCCTGCTCACAGTGTTCAGCTAGATCCGTTCCTGTTATCTTCCTACTGACAGGCAGGCTTGTCTGGTTACAGTATATAAAGCTACTTGAAGAAAATTACAGGTGTTCTATCCCAGCTTAGTGCAGCTACAGGCCATTAGTATGTCTGGAAGGCCAAGAAGGAGAGGCAGACAGTCACAAGCCAATAAGAGAGGGCAAGCAGGCTCTGTGTCTAGTGCTGGTCGTGGAGACGGTGCATCCTCATCAGCACGTGGCCATGGGACACGCTTGGCCTTTTTTTCGGCAGCTGGCCATGTTGAGCCGCAACATGCGGAAGACTTGGTCGAGTGGATGACCAAGCCGTCCTCATCCTCCTCATCCTCTCTCACCCATGCCCAGGGTGCTTTGTCTGGCAAAGCAGCGGCCTCTTCCCTCAGCTCAATGTCATCAGTGACTCCTTCCCTAGCTCCACCATGTCCTCATGAGGATTCCCTCGAACTGTTTGACCACAGTGTTGGGTACATGCTCCAGGAGGATGCCCAGCGTTTGGAAGGCTCTGATGACGATACTGAGCTCGATGAAGGCAGTAACATGAGCGCGGACAGAGGGGGTGCCCAAGAAGGACAGCAATCTGGCAGTCATGCTCCCCCTGCTGCAGCATACTGCCAGGTTTGCTCCAGTGATGAGGAGGGAGGGGATGATGAGGTCACTGACTCAACGTGGGTGCCTGATAGGAGAGAGGAGGAGGAGGAGGAGGAGGAGGAGGAGGAGAAGGAGGAGGAGGAGGAGGCGGCAGCACATCACCAACGAGGCAGGATGCCCTCCAGGGGCCAGCCTAAGGGCAGCACATTGACTGCATCACACCCCAAAGCTCCACATGTGCAGGGCGCTGCAGTCTCTGCGCGTTATTCAAAAAGTTCTTTGGTGTGGGCCTTTTTTGAGACGAGTGCATCAGATCGCACCGCTGCTATTTGCAACATATGTCTCAAGCGTATCTCGCGTGGCCAAAATATCTCCCGCTTGGGTACCACATGCTTGACCAGACATATGTTGACCTGCCATGCAGTTCGTTGGCAAGCGTATCTAAAAGACCCACACCAAAGAACAAAGAGGATCTCTCCTTGCTCCTCATCAGCTGAGATTTCCAACCCCACTAGACCTTCAGTCCTCTCTGAGACCTGCAGTGAGAGGAATGAAGGTGTAGAATTAGGTGTGTCACAGCCAAGTACTTGTGGGCAATCTGCTTTTGGTACACCGACGTCAGATTGTACCAGGCAAATTTCCCTGCCCCAGCTGCTGCACCGCCGAAAGAAGTTTGCTCCCAGCCATCCACATGCCCAGCGGTTGAATGCTAGCTTGGCAAAATTGCTAGCACTTCAACTGCTGCCTTTTCAGTTGGTAGACTCTGCCCCCTTCCGTGAGTTTGTGGAATGTGCGGTTCCTCAGTGGCAGGTACCCAAACGCCACTTTTTCTCACGGAAGGCGATTCCGGCTCTCTACCGGCATGTGGAAGGCAATGTCCATGCCTCGCTGGACAGGGCGGTCAGCGGTAAGGTGCATATTACCGCTGACTCATGGTCCAGCAGGCATGGACAGGGACGTTACCTAAGTTTCACGGCGCATTGGGTGACTCTGCTGGCAGCTGGGAAGGATGCAGGACAAGGTGCAGTAGTGTTGGAGGTTGTTCCGCCACCACGCCTCCAAAATGCTGATTGTGACACACCTCTCTCCTCCACCCCCTCCTCTTCTTCTTCCTCCATGGCCTCTTCCTCGGAACCAGCGGTGCTCCGTAGGCGTTCAAGGGGCTACGCAAGTACGCAGGCCAAAAGATGCCATGCGGTGCTTGAGCTGGTGTGCTTGGGGGACAGGAGCCACACTGGGGCAGAGGTTCTGTCAGCTCTGCAGGGGCAGGTTCAGAGGTGGTTGACGCCACGCCAACTTAAGGCAGGAATGGTGGTTTGCGACAATGGCACCAACCTCCTCTCTGCCCTCCGACAGGGACAAATGACCCATGTGCCCTGTTTGGCTCACATCCTTAACTTGGTGGTGCAGCGGTTTTTGGGCAGGTACCCGGGCTTACAGGATGTCCTGAGGCAGGCCAGGAAAGTCTGTGTGCATTTCCGCCGGTCATATAATGCCAGTGCTCGGCTGACGGACCTCCAAAAGGAGTTTAACCTGCCCAAGAACCGCCTAATCTGTGACATGCCCACCAGGTGGAACTCAACGTTGGCCATGCTGCAGCGGCTGCACACGCAGCAGAGGGCCATCAATGAGTACCTGTGCGACTATGGCACCAGGACAGGGTCAGGGGAGCTTGGTTTTTTTTCCCCACGCCAGTGGGCCATGATCAGGGATGCATGCACTGTCCTGTCACCATTCGAGGAGGCCACGAGGATGGTGAGCAGTGACAGTGCATGCATCAGTGACACTGTCCCCCTTGTCCACCTGTTGGAGCACACGCTGCGTGGAATAATGGACAGGGCACTTGAGGCAGAACAGAGGCAGGAAGAGGAGGACTTCCTTAGCTCTCAAGGCCCCCTTTATCCAGACAGTGTTCCTGCGTGCCCGCCGATCACACAGGAAGAGGACGAGGAGGAAGAGGAGGAGGAGGAAGATTGTGTCAGTATGGAGGTGGAGCCTGGCACTCAGCATCAGCAGCAGTCTTTAAGGGATCAGTCCCAAGAAACACATGGACTTGTACGTGGCTGGGAGGAGGTGGCTGCGGACCATGTCGTTCTTAGTGACCCAGAGGACTCCGGACCGAATGCCTCAGCAAACCTACGCTGCATGGCCTCCCTGATCCTGCAAAGCCTGCGTAAGGATCCTCGTATTCGTGGTATCAAGGAGAAGGACCAATACTGGCTGGCAACCCTCCTTGATCCACGTTACAAGGGTAAGGTTGCGGACCTTATCTTGCCATCGCAGAGGGAGCAGAGGATGAAACATCTTCGGGAGGCCTTGCAGAAAGGTCTGTGCAACGCGTTCCCAGAGACTGGGAGGTTACAAACTCCTGTTTCTGGACAACGTGTTGCTGAGGCTTCGGTCAGTCAAAGAAGGAGCGGTGGAGAAGGTGGCCGTCTGACCGATGCGTTCAGACAATTTTTTGGTCCGCAGCCCCAAGGTATGATCGGTTCCAGCAACCATCGCCAGCGTCTGTTTTACATGGTGCAGGAATACCTAGGGGCAAGATCAGACTTGGACACCTTTCCCACCGAAAATCCTCTGGGTTACTGGGTCTTGAGGATGGATCACTGGCCAGAGCTTGCACAGTATGCAATTGAGCTACTGGCCTGTCCTGCATCCAGCGTTCTTTCGGAACGCACATTCAGTGCTGCTGGAGGCGTGGTAACCGATCACAGGGTGCGTCTGTCCACCGACTCGGTCGATCGGCTGACCTTCATAAAAATGAATGAGTCTTGGATCACCACCAGCTACCAAGCACCTGATGCTGATGTAACCGAATAATTTTTTTTGAAATCTCAGATCCCTTCAAAGACTGCCTATGCTGATGCTGAGTGACTATCCCTGAGTAATTATCCTCTTCCTCCTCAATCATCACGCTGATAGCTTGTAAGAACATTTTTGGTTCTGGGCGCCACCACCAGTGCCTAAGGCACAATTTTTCAGCCCCTGTTTAACAGGGGCGTGTAATTACAATTTTTGATGTAATACTTTGCAGCAGGGCTCGTTCCTGCATTCCAACTAGAGTGTCTGTGAGGGGTTGCAGTGTTGTGGCACCAGCACCAGTGCCTAGGGCCCAATTTTTCTGCCCCTGTCTAACAGGGGCGTGTAATTACAATTTTTGATGCAATACTTTGCAGCAGGGCTCGTTCCTGCGTTCCAACTAGAGTGTCTGTGAGGGGTTGCAGTGTTGTGGCACCAGCACCAGTGCCTAAGGCCCAATTTTTCTGCCCCTGTCTAACAGGGGCGTGTAATTACAATTTTTGAAGCAATAATTTGCAGCAGGGCTCGTTCCTGCGTTCCAACTAGAGTGTCTGTGAGGGGTTGCAGTGTTGTGGCACCAGCACCAGTGCCTAAGGCCTAATTTTTCAGCTCCTGTTCAACAGGGGCATGTAATTACAATTCTTGATCTAATATTTCACAGCAGGGCCCTGTGAGGGCTTACAGTGTTGTGGCCACAGCAACACCTAAGGCCCAAATTTCTGCTGAGTATATAGGGCAGGACCCTACTTTCAAACATCTAACTTACAAACGACTCCTACTTGCAAACGGAAGGAGACAACAGGAAGTGAGATGAAATCTACCCCTAGGAAGGGAAATTCTCTCCTGTAAGAGTTAATATGGGAAAACAATTTCTCCTTTCCACTGATGCTTTCCAATCCTTGTTCCACAAAAAAACCCAAATTTTCAAAAAACATTTTTCATTGGGACAAAAAAGTGAGGTGAAATCTTCTGAAGAGGAGGAAAGACAGCAAAACAAATGTCACAGGGGTGATAACCCTTCCCTATGTTTTCCAAAAAGCTTAGAAAAGATTTTTTGGCTGGAGCTAAACACGTTAAAAATGTTCAAAATTACAAACAGATTCTACTTAACAACAAACCTACAGTCCCTGTCTTGTTTGCACCGCCTGTATACTGCTGTTCAGAGTATATAGGGCCTGGTGGCCCCACACCTTTCCTTATTTTAATTTGGGTGCGGGGTTCCCCTTAATATCCATACAAGACCCAAAGGGCCTGGTAATGGACTGGGGGGTACCCATGCCGTTTGTCTCACTGATTTTCATCCATATTGCCATGACCCGACATGACATTAAACCCGCAAGCAGTTTTAAATGAGATTTTTTCCTTTAAAAATGACATTTGGTGCAGGGACTGTTCTAAACATGGGAAACACGCGTCACTTTACAGGCATACTATAGACACCCCCCAGGTACGATATTTAAAGGAATATTTCACTTTTTTTTTTTTTACTTTAAGCATCATTAAAATCACTGCTCCCGAAAAAACGGCCGTTTTTAAAAGTTTTTTTTGCATTGATACATGTCCCCTGGGGTAGGACCCGGGTCCCCAAACCCTTTTTAGGACAATACCATGCAAATTAGCCTTTAAAATGAGCACTTTTGATTTCGAACGTTCGAGTCCCATAGACGTCAATGGGGTTCTAACGTTCGTGCGAACTTTCGGTCCGTTCGCGGGTTCTGGTGCGAACCGAACCGGGGGGTGTTCGGCTCATCCCTACTTCTGGGTAGGTTTACGGTAGTCTCTGGCTTCAAGGTAAACTGGTCTAAGTCCAAAATACTTCCTCTTAGTTCCCATCCCATTCCAAGTCAAACCGATCCCAATAACATATATCCAACTGAGGCACGCCTTTTACTCTCAATTTGGAAGGGTATCTCTTGTTCTTGAGCCCAGTGACCTGGAAATACTGACACGCAGCGACTCCTTGACTAAACCACTCTCTAGTTTATATAAAGAACTCTTTCAGGAGATGACTGTATTGATGGAGACCTGTAGACTGGCTTGGGAGACAGTGGCCCCGGGTCTTGACAGAGATGACTGGAACGACATGTGGGGGACTGTAACTTAGTGCCTAGTCTCTACTAGGGATAGTCTGATCCACTATAAATTCCTGCATAGAATATACCTTACCTCAGCCAGGTTGGCCAGGATGTTTGGGAATCAACCCTCTCTCTGTTAGAGATGCTCAGTACCCCTTGCAAATTTTATACATATATTTTGGGATTGTCCCCAGATTAAACCCTACTGGCAAGCTGTAGTGCATCGTATTAAATCGGTCACTTCCATCTCGATTTCCCTATCAATTGAAATGTGCTTGTTGCATTTGGTGGAACCGCTGGCCACTACTAGGGCTATACGGACTCTTCTCACCCTCTTGTCATAGAAGAGCTCTTCTGCCCCAAATCTGGCATCCTGTAAATCATTAATCAATAAAGAAGTACCTTTTTACAAAGCAACATACTTGAATAGGGGGGCTATGGCCAAGTTCGACAAGATTTGGGGAGGCTGGATGGCATTGGTGGATACGGTCTCATATTAACTTATGAGCTGGACAGTTACAATTGAATTCATGTGGCAGTAAAGATTTCTTTGGCTTTTACATTCTCTAGACCTTAAATTCTCATGGAGGGGGGCCTGGGGAGCCACAATGTAGGTATTGTTCGGTAGGAGTACAAAAGAGGCCTTAAATCACTATGCACTTTCCTTAGGCGCCTTTCACACGGACGGCTAGTCTGCCGCAGTTAAAAGCATGTTTTTTTGCCTGTGGAGTTCAAGACTCCAGGCACTGCGATCAGCTGCATTTGCACAGTGCGATTAGCTGTGGTCGCGATGACCACGCCCCCTAAAACGTCACAGTCCCAGCATGCCCAGGGACTGTGATGGCATAAGGGGACGGGGTCACCGCCTATATAAGTCAGAGCGGAGCGCCCAGAGTGCATTCCAGCCGGAGAGAGCGTTGTGTCAACATCAGAAGAAGAGAAGAAGGAAGAAGGCAGAAGGCAGCAGACCAGGCTCCTCCGGTATAGCAAAAGAGCGGCAAAAGAGCAGAAGATAGCGGAGGAGCCCGGCAGAAGACCCGGAGATCGCGGAGAAGAACCGGAGAGACCCCCGAAGTCGGAAGAAGACCCCCGAAGTTGGAAGAGGACCCCCGAAGCCGGAAGAAGACTCCCAGAGCTGTCTAATAAATTACTTTAAAAATCTGTGTAGTGTTTTTTTTATTGACACTTTTTCCCTAGGTGAATGGGTAGGGGTACCATGTACCCCATACTCATTCACATAGGGTGGGGGGCTGGGATCTGGGGGCCCCCTTATTTAAGGGGGCTCCCGGATTCCGATAAGCCCCCGCCCACAGACCCCGACAACCAACGGCCAGGGTTGTCGGGAAGAGGCCCTTGTCCTCATCAACATGGGGACAAGGTGCTTTGGCGTGGGGGGGCCGCAGGGAGCCCCCTCCCCCAAAGCACCCACCCCCATGTTGAGGGCATGCGGCCTGGTACAGCTCAGGAGGGGGGGGCGCTCGCCCGTCCCCACCCCCTTTCCTGACCGACCGGGCTGCGTGCTCGGATAAGGGTCTGGTACGGATTTTGGGGGGGGACCCCACGCCGTTTTTTTGGCATAGGGGTTCCTCTTAAAATCCATACCAGACCAAAGGGCCTGGTATGCCCCTGGGGGGAACCCACGCCGTTTTTTTATATAAAATTTGGCATGGAGTTCCCCCTCAAGAGTCATACCAGTGCCGGGCATTGGCAGGGATCCGAGTCGGATCCCCATGCTTGTCGCTCATTGGGAAAGGAAAAATCATTTTTCCTTTCCCGATGAGCAGCTTGGCACTGTTATCCGCAGCTGACACAGTGCACTGCGATTACCTGCGGTTATGTGCGGATAGCTGCGCTAAATCGCTCCTGGACGCAGTCAATTCTATTTTTTCTATCCACACAGAACCGCATGTATCTAATTCGCAGCGAAATGCAGTGTGTGAATTGGGCCATAGGAAAGCATTTTGTGCTTTTAGCTGCGGTATAAAATGAGAAAATCCGCAGCTAAAAGCACCATTCTATCCGTCCGTGTGAAAGGGGCCTTAGATGGGGAGTTCAGGCTGTGTATACCTGTCTGGGCAAGTGTTGTATTGTTTCTGTTTATATTTACCTTTTTTTTGTGTGTGTGTTTATGTTACTGTTACGCATCGGAATTTTGCTGCAACCGGTGGCTGTTGCCTGCAACTGCAGCTGCAGTTGTATGTATATTATAAAAACTTAATAAAAAGTATTTACAAAAAAAAGATAACACATGAAGTGTGCAGCAGACACAGGGCAGCTTTACATTTCTGACATGATTCACAGATATTTGTTTGTACTTATTAAACAATATTCTTTCAATGGTATTTTCAACAGATTAGATGGGACAATACAGTATAAGAGAAGTTAATTGTTGGTGTTTACATACAGTTTGGGGTCTATTTATAAATGTATTATTTATTTGGTGAAGCCACACACCTTCATGCAGGCTGCTCGAATTTTCCCTGCATATTCTGAAATCGATTAATTCCTTAATCCATTATCATGTGGCCAAAAAGCTGTATAGTTTTCTGAAATACCTCAATGAGAAAATGTACCACAATTGGGCCACTAGATGGAGCTGATAATCCCAAGAATTAATCTATCACAGAAAGTCACCTAGCTTGCATGAATGTGTGTGACATCCATCCAACTAATGTTTTATAAATACACCCCTTTTAAAGGTTAATACCTGTTGGTCTTGCCAGAAATGCAAAGTTCCTGTAGTGTTCTACAAGCTGAAAAAAAACAAAAACAAAACAAGGACCCTATGCTTCTTGCATAAACTACTAATTCCATAGAGTCTCCATGTAAAAGATAAACAAAGGCAGGAATGTGTGAAGTCTAGCATGGGTGGCAACCATGGCTCCTTCCAATTACACAGTGGAGTGCGGTGAGCATAGCTACGCAAGGACAGGAAGTGTGTTATTCGCAGGATCCCCAGGTAAAGATAAATTTAAATAAAAGAAAACCAAATAAGAAAACAAATGCAGTCATCACATCTGAGGACTGGCAAGGTTAGCTGTATAATACATTTTTGTTTTTGGGGTCAGATACACTTTGTTATAGGCCAAGAAGTAGCTTGAGATGGTGCAGAAATTACATATTCTGTTTTAACCATAATATAGCAAATTCTTTAAAACCAGAGAAAAAGAAAAATTGCACATTGTTGTCCCCAATGACCAATGAGAATCCTTTTTTGCTGTGGGCAAAACAGTTTGTAAACCAGTCAGTTTATATATAGCAACGTAAACTGGATATGAAGCACACATCTTTTTTATCTCCTAGCTCATATTCCCAGCATGCCCACTCATTTGCCTATGTCTTACAGAGCCTTGTCACGATTTGCTTCTGATTGCTATCACAGTCTTCTAAAAATTACAAAACTGTGAAAATGGAGCATGACACTTTCCAGTTAATTTGGAACCTCCTAGGTGAAATTACAGAATACAGTTTTAATGTGTTAGGCAAAGATGTGGTTTTTATCTTTAGCAGAGATGTGAAATGTGCAAGAGTTGATAGAGAGAAAGCTGCAGGCCTTTCAGCCAGTATTAAGCCCTACAGGACAGACAATAACCACAAGAAGATGAAACAAAGCCATAATTTAATATTCATTGCTCGTGTCACTCGGCAGATGTGAGAAAACTGAGGTAATTAAAGACTGAAGGAACTTATGCCAGGAACATCACTATGCTACAATGACATGTCAGCCTAGATCATCTAGGTCTCTCCAGCCCAAACATAAACACACAATTAAAAGCAAGAAGAAAGCAGACATAAAGAACACAAAAGAAACTTAACACGTTGGCTGGATGCAGTCATTTGTAATTAGCTCTATTATATAAAACCAGAAAGCCAAAGTGACCAGTAAGGTGAAAAGTGAATTAACCAAAGGATTAGAAAGCAGATAAGAGTAAAAAATAATTAAAGCACACCTGGAATTATCTTTGCCCTCTTTTCCTCTCATGCTTTCAGTTCTTATCCTCTTTATTTCAATCATTTTTATTGATTTTATTAAAAAAGTATCACAAACATGCATCTCTTGGTCTTACATCTCTGAGATACTAGCACACAAAATAGAGGTATATTACAGATGTATACATAATAAAAAAGTCCAACATATAGTGCTGAGTTCCATATATCAGAATTCATATGAATGTTCTACTCATTTTGGTCAATAGGAGCTGTACATCCAATCTCGTAAGCTGGCCATAGAGGGTTCGAAATTCGTCCGGTTCATCAGGAACCAGCCAACATTTGAACCATGCATGGGCAGGCTGAATGTAACCAAGTTGATTGGTTGATCCTGGGTATAACCAGCCTGTCGGATTATCACTGTGTTCTCCCAGCGGGGATGACCTGTGGTTTCAGGAAAGAAAATCACTCTGTCTCTGGCCGGCCTTAGTGATACAAGTAAGCCTTCATTGGTGAAAAAATAATAAGGAGGGAAGGAGTCTGGACAGGGTCAATATGGAAACACTTGTATCACTAACAGCAAAATAAAGAGCTTTAGAGGAAGAGACTTAGTTGGTAAGAGGAAACAAACTTTATGAGTCTGCACCCTGGGCGTTCACATGAGTGAATGAGGCGCAGGTCTTGAGCAGTGCTACAAGTTTTAAACATTCTACTCAGTTATTTGGAAAAGCAAGGTCAGGCACAAAATGATGTATTATCCCAGGAATATTGTTGAAGGCATTATCCTAAGCAGTCTACATTATATTGTTCTGGCCATAGCAGCTGCTGACTATTAAACAGGAGAGCTGAAAGCTTCTGTATTTTTAGGTTTAGTAAAAGGAAGAGCAAAATTAGGAATAGAAAAGGAGAGAAAGAAGACAGAAGACAGAAGTCTCCCTTGAATTCTCCCTTTGAAGAAGCACAATGTATGTGTGAAACGTCATCACCCCTTGGTCCGTTGTTTTAGTCCTGGTGGCAGTCTTTAAATAAACCTATTGGACGGATGTTGGTGTCAAGCAAATTTTTCTCACTTGGTCTACATGTTCATGGTTGCGAGCCGAAGCTAGCGCCCAGCCCTTCCTTTTTGGTGGATTATATTACTTATCAGGAGCAGCGATCTGTCTCATTTCAGAAGTCTCCCTAAGCCGAGGTTCCACACCACTCCCAGCCATCTCCCTCCCAAGGTACCAGACTCAGTTAGGGAACACATGTAGCATATGCCAGGGTTTCAGTCTCTCGCAAATATTTCCTGTTTAACTCTTAAAATGCTGACCATTTTTTCATGGAACATGTACCAGGAAATCATTTTTTGTTGTAGCATATTTAGCACAGCTGATTTCCAGGCTTTTGCTATGGACATTTTCTTCAGCCAAGAATAGATACTGTAAAAAAAAAAAAAAGAGTGTCTGGGGAAATCAGAAAATGGTTCATTTAACAGGGCAGTGCAAGCATTCTTGGGAATAATAATATTAGTTGTCAATGTTATTATTCTTATTACAATTCTTCTCCAGAAGAAATTAACTTTGGGGCAAGTCCACCAAATGCTCAAATTTGCCAACAGACCTTAAGGCCCCTTTCACACTTTAGGAGGCATTAGGAAAGATTTTAGCAAGTCTACTACGTACTTAGTTCTTGTTCTTTCCACCTCTACAGTTCCATTACCAAATGTTATTGCTTACTTAAAAACTCACTAAAATAATGTGTTCTGGTAACACACATCTTTATTTATGTTTCTCCCCCTTTTAAATGCAGGCCAAGTTGTTCAGAAAAAGGACAATTACAGGGCTTGGAACAAACTAATATACTGAAAGCTCTGCTTACCATAGTCTTATTATATTTAAATGTTAACAAAAAAAGTGTCTGTAACTGCTTAAAAAGTGCTAGCTGGATTTAGCCTTTAATTAGTTTAAATTGATCTAAAACAAGGTGATAATTCTGCAGTGATTTCCTTGCAGAATAAACAGAGTTGTTGACCTGTTGGAGTGAGAAGTGGAAAATCAACAGAGCAACTGGCAGGACCAAGAGGTAATAACACAATAGGTTTAGTTATAAAAAAAATCAAAACTACAGAGCTATAATGGCCACTAGATGGAGCTGACAAACATAGTAAATAAGTATTTAAATCATATGATCAACAGATCCATCTAGTGGCCATAATACAGTATTTTCCTGATTCACACTATTCTTAGGAATGAAGAACATACAATCTTAAGTAAAAATAATAACCTTTGATTTTCACACAGAATGAATGCACATACTGTTTCACAGTTTTTTTTAAAATAAATACACCTCTATATTACACAGGGGGCTCAAAAAACAGAAATTCCTCTGACAACCATTGTGATCAAATGAGATTGTTGACAAATAAAGGTGCTGGTTGAGCTGTCATTGTTAGCAATATTGACAGCTCGTTGTCTAAAATCAAAAAGTTTAAAGTGAAAATCTATATATATATATATATATATATATATATATATAAATGCCGTGAGTATCTAGGCAGCCCTAATTGCAAGTATCAACAGAAAGTTGATATTTGCAGTGGTCTAAGCATGGCAATGCTCAGGACTGGCGATAGGTCACACAGAGCGCTGAATTATGGTAGGCTGAAAAGGAAGGAGTATGAAGTAATTGATACATTTTTGCTCATGTCATCTCCTGCAGACTCTCTTGTGGATCCTGAGAGGACCCTGGAACTGGTTAGCCAATAGAAAGTGCCTACACAAAACACAATACACTACAGCGCTATCTCTGTGCCAATCCTGTGGTCATAGGATATAATTAAGCAACTGATTAAAATAAACAGCCAAAAAATAAAGAAATAAATTCCTGGAGGTATGGGAATAAATGTCAATAATAAAAAGACTGGCTAACACCATAGATGCTTGCGAGGCTGCCTTTAGAAGTGGGCTGGGAATCCACAATCTGAAATGCAAGAGGGAAGGGAAAAAAAGTGCCAGACAGGCATCGTGTTGCACAATTTACTAAATGATAAAAAAATATATAAACAGCAATGGCACTCACAAGCAGGTGTGGTGGGGGATGATGACAGTTCGCAGTGGATGGGAAGTCCATGTGTGAACCGGGAGCTATGGTCTTTATCCATTATAGGAAGAAGACAAGCTTTATAGAGGGAGCAAGATCAGTCTGAGATCCGTACAGAGGGAGCTGGCGGTGAGCTGCCCTGTATAGCTGGGATGGTCTGTCCGGTGTTCGGATATCCGTCCAAAGTATGACTGTCATCATCCCCACCACACCTGCTTGTGAGTACCATTGCTGTTTATATCGTTCTTTATCTTTTAATAAATTGTGCTAACCAATGCCTGCTTGGTGCTTTTTTTCTCATCCCTCTTGCAATAGAAAGTCTGTATGTCATACAGGCATTGACATTGGATACCAAAGAAGAACCCCACCAACTGGAGTGTTATGTGACTGTAAAATTTAGGTAGTTCATTGTTTTTGCATTCCAGCTATTAGTTGGAAAAGGGTCGAGGGGTGGTGAAGGCCTGGAGTTCAGCTACAATGTGAACTGCTCTTCTTAAAGTGGAGCTCCACCGGAAAGGCGAAGTTGCGCTTATCTGCCCCCCCCCCCAACCCCACTGCCACAGTTAGCACCTTTCGGGGGGAGCGGGTTCCTGGCTTTGACAAGTACCCATTCCCACTTCCGGCTCAGTTTGCAGCCGGCAAACTGAGCTGGAAGTTCGCCCCCCCCTCCCCCAAAGGCGGGCCATTCACAAAGCGCAGCGAGCTTTGCTCATTCGCAGTAGGGAACCAATTGTGAAGCAGCAAGGCTTCACTACCAGTTTTTCTTACGCCAGATGTCAGAGGCAGCACCCAAGAGCTGATTGAAAAATTGGCTTGGGTGAGGACGCTACAGTATTTGTAGCTGCTTACTTTTAAGTTTTTCTAAAGGAGCCTGGAGCTACCTGGCATGGAATTTTCTCAGAAATCAGATTTCACTTGCATCTCATATATATGCCTAAAGTTCATTTGGTAAAAAATAAAGTGTGAAAGATATTGAGAAAGCACAGAGTCAAGGAGAGAGGCATAAAAAAGGGGAACATAGGAGAAAGAATAGAAAGATGGAAAAAAAGATTTAGGCTATAAAGAAGCCAAACAGAGAGGAAAAGGCAGAGGATTAAAACCACGTGAAAGGTATAGATACAGGTGAGAGAGAAAGAAGAGAGAGAAAGAGAGAAGACAAAGAAATAAAAATCTGTAAGCTGTTGCTGACACTTTCTCTCACCAAGTATGCTTTAGGTGGTCTCAGCACAAGAAGCTCCCACAGTATCATGAAAGCAATGTCTGCTCCAGGTAGATTAATAGATTACATTCAACCATTCTATTATGCTTACTCTATAGCACTCGATAGAACAGTGAACCATTCATCTCTGCCTCTGAAGGAGCTTGCAATACTCAGAGAAAAATGTGGATGGAAACAAGTCATCAATTAAAAAGTCAATCGACCCAAAACTGATGGCTTTTGAAAGAAGCTGGAAAGTTTCTTACAATTTATGATAGAAATTATGGATAAATAAGTCGTATTTTCGTTAAAATGCATTATATCTCTCAGGAACTCTATTAGTGAGATCTCTGAGCTTGGGTTTGGCGATTTTTACATCTGCTGGGTCCATTTTAAGGGGCTTGTGGGATTTTTATGTTGTGTATATTATGGAGAAAGCAACAGGACAGAGATATAGGTGGTTTAACTCCCCAGCATCTACCAAATAAAAAACAAAACAATAAAAGTATGTCTAAACCTTAGTATCAAAACCTCATAAAGGAATTTCATTAATGTAATTTAAAGAGTTGCTTGTGTGTGAGTATTGTCACCCTAAGACAGGAAGAGTTACTGGCTGGATCACCAGGTTTAACCCTTTTGCCGCCGGGTTTGTATGTCGTATGGATTTGACAGCGGGGGGTATTACACACAGACTCTTGCCTGTCAGGTGAGAACATTCGTGCGGCGATGCTGCTGCCTGATTGCTCACACACACCCTCAGTACCGGCGCCACCCCCAGCTGCCGCGCCAGGCCATGCTTACCGGGCTCTGCTTGCCTATCGGTGGGGTCGGCAGCTCCATGGCGGGTGCCGGTGGCTAACACACGCTCTCCCCCCTTCTTCTTGTGACCCAAAATACGACATCTCTGACGTCACTTCCGGGTCAAGCTCTCCGTGTTCCTGGCTAGCTCAGCCGGGAAATAATGCTTTGCAATGCGATCTGCATTGCAAAACATTTAGTGGAGCACAAGGGAGACACAGGGTCTTTAAGACCCTGCATATCTCAATAAAGAGAACATGTCACCAAAAATAAACACATACATCGGGGTGCCTAAATGTGAAAACGTCAATTGCAATACACCTGTTACAGATCACGGCGCATGCTGGAGTGCGAGCAATAATTCTAACACAAGACCTCCTCTGTAACACTAAACTGATACCTATAGGTTGTTTTTGAAGCATCGCCTGTAGAAAGTATAGGGTACTGAAGTTTGATGCGGTTTCACGTGCACTCAAAAATGTAAATTTTGGCATGTTGGGTATCTATTTACTCGGTGCAACCTTGTCTTTTATAGTTTACCAAAAATGTGAGTAATTTATTGCGTTTGTTTGTCCTAACATTCACATTAGTGTGTTTTTTATACTGAAATTTTTGCAGTAATATCGTGTGACATAAAAAATTGGAACTACCAATATTTTATTCTCTAGGGCATCTGCTTTCAGAAAATATATACTATTTGTGAGTTTTGTGTAATCTTCAAACCTAAAATGATTTTTTACACATGTGTGCAAAAAAACGCAAAAAACGGCTCTGGCAGCGAAAGTGTTAAATAAAGGAAAGAAAATATGGAAAAAACAAATAAAAATGAGACCATCACAGCTAAGTACTGGAAAACTGCATCATATTATATTTTTTCCTGGATTTAGATATACAGTGCTTGTAATATAGTAAGAAACTGCTAAGCCAAACTATCCTTATTTTCCCCATTACTGTTCAGGTATACAGTAACATGCTTTGGAACACAAACTTTCAGGCAAAAAGAAAAAAACAAATGCAGACGGATGTTGACAACTAAATTCAAAGTGATTTACACTAGAGGAAATGCATTTTGATGTGCTCTTCTAAGAACATGAAATGTTCAGTTTAATTAACTTCTTCTTTCATTCAGTAACTGCCTTACCTCAAGGGGTTTTAAAGCCAATTAATATGGAGTAAGGATTATTAATAACTATTTTAGGAATCAAAGTTAGAGCTTTAGGAACTGATCACAAAGTGTAAAGTATGTTACAGTAGCTTCTGGTTGGTACGAACAATATATTTTACTGACCTAAATATGTAGTTCCACTTTTTCCACTCCCCTACTAAATGTTTATGTGTTCCTATTCACACAGCATACCTAAAAATTATTTTTAAGGGTTTCTAGCTGTTTCTTTGGAGCAGGTTTATAAACAGGACAGCAGAATATTCTGAACAATTTCAGAGTGCAATTAGAGGGACAAACCGAAAGGTTGTTAACATACAAAGCATTAAGATTTTTAACCCCGTGTTAGGACATACTGTTAAAGTCAAGTTTACAACTAATAAAGAGATCTGCCAGCACAGTACAGACAGGGTGGTAAACATAACTCCTCCTACTAAAAATTGCATAGAATGAGAAAACTTTGTTTTTAGAGTTTTCAGGAAAAAAAAAGTGCAAAGTTAAGAAGCAAGTATTAAAGTATAACTAAAGGGAAAACTTATTTTTTTAAGTTTTGGATAAAGTGGAGAGGGATTAGAACATCTGTCTGTTTTTTATTGCTGTCTGTGTTCCCGTTAGGAAGGTTCACCCTCTCTATTTGTCCAGTTTACCATTATTATTGAAAGTGAAATTAAAAGAAAACCCAACTTCTGGGTTGTCCCTAGGAAAGTAATAGAGGGAAAATCTTCCAATAGGGACACTAGTTCTGGTGATCTGGGGGTCCCCCAAGAAATTCCTTTAATTTGCAGGGATTTCCTCTCACTTTTTGTTTGGCTATGGGACAGGAAGTGAAGGGAAATCTTTACAATGGGACGTGGCAAAAAAAAAAAAAACGACAAGGGGTTATAACCCTCTCTTATTCTTTCTAAAAAAAAGTTTTGCCTATAGTTCTACTTTAAATATTATCAATGGTATGCTATGTGAATAGGAACATGTAACAAGTATAAAGTAGGGGTTATCCCAATTTGGCCACAGATGTGGAAATACCCAAGCATTTACAGGTGTTTACAGGTCCCTCTTTATGGCAGTTGCCATTCTTTACTACTCTGGTGTTGAATGACGCTCATGTAATGACGTGGGAGTGCTGTCCATGCTAAGTGATGACACTGCCGCTTGAAAGTGGGTTAAAAGACCTGTAAGAAGCAGGACATCTAGTGGTGGAAGGTAATTACTTTGGAGAACAGCTCCAGATTGAACTTGGGCGTTGCAGTAGAAGCTGCTGTTTTTTGTTCTGCTTAAAGCAGAGCTCCAGTCCCCCCCACCAAAAAATTAAAAGTCAGCAAGTACAAATATTGTAGCTGCTGACTTTTACTATTAGGGCACTGACCTGTCCAGGGATCCCACACTGTCCTCACTCAAGACGATTCTTGAATCAGCTTTCGAGTCCTGGCGCCGCCATCTTGGGTAAGGGAAACCAGCAGTGAAGCCTTTCTAACTTGTTCTGTTTTGAAGAAATAGCTATTTGTTTCACCATGTCCCTTCCAGACTGATTCCTGAATGGTAGGGTCAGCCTTCATTCTAATTACATTGAGCACGAGTGTTCTGATGAGAAAACCTGCTTTATCTTAATCTCTTTTAGTAGACAGGCCTTATAGGATTACTCCCCCAAAAATGAAAATCCCATTGCAGAGGGATGACTTTCGATGAAGTCAGTCAGCCAATCACAGATATATATATATATATATATATATATATATATATATATATATATATATATATTAGAGCTGCACGATTCTGGCCAAAATGAGAATCACAATTTTTTTGCTTAGAATAAAGATCACAAAAAACCAACAAATGTCAGAAAAAGTATTTAAGTGGTTAAACTTTCCTCATTTACACACTGAAGTGTATCCCTTTGAGGACAAATCGTTACAATGTTTATACTTAGTAAAAAAACTGCTAAAGAATGTTGTGATACTTGGCAGACTGCCTGTTTTTTTTTTTTTTTTCCTTTCTATTGATGGCTGTCGGATTCAGAGAATTCTCTGCATAGAAAGAAGTACTTTGTCAAGCCCGCAAGGGGGGAAAAATTGCAATAATGATTCTTAACGATTAATCGTGCAGCTCTAATATATATATATATGTATATATATATATATATATGTATATATATATATATATATATATATATATATATATATATATATATATATATATATATATTAGAGCTGCACATAACTAACTATATAACTATGTAACTCTCTCTCTCTATCTATCTATCTCTCTCTCTGTCTGTCTGTCTGTCTGTCTGTCTGTCTGTCTGTCTGTCTGTCTATCTATCTATCTATCTATCTATCTATCTATCTATCTATCTATCTATCTATCTATCTATCTATCTATCTATCTATCTATCTATCTATCTATCTATCTATATATTTTGATAGATAGATAGATAGATAGATAGATAGATAGATAGATAGATAGATAGATAGATAGATAGATAGATAGATAGATAGATAGATAGATAGATAGATAGATAGATAGATAGATAGATAGATAGATAGATAGATAGATAGATAGATAGATAGATAGATAGATAGATATATAGATAGATAGATAGATAGATAGATAGATAGATAGATAGATAGATAGATAGATAGAGTGAGTTACATAGTTATATAGTTAGTCTGGTTGAAAAAAGACATAAGTCCATCTAGTTCAACAAATAAAAGGAAAAAAATCCTAAAAAAAAGATAAATCATACAAGCCTATACCCACAGTTAATCCAGAGGAAAGCAAAAAAACCCAGCAATGCGTGAACCAATTTTCTCCAGCAAGGGAAAAAATTCCTTTTTGATCCTCCGAGAAGCAATTAAATATTCCCTAGATCAACTTTACCTATAGATATTAGTATACAGTTATATTATGTACATTTAGGACAGAATCCAGGCCTTTTTTAAAGCACTCTACTGAGCTGGCCAGAACCAGCTCTTGAGGGCTTTATTCCACAATCTCATGTGAAGAAACCTTTCCATATTTGGAGATGAAATCTCTTTTCCTCGAGATGTAAAGCATGCCCCCTTGTCCTCGGTGATGATCTTAAAGTGAACTGAACACCAAATTCACTATATGGACCACTTATGTATTTGTACATGTTGATTATATCCCCCCTTACTAAATTCAGTTCCTCTTATCTTTCCCTATAGCTGAGTTCCTCCATGCCTCTTATCAGTTTGGTGGCCCTTCTCTGCACTTTCTCCAGTTCCCCGATATCCTTTTTGTGAACTGGTGCCCAAAACTGAACTGCATATTTCAGATGCAGGATATGACATTTCTGAGAGCATTTTGTATACCAGTGATGTACAGAACATTTCCAGGTTGACAAATTACATACAATTTTTTGACAGTTTTTGAAAATTACAGCGGCTGTGGACAGATATGGAAAGGTAACTTTTTAAATTTACACAGAGCTAATTACTCCCCTTGAGATAACAGAGGAATTTTACAAAAAGACAACGATGGCTATAAATTTCTGACATGATCACTTTTTTTTTTTTTTTACTTTTTTTTTTTTTTTTTTTGCAAGTATCTATCAGACATTAAAAAAAAATGGTATATTTAACAGACCAAAAGGGAGCACATAAAAGATGTTCACTGTGAAGGTTTACATCCACTTAAGGAAAATCTGTGACTTTGTTCATTTAGGTGTCTAGATATAGTTCAGCTTAATAAAAAACAAAACAAAAAAAAATCATCTATATCACGCTATATATATCTACATCACGCTAATGACTATGTCTGATTAAATATACTTTACGCTGAATACAAGGCAAAATCAAATTTGTTGACCACTTTCTAAACCTG
Organism: Aquarana catesbeiana; assembly: GCF_042186555.1. Taxonomy (NCBI): domain Eukaryota; kingdom Metazoa; phylum Chordata; class Amphibia; order Anura; family Ranidae; genus Aquarana; species Aquarana catesbeiana. The sequence goes on along the minus strand of NC_133329.1, from coordinate 325,594,333 downwards.
TCAATAAAAGTATGCCATAGCAAGTTTCCATGACAAATAAAATAGAATGCACTGAGTTCTGTCAATAAAAGGCCAAACAGATATGAAATGTCCAGAATTTTACTCATTATAAAGCAGCTAATGGAAGCCCACGGGATGAAAAATGTTTATCATTCTGTCAGTCCTGTCTCCAACTACAGAATTCCTTTCCACAACATCCTGAGATTTATGCTTTTAATTACCTCATATCTGCCTTACTACTCTTCAAACTGAACAAACAATCAAAATACTCTTATTTACCAGACAAATGAAAGCTATCTGACGGATGGAAGCGCTATTTATCATAGTGTTTATTGGTGACGAATGACTGACTCCTGAACTTGGCTAACATTTTTTTTACCACCCCCTGTCACCAGAATATGAATGGGACATCTGCCATGTCAGCACCTCATTACTGATCAGTTTATTTGCTTCAATTAAATGAATCTACAATAGCACAGACCATTCTTCTGCATCTATAATTTGCAACTCATAAAACAGTCAAACAGAGAAAATAGCTGCATAAATAGAAGGCAACAGGGATGTTGATTTATCCATTTCCATTAAAAAGTTACCCATGAGTACAAAGATTAAAAAGCTGTCAATGCTGACTTCTATTTGGAGGTGCATGTTCCACGGCTGTATTCATATCCTTTGTGTCAGCTGTTTTACTAGCATAATTTTCTGATGGTGGAGGACATGTGTAGTGGATTGTTTGGTATATATACATTCTATCTTGGCATATGGTAGAAATATATTTACTTTTAAGACATATCAGGAAGGATATCCTGGAAATGGAGAGAATACAAAGAAGGGCAACAAAGCTAATAAAGGGTCTGGAGGATATTAGTTATGAGGCAAGGTTATGAGCACTGAACTTATTCTCTCTGGAGAAGAGACGCTTGAGAGGAGATATGATTTCAATTTACAAATACCGTACTGGTGACCTCACAATAGGGATAAAATGTTTTCGTGGAAGGGAGTTTAACAAGACATGTGGCCATGCATTAAAATTAGAAGAAAAAAGGTTTAACCTTAAACTACGTAGAGGGTTCTTTACCTTAATGCCGCGTACACACGGTCGGAATTTCCGACAACAAATGTTCGATGGGAGCTTTTTGTTGGAAATTCCGTTCATGTGTAGGCTCCATCGGAGATTTGTTGTCGGAATTTCCGACAGCAAATATTTGAGAGCTGGTTCTCAAATTTTCCGGCAACAAAATCCATTGTCGGAAATTCCGATCGTGTGTACACAATTCCAACGCACAAAATTCCACGCATGCTCAGAATCAAGCAGAAGAGCCGCACTGGCTATTGAACTTCATTTTTATCGGCTCGTCATACGTGTTGTACGTCGCATTGTGCAACCGTGTGTATTCAAGGTAAGTTTGAGCCAACATCCGTCGGAAATAAATCCAGGATTTTATTGTCGGAATGTCCGATCGTATGTACGCGGCATAAGAGCAGCAGGGATGTGGAATTCCCTTCCACAGGCGGTGGTCTCATCAATGAGCATCGATAGTTTCAAAAAACTATTAGATAAGCACCTGAACAAGCACAACATACAGGGATATACAATGTAATACTGACATATAATCACACACATAGGTTGGATTTGATGGACTTGTGTCTTTTTTCAACCTAACCTACTATGTAACTATATTGGCAGGACTGGCGGATTCACTCTGAGGAACTGGCATTAATATATGTAAGCACAGGTTGGCTTATTTTTTCTTGTGGATTGATATATAATCAAGTGATTTCTACATCTGTCGTACTACTCCCTTTACGCCATCTTCTAGTCAAGGCTGTTTTTGATTGCGCCATACATGTCACTTTGTTGCACCATATAATACATGCAGTCTGCACCGCAAGTTATTCCGCCATCATTGTTAATGCTCGCAGGTTGATATGGCACATTTCTTTGCTACCAAGCTATTGGGGTCCTGAAGAAGCGAATAAATGCGAAATGCGTCATCCTCTTGGAATATTTAGCAAATACGTGTTTTTTTGTTATACCACATGGCGAATGTCATCCAATGAGAGCATTCTTTCTTGTTTTTATAAATGTCTTTTATTTTTTTTGTAATAAATATTGCTACTTTACAATACAATAGATGTGGCAATTCCTCTTATGATACCAGTAAAGTCCTTTACTTTTTAGTTTTTTCCTAGCATAATTCTCCCCCATCTGATTCCTTTGCAAGTCATAAGTTTAAAGTGGTTCTAAAGGCAGAAGGTTTTTTATCTTAATGCATTCTGTGCATTAAGATAAAAAGCCTTCTGTGTGAAGCAGTCTTCCCTCAGCACCCACTAATACTTACCTGTGCCCCATCTCGATCCAGTGATGTTGCATGAGAGAATCAGCTGTATGTGACTCTAACTCCTGATTGGCTGAGACACACAGTGAGCGCCATTGGCTCCTGCAGCTGTCAATCAAAGTCAGTGAGCCAATGAGGAGAGAGAGGGGGCAGGGCCAAGCTGCAGCTCCGTGTCAAAATGGACACACAGGCAAGCGTCTCGGCTCAGGTGCCCCCATAGCAAACTGCTTGCTGTGGGGGCACTCAGCAGGAGGGAGGGGCCAGGAGTGCTGGTGAGAGAGCCGAGAAGAGGAGGATCTGGGGTGCTCTGTGCAAAACCACTGCACAGAGCAGGTAAGTATAAAATGTTTGTTATTTTTAAACAAAAAAAAAAGAGACTTGAGTATCACTTTAAGATTTCTCTGGCATCTGCTTCCATTAGTCTATTTAAAAACTTGCAAACATTACTGAGCCCTGTTGAAGGATCTCCAAAACGTGTAGGATGTTTTGTGATTCATTAAGGGTGCTTTCAAACTGATGTGGTTTGGTGTTCCTGCAGTGCGGGTATAGTGCAGTGTACCCACGACTCTCATGCAGGTTACACCTGCACTTTGTCATAGGCTTCTATTAGATTGGGCTGTTTTCTTGCATGCAGGACTTTTGGTGGGCTTTCAGGAAATGCACCAAAACTGCCCAATCTAATGGAAGTCTAAAGCAAAGCTCAGGCAACCCACACGTAAACTGCAGGTACACAGTGCTGCACCCGCACTACAAGAAAATCGCACTGCATCAATGTGAAAGTGCCCTAAAGCGGTTTTGGACTCCTTTATGAATTTGGTCTAGTGTTTCTTATCTTTCGTTCACTACTTGGTGATCCACTTACCTGGAACAAACATGTGCATATCATATGTCGGTCTACCTGATACAAAGAAATTAAGGGTGCTTCAGGTTCTAGTAGGTCTTTATATGCTGCCAACTGCAGGGAGTTCAGGCAGGGAAGAGCTTATCTCAGCTTTATAAAAGTCAGTGAGGAAGAAAGAGAAGTTCCAGGAATTGTACATCACACAAAACCCTCATGTAAAGTGTGGAAGCAGCCTCAGTCTAGACTCTGTCCAGGCCACATCCCTGACATGTTTCACTCCACCCACAGGGTTTAGTCATGGGTCTACCTGATATGCACTTGCCTGTTCCAGGTCAATGAACAGAACACCTGCGACTTCTACGATTTGTGCAGTTGTATGGAGTAGTACACCAGTGTGAATGAGGCCAAAAAAAAGTGAATTGCTGAAAACAGGCACACTCAAATGTCGCCCAAATGTGTACAAATAGAGTTGGAGCTAAACAAAGATGGAATGAGCATTTGCAGTGTGTAGATTTTGATTCCATAGATGCCAACAGTCCTGTATTTGACAAGGCAGTCCAGCATCTCCCTCCCCTGTCACAATGATGCTGTGTCTCGGATTTTGTCCCGAGATCACAGCATCACCCCTACTTGAATTACTGAGAATGCACTGTGACTCAAAAAAGGGTGTTGGATAAGCAAATCATAACCACAAGTGAATTATTCATACATTATTAGGGACAGAACAGTCCAAAAAGTAGGCGTGAACTGGGCAAGGCCACAAGGAAAGTGAGTGTGATCTGGGCAAGACTACCTGAATGGTGGGTGAATCAAGTGTGGGCCAAGGGCAGGGGTAACAGTGTCCCAGGGACTGAGACAAGTATGGTGGTAAGTGTGATTTTTGAAATGTTGGGAGACGTGCAAGTTTTAAAAAATACATAGGGAGATTTTAAAAACAAATTTATCCAGTTGTCTACTATTGACTTTCTAAAAAAATGTTTAGCTCATAGGCAAGAGCAAAGACAACTGAAAAGTGATGGATTTATTATAGCAAACTTACAATAATCATATGCACAGATCCTCTCTGAGAGATATACAGACAGCTCTGCTGACACTCTGCAGCAATCACTGTCGTAATTGGCTTCACTGTGCTTCCATCCTTCGTTCAAACCAACTTAAAATCATCTCAGAAAGCCATTATATGTGTCATAGATTCAGGGCTTTATGTAAAATGTAATAAATGTGTTAGATAGGGTCATAAGATGAACTGGAATCATTGTGTTCTGTACAATGCTAATGAATAATTTAGTGGTTCAGATTTATAATGAATACAAACTTGTGAGATGATTCATTCACGATGACACGTTGAGGCAGAATGTCGATTTCTTCTCAATGAGTCGATCTCCCTTCTTGGGATAAAGAGATTCTCTTTCCTTCCTAATAGGTAACCTATATTTATTTCCCTTAGTCTCTGATGCATAATGTAACATTGTAATTTGTTGTAATTGGCAGTTGAGCCCATTTTTAAAATGTATCAAAAGGGAATGCTATAAAGTGTTAAAATATTTGAGTATATTAAGAGCTTAGTGCCCACATACAGGAGCCCTACGTGACCTCCATTGAATAAAGATAATGCACACTTCCAATTAACCCTGGTGTCGTGCAACTTGATATTTGTAAAGGCATGTAACAATAGTTCACTTTTGAAAGTTGTTTCTAGGACAGAAGTATCAGAGGCAAGTCTTTATCAGCACAATAAACTGCAAAAAAATATATGGCACTGGCATTTATGCTGTGTGTAAAATTACAGTGCTTCTAAAACAACGTTGTCAAAAACTAAACAGAGTTACCCAACGAAGTTCCAAGTCAAAGGCAGGTCAAAAAACCTTGCTGAATGCAGCAATGGTACTGGAGGCAGCGCATCTTGGTTCATATGAAGCCTTGTGTAACATGCTATACAGAGGCCCTTCGGCCCTCTTTCCAATTACGCATTCAATGAGATCCATCATAAAGGCCTGGCAAATGAAACACCCACTATCCTCACATAATTTCTCGCCTCATACACTGCTGTGGTTCAACCCCTCTCTCAAACAATCCAAATTTGTATAGGGGAGGCCCTTCAAACCTTTGACTCCCTTAAACTGATCTACTCTCTCCCTAACTCGTACCTGTTTCGGTACCTCCAGTTGTGCCATGCATTTTAGTTACAATTTCACGACCAGCCAATTTCCCTCACAATATCAGGGATTGAGTCCCTGTTGCGAGAGGAAACTCTAGTGAAACCTCTCTCTACAATTTATAAGGCTCTCCAACCTGCTATACATGATGGTCTTGATAAGCTTTTGTCCTGCTGGCGTGTGAAGGTCCCAGAGCTGGATTCTGAGAATTGGGAGGACATCTGGGAATAGCCCATGCAACACCTGGTCTCCAGAGGCGGCTCTAGGCTTTGTGAGGCCTTAGGCAAAACGTACACATGAGGCCCCACGGACTGGGACGCTCCATGATGAGGCCGCTATTCCTCAGGCTGTGGGCAGTGTCTGATTTGTCCGTCAGCTCCTAAGCCACAGAGTCCCAGTGGGGGTAGGCGGAGCCGCCGGCGTCAACTTCAGTGATTGAGAACAGGCAAATTAGGAGGCCGCGAGGCCCCTGTGAGTGCGAGGCCTTAGGCGACCGCCTAATTTGCCTAATTAGAGAGCCGCCTCTGCTGATCTCCTCCAGGGACAGGTTAATACAATTTTAAATTCTTTCCCTTACACGCATCTAATTGCTGGCGCTGTTTGGAAGACCCTGCCACATTCTTACATGTGTTTTAGGATTGTCCGAGTGTTAGGCTTTTCTGGTCAGTAATTTCTCAGTGCATTTGTTCAGTTACAACCATTTCAATACCCTTATCTATTGACATCTGTATTCTTGGTCTAGTCCATTTACTGGCTACCTCCAGGGTCATGATAGGGCTGTTACTATTTTATGCTCGCAAGTCTATACTCCTTGAATGGAAGTACTTTTTCTTTGCACCTGGATGGACGTTATTTGGACTGTCATTTTCTATTTTTAGTTATATAGTAATTTATTTTCTTACATATGAAATTTTGGATCACATCATATCGACATCTATTTCGTTGATTTTTTGCGCTTTATATGAAAATGTGTATTATATGACATTTTTTTGCACTATATTTGCACCTTATTACATGTTTTTGCACAGTGATTTTGCACTTGGAACACTTGTATGGGTATGTGGTAGTGGATACTCGACATGAAAAGATACTGAGGAATAATATGTAATTTTTATATTCATACAATATTTGTTTGAGATAGCGAACTTTTAATATTTTTATAAAATAAAATGACATTTTATTGCAATGAGGCACAATACTACATGTGCCAACTACTACACATAGGGGTCGATTTACTAAAGGCAAATAGACTGTGCGCTTTGCAAGAGCAGTTGCTCCAGAGCTTAGTAAATAAGGGGATGCTCTTCTGACTTCCATCATGCAATCATGTGCAAGCAAAAATTTTGTTTATTTTTATTTTTCATTGCATGTGATGGGGTATTCTTTGTAAAGTGAGGCTTTACCTCATTTACTATACTCTGGAGCAAGTGCACTTGCAAAGTGCACAGTTTGTCTTTAGTAAATCAACCAGACAGAGCTCAATAAAGTGACTTCACTTTGGGTGGGATTTTAAGGCGACTGGTGAGAATATTAGTAGAAAGCATTATTTTACTGTGCTCTCTTTGTTGTAAATGGTGTATATTTGTTAAAATAAAAAAAAGAATTAAAAAAAAAAAAAAAAAGCAAGCACAGCGATGCGTTGTAACAGTGCATTGCAGCGCGAGTGGACAACACACACCAGCACATGGCTGAACCCCTTTGTTGTTGTGTGTGTCCCCACTATGGCCAGGGACACAAACAACAGGGAAAATCTTCTGGTAGGAATAGTTATTTGGGCAACATCTGAAAGGGGATTTATCTCACTTAGGAGAGAATTTCTATCTCTTCCTTTTGTATCTATGGAAAGTGAAAGGGAAATCTTTCAAACGGAACACAGATAGACAAAAACACCTGATAGGGGTTTTACCTATTGCCTTTACCAGGGGTCTTCAAACTGCGGCCCTGGGGCCAGATGTGGCTCTTTGCTTGCTTCTATCTGGCCCTTGGGGCACTATTCCATCTACAACTGACACTAATGATGGGATACTATTCCTCCCACTGACACCAAGGATGAGGTGCTATTCCTCGCTCTAATATCAACAATAGGGCACTATTCCTTCCACTAAATCCAATGATGGGGCATTGTTTACTAACACTGACATTTAAACTCCTAAAGTCTGAAGGACAGTAAACTGGCCCTTTGTTTAGAAAGTTTGGGGAACCCTGGTCTATATTTTCCAAAGTGGAAACATTGTTGGCTTTAGATATAGAGTACCATAATCTAATACTTAACATTAATCTCAGGCTAACCTAATCATTAACATTAGCCCTTTTTCTAAACTTTTAACAAAAGCCTCAATTTAGACCCTAACCCTAAACAGCAGAACAATAAACACAAGGATGCAAAGCACACATACATGGTCAAATGCATGCAGACTATGTTCAAACTGCAATGGAGGCAACAGAATATACTCTGTGTTGGCACAAATGCATCATGTCCCCTAACCGGAACAAGTGAACTTAGCTGTTCAACTTAGTACACACTTTCAGAGCAGTCCTTTACAGGGCACTTAGTAGGGTAGTCAGAATTGCCAGGAGGTGTACAATCCCTTATACACCTAGCAATGGTAAAGCTCACTCCTGCCTGAATTCTACTGGAATTGGTGTCACATACTCTGAACTACCCCCACTGAAGGACAGCCTCCACGGGAATAGAGGGATACCAAACACAGCTATAGAGCACAGATGCCCGGGTCAAAAAAAGTAAAATCTCAGAAGGAAGAAGGCTTCTTTTTGTTTTATTAACTTATCATATTTTTTTCCTAGGTAGATCATCATGGAGAAAAACATCTGCAATCTTTAGATCAATGTTCCCAAGCACCAAGCCACATGCCAAGGGAAGGTTAATTGATTTTTCTCATGTTACAGCTTGGAGCATACACAAGTGTACACTCCTAGCTATCAGACCATGCTGTCTCCCAAAGCTCCAGTCTTATTAATGATTAGAATTTTCCCTGATCATGTGATCACCATGACAGCCAACAGTAATCATATGCTGGCTGGAGGTTTATTCACAAGCAAACCTCTTCCAGATCCAAATGCAGCCTTAAAATGGTAGTGTGCCTCTGTTTAATACCATAATTGTCATATACATTTACAATATTGAAAATAAACCAATTAAAGTGATATTAAAGAGTCATTTGTTTCTAATAAAAAAATAAATGTATCATACTTACCTGCTCTGTACAATGGTATAGCACAGAGCATCCCCGATCCTCCTCTTCATGGGTTACTGGCAGTTCAGGCTTCTCCTCTTTGGCGAGTGCCGCCATAGAAAGGCTTTTCTATGGGAGCACTCCTGAGCCACCCAGTCTGCGTCTATTGACACAGCCAGGGAGGATCGGCCCCACCCCCCTATCAATCTGCCCAGTGAGAGCCTCTGCTCTCATGCACAGCGCTGGATCAGGAATAGGCTCAGGTAAGTATAATGGTGGCTGGGGTAGATTCTGTGACCCAGAAGGTTTTTCACCGTCGTGCATAGCATGCATAACAGTAGCCTTTAGCGCTACTTCAAAATTAAAAAATAAAAACGATGTTAGAACTGGGGCGATTTCTCAGTCAGTTACCAGCTCTTTAGAAGGGACAGACTGCACCTAAACGGGGAAGGTGCAGATCTGGTGGGAGTGAAGATGACCGAAAAGTTAGAGGGGCTTTTAAAGTAGGCGACAGGGGGAAGGGTCCAGAGGTAGATATAGTCAGCGTAAAAACATATTCCAGAGGGTAGCATTAGTGTTAGGTTGGCTAAAGCAGCTAAACCCGAGGTAAGTATAGTAACAAGTCCTATTTGCAACCCCAGAGCACCCAATAAGGAGATAGTATGCGACCAGTCTAAACTATGTGGCATGTTCACCAATGCCAGGAGTCTGGCAGACAAGATGGGAGAACTAGAGCTACCATTGTACGAGGAGGATTTAGATTTTGTAGGAATTACAGGGACTTAGTTCAACAGCTCTCATGATTGGCTGGCAACCATTCAAGGGTATTCCCTATATCGCAAGGATAGAGTGGGTAAAAAAGGAGGAGGGGTATGCCTGTATATCAAAAATGATGTACAAGTACATTAAAAAGGGGATTAACTCCAGAGATAAAACAATAATTCTCCCACTCTACAAGACTCTGGTTTAGCCTAACCTGGAGTATGCTGTCCAGTTCTGGGCACCAGTGCTCAGGAAGGTTGTGCTGGAACTGGAGAGAGTCCAGAGAAGTGCAACAAAACTAATAAAGGGACTGGAGGACCTTAGTTATGCAGAAAGATTACGAGCACTTAACTTATTCTCTCTGTAGAAGAGACGCTTGAGAGGGGATATGGTTTCATTGTACAAATACCGTCTTGGTCAACCGCACAAAAGGGATAAAGCTTTTCCGCGAAAGGGAATTTATTAAGACAGGCTGCCATTCACTTAAATGGAAAGAAAAGCAGTTTAACCCTAAACTGCGTAGAGGGTTCTTCACTGTAATGCCCCGTACACACGGTCAGATTTTCCGATGGACATTGTCCGATCGGAGCGTGTTGTCGGAAATTCCGACCGTGTGTGGGCTCCATCGGACATTTTCCATCGGATTTTCCGACATACAAAGTTGGACAGCAGGAGATAAAATTTTCCGACAACAAAATCCGATCGCGTCAATTCCGACCATGTGTGGCCTGTTCCGACGCACAAAGTGCCACGCATGCTCAGAAGAAATTCCGACACGGGACAGCTCGTTCTGGTAAACTTAGCGTTCGTAATGGATACAGCACTTTCGTCACGCTGCAATGTTCAAAATGGTTTAATACAGCGCACTCTCTTCTTCTTTATAATGTGACAAGAATTAAGTCTTTTTGCTGCTCATATTCACACACACTTCTCACAAACTTCTTTCGTTACTACTTATCGGGATTCCCTCAATATATTTTGATTTCTCACATCTGACAACATATTTTTTTTCCTTGTCAAAAGAAGTTTATTGAGTATACAATGTTATAAAGATACATAAAGTAAGTTTACAAGGATCTATAAAGTAAGCTCATTATTTTACAGTAGGGTTTATATAGGTAAATATCATGAAATTTCAAATATTAAACATTGGGTTCACGTAAACCTAAATTAAAGATATATATCATTTCCTTAGTTACTTTTGTAGGTATTTAAATGATTTATACCTACTATACATATTGTTTACAAGTAGAGTGTATATAGGTCAAATAAATTCTGATAATGAGCTTTAATCGTAAGGTGGAGAAAAGGAAAGAGAAAGAAGAAAAAGGGTTGAAAGGTAGAGGTATGGTCCACAAGGTTGTCCCGCTCGTCAGTTTATTATTCTTTTTAGTTCTCTTTGAAGCCTTAGAATGGGTGTCTCTGTAAGTCATTTAATCTGTTATCATGGCAACAGGACAGAGTCATTGAAGTTTGACAGGAACTGTTGTTTTATCCAAGGATGCCAAAGTTTTTCAAATTTTGGAATTTGATTTTGATCGATGGCTACCATCTTAGCATGGGACATTGTATTATTCATTCTGTGAATTGTTTCTGCTAGTACCAATGTAGGAGATTTCCATGCCTTGGCCACTGTTTGTTTTGCAGCCGTTATTAGTTGGATCATAAGTTTGAATTGAGAGAGTGTTAACCATTCCGGTTTTAGATTAAGTAAAGTTAAATATGGATCTGGTTGTATTATTTTTTTTTTAATATTTTAGATGCAATCACGAAGACTTCCTTCCAGAAGGTTTGGATTACTGGGCACGTCCACCATATGTGTAAATATGTGCCTATTTCTGGGCATCCTCGAAAACAAAGTGCTGAGGTATTAGGTGAATATTTTGCCACTCTAGCGGGTACAAGGTACCAGCGAGTTAGGACTTTATAATTTGTCTCCAGTGCTAAGATGTTGGGTGAGGATGACTTAGATGTGAGCCATATGTTAGACCAGTCCGTGTCTTCTAAAGTTCGTCCCAGGTCCTCCTCCCACCTCTGAACGTAAGAGGGTCTATTAAGATTTGCTACTCCATATAATTGATTATAAAGTGATGAAATTGTACCTTTAGCAAATGGATCTTTTGTACAGATTGATTCAAAAATGGATAATTGGCATAATGGTGTATCCCCCTTTAGGAATGGTGTATAGAAATTTTTGATTTGGAGATATCTGAATATCTCAGAGTTTGGTAGATCATATTTTTCTCTAAGCGATGGGAATGAAAGGAATGATTTAGATGCTATGAAGTCATTTAGTGTCTGAATGCCTGATGTTGTCCAAGCTTTAAAAGAATTTGGGTAGATCCATGCCGGATAAAAGGCCGGATTTCTGATAAAAGAAAGGAGAGGATTGTGTGGAGATTGTAACTGATATTTGGTTTTTAGTTTATCCCAGAGAGATAAGAAGTGTTTAGTTATGGGATTATGAATTTTAAAGCGGTCTTTAGGATCAAGCCATAATAAATTTGATATTAATAGAGGGTCATTTTCTGAAGCCTCTATAAATACCCATAATGGGATTTCCTGTTTTGCATGGTATTTGGACAGACTGGCCAAATGTGCTGCTCTGTAGTAGTTAGTAAAATTAGGGTATCCCAGGCCTCCTTTATTTTTGGGAAGATGTAGTGTGTGTATAGGTATACGTGGTTTAGAAGAGCCCCATATAAACGAAGTTGCTCTTTTTTGTACTATTCTCAAAAAATAGGAAGGAATTGGAATAGGGAGGACTCTGAATAGATAAAGCAATTTGGGTAGAATAGTCATTTTGATTGCATTAATCTTCCCTATCCAGGATAAAGGAAGTTGCGACCATTGTTTTATTAGATTTGTGATCTGTCTTAATACAGGAGGATAATTGGTTGAGAATAAGTCAGAATGAGATGCTGTTAAATGAATTCCAAGATATGGGATTGATTTTTCTGCCCATGTGAATGGGAGTGCAGCCCTAGCCGGGATCAATTCCATGTTTGTGAGTGAAATATTAAGCACTAGGCATTTCTTAGGATTAATCATAAGGCCGGATAGGGCTGCAAATCCATCAAGAGCTGGTATTAAGTTAGGACCAGAGACCTGTGGTGATGATAGAAAAAGTAATATATCGTCTGCAAATATACATAATTTGTGTGTAATACCTCCTATTTCAATGCCAGTTATAGTTTGGTTTGTTCTGATGTATTGGGCCATGGGTTCGAGTATAAGGGCAAATAATAAGGGAGATAATGGGCAACCCTGTCGGGTACCTCTTTCGATATTAAAGGCTTCAGATTTGTATCCAGCATATTTTATATAGGCTTTGGGTTTATTATATAATGCTTTGATCCATGTTAAAAAGTGGGGTCCAAAACCCCATTTTTGTAATGAATATTGCATATATTGCCAGGATACTGTGTCAAATGCCCTCTTAATATCGAGAGATAGAAAACATAAAGGGATTTTCCGTTTTTTAGCAATATGTGCCAATAACACTGCCCTGCGTATATTATCGCCTGCCTGTCTATTTGGCATGAAGCCTACTTGATCTCTATGTATTAATTTTCCTATAATGCTATTGAGGCGTTTTGCTATTATTTTTGCTAATAATTTAATATCGAGGTTTAACAGAGAGATAGGCCGATAATTCACACAGGAAGTATCATCAGAAAGGGGTTTTGGGATCATACAAACAATTGCCATTAGTGTTTCTTGCCGAAAAGAATGTCCATCTAGAAGTTTGTTAAAAGTTTCAGTGAGAATGGGAGAGAGTATTTCTGAGAATGTTTTATAGTATAAAGCCGAGTAGCCGTCTGGGCCTGGTCTTTTATTAAGTTTTAGGTCTTTTATGGCGTTAGCAACTTCATCTATAGTTATAGGCTCATCCAAACTGCTTTTTTGATTCTGAGATAACTCAGGTAAGGTTATTTTTGAGAAGAAGGATTCAGCCTCTGTAGGATTAAATTCATTGTTTGTCTTGTATAAAGTTGCAAGATGTGAGTGAAATTTATGGACTATTTTAACTGGATTACAAGTGTAAACATTTTTTGATAATTTCAAACGTATTGGTTTGAAAGATTTGTTAGTTGAATTTAATGCCCGAGCCAAATATGTACCTGGTTTGTTTGTATTCATGTAGAAATTGTGTTTGGAGCGTTTGAGGGATTTATCAACTGACTCAGTGAGAAATAGATCGTATTCCAATCTAGATTTTTCCAGATGAGATTTTGTACTCTGAGATGGATTATCTTGAAATGATATGTAGGCTGCATTAAAATTGAGTTCTAGTTTTTTTGCTAGATTTTTGCGTTCCCGTTTAAATAGTGCCATTTGTCTTTGTATTGTACCACGCAAGACAGGCTTATGAGCTTCCCACAGTGTTATTGGGGAGATGTCTGTTGTATTATTAATTGATATGTATTCCTTTAAAGCTTGTTCAATGGCCATCTGATGTAGTGGGTGTTTGAGCATTATGTCCGGTAAGTACCACGTTGGGTCATGCGCTTTTGGTATGGCTGAGGCTATAGTAGTGTATACTGCATTATGGTCAGACCACGGAATCGGAATTATATCTGATGCAATAATTTCTGGTATCATTCCTATTGTTAGAAAAATATGATCTATTCTGGTGAAGGTTTGATGAGGGTGCGAGAAATAAGTGAATTTCTTTTTCATTGGGTTACTTTCTCTCCATGAATCTACCAGATTGTATTTGGAAAGAAGTTGAGAAAAAGGTAATCTAGAGGTTATTTTGGATGGTGTAAAAGGTGATTTATCTAGAAATGGGAGGAGGACCTGGTTCGAATCCCCACACATTATCACTGTTCCTATTTTGTGTGTATTAATCACTTGTAATATATGTGAGAGGAATGGTGTAGGTTGTTTGTTAGGAGCGTAGTAGGAAATCACCGTGATTGCTGTATCCATTATATAACCCATGAGTATCAGGTATCTACCTTCTGGGTCTTTAATTTCTGATGATAAGGTGAATGGTGTGGATCGGTGAAATGCAATTAGAGTTCCCCTTTGCTTGGTACAGGCAGAAGCCGTGTAAATTTGTTGATAAAAAGGAGAAATATATTTTGGAGTAGAATCTTTGGTGAAGTGTGTTTCTTGGAGGCATACTATGTGAGCCTTCTTGTTATGGAAAGTACGGAAGGCTTTGGTCCTTTTTTGAGGGACATTTATTCCCTGAACATTCAGGGAAAGTATATTCAGTGGTGCCATGGCAATAGATCAAATAGTTTTGACTTACTTTTTGTTATGCAGAGCTGACTGCGCAGATCAACCTGTGTGGACTGAAGAGATGAATAGATAGAAAAGAAACCAGTGAATTCTGGAGTAAAGAGTAAACAAAAAACATATGAGATTAGAAGATACATTGTATAAATTATTTTTTGCAAGTAATCACAATTTACCCGTGAAAGAGAATAAATATCTCTCTCAGGGGAATAAGTGCCTTTGTCACACTCCCACATAATATGGTTGGGAGAATGAGGAGGGCTAATGGGGGTACACGGATCTTCCGCTTACAGGAGAGAAGTGCTATGTCAAAAGACATCAAAATGATGTTTCATTAATTGGAGTGCAGAATATAGTTTTTGTTGAAATTATTTATTCCAGGGTGGTTGTATATGGTTAGTCTTGCCCTAGGCTAAATAATTCAGTTAGAAAGGTACTGTTAATAACTTTGGTATTGATGAAGATAGTTTGAATTATTTTGGGATTTTAACCCTTTTAGAGTAAACAATTACATATTTTATTCATATGTAACTGTTTAGATATGTTAACTCATAAAATAGAGGTTGTATTGCTTCAGATTAGAATAAACAAAAACATAATTCTAGGAACTAGTTAGGTAATAATATATTTGTTTTAAGAAAAGAAAGAAAAAGCTTCCATTACTTCTGGATTATTGAATATATTTGTCCTAAAAAGTAATAAATCTATTGTTATTACTTGATAATATATAACTGAACAAGAATTTCCTTATTTCACTTATATATTCTAAGGCTATATGAATCAGAAGTAATAAGAAATATAACTGGAATGTAACATGATACCACACAGTGTGTGACTATCAGAATGCAGTTACATTCAGTTATAAATATAGGTTTTTTATAGAGAACCATCTCTTAGTATAATAAATGAAGAGATATCAGGAATTAGGATGTCAGTCCATTGAATCTTCTTGGTCCATGGATGATGTGGCATAACGGCCTCTTTTGTGAGAATGATGATTCCCATTTTGTTCTGAAATTTTCTGGGTGCTGCCTGAAGGTGAAGATGATGCCATTCTTCTGTGTGTGGGAGTGTTGCTGCTTGTGGGTTCTGTCAGATTTAATTTTAAAAGGGTTTGTTGTAGTTCATCTGCTGATCTGCTTCTGTAAATTGTACCTTGGTAGTTAAATCTGACTGAAAAGGGGAAGCCCCATTGATACATAATGTTGTGGCGTTGCAGTTCCATTAGTTGGGGTTTCATGGATCGTCTTTTAGTAATAGTAAGTTGGGATAGGTCAGCAAAAATTTGATAATTGTGTCCTTGAAAATTAAGTTCCTTTTTTTCTCTTGCAGCAATTAGTATTTGTTCTTTTGTTCTGTAATAATGAAATTTTGTGATTATATCACGTGGGGGTCCATCTTTCTTTTTGGCTGTGAGGGCTCTGTGTACTCTGTCCAGTTCTAAACGTTCAATAGGGATATCTGGCTTTAGTTCTTGTAATAGAGCAGTAATAGTAGATTGCAGGTCTGTCACAGTTTCAGGTATTCCCCTTATGCGCAAGTTTGAACGTCTGGCTCTATTTTTGTAATCTTCGAGCTTAGTTTGAAGTATTAAATTCTCTTTTTTTAATTGTTCCAATTCTGTTATATTTTCTTGGGTTGTAATTTCAATTTCATCCATTTTTATTTCTAAGGCTGCGGTGCGGTTTCCCAGCTCTCTTATTTCTTTGGTTAGGCTTTTTGTTATTTGGTCTGAGGTTTGTTTTAAAGCCTTATGAAGCATCTTTTCAAATTGTAATAATATTACTGGGGATACTGAGGAGGCTTGTGGAGAAGTTTGTGAGAGGATTTGTTCTGTATCTGACTCAAATGGAGAGTCTTGCTGTGACATTTTCTGTCTGTGAGAGCGCCCTGATGCTGTATCTTGTGAGGTGACTGGAGCTGCTTCAGCTGCAGTGAGTGCCTGTGAGCTCTTTGTGAGGTGATTTTTATTTCTGCCACGGCTTCCTCCCAGTACCATATTTCCTGCCCAAACTTTCACAGTTTGTTCCCTGGGGCAAAAAGGTTCAAATGGATACCTTTTGAGCCTGCAGGCTCCGCTTTGTCCTTCTCTTCTCTCCTCAGCGGTGTGGAGCTCTAACAATGCATGTCTGCTCTGCTAGGCTCCGCCTCCTGCCCCCCAACATATTTTTTTTATTTTTTTTACTTTAATGTAGAATCTTTTTTTGTGTTTCTCTTTTTTAATTTTTTTTTTTGGTGATTTTGATTTGTACTCCCGAAAATGTTTGTGTGTTTTTTGTGACAAGTTCCCACAACACCATTGATATGTTGTTCTATTTAATCTGTAGGAGATTGTTTGGTGTTGTTGTCCCTTGTTAATTTCACATTTTATGTTTTTAGAAATGTACCTGAATCCTCACCAACAAACTGTCCTTTTTGGATGAAAACACACACAGGAGAGTAGAATTTACCTAAAAATATTTTATTAAGGGGTCACAACTATAAACAAAGAGGGAGGCAACACTGGAGAAACTGCAGAAGTGGGCGAAGCCTTGGACCCCCAGGGCAGACATCAATTATTTAAAAGCAAAATTGGTGGCCTGAGGAGTCCATATCTAAGGGAGGGCAGTCTGGTCCAGAAGTCCCAGAGATCCGGAAAGCAGCAGATGACATCTGTGTCCCCAGGCTGTGGTCATACGAGAGACTGCATCTTCTGTCAGACCAGACTGAACCCAGGGCAATCGCTCTTTGGTCTTCCTTCCACGCTTCCTTCCAGCCTTTGGCTGTGGTGGTGGAGTTGTGGCAGCAGGAGGAGGAGGAGGAGGAGCATCGTCGATCTCAATGACATCCGTCTTGTGTGTCAGTTCCCCACTCTCCCCCTTACGTAGCACTTTATAAATCAGGTCCTCAGAGATCTTGCTTTGGCCCTCCTGCAATTTGGTGGCAGCCATGCAGGCAAAGGCCTCTTCAGGACTGGGGAAGGCTCTGAGGGACGCAGAAGCCTCCTGGATCAGCCTGTATGCTGAATCCTGCACAGGACTGGGAGTGGCCTTCCTGGCCCTTTTGTATGGCAGGTGGAGGGGAGGAACCTGAGACTCAGTCAGGCTGCGACTTGTCCCAGGCTTCTCTTGGCTGACACTTAGCCCCGCCTCCTCCTGGCTGCCACTAATCCCCGCCTCCTCCTGGCTGACACTAATCCCCGCCTCCTCCTGACTGCCACATTCCACAGCCTCCTCCTGGCTGAGGTCTTCCTGTGTATGAAAAAGGGACATAGTTTTAGTTTTTTTTACATCAATCACACACAATTTTCACCTCCTGACTGCTGCAAATTGAATGTTAACAAATATAAGAGGCTATCCTTCTGAGCCCAGCATTTTTCATTCTTGTCCCAATTTTGGGTGCCCACTACTGTCTATTGATATGTAAAACACTTTTTTTAATCAGCAATTAATGATCAATAATAACATCTAGTAAACATCATTTCTTTATTGCCCAGAAATCTGTAGAAGAATGCTATACCTGACTCCAGCTGGGCTCCTCCACTTCTTCCCGGCTGGAAGGCCCAGGTTGGACATCAGAAGCCTCAGCTGGGATGGAAGGAAGAGTGGAAGGAAGAGTAGAGAGGGATTCCCTGACTTCAGTGTGGTCTGACAGAAATCGCAGTCTCATAGTACCACAGTCTGGGGACATAAACGTCATCTGCTGCAGCTCCGGATCTCTGGGAATCCGTGACCTTCTTGCGCTCCCTAAGATAAGTGCTCCTCAGGCCACCAATTTTAGCTTTTAAATAAGGGATGGTTGCTGTGGGGACCACCGGCTTCACCAACTCCAGCAGTTTCTCCAGCGCTGCCTGCCTCTTCTGTTTGTGATTATAGTGGGGGTGTCTCACCTGCCACAGATAGGGCAGCTCCCTGTACTTGTCTATGAACAGGGGCAGGAAATTGTGGTCGTTGAACCCATCCATTTTCTCTGCAAAACACAACACAAGACAAACCCTAATGTCAGGCCAAACTCCCCTAATCTTGTTACAATATAGGCTTCAATTTCGAAGCAGTATAGGCCCAAGTTTAGATCCTACCTTCGTTAGCACGATCGGCGTCTCCGATGCTCCTTCCTCCGCTCACAGATTGTACGTAAGACGCGCGCGTTACGATTTATACACACTGCGCATGCGTATAACTCCGCCCGCCCCTGACGTTCTTTCTATTCTATTCCCCGCCCCTTTTCGTTCGGCGCAGTGGAGGAAGAGCACATGGCGGATAGACAGCAGGATCGTGCTAAGTACAGCAACGAGGAGGAGGAGGAGGAAAGGCCGGAGCCTGAAACGTCCCAATCCAGAAGGAGATTAAAGGACTCAAATATGTCCTTTGGGGAGATGTTGGAGATGGTGGACATCCTGAAGAAGGCCGACTATGATGGAAAGTATGGGCCTTACCCCAACCCCAATGTCCGAAAGGCCAAGATCATGGCGAAAGTGGTCAGGAGTCTGCACCGGAAATTCAGGGTACGACGATCGAAAGATCAGCTCAGGAAGCGGTGGTCGGACCTGAAATTACGAGAACATGAGCAGTACAGAAAGATCCGGAGAGTGCTGCAAAAAAGTAAGTAGTTGTGCTGTGTTCCTATTGTTCTTGTGTTTATTACGTTCGTGCTGCTCCATGTGCTTTTAGGAACTGTTGTACAGTTTAAAATGGCAACTTTCATGTTCATGGGCACATTATTCGTTCGGATCACACATTTTTATTTCGGACTATAAAATACCATTGTTTAGGCCATATGCATTTGGCCACCATTTTGAGGCCCTATACTTGTCTTCAAAGAATTGGGTTGTGTAGATGGCTTTGTTACTAGAATGAAATGCAAACTAGATTCTGTGTAAGGAGAGGACACTGAGCAGCTGTTTTCACATCTGGACACTGGAGCACTAGTGTGGGACCCCAGAACACCATTTTTATTAGGGGGGCCACACAGGTGCTCCAGTGTATACTATAGGGGGGGGCTACATCAGTGAAGCTTGTACTAAACAGGTAAAGTATCGCAGATTGACAAAGGACACTAAAAATGCTACATCTTGGAACTCAGCTAAAATAGATAATTGTACCCCACTTCCAAGCAATGTTTCATCTTTATAGTTCTGCCATCAAATATCTGTGTGCTAATTATACCATTTTTGTTTTACATAGGGGAGAAAAGACTCGGAGGACACCCCTCATCCGAGGAGACCAGAGACCCCCCCCTCTGGAAGAAGGGGAAATCCCCCCAAGACAATCTGAGCAGGAGGAAGAAGACGTGGTGGAACTAGTCACCACAACAGGTGAGTGTCTGCGACCACAGGCTCAGATAAGAGATGGATGGCGGCATTTTTTTTAGACCTAATTTATTTTGGGTTCCTCTCTTTTTAGGTGATCGTGAGGTTGTGGATGAAGATCCTTTCACATCAGAAAGTGCCCAGATCGTGATCGGGGAGATCATGGGGTGTAATTTACAATTGGAAATCATCAAGCAAAACATCAATGATGTTATTCCAAAATATAAAAACATCATTGATGTTTTGGGGCGAGATTAAAGCCCCTCCAAATCACTTTCTTCTTTTGTCTGGTACAATGTGCGAAATGTTTTTGTGATTTTTCCAAAAGCCAAATTTGGAGGATGCACACAGTGTGTCAACATGTGCTATCTGCCATCACGGGAGATCAATGGACGCGTTTTGGGGGTGCAACCCCTTCCTCAATAATAAAGTAGCGGTGAGGAAGGGCTTTCTCCCCCAAAACACGTCCCTTGATCCCCCGTGATGGCAGATAGCACATGTTGACATTGTGAAATTTGTGTGCATCTTCCAAATTTGGCTTTTCCTGGGGTGATTTCCCCCCATCTGAACGCTATATCAAACACAGTTCCTAAATACTCATGTCTGATATTGCCTTCAAGTTCTACCAAATGTGAACTTTGTAAGATCAAGATTTGTGTCTTTCTTGTGGGTTTTACACAGGCCTGTTTTCTCTAAAATGCACATTTTGATTTTGGATAATGCCACCACAAAAATTGTTATACAACAAACATGTTGGTTTGTCAGAAAAACCTTTGGTAAATGCACATGTGATTGTGCAGGTATTAAAAAGATTGCTCATCAAGAATGTGTGGATTATTGTCTCAACGCTACAACACTTTTGGGGTGATGTAATTGTTGTTTTCTGAGAAAATGGGGGTAATTTCCTAAGGGCAAATCCTCTTTGCACTACAAGTGCAGTTTCAGTGCAGTTGCAAGAGCACTTGTAGTGAAAAGTGTCTTTGCATTTAGTAAATAACAGCCAACAGTGCTTTGTATAAGGTTACACAATCACGACATTTTCTGGACTCCACACATTTCTGTCTGTGTCAGCTCAAACAAACACAAGCAGTAAATGTCCACAAAGAAGAGCCTGGGGGGAGATGCCTGTCGAAAACTTGAGGTCCTGCAGGCTTCTCCCTGTGGCCAAATACCGCAAGGTAGCGACCAACCTCTGCTCCGGTGTGATGGCTTGCCTCATGCAGGTATCCTGCCTGCTGATATAGGGGGTCAGCGAAGCCAACAGACGGTGAAATACGGGGTCCGTCATCCTGAGAAAGTTCCTGAAATCATCAGGATTATTCTCACGGATCTCACGGAGCAAAGGCATATGAGAGAACTGGTCACGCTGAAGCAACCAATTCTTGGTCCATGAACTCCTCCCCACCCTGGACTGGACTTGTGTCAAGGTCAGGACCCCAACACCAAGCCCCCGCACAGCAAGAACTCTACGAGGAGTACGCATACGAAACATGGCTAGAAAACGGTCGGCTGCTCAGAACGAAGTAACAGAACGCACTGAAGAACAGCAAGGCCTGTGAAGAGCGACCTGAAAAACAGCAACGAGCGGGCAAGATCACACAGAAAACTCAGATACGAACTGACTGCACGCACTGAAGAGCAGATACAAACCCACAAGCACAAACTGAACGGCAGAAAACGATCTGAAAGCCACGAGTCTGAAAAAGCGCGAATCGTCTCTCACCAAACTTTTACTAACACGAGATTAGCAAAAGGAGCCCAAAGGGTGCCGCGCTTGGTTCTGAACCGGCCTTTTCTAGTCTCGTCGTACGTGGTGTACGTGACCGCGTGGTTGTCGATCGGAAATTCCGACAACTTTGTGCGACCGTGTGTAGGCAAAACAAGTTTGAGCCAACATCCGTCTGAAAAAATCCTAGGATTTTGTTGTCGGAATGTCCGAACAAAGTCCGACCGTGTGTACGGGGCATAAGAGCGGTTAGGATGTGGAATTCTCTTCCACAGGCAGTGGTTTCAGCAGGGAGCATTGATAATTTCAAAAAACTATTAGATAATCACCTGAAGGACCACAACGTACAGGGATGTACAATGTAATACTGACATATAATCACACACATAGGTTGGACTTGATGGACTTGTGTCTTTTTTCAACCTCGCCTACTATGTAACTATGGGGATTATTTATGAAAGGCAAATCCACTTTACACTACAAGTGCACTTGAAAGTGCACTTTCAAGTGCAGTCGCTGTAGATCTGAGGGGGACATACAAGGAAAATAAAAAACAGCATTTTAGCTTGCACATGATTGGAAGATAAAATCAGCAGAGCTTCCCCTCATTTCAGATCTTCTCCTCAGATCTGCGGTGACTGCACTTCCAAGTGCACTTGTAGTGCAAAGTGGATTTGCCTTTCGTAAATAACCCCCTATGTAACTATGTTCAAAAAAATTAGAGCATGTCATTTATTAAACAGTAAACCAAATTAAACCCCTTTATGCTCTAAAAAAATTTAAAATTTTTTTAGACAGGCAAATTAGCCATAAAGTAATTAACAAGTGAAACAAGACTGCTAAATTTGGTTTGGACACCTGGGCATCAATGACCTCTGGTCAAAAATGTCAAGTACTCATTGAATGGAACTGTATGGCCTAAAGATTGAGGGTGATAGATGAAAAGGTAAAAATGGTCTTTGGGGGAAATCACTGAAATTCATGTTGGTTCTTACTCTTCTTGAGGTAAATATATCATTATGTAAATTAGATTTAATTAAGGATGTCTGAAGCCTAAAACATCTTTTAATCTAGCATGCTCTCATCCGAAAGCTAATACACATAACATGCAGACAGGAAGACGCTTGGCTGCATGTCAAAACATCAAATTACTAATATGCATTACAATCAATAGGTACAAAACTGTACTTTCTACCTTTCATTACAATGTTCTGCTTTTTTTTCAACTGGCAAAACAAATGGTGTTTTAAATGGAATTTTACATGCATGGTCGTGGAGTATCTGTGACAATGGAAACACAGATTCCTTATCCCATTAAGAATAATCCTTATTAGATCTAAGGTCATTTGGTAGAGCTGACAGGATAAATATTGGCATAGTCACTGGGACGCGCCTATAAACTGGCATTAGTATAAACAGCTGATAAACCAGGCCTAATGCATCTACTCCACTTGCCAAACACTACAGTCTTTGACACAACAGTCTGAACATAGTCGCAATACCAAGTAAGGATGGAACTTGATTGTTTTCATGTAGTGGCATTTTATTACACTGGAGCTGGAAAAATAATTATTGTGCACATACAAAATTATACAAGTTTCCCAAGTACAAAGTGGTACTTTATGCCACCTTGTAATTGCTGTATATGTAAAGTACTTACATCAAATTTATATAAAACAAATACTTTAAATTTTGTAGGGAGAGAAACCACAGCCCTTTATTTGTCATTTAAAACTGAACTCCAAGCAGATCAATAAAAAAAAAAAAAAAAGAAGCATTTAGGTGTTCAGCGATGGGGGAAAGGCTCTTTTGTAGTGGTGCCCCCGCACTACAAGAGTTCAATGCATTTAAACTTTAACAGTTTTACTTACCCCTCGGTTCTACATTAATATAGTAGCCAGCACTCTCTTTCACTCCCCTATGCTCTAGCAGTGGTTTTCCCTCAATGTCCTCATGTTCAGTGCAGGACTATGGGCTCTGCACTGTACTTGATGACAGAGGAGCTCTGACCGCCAGAGCAAAAGGAAGAAGATGCTGGGTAAATGAGGGTGCAATCACACTGGCAGTTTTAACCATACGGTTCCTCCACTTTGGTCCAGTGTTTGTGTAGTGTGAGTGCTCCAAACCATGCTTGAGAATGGTTAAGCATACCTTGCCCGGGACCACTTGGAAGAGGTGGTCCTGGGCACGGTTCACTTGTGGTCTGGAATAGTTTGCTTCAGTGTGAGCGCAATTCATGCCTGAGCACAGAACTCTCCATAGATCACTGAGCACAGAATCACTGTGGTCTGGATGGGGTAGGTGTGCCTGGACAATTAACCCTTGCAGTCCCACTGAAAGGGAACATTTCTCTTTTCCTGGGAATTCAGCTTTAACTTGGAATCATCCTCTTGCAATCTCCTGCAAAGCAGCACCCTGACTGGGACAGGAGGAGCAGTACTAAGGGCCTGCCAGTTGTGCTGCAGTGCATATGAGTTGGCAAGTAACATGCTGATAGGAGCAGAGAGAGCTGAGTCAACAGATGCATGAATAATTACTGTTCTGAAGCTGTGCCCTTACTGTCCACTCCTAAGTTGGGGCAGGTAAGGAACAAGGGTGTATTGCTGGACTGCAGAAGAGAAAAGTCAGGTTGCAACCTGGCTCTGCTGTTTTAATATAGTGGTCTGTATCTTGGGACTGGATGGACAGAAATGATAATCCTTTTGCGAGTAAAACAACTTTTTAAGGTGTATTTTAGATATCAATTTTTTTTTTTTGATTACTCAGAGATTAAAAATGAAAGTGCAAAATCTCTCAAGTACAAAAACAGCAGGAGAGGTACTGTAGGCGCACTGGAGTGAATGACAGCCTCAACATAAAAGAATCAAAGAATAGTCAGTAAAAAGTCCATATATATATAGCAAGCTGTAGTCTTTAAAAAGTCCATTTTGTGATAGAGATCCACTTAGGGCAAGCTCATCTGAGAGTAGAAGCCAACTCTATATGCCAAACAGGGAAATAAAAAAAAATAAAAGCTGTCATACAGGAAAAGAATGGCGGTCATTTTCTCCACTTTTCCACTCCTGTATCACGGCTTGTGTCAGCCTGCCTGCCTGCAGACCCTGGGCTCTCTTGGTCAGCTGATGTCCACCAGGATAATGAGCCTTATACTAATGTGAGTGGCCCCTTTTTTAGTGCGTTAATAAATGTTTTCAGGATACTACACATAGAGGCGCTTCTCCTGCTTTTATTTCCCCTTATTGACAAAAACAGAACATGTGTGATCCACAGCAATATAATAATATATAAAAAAATATAAGATTTAAACCAGTATATAAATACAAAAATGTAGGACGCATTTTCCACAAGGTGTACATTTCCCTTGTCATAGATTTTAGGTGGGTTTATAAGCACAGGAACCAGTATTAATCATACTAGTGTAAATAGTGGGAGATTTCCTTCCTAATGTGGTTCAGAGTAGGCAAAATAAGCATCCATATCGGGAATAAAAAGGGGAGCTTCATCAGCCTATTCAGGATATGTGAGAGCACAGCGTAAAAAAACAAGTAAAGAGAAGAAAAGGGAAAGAGCGCCTTGTATTGGCAAAGAAAGTGAGTAGAAACATCCCAGGATTCACTAGTTGATAGATATCTTATACATGGAGCCCACGTTTTGTCAAATTTCTTGGTGTTGTTTTGGAGGGAACAGGCACGTTTATTGTTAACCATAATCGAGTTAAACTTGCGTTTGACGTATTCAAGCAGTACCACAGACTGCCTCCATGATTTCCCAGTAGTTATCCTGACTGCTAAAGTTATGTACAGAATCTACCATTTAGTGCTCTTTCAGACCTCAGGAGGTAGTTTATGGAATAAAACTGGTTTAGGAGATCTGCAAATGTGTACCCCCATTTCTGAATGGATGAGGTTGAAGATGAAAGGTGTATTTTAATAGTATGGTTGGCTGTTTGCCTAGAGTTCATCATTAACTGAATTGACAGACAAACAAAGGCTGACATATATGTATTACACCCATAGATAATGAAAAGTGTCCATATGGCATATCCAAAAAATATATATGCTCCAACATATGCAAATCAATATGGTAATACAGTCCAACTTAAAGTGATGAAAAAATTGTGAAACAAAATCTTGTTGATCCACCAAAATCCTTCACCAAAGTTATGTGTGCCAATTCCATTCCCTTAAGAATAAAGCTCAATCGGTTTATTAAAAGTAATGCACTTACATCATAAAAGATTCAAAATCACCTTGTTAAAATTCCAAACATGCCAGGTAACTCAGTGTTGCGGGGCTGTGACAAAGTCCGAAGTGACGAAACATGTCGGGACGTGGCTACACGGCAACGCTGAGACGGTGACTCCATGTGCACGAAGGAAGCTATGAGGAGATCGTAACACTGAGTCACCTGGCATGTTTGGAATTTTAACAAGGTGATTTTGAATCTTTTATGATGTAAGTGCTTTACTTTTAATAAACCGATTACCTTAAGGTGTTTTTACACTATTGGAGGCTCTGTCTCAAATTCTATCCCCACATGTGGAGATTGTCTTTATTAATCTGGATGGAGATTGGCGTGTACAAGCATCTAATAAGGCGATATTTGCCAGACATGAGAGTGAATGGCAACAGCATCTGGTGAGCGTTATTCTTAAGGGAGTGGAACTGGCACATATCACTTTGGTAAAGGATTTTGGTGGATCAACGAGATTTTGTTTCACTATTTTTTCATCACTTTAAGTTGGACTGTATTGCCATATTGATTTTCATATGTTGGAGCATATATATTTTTTGGATATGCCATATGGACACTTCTCATTAGATATGGGTGTTTTATGTTGATCATTTCACAATGTTAATATTTAGGAGTTTTGTAGATTAATTTAGTGCGCTACTGTGGAATTATTTGACATATATGTATTGTCTGTGAAATGTTCTAGTACCAAAGTATATTATTCATCATAAAGGCTTTTATGATGAAATTATCCTATAGAAGCAGAAAATATGTCAGAAATATGAAAGGCAGACAAAAATGACTGCTAATTTGTATATCTGAAGCATCTTTTGCCCAATATAAAATAACTCTACAGAAACCAAAAATAATCCAGTTATTTACCGATAGAGATGACCGTCAGCAATGTGGTCGTAAGGGGGGTGTCACACTGGTTATTCCGCTGTTAGTGACACCTTACTAGGGGCAGAAATACTGAAAGGCAACTACAACTTCCATATGGATATTGCTTTTTCACTATTTGAATTGTAGCAGAATCTCAGTTGTTATCTCTAGCATCTGGGGGTTCAGTGGTAGAGAGACACCTTGTTAAGTCAGAAAGTAAGAGATTGATGCCATAGGAGGTTAGGTGACTCTTATGCTGCATACACACGATCGGAAATTCTGCCAGCAAATCTCAGATGAGAGCTTTTTGTCGGAATATGCGACCGTGTGTGCGCTCCATCGGTCTTTTGCTGGTGAAATTCCTGCCAGCAAAAGATTGAGAGCATGTTCTCTATTTTTTGGTCGGGAAAATGCGATCTTCTGTACAAATTACGATGCGCAAAATTCCTATGCATGCTCGGAAACAATTCGACGCATGCTCGGAAGCATTGAACTTCATTTTCTTGGCTCGTCGTAGTGCTGTACGTCACTGCGTTCTTGACGGTCGAAAGTTCAGAGAACTTTTGTGTGACCGTGTGTATGCAAGGCAAGCTTGAGTGGAATTCCATCGGAAAAACCATCCAAGTTTTTTCCAACGGAAAATTTGCTCATGTGTATGGGGCATTAGCAATTCTGTTGCTATAGAGATGATGCTGTTACCAGCAAAATCACTAGTGTGACATGTTGATTAAACTGAACCTTAACGTTCAAATGAGTCAGTGATAGTTTCCAACTTACAGCTGGTCTAGAAAGAAACAAGTATCACTCTGTACTGTAATGCATTTGGTTGAGAAATATTGACAGGAATGACAACAGCATATCAACACAAACTTAAGCCTGGTACACATAGGCTGAATAACGGCTGGAATCGGCCTGTTCAACAGAAACCTGTGTACATTCGAACATACTGGAAAACCAGCAGCTGTTGATCGCCATCTGATCAGCGCTTGCAGCCAATGGCAATGACAATACAATGAAAACAAAGAAAATTCTTTGCCCATCAGCGTTGATCCAAGTAGTCATACCCAATCAGAAATAGAAATCACTCCAGGAATGCCAGGAACAAACACCATGTTCACCCTTTTGCTGCTTGTGTAAGGTCTTACCCTATGGCCTAGGCATTGTGTCTGTGTATGGCCCCTTGATTCTCAGAATTAAATGCAGAAAGTGAGTAGCCACAGAACAGGTAACCCTACAGTGAGTATCTTTACAGAATGTAAGAGCAGCTAGTTTTGTAAATATGAAGAAGATGTTGTCCTAAAATAACATGCAGCGTATTCTAGAGGTGGAACTTGAAAGCCCAAAACACATTGGGATCAAGATTAGCCAAAGACAAGCAGGAGTGGAAGAAGCTGCTGCCTTGTACAGCAGTTTCCATGAAGTGATAAAAATGATAATGATGATGTCATTAAAGTCTGAAATGGGTTAAAGAAGTCCAAATACACAGATAACCTTTTTAAATATGCCAACTCCATGTGTGCTTCTCTATAATTTGTACAAGATGTGTTAGCGATATTCACAATGCAATAATGAAAACCAGAAGCCTCGCTGCTGCAGCTAGCTATGATATCACTGGATTGGTCAGGTCTTACTTCTACTCAGGTTGAGTCTTTATATTTTGATAAACTATGACTCATTTTTTGATAAAGTATTCCTCTTTTTGGGGGTAACAGTTTAGACATTTAGGAGGTATTTTTATCATTGTTTCTTAAAACTATAATTCTCAGTATTATCTTGAACACCAAAATGATGGCTTCCTCCCTGCATTGAGCGTACTTTTAAGAACTGGTAGCTTTTCCTTGTAAATTGTGTCATTTGTTTGCCGAAAAAATATGTTCTACTCTAGAAAGTTTTTTGATTAAACTATTTGATCCTCAGTTATCACAATTATTATTAATACTTACATCAGAATTAAATCGAAGCTGGCAAACGTTGCAAGAAATAACTTGCTTTTTCTTTGGTGGAATGGAAACGCCAAAGGTATGGTTTATCACAGCTTTTTGTACTGGGTCCATCTAAAATAAAAATAAGTAAATATGAGCACATAAATATGCCATAGCTTACAATGAGACAATGTAAAGCAATTATCTTTTTATTAAACGGCTTTTTTAAACTGAACCTGAACTGTGAATGGTTCACTGTTTGCTGAACCGTTTTTTGGCAGAAATTATTTTGTCAAGCCAGGCAGTGAACTTTCATAATAAAGAATTAATTGCTTCTCTTGTTCTGTTTGCACATAATTTTAAATTTCTGCACTGTGTGCATTGAGAACAATTTAAGTTCTATTTTTTTCTAATTTTTGCCAGCCATGCCTGTATACTGATGTCTATGGTTACCTACAGTTGTTTACAAAATGTTCTCATTGGCACAGCATTCCATGGGCCTGATTTACTAAGGCCATAAGTTTGCTAGCTTTTTCATTAATCCCACAAGCATGTGTTTCCCAGATATATAAAAACACAAGAAATCCACTTTAAGACCCAGTTCAGAACCATGCATACATATAAAGATCCATCATGAGGAAATCAAGCAATTTAGCATGCTGACTTTTCATTCCCTACGGTTGCAAAAATCCTGTAAATGTATATTTCTTTGTCTCATAAAAGGAGGCAATTCTTTAGGACAGACTACAATACTATGACTATGATACTATTTAATTTAATTCTTTGTTAAAGGAGTTGTAAAGGCAGAAGGTTTTATATGTTAATGCATTCTATGCATTAAGATAAAAAAACTATTCTATTCTATTATTTTTTTCCATAATTTTGCTTATATCGCAAAAAATAAAAAACCCAGTGGTGATTAAATATCCCCAAAAGAAAGCTCTATTTGTGTGTAAAAACTGATAAAAATTTCGTTTGGGTACAGTGTTGCAAGACCGAGTAATCATCATCTGAATTGTGAGAGCACTGAAAACTAAAAATTGGTCTGGGCAGGAAGGGGGTGAAATTGCCCTGTACTGAAGTGGTTAACTAATCCCTCAACCCTTATTCATCTGCTAGTTTATTCTCTTTTTTTGGTGGCTCTTAGAAGAGCCTTTGTGTTGTGTGTAGAGGGTGATGAGGAGGAGGTTGGTGGGGGGTCTGGGTGTGTATAAGGCCCTCTCTTCTCGGATGCGGCGTGCCAGCTAGATGTCTTGGGGCATGATGGTGACCCTCTTGGCATGGATGGCGCAGAGGTTGGTGTCCTTGAAGAGTCCTACGAGATAAGCCTCAGAGACTTTCTGCAGAGCCATAATGCCAGAGCTCTGGAAGCGCAGGTCGGTCTTGAAATCCTGGGCGATCTCTCGGACGAGGCGCTGGAAGGGCAGCTTGCAGATGAGCAACTCGGTGGATTTCTGGTAGAGGCGGATCTCTCAGGGAGACACGGTGCCGGGCCTATAGCGGTGAGGCTTCTTGACTCCGCTGGTGGCCTGGGTGCTCTTGAGTCCGGCTTTGGTGGCCAGCTGCTTGCGGGGAGCTTTCCCTCCGGTGGACTTACTAGCGGTCTGCTTGGTTCTTGCCATGGCTGATCAATGCTTCCATTCTTCAGAAGAACACAAGCTGCACTTTTTTTGTTATATATTTGCTTTTTGCCTACTATCTTGGTTATAGTGCATAGCTGCTGTATGTTATTGTGGTTCATTTTTAGCACATATATTTCTTTTATTTTTTAGTTTATTCTCTGTTTTTCTCTTTTTAAAGGGTGGGGTCACCACACAATATTCTATCCAGGGCCCGCCACAGATATTATTCCGTTCCTGAGTGCAGGGATGTTTTGACATGTAAGTTTCATATTGCTGACCAGGCGGGTGATCACTGTTGGTCTTTGTGGGCAAAATCAGCTCATATTTATTATGTTGAAACCCATGTTTCTATACACAGCACATGGAAAAAAAAAACTTGATTTTTACCCAATGGGAACAATGAACACTTCTACAGCTATCTTTTTTGCTGTAATAAGGGGAAAAAAATGCGATGAACACTGTTTTTGAAATATTTCCATGTACTACCTAGTAGACATGTGCACACTGAAATATTTTGTTTCAGAACTTCGGTTTGGTCCGAAAAATGTAATCATTTAATTACTCCCGAAATCAGTTTATATTTATTTCGTTTTCGGTAAAAATGCATTCGTACAAAAATCCGAATTAATTAAGGTTGAATCTGTCAATTGAAGGCTTATGGTGTCTGTCAGATGTTCTAAGAAGATTCGACGAAGCAGCTAAACAGTACAACACCGTGATCGTACATTTACGGTCGAATGCTCTGCCCACAAGCTATAGTAGAATTCTAATGTTGTTTGACTAGTAATAATTATTAATTATTATTACTAGTCAAACAACATTAGAACTCTTCTATAGCCTATGGGTGGAGCATTTAACCTTAAATGTCTGCTCATGGGGATCGTATGTTTTTAGCTGCTTCGTCAAATCTTGTCTCTATAATGTCAAATCTTTTCTCTCTATGTAGAATAATCTTGGACTAATAGAGTTAGGTTAGGCACATTCAACCACAGGTTCGATAGACACAGATCGCTATTGTCACCGTCATGTCGAATCTTCTATCTATATCGAACTGTTGTCACAACGATACGAAAATATAATGGATGCGAAAATAAAGGATTTTTTTATTTTGGATTTTTCGGATTTCGGATTCTGCACGTTTGTTATCATTTTGTCAAAACGGACACGAAAATCCCCGAAATTTGGACGAAAATGCATTCGGACGATAACAAATGCACATGTCTACTGCCTAGTGATAACACACTTGAAAAATCGACATTTAACAGGAAGCAGAAGTACTCCTACATGTAGCCTAAATACAGATTACTGCCAGCCTCATTCATCAATGTCTGGCTGCTTATACAAACGTCACTTGTTGCTCACAGCATCAATAAGATTCAGACTTTTCTGATTCTACCTGTGGAAGGCTGGAAGATCAATCTGTAGCTGTGGTCAATGCATAGAGGTTTTATCTAACAGACACTTATCAATGAGATAAAGTATGTGTAACAAAAATAATTCTACAAACAGTGAATTACTCAAACCCATACATAATCATTATCCTTCATTTTAAGAAACTGCCCCAAGTTATGGTGCTTGCAATTATCTCTGATTTGGGGGAAAGAAGTAGTGAACATTCACTTAGTATACTGTACAGCAATAACATGAGGGTACATTTACTCTGAATACCCAATCATGTGCAAGGAAAATAAAAAGCACAGAAATGGATGATTGAACTGAATACAGATTACTCACTAAGCGAAGTGCTAACTGAAATTTCTTTATTTCTTTAGTAAACCATCTACATTACTTTTCCTGTTTTTTTTCCCTCTATTCCTTTTCTGGTGGTAACAACTGATATTGATTCTCACTTAGGCTCGGTTCACACATGGGCGGCACGACTTGCAGGTCGCCTCAGCGAGGCGACCTGCAAACGACTGCCGGGGCGACTTGCGAGACGACTTCTGCATAGAAGTCTATGCAAGTCGCCCCAAGTCGCCCCCAAAGTAATACAGGAACCTTTTTCTAAGTCGGAGCGACTTGCGTCGCTCCAATTAGAACGGTTCCATAGCACAGAACGGGAGGCGACTTGTCAGGCGACTAGGTCGCCTGACAAGTCGCCCCAGTGTGAACCGAGCCTTAGGGCCAGTTATTTTCTATGTACTCTGTGTACACCATCTATGTGCGGTGCTGTGCAGAAAAACGCAGCTCAACAGACATAGATAGTGTCAACCATCTCTTTCTTTTAATAGTAGGGACAGTGGTCACCAGGACAAATAGAGAGCATGAATATACTTAGGTCTAAGTGACACACAGACAGAATTAAAAACCTAGGTGTGCAAAGTGGAAAAGGCCTAAAAAATGCAGATTTAGGAATTTTGATAAAAATTTAAGTTTATTCAAATTTATGTCATAAAACTCGTTACGTGAGTTGAAAGGGTCGTTCTTCATTAGGGTATGGTACTGTAGAATGAAGCATGTATTGGACTGATGACATTGGAGGAATCCTGCTTCATTAGGGCTTGGGGTTGTTGAATGAAGAATGTATTGGACCTGATAAATTTGTAGGGATCCTGAGGGGTAATCAGTATAATCGCTCCAGATACCATCATCAAAGCCAACCTATGGCCTTCACTCCATAAAGAAATGCCTAGGTATATTTATGCCCTCTACACTGCTTAAGACCTGACTAAAAACACCTACTGCTTTGTGAGATCCAGGGCCCCAAACTTTTCTAACCTCTCACAACTCTTATCAACGATACAGAAAGAAGATTTTGCCTTTGCATACACTTCTATCCAAATGGCTCCCACAAGTGGGCACTCTTCTGCACTAGACACAGCACTAAGCAGAAAGCCAACAGCTTTACACGCAAACCATGTGTGTGGAAGACTTTTTAACCTCTTCCCGACCAGCCGCGGCAGTTATACTGTGGCAGGATGGCTCTCTGGGCGAGCCGTCACAGCTGTACAATGTAGCACATGCCCGCAGTGTGTCCCTGGAGCCGATACACGTGTCCGCCGGGCACCCGCGATTACTCATGACAGAGCAAGAATCGGGATCTGTGTGTGTAAACACACAAATCCTGGTTCTGTCAGGGGAGAGGAGACAGATCGTGTTTTCCTACTAAGTAGGAACAAGGATCTGTCTCCTCCTTTAGTCAGCCACATTCCCCCCACAGTTAGAACACATCTTGGGAACACATTTAACTCCTTGATCGTCCCCTAGTGTTAACCCATTCCGTGCCAATGACATTTATACAGTAATCAGTGGCTATTTTTAGCTCTGATCGCTGTATAAATGTCAATGGTCCCAAAAAAGTGGCACAAGTGTCCGATCTGTCCGTCGCAATGTCGCAGTCTGATAAAAATTGCAGATCACCGCCATTACTAGTAAAAAAATAATAATAAAAATGCCATAAATCTATCCCCTATTTTGTAGATGCTATAACTTTTGCGCAAACCAATCAATATACGCTTATTGCGATTTTTTTACCAAAAATATGTAGAAGAATAAATATCGGCCTAAACCGATAGAGAAATTCGTTTTTTGGGGGATATTTATTATAGCAAAAAGTGCAATATATTGTGTTTTTTTTTCAAAATTGTTGCTCTTTTTTTGTTAATAGCACAAAAAATAAAAAGCGCAGAGGTGATCAAATACCACCAAAAGAAAGCTCTATTTGTTGTGAAAAAAGGATATCGATTGTGTCGACCGCGCAATTGTCAGTTAAAGCGACACACTGCCGTATCGCAAAAAATGGCCTGGTCTGGAAGGGGGCAAATCCTTCCAGGGCTGTTAAACTAACCCTGGAAAAAAAAAACTCACAACACACACCTGCAATGCATTGTACTTGGTGGACAAACGAAGAGCAGAAATGAACAGGAATAGAGGTTCACCTTATTATAAAACAGAATGAAATAACCGTTTGCCTTGCGTACCTCAAGCCTTTTACTTCCAGCAGGAAAAATTCAGCATGAAGAAACTGGTGTCTGCACAGCAGAGTGGACTTGATGAGAAATCCTGTGACCTCCAAAAATAATTCTCCACTAGTAACTGTGAGACGACAGAGAAGAACGCACCGTGCCTAATGCCACTGTACTCTGCGAGCAGATGTAACAGAGACAACGCAACACAAACAGTGCTGTGTGCAAGTCTCCCGGGGTTAAAGTGTAAGATTCCCTTCTGAGCAGATGACGATGTTTCCCAAACACGGGAGCTGTGTGGAGTTAGGTCATTATTAGAATTCAGGAAGGTGCCACATTAACATTTAAATATGGCTGACACTCAGGTGGATTACTCTAAGTTTGAATAGCAGAACAGGACACATTGGCTGGATGTAATGTGATCACTGAAACAATATAGATACAACTTTTCATTCAATTAAGTTTTTACTTGTAAGGCTGCTGGGCAACTTAAGTGACTTCAAGTGCAGTAGAAGGTAATCGGCATAAAAGTTTAATCTGGTGTGAGACGCAGTTGTAAACATGTGTAACCCTTTCCTGCAACAGCCAACTCATTTCAACAAAAATTGTTATGATAAGAATGACATAAAGATATGTAAAATTTACAGTAAATTATATGTGTAATAGTGGAGTGTTGGACCATATTGGTGACCAACAGAGGCACTAAAGAAAACCTCCAGTTAAAAAAATAGCCCTATAAAATATTTTAAAAAATTGCTTCAATACTCACATTCAATCTGGAGCTAACCACTCAGGACTGCACCACAAGATGTTCTTCGTTATCCAGGTTGAATAAGTGTCAGCATCATTAAATGCATTTCTTTTGAGCCCAGGCTGTCTTGGACCTGCACACAGCCTGTAACTGGCCAGTGAAAAAAGAAGCAGCAAAAAGTGATGAGCTTAGTGTATCTCCGTCACTATGCTCTCTCCTTCTATCAGCATGCTCATTGTCAGCACATAAATTGACTGGCCCTTTGTACTGCTTTTTCCTCTCTCACTCTGAGCTCTGCTGTACAGGAGCTACAGGAGGTACATACCAGGTGTAATTCAGGTACTTACACTATATTACCAGGATTTTTCAAGCATTTTTTTAGGCTACCCCATTGGGGTCTATTGGGGTCAAAAGTGCAAGATTATGCCCCAAATAAGCACCTGTACTTTTTATGTGGGTTGAGATGCATCACATCACTCAGAAGGACTTAAAAGAAAACATGGGAATCTGGTGTTGAGCATTGAAGTGCTTCTGGAATTGAGCTTTTAAATTGCTCATGTGTTAATAGCGACTCAAGGCCTAATTTTTATATATTTATATTTTATATTCTGATTGGGTATTTCTGAAATATAGGGGTATACAATATATTACCAAGAGTATTGGGACACCTGCCTTTACACACACATGAACTTTAATGGCATCCCAGTCTTAGTCGTCTTAGTCCATAGGTTCAATATTGAGTTGGCCCACCCTTTGCAGCTATAACAGCTTCAACTCTTCTGGGAAGGTTGTTCACAAGTGTTAGGAGTGTATCTATGGGAATGTTTGACCATTCTTCCAGAAGCAGATTTGTGAGGTCAAGCACAAATTCATCCCAAGGGTGTTCTATCTGGTTAAGGTCAGGACTCTGTGCAGACCAGTCAAGTTCCTCCACCCCAAACTCGCTCATCCATGTCTTTATGGACCTTGCTTTGTGCACAGTTGTGCAGTCATGTTGGAAGGGGCCATCCCCAAACTGTTCCCACAAAGTTGGGATCATGAAATTGTCCAAAATGTCTTGGTATGCTGACGCCTTAAGAGTTCCCTTTACTGAAACTAAGGGGCCAAGCCCAACCCCTGAAAAACAACCCCACATCATAATCCTCCCTCCGCCAAATAATTTGGACCAGTGCACAAAGCAAGGTCAATAAAGACATGGATGAGCGAGTTTGGGGTGGAGGAACATGACTGGCCTGCACAGAGTCCTGACCTCAACCTGATAGAACATCTTTGGGATGGAAACTGTGAGCCAGGCCTTCTTGTCTACACTAGAGCCTGACCTCACAAATGAGCTTCTGGAAGAATGGTCAAACATTCCCATAGACACACTCCTAAACCTTGTGGACAGCCTTCCCAGAAGAGTTGGAGCTGTTATAGCTGCAAAGGGTGGGCCAAATCAATATTGAACCCTACGGACTAAGACTGGGATGCCATTAAAGTTCATGTGCATGTAAAGGCAGGTGTCCCAATACTTTTGGTAATATAGTGTGTATATATATTTTTTTCATTATATATATAAAATTTCTATTATATATAGTGTATGTATATATATTTTTTTTTATAGATTTGAAGCGCACCTCTGATTTCACTCCAGGGCTGGGTCTGTGGCTGTAACTTTTGTCCTTTAAAGTTTTATAAGGAGGTGAGGATTAAGGGTCCCGGATACCATGGCAGATCACATACAGCTCAAGACCACTTTCACAGTATCAGAACCTTTAAGCCAACCCGGCAACATTGTAAGCATTTACCCAAATTTCCGTGCTTCCTCCTAGTGAGTCACCAGGCCCTTCTAAGATCTAAGAGAAGAGAATTGGACTTTGGGTCTGAACGTACCCCATTGTTGTAAATATATCTATGAATTGTGCTACTCATTCACAAACACAGATTTGCCATACTAATTACATTGACAAATGCACTTTCTGGAAGCGATCTGTATGTTTTATAAACTGCAGTACACAGCTCACAACTGATTACAGATAAATGTAACATCTAAAAGCATTTGTTAGTAATATATTCTAGATGGATCGTATTTGTATTTGTATTTGTATGAGAAAACCAGCTTTAAGCGAGAAACGCAACAAGGCTGTCCTTCTTTACTGTGTTTCATTATCATTATCGGCAGATCATATAAACATTTATTAGCCTGTCGGCAAGGCACTAGCTAGATCCTTGTAGCTGACCAAGAAAATAAATTACCGACAAATAAAAGGTGACAAAAGTAGTTACATGAGCCACTGAAATCTAGTTAGAATTTTCCATTTCACTGGTAATCTTGTATATAGGGCCTGATTACAAACACATCTATCAGTACACGGCAAGGCAGAGTTCGTACACTATGAATGAAATCCTTCATTAGGGTATGATAAGGACATGTAAATAAAGAATGTTATTACAATATCCACATATGAGGCTGCATCTGAAGATCTGCAATAAACTATCAGAATGTGTCATCTTTTTGTAATACAGACGTGCGATGACATAAAAAAAAAATACATTCATAATTTACACATTTAAAAATGAGATAGCAAACAGCTTACGGCAAAACCAGTTTTTTATGAATTATATTCAATTAAATCAGAACTTAACTGTGAGCACCACAAACGGAAAACGCTATTCCATTCATTTTTAATACTCGAAACAAACTCACCCATCCATCCATGTTAACATGCTATATTTTGCTGAGAAATTACCCCTAGCATTTCTGACCGTGGCCATCTTGAGTAAGGGCAGATGATTCATGTAGCATTTGCTTCCTGGAATCTATCTGCCCTTAGCTCAGACATGCAAGTAGGTGGGTGTACTTAGCTGAGAAGGCCCCTCCTCCCCTTCTCCAGATAAAAGAAAAAAAATGCTCATGAAGACTCCTGGGATGGACAGAAACCAGGAAGTATCCAAAGAAATGTAAAAAAAAACGTTTAAAATTAGTAAATAAAATATATACTTTCCTATCTATATATAAATGCGGGTAGCATTGAGGATTAGAAATGCATGTTGATTGATAGAGTTTAGCTTCGCTTTAACAAAAATGAGTTTTCACGTCAACTGCATTTTGTGTAAACAATTATTGTGGCAACTGTGATCGGGAGGGCGTGGTTTACTATGGAAAGTGGTTCCTAGGAATATGTAGTGCTTTATGATTTTCTTTGGGAATGTGGAATAAATTCTTCTTCTTCTTCTTTTTTTTTTTTTATAATTAACAATTTTTTATTGAATATTTATCATTTTCAATACAAAGATCACTTTCACTGGATAGCATACAAGCTTCCATTAACCAACAGTCAAAGCAATATACGGAGATCTTAGGTATAACCCAAGAGATGATTACATAGCTCTGTAGTCACTAAAGGTGCGAGTACCACAACCTAGAGCAGTAATGGCGAACCTTGGCACCCCAGATGTTTTGGAACTACATTTCCCATGAAGCTCATGCACTCTGCAGTGTAGTTGAGCATCATGGGAAATGTAGTTCCAAAACATCTGAGGTGCCAAGGTTCACCTTTACTGACCTAGAGCATAGTGAAATAAATTATTCTTATGGCCTCTGCCAATTATTTTATATTATTATTTTAATTATTTTATATTCTCTTCTCTGATGGAAATATGAGTATTTCTTTGAGCGCCATGCATGAAGGGGGGTGTGGGGGTGATGGAGGTTAGTTGACAAGGGCTTTTTGTTATGTCAGTAGGGTCCTGCATGACCTGTCCATGCTGTTATCCTTTGCTTGAGTATTTGATTTTTGTTGTATGAGCCCTGGGTATGGGCTAATACTTCTTAAAGCGGTATTAGCTCATTACTACCACCAAGAATATTGCAACTCCTGGAGGACACCTATAATTAAGGAATACCTACCTATTCATACCCCTGAAGGGTCCAAGCGCATGTGACCTAACAAAGTATGTTTTTAGGTCCATACCCTAGGGCTCTGTTCACATCCAATGCCCTGTAGACACGATCGGACATTGATCAGACATTCCGACAACAAAATCCATCAGATTTTTTCTGACGGATGTTGGCTCAAACTTGTCTTGCATACACACAGTCGCACAAAGTTGTCGGAAAATCCAATCGTTCTGAACGCGGTGACGTAAAACACGTACGTCGGGACTATAACTGGGGCAGTAGCCAATAGCTTTCATCTCTTAATTTATTCTGAGCATGCATGGCACTTTGTGCGTTGGAACTGTCCACACATGATCGGATTATGCGAATGGATTTTGTTGTCGGAAAATTTTATAGCAAGCTCTCAAACTTTGTGTGTCAGAAATTCCGACGGAAAATGTCTGATGGAGCACACACACGGTCGGAATTTCCGACAGCAAGCTCAGATCGCACATATTCCGTCGGAAAGTCCGACCGTGTGTACAGGGCATTAGAGTTGCTATTTTACAGGGACTTTTCGGGCATTTTTTCCAGCGTTTTTGCAGAGTTTTGCAGCATTTTTGTACAGGCGTTTTCAAAGTTAAAAGGTCACCAATGTAAAAGCAGTAAAATGCCGGTAATCTGCCAAAAAAGAAGCTCCTGTACTTTTTTGAGTGATGGGCGTTTTGCTTCAGGCGATAGAATGCTCAGATGTGAACAGGGCCCATTGAAATGAATTGGATTTGTCTTGGCGTTTTTAGAGCTGAGGCTTACAGCATAAAAATGCCCAAAAACACCTATTTGTGAACGGAGCCTAAGGTGAGCGCATTGGAGTGAAGGTGGTGGGTTTACACCGGAATAATGGTGGGGACACATTGCAATATCTAAGCATGAAGTGAATAAGCCCTCATGTTGTACAGTGCTGCGGAAACTGTTGGTGCTATATAAATCCTGTATAATAATAATAATGAGGAATCATTGTGGACAACTCATTGTGGGACTTGATTGGATTAATATTGTAGTCATAGACATTTATGGACTTTTATTACATCACAGAAGTTGTGGTGATTTAATGTGGTGTAGAGTGTTATACTATTTTTGTATTACCCTAACCAATTTTTTCCTGCAGTTATTTTTTGCACTTTATTTGTTTATTTATGGCATCAGTGATATATTGATATGCATATGTATGTGAGCAGCAACCATTTACTTACACTCAGACACTTTTGAT
This sequence comes from Aquarana catesbeiana, assembly GCF_042186555.1. Lineage (NCBI taxonomy): Eukaryota > Metazoa > Chordata > Amphibia > Anura > Ranidae > Aquarana > Aquarana catesbeiana. Next base: position 325,554,334 of record NC_133329.1, on the reverse strand, counting down.
TGTGGTAGCCCGGAGGTATTCACGATCATTGAAAATTTTATGAAACAGAGTTTACAAAGAAATACCAAAGAAGAATATTGGAAATCTGAATGATATTGCTGAAACTGGGCTACTGACTCAGCAGATTTTGCACACATCTCACAGCGACACTATATATATTTATCGGCATATAACACGCACTTTTTTCCCCTGAAAATCAGGGGAAGATTGTGGGTGTGTGTTATAGGCCGATCCCCGCCAATTTTGTGTGATTGGAGCGATCGCGGCGATTGCCGTGATCGCCGCCGACATACACAGCCGTGTGTAAATTCAAATATGGCTCCGAGACTGCAGGGACTCGGCGGAGCCGAGATACATATACCCAAGAGTCCTCGGCTTTTCTCGGCGCCGCTTACAGTCCCGCCCAGTCCCGCCATTGGACCTGTGTGATGTCCATCATAGGGCGGGACTGGGCGGGACTGTAAATGGCGCAGAGAAAAGCCGAGGACTCTCGGGTATGTGTATCTCGGCTCCGACGAGTCCCTGCAGTCTCGGCGCCATATTTGAATTTACACACGGCTGTGTATGTCGGCAGGGATTGCGGCGATCCGGCAAAGCTGCACTGGGGCAAAGCTGCACTAACATGGCTGCACTGACATGGCTGCACTGACATGGCTGCACTGGGGCAAAGCTGCACTGACAAGGCTGCAATGGACACTGGGGCAAGGCTGCACTGACAATTCTACACTGGGGCAAAGCTGCACTGACAAGGCTGCACTGACAATTCTGCACTGGGGCAAAGCTGCACTGACAAGGCTGCAATAGACACTGGAGCAAGGCTGCACTGACACTGACAAGGCTGCAGATGGACACCGATAACGCTGCATTGATGGGTATTTTAATGTAAGTTTTTCTTCCTTAAACTTTACTCCTAAAAGTTTTTTTCCTTAAAATTCCCTCCTAAACTTGGGGTGCGTGTTATACGCCGGCGCGTGTTATACGCCGATAAATACGGTACCCCTTCCCTCCCTCCACACACCACTATTAACCATTAGTTCATAAGAATGATTTTTTTTTGTCTTCTTGGAAAACCATTTTGCCCATTTATCACTTATTTAGCAGACATTTTTGCACACGAAACAAAAATGAACTGTGAACCCATCTATGGCTAGCCTTACATGACACACAACTTAAAATTTATGTAAAGCCAAAACTTTTAGTTTTTTTAGTTTTTGGGCAGAGTAGGGAATGGTTAAGACAATTTATTTTTTCTGTCTATGACTCAGTATGAAGGTTTTCCTTTACTTCTATCCCAGAGACACAGCAGAAAGTAAGATGAGAGCCCTCCAAAATAAGAGATCTATTTCTAAAAAAAAAAAAAAAAAAAAAAAAAAAAAAATTGCAGTGCAAATGTCTCAGCATTTGCACAGCCATCATGAATTATGCCCATAATGTGTCTAATATGTGCATTTTCTATGATTGCCAGCTCCATCTAGTGGTCATAATGCAATATTTTCCTGATTGAGGTATTTAGGAAAAGAGGGCAACTGGATGGAGCTGACAATCACAGGAAATAAACATGCTGGTCACATTACAGGGATAATTCTTGAGTGCTGTGTGAATGCAGAGACATTTACACGTTTATTTTTTTTTCTTTTTTTTATAAATAGACCCTTTAGATAATTGTAACAAATTTTCAGATCCTGCAGTTAACTCAATGCCACTGTTTTTAGGACGACTTGTAATCATTAACAAAACCAGTTAAAATGTATGACTTCTGCAGGAATGCATACATAAAAGAGTTAGTTATATATCTGCTCAGACAAGCGGGTAAAAGAAAGTCCCAGTTCCTTTAGCAACTCCACAGAACAAGTTTGAGCCATGGCTGGGAAAGAATTCTTGATTAGTAAATACATGTCAGTAATTCATCTACTACTGTACCAGTGGCTAATGAATTCTCACTTAGATGTGACAGGGCTGCAGTAAAGCCCAATTTAGGAAACAAGCGAATACAGTTATTGAGCTACTGATGCATTGCAACACGCAGTAGCTGTACTAAAATCAGTATGTTCACTCAATTTACCTTGAAGTGAACCTTTTCATTCCCCAAGCATTTAATATCAAAATGTTAACCCTCTTATATACCTTCATAATCTGGTCTATTAACTGTTTCCAAGGTTTTCCTTCCAGACACAAAATATGCAGTGTCATATGTTACAGTATTTGTAGGCAAATTCAGCATTTTTGTAAAATGTAATATCAAGGCTCTCATCACCATCACTAACCACTATGATGAGAGCAGTGACACCTGGTGTCACAGGAAGGACTGTGGTGTCTTCGATGTGTGCCTATGATTGCCTGCCTGGCTTCACCTTCTCTATGGTATGCGAAAGACAAGATGGTGGCCCCCAATTTAAAACTAATACAGGAAACCAGCCAAATTTCGATCCAATTATGGCTCTGTACAGCATATGCAGAGTACTTCCATTATAAGAAGGGGGGTGATAAAAGTGTTCTTTCTAAAACCCGTGCTATGTAAATGCCACTCAGCTTTCTGCCTCACCAATCACTTTCAAGCTATCAGGGAAGACCTAGATATGATTAGTGGATGTGAAAATCTTTTTGTTGATGACAATTTTGCATTGGACTTTCTGGGAATAAGTGGTAGCAAGAAGGGTGTTCCATGTTCCAGGATAACCAGACTATTGACAGAAAGGTCCCGAGATTGACTAGTGCAGTACAGCAATGCCTGATGTATATTAGGTAGTTTATGTTCACTCTATGCACCCAAACCTGGATTTACACTTGAGTGTGAGCTTGTTTATGTGATTTTGTAGACTTTTTTTTTTTTTGCATGTCTTTCTGACGTTTTCAGGCTTGAGCACTTTTGTTTTAGCCAAAATGGAAAGCTACCGTAGTCACTAGGGCAGAGGTTCTCAACTCCTGTCTTCGGGACCCACTAACAGGCCAGGTTTGCAAGATAACAGGTGATATCATTTGTTGCTCATTGATTGCAGTATTCTAGTCTGCATCCCCCCAAGGTAATACTTAAAATCTGGCCTGTTAGTGGGTCCTGAGGATAGGAGTTGAGAACCACTGCATTAGGGGAAGAGAGTTGTTAGGCACAGAAAATGTGCATTACGTGCATTTTTTAAGCATTTTCAGGCTACCCCAGGTAGGTCTATTGGGGTGAAAAGTGCAAGATCATGCCCCAAATAAGCACCTGTACTTTTTATGTGGGGTGAGAGACATCACATCACTCAGATGTGAAAGGACTCAAAAGAAAACATGAGCTTTAATAGCATCTCAGTCTTAGTCTGTAGGACTCAATATTGAGTTGGCCCACCCTTTGCCTGACCTCACAAATACAGTCAGTTGGCCTACCCATCAGTGTCTGACCTCACAAATGTTCTTTTGGAAGAATGGTCAAACATTACCATAGACACACTCCTAAAACGTGTGGACAGCCTTCCCAGAAGAGTTAAAGCTGTTGTAGCTGCAAAGGGTGGGCCAACTTATTATTGAATTCTACGGACCAAGACTGGGATGCCATAAAAGTTCATGTGCGTGTAAAGGCAGGCGTAGTTTTTATTTTCTGTGGCACTGTTGCAGAAACTAGCTTAGGCCATTCTCATATAATGGTATTTTGTAAGCACCATGTTAGTCGGTAATTCAGCTTTTTAGACTGTCTGGAATTTGGTTACAGTGAGGGAAAAATATATTTGATCTCCTGCTGATTTTGTACATTTGCCCACTGACAAAGAAAGGGTCAGTCTATAATTTTAATGGTAGGTTAACAGTGAGAGAAAGAATAACAACAAAAATATCCAGAAAAACGCATTTCAAGAAAGTTACTTTGATTTGCGTTTTAATAAATGAAATAAGTATTTGACTCCTTTGCAAAATATGACTTAGTACTTGGTGGCAAAACCCTTGTTGGCAATCACAGAGGTCAGACGTTTCTTGTAGTTGGCCACCAGGTTTGCACACATCTCAGGAGGGATTTTGTCCCACTCCTCTTTGCAGACCCTCTCCTAGCCATTAAGGTTTCGAGGCTGTTGGTAACGCGAACTTTCAGCTCCCTCTACATATTCTCTATAGGATTAAGGTCTGTAGACTGGCTAGGCCACTCCAGGACTTTAATGTGCTTCTTCTTGAGCCACTCCTTTGTTGCCTTGGCTGTGTGTTTTGGGTCATTATCATGCTGAAATACCCATCCATGACCCATTTTCAATGCCCTGGCTGAGGGAAGGACGTTCTCACCCAAAATTTGAAGGTACATGGCCCCGTACATCGTCCCTTTAATGCGGTGAAGTTGTCCTGTCCCCCTAGCAAAAAAACAACCCCAAAGGATAGTGTTTTCACCTCCATGTTTGACAGTGGGGATGGTATTCTTGGGGTCATAGCAGCATTCCTCCTCCTCAAAACACAGCGAGTTGAGTTGATGCCAAAGAGCTTGATTTTGGTCTCATCTGACCACTTTCACCCAGTTCTCCTCTGAATCATTGAGATGCTCATTAGCAAACTTCAGACAGGCCTGTACATTTGCTTTCTTGAGTAGGAGGCACTGCAGGATTTCAGTCCTTCACAGCGTAGTGTGTTACTAATTGATTTCTTGGTGACCAGCTGCCTTGAGATCATTAACAAGATTCTTCTGCGTAGTTCTGGGCTGATTCCTCACTGTTCTCACGGTCATTGAAACACCATCCGGTGAGATCTTGCATGGAGCCCCAGACTGAGGGAGATTCACACCAACTTTTGTTACCCTCTCACCAAGCTGCTTGGCAATGGTCTTGTAGCCCATTTCAGCCTTGTTTTAGGTCTACAATTTTGCCCCTGACATCCTTGGACAGCTCTTTGGTCTTGGCCATGGTGGAGAGATTGGAATCTTATTTATTGCTTCTGTGCACAGGTGTCTTTTATATAGGTAACAAGCTGAGATTAGGAGCACTACCTTTAAGAGAAAGCTCCTAATCTCAGATTGTTACCTGTATAAAAGAAACCTGGGAGCCAGAAATCTTGATGATAGATAGGGGATCAAATATTTATTTCACTCATTAAAATGCAAATAAATGGAGGGGCAGGAGGCGGAGCCTAGCGGAGCAGACATGCATTGTTAGAGCTCCACACCGCTGAGGAGAGAAGAGAAGGACAAAGCGGAGCCTGCAGGCTCAAAAGGTATCCATTTGAACCTTTTTGCCCCAGGGAACAAACTGTGAAAGTTTGGGCAGGAAATATGGTACTGGGAGGAAACCGTGGCAGAAATAAAAATCACCTCACAAAGAACTCACAGGCACTCACTGCAGCTGAAGCAGCTCCAGTCACCTCACAAGATACAGCATCAGGGCGCTCTCACAGACAGAAAATGTCACAGCAAGACTCTCCATTTGAGTCAGATACAGAACAAATCCTCTCACAAACTTCTCCACAAGCCTCCTCAGCATCCCCAGTAATATTATTACAATTTGAAAAGATGCTTCATAAGGCTTTAAAACAAACCTCAGACCAAATAACAAAAAGCCTAACCAAAGAAATAAGAGAGCTGGGAAACCGCACCGCAGCCTTAGAAATAAAAATGGATGAAATTGAAATTACAACCCAAGAAAATATAACAGAATTGGAACAATTAAAAAAAGAGAATTTAATACTTCAAACTAAGCTCGAAGATTACGAAAATAGAGCCAGACGTTCAAACTTGCGCATAAGGGGAATACCTGAAACTGTTACAGACCTGCAATCTACTATTACTGCTCTATTACAAGAACTAAAGCCAGATATCCCTATTGAACGTTTAGAACTGGACAGAGTACACAGAGCCCTCACAGCCAAAAAGAAAGATGGACCCCCACGTGATATAATCACAAAATTTCATTCATTATTACAGAACGAAAGAACAAATACTAATTGCTGCAAGAGAAAAAAAGGAACTTAATTTTCAAGGACACAATTATCAAATTTTTGCTGACCTATCCCAACTTACTATTACTAAAAGATGATCCATGAAACCCCAACTAATGGAACTGCAACGCCACAACATTATGTATCAATGGGGCTTCCCCTTTTCAGTCAGATTTAACTACCAAGGTACAATTTACAGAAGCAGATCAGCAGATGAACTACAACAAACCCTTTTAAAATTAAATCTGACAGAACCCACAAGGAGCAACACTCCCACTCGCAGAAGAATGGCATCATCTTCACCTTCAGGCAGCACCCAGAAAATTTCAGAACAAAATGGGAATCATCATTCTCACAAAAGAGGCCGTTATGCCACATCATCCATGGACCAAGAAGATTCAATGGACTGACATCCTAATTCCTGATATCTCTTCATTTATTATACTAAGAGATGGTTCTCTATAAAAAAACCTATATTTATAACTGAATGTGACTGCATTCTGATAGTCACACACTGTGTGGGATCATGTTACATTCCAGTTATATTTCTTATTACTTCTGATTCATATAGCCTTAGAATATATAAGTGAAATAAGGAAATTCTTGTTCAGTTATATATTTTCAGGTAATAACAATAGATTTATTACTTTTTAGGACAAATATGTTCAATAATCCAGAAGTAATGGAAGCTTTTTCTTTCTTTTCTTAAAACAAATATATTATTACCTAACTAGTTCCTAGAATTATGTTTTTGTTTATTCTAATCTGAAGCAATACAACCTCAATTTTATGAGTTAACATATCTAAACATTTACATATGAATAAAATATGTAATTGTTTACTCTAAAAGGGTTAAAATCCCAAAATAATTCAAACTATCTTCATCAATACCAAAGTTATTAACAGTACCTTTCTAACTGAATTATTTAGCCTAGGGCAAGACTAACCATATACAACCACCCTGGAATAAATAATTTCAACAAAAACTATATTCTGCACTCCAATTAATGAACCCTCATTTTGATGTCTTTTGACATAGCACTTCTCTCCTGTAAGCGGAAGATCCGTGTACCCCCATTAGCCCTCCTCATTCTCCCAACCATATTATGTGGGAGTGTGACGAAGGCACTTATTCCCCTGAGAGAGATATTTATTTTCTTTCACGGGTAAATTGTGATTACTTGCAAAAAATAATTTATACAATGTATCATCTAATCTCATATGTTTTTTGTTTACTCTTTACTCCAGAATTCACTGGTTTCTTTTCTATCTATTCATCTCTTCAGTCCACACAGGTTGATATGCGCAGTCAGCTCTGCATAACAAAAAGTAAGTCAAAACTATTTGATCTATTGCCATGGCACCACTGAATATACTTTCCCTGAATGTTCAGGGAATAAATGTCCCTCAAAAAAGGACCAAAGCCTTCCGTACTTTCCATAACAAGAAGGCTCACATAGTATGCCTCCAAGAAACACACTTCACCAAAGATTCTACTCCAAAATATATTTCTCCTTTTTATCAACAAATTTACACGGCTTCTGCCTGTTCCAAGCAAAGGGGAACTCTAATTGCATTTCACCGATCCACACCATTCACCTTATCATCAGAAATTAAAGACCCAGAAGGTAGATACCTGATACTCATGGGTTATATAATGGATACAGCAATCACGGTGATTTCCTACTATGCTCCTAACAAACAACCTACACCATTCCTCTCACATATATTACAAGTGATTAATACACACAAAATAGGAACAGTGATAATGTGTGGGGATTCGAACCAGGTCCTCCTCCCATTTCTAGATAAATCACCTTTTACACCATCCAAAATAACTTCTAGATTACCTTTTTCTCAACTTCTTTCCAAATACAATCTGGTAGATTCGTGGAGAGAAAGTAACCCAATGAAAAAGAAATTCACTTATTTCTCGCACCCTCATCAAACCTTCACCAGAATAGATCATATTTTTCTAACAATAGGAATGATACCAGAAATTATTGCATCAGATATAATTCCGATTCCATGGTCTGACCATAATGCAGTATACACTACTATAGCCTCAGCCATACCAAAAGCGCATGACCCAACGTGGTACTTACCGGACATAATGCTCAAACACCCACTACATCAGATGGCCATTGAACAAGCTTTAAAGGAATACATATCAATTAATAATACAACAGACATCTCCCCAATAACACTGTGGGAAGCTCATAAGCCTGTCTTGCGTGGTACAATACAAAGACAAATGGCACTATTTAAACGGGAACGCAAAAATCTAGCAAAAAAACTAGAACTCAATTTTAATGCAGCCTACATATCATTTCAAGATAATCCATCTCAGAGTACAAAATCTCATCTGGAAAAATCTAGATTGGAATACGATCTATTTCTCACTGAGTCAGTTGATAAATCCCTCAAACGCTCCAAACACAATTTCTACATGAATACAAACAAACCAGGTACATATTTGGCTCGGGCATTAAATTCAACTAACAAATCTTTCAAACCAATACGTTTGAAATGATCAAAAAATGTTTACACTTGTAATCCAGTTAAAATAGTCCATAAATTTCACTCACATCTCGCAACTTTATACAAGACAAACAATGAATTTAATCCTACAGAGGCTGAATCCTTCTTCTCAAAAATAACCTTACCTGAGTTATCTCAGAATCAAAAAAGCAGTTTGGATGAGCCTATAACTATAGATGAAGTTGCTAACGCCATAAAAGACCTAAAACTTAACAAAAGACCAGGCCCAGACGGCTACTCGGCTTTATACTATAAAACATTCTCAGAAATACTCTCTCCCATTCTCACTGAAACTTTTAACAAACTTCTAGATGGACATTCTTTTCGGCAAGAAACACTAATGGCAATTGTTTGTATGATCCCAAAACCCCTTTCTGATGATACTTCCTGTGTGAATTATCGGCCTATCTCTCTGTTAAACCTTGATATTAAATTATTAGCAAAAATAATAGCAAAACGCCTCAATAGCATTATAGGAAAATTAATACATAGAGATCAAGTAGGCTTCATGCCAAATAGACAGGCAGGCGATAATATACGCAGGGCAGTGTTATTGGCACATATTGCTAAAAAACGGAAAATCCCTTTATGTTTTCTATCTCTCGATATTAAGAGGGCATTTGACACAGTATCCTGGCAATATATGCAATATTCATTACAAAAATGGGGTTTTGGACCCCACTTTTTAACATGGATCAAAGCATTATATAATAAACCCAAAGCCTATATAAAATATGCTGGATACAAATCTGAAGCCTTTAATATCGAAAGAGGTACCCAATAGGGTTGCCCATTATCTCCCTTATTATTTGCCCTTATACTCGAACCCATGGCCCAATACATCAGAACAAACCAAACTATAACTGGCATTGAAGTAGGAGGTATTACACACAAATTATGTATATTTGCAGACGATATATTACTTTTTCTATCATCACCACAGGTCTCTGGTCCTAACTTAATACCAGCTCTTGATGGATTTGCAGCCCTATCCGGCCTTATGATTAATCCTAAGAAATGCCTAGTGCTTAATATTTCACTCACAAACATGGAATTGATCCCGGCTAGGGCTGCACTCCCATTCACATGGGCAGAAAAATCAATCCCATATCTTGGAATTCATTTAACAGCATCTCATTCTGACTTATTCTCAACCAATTATCCTCCTGTATTAAGACAGATCACAAATCTAATAAAACAATGGTCGCAACTTCCTTTATCCTGGATAGGGAAGATTAATGCAATCAAAATGACTATTCTACCTAAATTGCTTTATCTATTCAGAGTCCTCCCTATTCCAATTCCTTCCTATTTTTTGAGAATAGTACAAAAAAGAGCAACTTCGTTTATATGGGGCTCTTCTAAACCACGTATACCTATACACACACTACATCTTCCCAAAAATAAAGGAGGCCTGGGATACCCTAATTTTACTAACTACTACAGAGCAGCACATTTGGCCAGTCTGTCCAAATACCATGCAAAACAGGAAATCCCATTATGGGTATTTATAGAGGCTTCAGAAAATGACCCTCTATTAATATCAAATTTATTATGGCTTGATCCTAAAGACCGCTTTAAAATTCATAATCCCATAACTAAACACTTCTTATCTCTCTGGGATAAACTAAAAACCAAATATCTCCACACAATCCTCTCCTCTCTTTTATCAGAAATCCGGCCTTTTATCCGGCATGGATCTACCCAAACTCTTTTAAAGCTTGGACAACATCAGGCATTCAGACACTAAATGACTTCATAGCATCTAAATCATTCCTTTCATTCCCATCGCTTAGAGAAAAATATGATCTACCGAACTCTGAGATATTTAGATATCTCCAAATCAAAAATTTCTATACACCATTCCTAAAGGGGGATACACCATTATCCCAATTATCCATTTTTGAATCAATCTGTACAAAAGATCCATTTGCTAAAGGTACAATTTCATCACTTTATAATCAATTATATGGAGTAGCAAATCTTAATAGACCCTCTTATGTTCAGAGGTGGGAGGAGGACCTGGGACGAACTTTAGAAGACACAGACTGGTCTAACATATGGCTCACATCTAAGTCATCTTCACCCAACATCTTAGCACTGGAGACAAATTATAAAGTCCTAACTCGCTGGTACCTTGTACCCGCTAGAGTGGCAAAATATTCACCTAATACCTCAGCTCTTTGTTTTCGAGGATGCCCAGAAATAGGCACATATTTACACATATGGTGGACGTGCCCAGTAATCCAAACCTTCTGGTTTTGGACCCCACTTTTTAACATGGATCAAAGCATTATATAATAAACCCAAAGCCTATAAAAAATATGCTGGATACAAATCTGAAGCCTTTAATATCGAAAGAGGTACCCGACAGGGTTGCCCATTATCTCCCTTATTATTTGCCCTTATACTCGAACCCATGGCCCAATACATCAGAACAAACCAAACTATAACTGGCATTGAAGTAGGAGGTATTACACACAAATTATGTATATTTGCAGACGATATATTACTTTTTCTATCATCACCACAGGTCTCTGGTCCTAACTTAATACCAGCTCTTGATGGATTTGCAGCCCTATCCGGCCTTATGATTAATCCTAAGAAATGCCTAGTGCTTAATATTTCACTCACAAACATGGAATTGATCCCGGCTAGGGCTGCACTCCCATTCACATGGGCAGAAAAATCAATCCCATATCTTGGAATTCATTTAACAGCATCTCATTCTGACTTATTCTCAACCAATTATCCTCCTGTATTAAGACAGATCACAAATCTAATAAAACAATGGTCGCAACTTCCTTTATCCTGGATAGGGAAGATTAATGCAATCAAAATGACTATTCTACCTAAATTGCTTTATCTATTCAGAGTCCTCCCTATTCCAATTCCTTCCTATTTTTTGAGAATAGTACAAAAAAGAGCAACTTCGTTTATATGGGGCTCTTCTAAACCACGTATACCTATACACACACTACATCTTCCCAAAAATAAAGGAGGCCTGGGATACCCTAATTTTACTAACTACTACAGAGCAGCACATTTGGCCAGTCTGTCCAAATACCATGCAAAACAGGAAATCCCATTATGGGTATTTATAGAGGCTTCAGAAAATGACCCTCTATTAATATCAAATTTATTATGGCTTGATCCTAAAGACCGCTTTAAAATTCATAATCCCATAACTAAACACTTCTTATCTCTCTGGGATAAACTAAAAACCAAATATCTCCACACAATCCTCTCCTCTCTTTTATCAGAAATCCGGCCTTTTATCCGGCATGGATCTACCCAAACTCTTTTAAAGCTTGGACAACATCAGGCATTCAGACACTAAATGACTTCATAGCATCTAAATCATTCCTTTCATTCCCATCGCTTAGAGAAAAATATGATCTACCGAACTCTGAGATATTTAGATATCTCCAAATCAAAAATTTCTATACACCATTCCTAAAGGGGGATACACCATTATCCCAATTATCCATTTTTGAATCAATCTGTACAAAAGATCCATTTGCTAAAGGTACAATTTCATCACTTTATAATCAATTATATGGAGTAGCAAATCTTAATAGACCCTCTTATGTTCAGAGGTGGGAGGAGGACCTGGGACGAACTTTAGAAGACACAGACTGGTCTAACATATGGCTCACATCTAAGTCATCTTCACCCAACATCTTAGCACTGGAGACAAATTATAAAGTCCTAACTCGCTGGTACCTTGTACCCGCTAGAGTGGCAAAATATTCACCTAATACCTCAGCTCTTTGTTTTCAAGGATGCCCAGAAATAGGCACATATTTACACATATGGTGGACGTGCCCAGTAATCCAAACCTTCTGGAAGGAAGTCTTCGTGATTGCATCTAAAATATTTTAAAAAATAATACAACCAGATCCATATTTAACTTTACTTAATCTAAAACCGGAATGGTTAACACTCTCTCAATTCAAACTTATGATCCAACTAATAACGGCTGCAAAACAAACAGTGGCCAAGGCATGGAAATCTCCTACATTGGTACTAGCAGAAACAATTCACAGAATGAATAATACAATGTCCCATGCTAAGATGGTAGCCATCGATCAAAATCAAATTCCAAAATTTGAAAAACTTTGGCATCCTTGGATAAAACAACAGTTCCTGTCAAACTTCAATGACTCTGTCATGTTGCCATGGTAACAGATTAAATGACTTACAGAGACACCCATTCTAAGGCTTCAAAGAGAACTAAAAAGAATAATAAACTGACGAGCGGGACAACCTTGTGGACCATACCTCTACCTTTCAACCCTTTTTCTTCTTTCTCTTTCCTTTTCTCCACCTTACGATTAAAGCTCATTATCAGAATTTATTTGACCTATATACACTCTACTTGTAAACAATATGTATAGTAGGTATAAATCATTTAAATACCTACAAAAGTAACTAAGGAAATGATATATATATCTTTAATTTAGGTTTACGTGAACCCAATGTTTAATATTTGAAATTTCATGATATTTACCTATATAAACCCTACTGTAAAACAATGAGCTTACTTTATAGATCCTTGTAAACTTACTTTATGTATCTTTATAACATTGTATACTCAATAAACTTCTTTTGACAAGGAAAATGCAAATAAATGTATAACTTTTTTGAAATGCATTTTTCTGGGTATGTTTGTTGTTATTCTGTCTCTAACTGTTAAATTAAACCTACTATTAAAATTATAGACTGATCATTTCTTTGTGGGTAGTGGGTAAATGTACAAAATCAGCAGAGGATCAAATACTTTTTGCCCTCACTGTATTTCTCAAGGTAGAATAGATTTGTACCTGTATGTGCTATTTTCATTCTATTAGCTGTGTTGGTGTAAAATATCTTTCACTACACTGGTGCAAAACAAAACAGCTTAGCAATCCATTTCGCTAAAATGAACATGTTTACAAAGATACAAAACATGGATCTTGTGAAACGTGCATTTTTCCTGGTGGGATAATAAATGCTGCAAGGTGGAAATTCTAACATTTAAGGTCAGTGATGCCATAAAGCCAGAGTAAATATTATCAGATGTCCTTGTGATTCAACCTGAGTGAAATCAATACTGTAGTTCTGACTGTATCTCAGACTAATGAATCATAAAATATTTTCTTGCCTGCGTCAATAGAACGATAGAACGGCCAGCCACCAAGTCTTATTTATTATACATGGAACCCGCAGACACAGTTTGATTGAACATTTCAAGACAAGTGCAGAAAAGAAACTAATTGGTTTTAGAATGAGGCAGTGTGGATTGTTAATTGTAGCTCAACAAATTGATATGTGTCTATAAATAAACATTATTATATAAAAAGAATTGAACAAAACTGTTAAAGAGACCATTAATAAAAAAAAAAAGCTGTTGACGGGTATAAAGTGCTGGCATCTAAAGGTACCTACCTACAGCATCCTTTACAATCCTGCTGTTATCTTTCATTTACAGGAACATCCTGTGTTTTATTTAAATTGATAAATAGTATAATGGCTCATTCACGCTATGTGCAGTGACCTACATTTTCCCACACTGTTTAAATGAAGGTCGCCACCAGGGCACATAAAAAACAATTGCTTTCTATGTGCCCTGTTCACACCACAACGCTGGTATGATGTGCGCTGCATGTCACCACACAGCAGAGCAATGTGTTGTGCTACTGTACAGAGACATGAATTTAGTGTCACTATGTAACACTTCAAATAAAGTTGAAAAAAAAAACAAGCACTGTGATGCACATAAAATCACTCCCTGTAAGAGCTAGGACTGACATTAACCTGCTTTAAAAAACACTGAGTTTTACTATGTGAGATAGTTAGAACATATCCTTAACAAAACTTTATACTTCCCAGATCAAGTTCTCCTGCATTTGAATGTACTTACATTTACATGTGTTTGAAAACATTCTAATCTGCCCTTGGATGCACAGATTTTTCTTTTTTTTTTTTTTAATACAGCTAAACTAAATGCTCAAAACTGTAATTATACACTCATTGTGAATTATTCTGTTTAAACTCATTACATAAATGTATAGGCATTCATGTCCTATAAACACATATAAATACATATATATGATCCATATAATCCATATAATACATATAATCACACGTCTATGTGAATAAGGCCTTATGGGCTAATCCCAAATAGTTCTGACAGCTTCGGCACTTCCTGGTGGGTGCCTACACTTTATACTGCAGCTGTTTTTTCTTTATTTAGACATAGTCATCTTTAACATATGAAGGAGAATGCATACTACACACCCAGCTTTTGGGGTTGATTTACTATAGGAGTTGTAAAATTCACTTAGTGAATAAGATGAAGTGGTATTCACTATAAATACCCAATCATGTGCAAAGAAACAAAATATTTTTGGTAAAGGTTCTGTGTTCTATATACCAACATCCTAAAATTTACATACATCACATCAACAGAATTGTAGCTATGGACTTTTTTTGAGCATATAGAAAATTATATCACATGAGCATTATATAAACACACAAAATATATTGTTCATAAAATTTAAAATCACATATAGCACCATGTCCATTGTAAGGTTCACACATTATTTCATCCAACAATCCATATGTGGGCTCAACACGTTTCAATTGATCTTCCTTCTGAGCACATGTGAATGAATATCACTATCATGGAATCCAATCTCTTTAAAATCAAGAATGTGCAAAGTTTGCTGGAACCGAATAAGTGTGAGACATCTTTTCCAAACGGGGACCACCAAGGAGCAATGATGGGCTGAAAATATCAATTCCCTGTCAGGGGACACTGTCATCAACCACACAGTCCCATATTATTCCATATTCCCATAATGGTGGGCATTTCTATCTTAGTCAATCGGGTTAAGATTTAAGGCTGCCCTTGAAAAACCTCCACAGCAGTCCAGGCAATCATGATGTACAATACAATAAAAGGTAAGTGCAGCGCATATAAATAAATAAAAAGACAAAAGGAATAATATGTACATAAAAGTCCAATCCAGATGGAGACTCCAATCACCGGATAAAAGGAATGATAAGATCCCTTGTGGAGAAGTGAAAAAAGTCCTCCTGAAGTAACAAGTGACAATATCCTTCACCAAGAGAGCCCAAATACGCTTACCAGAGAAGCATCCCCTTTGTCTTTTTGGAGTGCTGCACATTTATATCCTATTGGCGTTTGGAGGTTTTCCCCGCTACTTCTGGGTTTCTCTGCTGGATGGGAGTTCCACACAGTACGATCGGGAATCGCCCAAGTCTTATGGGAGATGTGCACCATCCCTGTGGGGATACATACTTATTTGACCTTCTGTGGCAGGGAGGTCCACCAACTCTGGTAAGCGTATTTGGGCTCTCTTGGTGAAGGATATTGTCACTTGTTACTTCAGGAGGACTTTTTACACTTCTCCACGAAGGATATTATCATTCCTTTTATCCAGTGACTGGAGTCTCCATCTGGATTGGACTTTTATATACATATTATTCCTTTTGTCTTTTTATTTATTTATATGCGCTGCACTTACCTTTTATTGTATTGTTTATTTGCTAGGTATTTGTGATTGCCTATAGTGTTCAGCCTGCACTCCTTATGTTTTTTATCATTGTGTTTGCGCTGATTGTTCATCTTATTTTTAAATCATGATGTACAGCAAATCATCCAACATGTCCATATCACGAAGCAAATTTAATCATGTGCTAGGGAAACCATAATACTAAGTTTTGCTTGTACATGAATAGGTGATGCAACTGTATGTTGCTAGGTATCTGTCATGTAGCTTTAGTGCTAGCACAGTGACAGCACTAGCAGTAGTGCAGCATTAGTGCTACCAATATGCTAGCACTACCACTGTTAACTGACAAATCCCTGGTTAGTTTGTTGATAAACAGAAGCCACTTAGAAATCACTCATTTTGCGGCTATAGAACTACCGCTGGTAAACGACAGGTCCCCTGTCAGCTGGGGTTTGTCTACAAAATAGCTAAGGCATTTGGGTGACATCATTGCCCAGATATGGTTATGAGGTCATGACCATATCTGGTCAATGATGTCACCCAGGACCCCCAGCCAGTTTCTTCACAAACACCAGCCAGTCATTTTGTGAAGGTAGTGCAGTGGGGCAACATCATCAGATGGCACGTGATTGACAAGGGTCAAGGGTTTGTATCACTGAATGATGTGATTAATGCTGGGGACATTGAGGGGGGGTTGGTCATTTAAGTATTTTGTCTATAGTGTTGGTATGTTCATTTATCCCCTTCTGCAAATAGGTAATAAGGATACTAATGTATCATGACCCATTCTCATGTAGGATATGCAGGAGGCCCCTTTTATTAAGGCTGCATGCTTGCTGCCCTTAACTTTTCAGGCATCCTGCTTTGGATAAGGACCTGCGTGTGAATGGCCATAAAAAAACACTATGGATTTCCTTTACTGGCCACGGCACATGAGAACATCTGGAAAGTGAAGGGTGGTAGAGTAACCACTAGAGCCCTGAGAGATAAAGAGCCAATATTATCAGTATTGGGAGTTAAGTTTAGGCGAACTGAGCCTTAATGAAGCAGCTCTATTGGCAATAAATATTTAATGGCATCCCAAGTTTGAAAAGTGCACAGACTTTTTCACAGACATTTGTGAGTATTACAGTTATCTCTGGAGGCAAGTTCTTTAGCTTCTTTTTTACAGGTAGTACTTGGCATACACAAAAGGAACAGACTCCCTCCAGGGTATATACAGGCTCTATCACTGAAATGAATTAAAAAAGAAAAAGTTCCCCATCACTTAGGAGAAAGAAAACTTTCAATTTTTCCTTTTTCTTTCCTTCTACTGCAGGTCATAAAATATGCAAACAGAAGGAAAGAACAGTTCAGTTTCAATAAGAAGAGTATAACAGGGAGACAAGAGATTGCATGGGAGGTCTGAACCCTTCAGATAGAAATAAAAAAGATATTGTGGGATAATGGCACATCTGTCCCCTTGTGTACACCAACTGCAGCTATAGCAAAGGTCACAGCAAAGAGGATAATTCTGAGAATGGTGAACGTTGTGATTAATTGTTCGGCTTTTTATAAAGATGCTACATTCTGTTTCTATTTGGGAGAGAATGAATCTACTTCTATGCTATAAATGTTTTAGTTATATTCCGACTCATAACCCTCATTAAAAGTACACGCTGGTAAATAAAAACTAAAGTGAGATTTCCTTTATTTCTGTTTGTATCCCTGTCACGGATCTTATGCTCTCATGTCTGGTGAAATCATTGTCACTGTAAGAGAATTCATCTCTTTAAAGGAGTCCTGATAGCAGAATAAACAATTTAGCTGGACAATTTAAAGTGATGTTCCAACGAAAAAAAAAAAAAGCATGAATGTTCCTAAAAAAAATTTTTTTTTAAATTTTAAAAAAATTTGGAATTTTTTTTTTTTTACTCACCTCTAAATGGCTCTTGCTAGGGGGTCCCTCGTAGTCTGCCTCCTTCAGTGCCTGGGCTGGTGACATCACTTCCCCTCGGCGCAGGAAGGCTCAGCTCTGCCCCCTCCCTCTTGTCAATCATCTGGGACACATTACATGTGGCGAATCATGGCGCGTGCCGCCGTTCACGCATACGCAGTGGGTGCCTGGCTGTGAAGCCACAGCCGGCGCCCACAGTTGCAATGCCCGTGCCGCCGAACGTAGGGGGAGACTAGTGGAGCCTCTATCCCCTACATCGCTGGACTGTGGGACAGGAAAGTGTCTGATTATTTAAAGTCAGCAGCTGCAGTATTTGTAGCTGCTGACTTTTAATTTTGTTTTTAAAATGGGAACTCCTCTTTAAATCCTGAAATACACACAGGCAGTAAAGCCAACCATCTAAGGACTTCAGTTCTCCATCCCAGACCCACACCCTTTGGTTGATAATTTCATTTACAAAAGGCAAATAGACTGCAGTTGTATACTGCAAGGGCAATTTCTCCAGAGCTTAGTAAATTAGGAGAAAAGAAAGCTTAGTAAATTAGGGGAAGTTCTGCTGACTTCCATCATCCAATCATGTGCAAGCAAAAATGTTCATTTTTTTATTTTTTCTTGCTTGTGATTGGTTATTCTTTGCAAAAGTGATGCTTCATTTCATTTACTACGCTCTGGAGCAAATGTCCTTGCAGGTTGCAACTGCACAAGTAAACAGACTATTTGCCTTTAGTAAATCAACCCAACTGTGTGCCACAGCCTACCTGCCTAGAGGTTATTTAAGTTATCCAGGAACAGCTGTACAGCACCAGACTATTCTACTTGTTAAACTCATGTTAATACCAGTAACCTGATATTTTGGGAACACCAATTGCGGAACATATATATTTGAACATTCAGACCAGATGTTTTCAGTAAATTAGGGGAAGTTCTGCTGACTTCCATCATCCAATCATGTGCAAGCAAAAATGTTCATTTTTTTATTTTTTCTTGCTTGTGATTGGTTATTCTTTGCAAAAGTGATGCTTCATTTCATTTACTACGCTCTGGAGCAAATGTCCTTGCAGGTTGCAACTGCACAAGTAAACAGACTATTTGCCTTTAGTAAATCAACCCAACTGTGTGCCACAGCCTACCTGCCTAGAGGTTATTTAAGTTATCCAGGAACAGCTGTACAGCACCAGACTATTCTACTTGTTAAACTCATGTTAATACCAGTAACCTGATATTTTGGGAACACCAATTGCGGAACATATATATTTGAACATTCAGACCAGATGTTTTCAGATCTGAGCACTGTATTCTCTTCACAATCGTTGACACAACGATCACAACATCATATGGCCTCAAAGGGGTTGTAAAGGGGTTTTTTTTGTTTTTTTTAATAACAAATGTGTTCTGCTTACCTCCTCTGTGCAAGGGTTTTGCACAGAGTGGCCCTGATCCGACTCTTCTGGGGTCCCCCAGCAGCGTTCCTGGCTCCTCCTCTTCCCGAGTGCTTCCACAAAGACTCATATTTCCTGGGCGCCCCTGAGTCCTGCTGCTGTATCCATTGACACAGATAGCAGGACTCAGCCTCGCCCCCCGGCTCCTGCGTCACTGGCTTTGATTGACAGCAGAGGGAGACAATGCTCCTGCTGCTATCAATCCAACCAATGAGAACCTGAGAAAGCGGCTGAAGTTGCTCTGCTCGTCCCCGTCGCTGTAACGTCTGGAGTTCAGGTAAGTAAAAGGGGGGCTCTGGAGGGCTCCTGCACTACAAAAGGTTTATCACCTTAATGCATAGAATGCATTAAGGTGAAAAACCTTGAGGGTTTACAACCCTTTAAGATGCAATCTTACCTAAAGAACGCACCGGTGAGCTCAGCAACACCAAAAGACCCGGAAGACAACGGAAAACAACTGTGGTGGATGACTGAAGAATTTTTTCCCTGGTGAAGAAAACACCCTTCACATCAGTTGGCCAGATCAAGGACACTCTCCAGGAGGTAGGTGTATGTGTGTCAAAGTCAATAATCAAGAGAAGACTTCACCAGAGTGAATACAGAGGGATCAACACAAGATGTAAACCATTGGTGAGCCTCAAAAACAAGAAGGCCAGATTAGAGTTTGCCAAACAACATCTAAAAAAGCCTTCACAGTTCTAGAACAGCATCCTATGGACAGATGAGACCAAGATCAACTTGTACCAGAGTGATGGGAAGAGAAGAGTATGGAAAAGGAAAGGAACTGCTCATGATCCAAAGCATACCACCTCATCAGTGAAGCATGGTAGTGGTAGTGTCATGGCGTGGGCATGTATGGCTGCCAATGGAACTGGTTCTCTTGTATTTATTGATAATGTGACTGCTGACAAAAGCAGCAGGATGATTTCTGAAGTGTTTTGGGCAATATTATCTGCTCATATTCAGCAAAATGCTTCATTGGCCGGCGCTTCACAATGCAGATGGACAATGACCCGATGCATTCTGCAAAAGCAACCAAAGAGTTTTTTAAGGGAAAGAAGTGGAATGTTATGTAATGGCCAAGTCAATCACTTAACCTGAATCCGATTGAGCAGGCATTTCACTTGATGAAGACAAAACTGAAGGGAAAATGCCCCAAGAACAAGCAGGAACTGAAGACAGTTGCAGTAGAGGCCTGGCAGAGCATCACCAGGGATGAAACCCAGCATCTGGTGATGTCTATGCGTTCCAGACTTCAGGCTGTAATTGACTGCAAAGGATTTGCAACCAAGTATTAAAAAGTGAAAGTTTGATGGATGATTGTTAATGTCCCATTACTTTTGGTCCCTTAAAAAGTCGGAGGCACATATACAAACTGTTGTAATTCCTACACCGTTCACCTAATTTGGATGTAAATACCTTCAAATTAAATTCGAAAGTCTTCAGTTAAAGCACATCTTGTTTGTTTCATTTCAAATCCATTGTGGTGGTGTATAGAGCCAAAAAGATTAGAATTGTGTCGATGTCCCAATATTTATGGACCTGACTGTATGTTCAGGGTGATGTGCAGTGTTATTTTTTCCACTACAAATAGTGTTTTGCTTTTAGGCCAAAAAGTAAAATTTTGGTCTCATCTGACAAGAGCACCTTCTTCCATATGTTTGCTATGCCACATGGCTTCTCGCAAACTTCAAACAGGACTTCTTATGGCTTTCTTTCAACAGTGGCTTTCTTCTTGCCATTCTTCCATAAAGGCCAGATTTGTGGAGTGCCGACAGTGTTCTGTATATTGTTGATACTGTGTGTATATATATATATATATATATATATATATATATATATATATATATACCGTATTTATCGGCGCACTTTTTTCCCCTTAAAATCAGGGGAAAATCGTGGGTGCGTGTTATACGCCGATCCCCGCTAATTGTGAGCTATCGGCAGCGATCGCCGCCTACATTCACATAGCGAGTAGTTTTAAATATGGCGCCGCGGAGTTCGGAGGGACTCGGCGGAGCTGAACGAGCGCCGCCGAAATCACAGAGCCGAGATACACATAGTCGAGTGTATTCGGCTCTTTCCGGCGCCGCTCACAGTCACGCCCAGTCCCGCCATTGGACCTGTGTTATGTCCATCATAGGGCGGGACTGGGCGGGACTGTGAGTGGCAACGAGAAGAGCCGAATACACTCGACCATGTGTATCTCGGCGGCGTTCGTTCAGTTCCGCCAGCGCCGAGTCCCTCCGAACTCCGCGGCGCCATATTTAAAACATGCAGCTATGTGTATGTCGGCGGCGATCAAGCATGGACACTGGGGGCAAGGCTGCACTTACCACTGGGGCAAAGCTGCACTGACAAGACTGCACTGGGGCAAAGCTGCACTGACAAGACTGCACTGGGGCAAAGCTGCACTGACAAGACTGCACTGGGGCAAAGCTGCACTGGGGCAAGGCTGCACTGACAAGGCTGCACTGACACTGAAAAGGCTGAAATGACACTAACAAGGCTGCAGATGAACACTGATGAGGCTACATTGATGGGCATTTAAATGTAAGTTTTTTTTCCTTAAACTTCCCTCCTAAAAGTTTTTTTCCTTAAAATTCTCTCCTAAACTTGGGGTGCGTGTTATACGCCGATAAATACGGTATATATATATATATATATATATATATATATATATATATATATATATACAGTATCTCACAGGAGTGAGTACACCCCTCACATTTTTGAAAATATTTTATTAAATCTTTTAATGTGACAACAATGAAGAAATTACACTTTTCTACTATGTAAAGTAGTGAGTGTACAGCTTGTATAACAGTGTAAATTTGCTGTCCCCTCATAATAACTCAACACACAGTCATTAATGTCTAAACCGCTGGCAAGAAAAGTGAGTACACCCCTGAAAATGTGAAAATGTCCAAATTGGGCCCAAAGTGTCAATATTTTGTGTTGCCACCATTATTTTCCAGCACTCCCTTAACCCTCTTGGGCATGGAGTTCACCAGAGCTTCACAGGTTGCCACTGGAGTCCTCTTCCACTCCTCCATGACGATATCACGGGTTTGATCTGGAGACATGCTTGACCAGTACATTACCTTTACTCTAAGCTTCTATAGCAAGGCAGTGGTCATCTTGGAGGTGTGTTTGGGGTCGTCATCATGTTGGAATACTGCCCTGCGGCCCAGTCTCCAAAGGGAGGGGCTCATGCTCTGCTTCAGTATGTCACAGTACATGTTGGCATTCATGTCTCCCTCAATGAACTGTAGCTCCCCAGTGCCGGCAGCACTCATGAAGCCCCAGACCATGACACTTCCACCACCATGCTTGACTGTAGGCACTAGGCAAGACACACTTGTCTTTGTATTCCTCACCTGGTTGCCACCACACACGTTTGACACCATCTGAACCAAATACGTTTATCTTGGTCTCATCAGACCACAGGACATGGTTCCAGTAATCCATGTCCTTAGTCTGCTTGTCTTCAGCAAACTGTTTGCGGGCTTTCTTGTGCATCATCTTTAGAAAAGGATTCCTTCTGGGACAACAGCCATGCAGATCAATTTGATGCAGTGTGCAGCGTATGATCTGAGCATTGACAGGCTGACCTCCCACCCCTTCAACCTCTGCAGCAATGCTGGCAGCACTCATACATCTATTTCCCAAAGACAACCTCTGGATATGACGCTGAGCACGTGCACTCAACTTCTTTGGTTGACCATGGCGAGGCCTGTTCTGAGTGGAACCTGTCCTGTTAAACCGCTGTATGGTCTTGACCACTGTGCTTCATCAGTTTCATGGTCTTGGCAATCTTCTTATAGCCTAGGCCATCTTTAGGTAGAGCAACAATTCTTTTTTTGAGATCCTCAGAGAGTTTTATGCCATGAGGTGCCGTGTTGAACTTCCAGTGACCAGTATTAGAGAGTGAGAGCGATAGCACCAAATTTAACACACCTGCTCTCCATTCACATCTGAGACCTTGTCACACTAACGATTCACATGACACCTGGGAG
Organism: Aquarana catesbeiana; assembly: GCF_042186555.1. Lineage (NCBI taxonomy): Eukaryota > Metazoa > Chordata > Amphibia > Anura > Ranidae > Aquarana > Aquarana catesbeiana. The sequence continues at coordinate 325,530,999 of NC_133329.1, read as the reverse complement.
GGAAAATGGCTAATTGGGCCCAATTTGGACATTTTCGGTTGGGGGTGTACTCACTTTTGTTGCCAGCGGTTTAGACATTAATGGCTGTGTATTGAGTTATCTTGAGGGGACAGCAAATTTACACTGTTATACAAGCTGTCCACTTACTGCTTTACATTGTAGCAAAGTGTCACTTCTTCAGTGTTGTCACATGAAAAGATATAATAAAATATTTACAAAAATATGAGGGGTGTACTCACTTTTGTGAGATACTGTGTGTATATATATATATATATATATATATATATATATACAGTGGGGATGGAAAGTATTCAGACCCCCTTAAATTTTACACTCTTTGTTATATTGCAGCCATTTGCTAAAATCATTTAAGTTCATTTTTTTCCCCTCATTAATGTATACACAGCACCCCATATTGACAGAAAAACACAGAATTGTTGACATTTTTTCAGATTTATTAAAAAAGAAAAACTGAAATATCCCATGGTCCTAAGTATTCAGACCCTTTGCTGTGATACTCATATATTTAACTCAGGTGCTGTCCATTTCTTCTGATCATCCTTTAGATGGTTCTACACCTTTATTTGAATCCAGCTGTGTTTGATTATACTGATTGGACTTGATTAGGAAAGCCACACACCTGTCTATATAAGACCTTACAGCTCACAGTGCATGTCAGAGCAAATGAGAATCATGAGGTCAAAGGAACTGCCTGAAGAGCTCAGAGACAGAATTGTGGCAAGGCACAGATCTGGCCAAGGTTACAAAAAAAATTTCTGCTGCACTTAAGGTTCCTAAGAGCACAGTGGCCTCCATAATCCTTAAATAGAAGACGTTTGGGACGACCAGAACCCTTCCTAGAGCTGGCCGTCTGGCCAAACTGAGCTATCGGGGGAGAAGAGCCTTGGTGAGAGAGGTAAAGAAGAACCCAAAGATCACTGTGGCTGAGCACCAGAGATGCAGTCGGGAGATGGGAGAAAGTTGTAGAAAGTCAACCATCACTGCAGCCCTCCACCAGTTGGGGCTTTATGGCAGAGTGGCCCAATGGAAGCCTCTCCTCAGTGCAAGACACATGAAAGCCCGCATGGAGTTTGCTAAAAAACACCTGAAGGACTCCAAGATGGTGAGAAATACAAGTACAGGGATATCCTGGACGAAAACCTTCTCCAGAGTGCTCAGGACCTCAGACTGGGCCGAAGGTTTACCTTCCAACAAGACAATGACCCTAAGCACACAGCTAAAATAACGAAGGAGTGGCTTCACAACAACTCCGTGACTGTTCTTGAATGGCGCAGCCACAGCCCTGACTTAAACCCAATTGAGCATCTCTGGAGAGACCCAAAAATGGCTGTCCACCAACGTTTACCATCCAACCTGACAGAACTGGAGAGGATCTGCAAGGAGGAATGGTAGAGGATCCCCAAATCCAGGTGTGAAAAACTTGTTGTATCTTTCCCAAAAAGACTCATGGCTGTATTAGATCAAAAGGGTGCTTCTACTAAATACTGAGCAAAGGGTCTGAATAATTAGGACCATGTGATATTTCAGTTTTTCTTTTTTAATAAATCTGAAAAAATGTCAACAATTCTGTATTTTTCTGTCAATATAGGGTGCTGTGTGTACATTAATGAGGAAAAAAATGAACTTAAATGATTTTAGCAAATGGCTGCAATATAACAAAGAGTGAAAAATGTAACGGGGTCTGAATACTTTCCGTCCCCACTGTATATATATATATGGTGAATCCATGTCACATGCCAGTGTGGGTTTTCTAAAATGAGAGCATAGCAGGAACTATTGCCAATTGGTTCTGTCTGTTCGAAATCTCTATGTGCTGCACCTAAACAGGGCAAGTAGGGGGAAGGGAGGAGTCAATGCTCTGAACTGTGTGTTTAATAATAATGTACAGAACACTGTACACACTCTTAATGGTTTACTAGATAGCAATAAAGTGTATCTTAATTTTTTTTTAAATTCTGGACAAAGTGGTGATGGGATTAGAACTCCTATCATGTTTTATTGCTCAAATATAAAAAGAGTAAACACTGTGCTATCCAGTGAAAAAAACTCTACCTATTCAAATATATCTGTGCAATAGTGAACCAGCCGAAATATAATCACCTCTATTTCTTCCTCTGTGCTTGTGGCCCCCCAAAAAATTCTTCTAGTGCTACTGGAAGAAGCATTTCATCTATGCTAATACTCCCCAAGCTGGTGTTCTATGGGTGGTATACTCAAGATTTGCTCCCCATTTAGCAAGCCGATATCTTTTCTTTAGAAACTTTTTACAATAATTTGAATATTAATAACTATGGGATTAAACGCATAAGACCACTATAAACATTTTAGATGTAACAAATTTTATCAAAGAGAATGTTATTTGCACTAACACCTGATGTTGGCAGGACTGCCAACATCATTGCGCCATTCCATATTGTCCTTGCACATGCATTCATCTGCATGTAAAATGTGAGTGTTTTTCCGATTTTATTCCTTTTAAATAAATCCTTTTTTTCTACGATATCACACTATGTGGAACCTTTTTTCATTTTTTGGTTACACCGTGTGAATACTGAGACTCGTTGTGGTCCTCTCTCCATCCATGAAAAATAAATCTGCACATCATACTAGGAATCTGTTGATGAGGAGTGTTCGCTCTTGATCTGGGATTGCGATCGTAGATTTCACATCTCCATACATACGGTGATTAACACCACAAGCCTACATGACTTAAGAGATGTATACCCCTTTAAATCTACACATTCCGGTAAGCCTTTGCACAGTCGGTGGTGATGGTTGTCTGCAAATATTTTCTTTCCGTGTTTTCTGTGTGGTTCCATTGATGTCAATCAGCTGATTTTTGCACATTTATATCAAGAATTCTATATGGACTTTGTTTCCTTTTACATCACATGACTTTTTCCAATTGATTTGTATTTACTTACAGCACTTTGTACTTTCACGTTTGTGATAATATTTTAAAATTTTATTTTTCCCTTTATAGGGCTAATTAACCTTTTTTATTTTTTAAATCTGGTCACACAGTTTTGTATCATTATTTGGTTGTATATTTGAGCGCTGTATATTATTCTATGATCCATTGTTTACAAATTGTATTTTGTTGTGCTGGCTGCTCTATATACTATTTCTGAGCATCAGCGCGGTATTTTTTAATTTTCATTTAGCATAATCATAACACATTGATTGGTGGCGCACCTCTGAGTTTCCTTTTAAGGTTTGTAAGACCTTAATTACTCTGTACATGTCCATCAACTACTAACAACATATTGGCTGGTAAGATGAGAATGGAGAGCTAGATGGAGAGGGTGGGTGTGGCCAATATACATATAATAATGAAGCTCTGTGTAGTGTATTAGTTTACTGAGAAAAGGATATCCAGTAACAGAAGCAGAGTCTGGAAGAATTTCTGGATATCATTAGCTGCCTGAATGTTAAATCATCTGTAGAGATGGATCTCCATCTGTTAATGGTCTGAAACATCCAATGTTCTATTTCTCAAGGAAGAAAAAAACAAAAAGTGAGATAGTACAAAATACGCTTCTAAATAAATTCTCCTTCTGAGAAACTATTCTTAATTAAGATAAGGTAGCACATCCAAACGGAACCAATCGTGGCAGAAATATTGGAATTGCCATTGCTGTCTTGTTTTTTAAATGTTGATATCACATCCAGCACTGCAAACCTTCCTTCATCTACCTGTAGATAACACACTTGCGGCAGGATGTTAACAACATAAGTTAGGTCAATACGCGCTTATAGGGTAGCCTGCATTGATGGACTCTAGGGACACCAACACCTCCATTGCAGCACCTGACTCCCAGCATTTTTGTCAATGCTAGGGGACTGAGAATCCTGATCTTCAAATGACAATAAAGTATTTCACACAGGGAAGAAAAACAAAAGAAGGGGAACTACATGCAATAAGTTTAATAAAAATATGTGTAAATGTAAAAAGAATTAAAAACAAGCTTGTCCAAGAATACCAGGAGCTTAACGCATGGAAGCTGCTGGTTCTGTAAAAGGTGTTTTAGTAGACTTAAATTTGTTTTTTTAAAGAGAAAATTCTGGGGATTTTATCCTTTTCCCTAGTTCACTAATTATTGAGAACCTGTCCTGGAACAAGCATGAGGACAGCAAAGAGGACACCTGTAAGTGTCCACTAAATGCTGAAGCACAGAGAAGAATGACAGACCTGGAGCTTGCACCAACAAAAACAAATAAACTAGGATTTCACCTATATTTCTTCCCTGACACATTCCTTTTAAATTAAATCTATTTATAAGTGATAACTAGAGAATTTGGGGTTTTAAAAGTATAGATCAGCTGAAATAAGTGAACGCTGATAATGTACAATAGCGGTGAAAAACAAGTTTCTAACTAATGGATTCTGCATGCTGTTTTTCCATTGCCATGGAAACCACCAGCCCCTGAGCTCTGCACTGTGTATTCTCAGGAACGTCTACTGTATGTGGTCAGTACCAGTGGGGGCCACTCCATAAAGGGCGCACGGGCGCCGCCCCCTATCCATGCGTCCAGCCCCCTGATCTACATATCAGGGCGCCGGGTGCATGGATTCCAATGGGGGGGTGTATGTTTTTGAAGCACGTGATCCGAGCCAGAGGCTATAATAGGCTTCAAAACACGGTGGCCTTAGGGCACAGAGCACTGCGTCCCAATCCCACCCTCTTGTGTGACACTAGGGAATGAATATTCGCTCTTCTGCCTCATTCTCCTCCCGGACAATCATATAGCCCCTATTGGCCAGGGAGTCTTAGGACTTCCTGGCCAATCATGTCTCAGGACACACTTGGGGTTTCTATTCTGCCAGAAGGAGAATCTATGCTTGCCGGAGCGGCCCCGGCTCTTCCCTCTCTGTGCCTCCTCCCAGCCTCTGTGCCTCACAAGGTAAGGCAGCCTGTTTGTCTCCTCACACTTGGGGTTTCTATTCCGCCAAAAGGAGAATCTATGCTTGCCGGAGCGGCACCGGCTCTTCCCTCTCTGTGCCTCCTCCCAGCCTCTGTGCCTCACAAGGTAAGGCAGCCTGTCTGTCTCCTCACACTTGTGGTTTCTATTCCGCCAAAAGGAGAATCTATGCTTGCTGGAGCGGCCCTGGTTCTTCTATCTCTGTGCCTCCTCCCAGCCTCTGTGCCTCACAAGGTAAGGCAGCCTGTCTGTCTCCTCACACTTGGGGTTTCTATTCCGCCAGAAGGAGAATCTATGCTTGCCGAAGCGGCCCCGGCTCTTTCCTCTCTGTGCCTCCTCCCAGCCTCTGTGCCTCACAAGGTAAGGCAGCCTGTTTGTCTCCTTACACTTGGGGTTTCTATTCCACCAGAAGGAGAATCTATGCTTGCCGAAGCGGCCCCGGCTCTTCCCTCTCTGTGCCACCTCCCAGCCTCTGTGCCTCACAAGGTAAGGCAGCCTGTTTGTCTCCTCACACTTGGGGTTTCTATTCCTCCAGAAGGAGAATCTATGCTTGCCGGAGCGGCCCCGGCTCTTCCCTCTCTGTGCCTCCTCCCAGCCTCTGTGCCTCACAAGGTAAGGCAGCCTGTTTGCCTCCTCACACTTGGGGTTTCTATTCCGCCAGAAGGAGAATCTATGCTTGCCGTAGCGGCCCCGGCTCTTCCCTCTCTGTGCTTCCTCCCAGCCTCTGTGCCTCACAAGGTAAGGCAGCCTGTTTGTCTCCTTACACTTGGGGTTTCTATTCCGCCAGAAGGAGAATCTATGCTTGCCGAAGCGGCCCCGGCTCTTCCCTCTCTGTGCCTCCTCCCAGCCTCTGTGCCTCACAAGGTAAGGCAGCCTGTTTGTCTCCTCACACTTGGGGTTTCTATTCCGCCAGAAGGAGAATCTATGCTTGCCGGAGCGGCTCCGGCTCTTCCCTCTCTGTGCCTCCTCCCAGCCTCTGTGCCTCACAAGGTAAGGCAGCCTGTTTGTCTCCTCACACTTGGGGTTTCTATTCCGCCAGAAGGAGAATCTATGCTTGCCGTAGCGGCCCTGGCTCTTCCCTCTCTGTGCTTCCTCCCAGCCTCTGTGCCTCACAAGGTAAGGCAGCCTGTTTGTCTCCTCACACTTGGGGTTTCTATTCCGCCAGAAGGAGAATCTATGCTTGCTGGAGTAGCCCCGGCTCTTCCTTCTCTGTGCCTCCTCTCAGCCTCTGTGCCTCACAAGGTAAGGTAGCCTGTTTGTCTCCCATGAGAGGATGGGGGTGATTACCACCGCCGCCTGTCTCCCGCAGGGGGGGTTAGCGGTGCTGGGGGGTGATTGATCGCCATTGCCTGTGTCTGGGGGGGGAGTGTTGTGCCACCCCCCCAAAAATAGTGAGCACCAGCCGCCACTGGTCAGTACATGTGGAAGTGCAAGAGACAACATCAGCATAATTAGGGAAGGATGCTGGGTGGATAAGTGTACCTTGCACCATACTCTAACCTCCAAATTGTCTGTACAGAAACAATTCGTATTTTGTTTTTTTTTTATGAAATATGAATCTGTCAGTAAAACTAAACTGGCAGCACATTGCTCTAGATAATCTGGTATGTCCCAGGTGATCCAAATCCCAAAGAGCTAGAATTTGCATATTTTGACACTTCCCAGTTGTGTATATAGGTTTTTATCCCCATTCTGCATTTCCTATTGACTCACTTTAAGGGGCAGTCTTACTGGCCAGCAGGACTGTGTGGTGTGTGTGTGTGATGGAGCTGCAGTAAATGGTGGGAGATGGTTGGTCAGCTCTCAACACTACCAGGAAATGTCAAAATGTTATTATTAGGGATCTAGGATAGAATACTTTGGAACACATCTACAGAGTTTCTGCACTGCAATGCTAAGGTCTGTTCACTATCATAATAGTACATTACTCAATTTCTGGAAGAGACATAACAGATCTAAGAGTTACCAGCAACAATTGTTCAATGATGTAGTTAAAATCACAAATGAGCTCAGACTCTGTCACATAAATGTGTGAAATGGTGGAAATGTTGTGTGGATAATAAGCGTTTCACAGTGCATGCATCCAGTGCAGGCATGTACTGTGCTGTACAGAACTGGTCTCCCCATTACAATTGGGAAATGGCAGCCTCTAACATTAGATGGGAGGTTCAGCCAGAACAGGTAACGACCTTTGGGACAGGTTCTTCTTTAAGAAATAAAAGGCACTAAATTTTCAAACTACAACCTGTGCAACTTTCCATTATGTGTGATTAAAGAGTCATAATTATTATTAATGCATTAAACAAGTACATAAATGGAGCAGAGATATACTGCTGTGTATAAGCAAAGCAGACAAATGGACCCATTAGGATAAAATACGCTGCATTTTCATATATTTCCAGTAGGTAATTGCAGCTAAATGGTCACTAAATTCTGCGGATCTGTGAAAGGCTTTGAAATGGTAGGAATTAAAAATAACAGAACATTTCATATTCCTTTAAACACATCTGCACCATGGTTACGTATAATGGTCTTGACTCAATTACCTAAGCTATGGTTTGTTTAAAGTTACTCCGTTGGCAGAATTAAATTAGCAAAAAAGGAGTCTTTGTAAAAAGGAGATAGTAAATGCCTTTCCTACTGACCACACCAACAAAGGCTAGGTGATAAAGAATCTTCCATTCAAGACTGTGGAAAGACTGACACTTCTGGGAGTACGGGTTTCCTATGTTCCCTGCTGCACTAGGTGATTCTTCTCCACAACCTCCAAGTCACTGCAAGGCACAGTAGTGACTTAGAGGTTGGTAGGATGAACCACTGAAGGCAGCATTGGACTCAAGATATTGTTAGTAGTCACTTTCTGCACAGTCTTCAGAGGAAGGGTTTTAATCAGAGCAGCACTTAGTGGTGCAGGCAGTGGGAAAGGTATTTGCTATCTTCTTCAGGCACGTCTTTTAGGCCAATCTAAGTCTATTACCAGGGCTGCTTTAAGGATTTATGTTGATGCATCCACTGTCAGTCCGAAACACTCTTTAAAAATACAGTGATGGAGAAATACATTTTTCTTTGATTGTAGCTCACTAATGTATAAGAATGCCTCCAAAACATGGTTAAGGGGGACATATAAGGATGGTTTTACCTCAGGTGACTTCAAATTATAGAAATGTCATTGCAAACTGACCAACTGACTAAAGAGTATGTGCTATCTTCCTGAAAAGGTAATACTACTTTTTTTCCAAGAGTTGCAATTGGTCAAATGCTACCAACTAGTCTTGTATATACCACAGCCAAAACTGGAATAAACTAGTCTGTACCTGGGCGAGCATGCTCCTGGTTTAATCATCGTGCCAAGCCGCAAGATACGGGACTTAGCGAAAGGCATCTATAGCTAAGTGAGTTGTGTGACACTCGCGTCTCAGTTATGTGGTGTAATTAGTTGAGCCGCAGCTGTAAACACTGTCCCCTTACAAAGGGGGAACAAAAATGGGCTAAACAGCGCTTGCCTTACACCTCCAACTGATTAAAACTATATTTGTACATTTACAAGCTTGAATTTCTGATACGTCATTTCCGGCACGGACTTGGTTGTTCACACGCTGGTCTGCAGACAGCGTTACTCAATAGGAGCCGACAGTTGCATGGGTACGCTTACTAGAGCTGTTCACAACGACTTTTTCAAGGGGAAATTTTAAACAGTAAGATGTCACTGTTGAATAAAAGTTTTACGGATCTTACACCATGAGGACTCCTCCTCTTTTTATATATTATATGCCTGCACATCCTGGTCTTTGAACGCCGCTACAGGAGGATAGTCAGCACACCAGGAGCACCCAGGGAATACCATGGAGGGATAGGTCCCCCCTAAGAGACCTGAAGCACAGCTGATTCCCTTTGCCATAAGGTAGAAGAGTCCAACCTATCTGGTGAGTGCGGAACCACACAGAGGTGGAATACAAGTCACCGTTGGAGCATGGAGCACTAAAGCACTAAAGCACTTTATATGGTTGTATTTTGCACATCTATAACCATAAGTCACTTTAATATTGTATATACATAGTTACTATTAAATATTTCAATATACAGCCATTAATAACTATACAATTGTCACAAAGTCACTACTACAATAGTATTTACTAGTGGAATTTTACACCATTCAATGCTTAGGGGGTTGAATTTATTAAATGTACAAATATAGTTTTTTCAGTCGGAGGTGTAAGGCAAGCACTGTTTAGTCTAAATTTGCTTATCTATAGCTAAGTATTCTTGTTAAATTTTCCAATATTGTTACATTTGTCACCTTTATCTGTTATTATGTAATTAAATGTAATATACAGTTTGATTATACCTAAAAGTACCGTATTTGTGTGATCTCTCTTTGAACATCTTGAAAATCCCAAAAACGTAAAGTGTTACTAAACCCAGTAATATGAAAATAGCTCCCCCCCCCCCCCCCCAGTGCCCACAGCTTTTAAATCTTCTTTTGACATTAAAATACTGTCACTATATACCTTTTTGGCTGATCTGTATACCACGGTCACATAATAAACTGCAGGGTCTGCCCGAGTGCTTAGTGTTCAGGTGGGAGCAAATTTCCACTATAGCCTGTGTGTTCATGCTGTTATGGGAGGCGGATTATCCATCAATCAAGATGTGACATCCCTCCCACTGTGTTCTTTTTTAGTTATTGGGCATGGAGGAAGGAGGGAGGGATTGGGCTGTCATTTAGGATCTGTATACACGCCCACATGTGTGATGTCAATATCATGTGACCTGAAAAGCTCAGCTCAACAAAGGAAATATTTTCTCCAGCAGTAGAGACCAAACTGAGCATGTGCAGGGGGACCACTCTGGCTCTGTCTTATCTTTCCTTGCCTGGAGAGACCCTGCAGGAGGGGGAGGATCTGTGCATACAGGATCAAAGAGCCTTTTTACACAATACAGAGGATTAACCCCTTAAGTTCCACAGTGAGTATAACAAGCATGCTATTCTGCATATACAGACAGATTTTACTGTTGTGGGTTTAGTAAAAGTTTAAACTATTATGTAACTGTGATAAAACATACAATATACAGTATATATATTTGATTTCCAAAGCTATCTAAGGCACATCTCAACTTTTTTCTTGTTTACTTTTGCAAGCATATTTTTAAAACAGATCTAAACCAAATTACTTAAAGCGGAACTTTACTCTCCAACCCCGGATTTTTTTTTTAAGCCTTACCTACCGGATGGTGAGCTCCACTAACTTTTGATACTCACCCACCGAGTGGATCCAGCGCTGCCCAGCTGAGAGCTTCTTCTCTTCTGGCAGCGCACGGTCCGCCATGTTTCCTTGTGATGTTTCCTTGTGATGTCATCGCTAGGCTGCCAGCCATTCTGGGTTCAGCTGGCATGCCTCCCGATGACGCGCTGACAGGCCTCCTCCATTTCTCAATAAAAGGCTATGCCTCCAGGGATATGTGGCATACATATACCAGGAGGCACAGCTGGAAGTGTGAGTGTCATTTTACTAAGGCGAGTGAAATGCATGGGGAGGCAGGGCAGACACTCTATTAAAAAAAGAGGTAAACAAAAGAGTAAAAAAAAAAGTTCTATTCCTGCAGAGAACAGAAAGAAGGGATGAAGAGGTGGGATCGTGCTTGACAGGCTGAAGGTCGGCCTTAAATTTTATAAGCTTTTAATTTACATTACATGGTAATGGAAATTTAAACATTGGTTTTCTTTTTTTTTTTTTAATCTACAGTTTTTACAAAAATAATACCTTATAATCTTCCCATTGAAGTTCTTTTTTTCAGGTACTGCTTACTATGGGGTGATAACTGTCTCCCAACTGTTCTAGATTTATAAGCCAAGTGTCCTGTTCTGACTCTCTTACCCCAGTAAACTGGTTATCATTAAAGTGGTTGTAAACCCAGATAAAAAACAAAAACAAAAAAACTGCAAGACAAAGGTATAATGAGCTAGTATGCATCACATACCAACTCATTATGAAATACTTACCTTAGAACGATGCTATTGCAGTGGTCCCGGCACACCGCTGTGACATGTCATCCCGGAGTTATTTCCGGGTTCGAGGGCTCCAGCTCTGTGATTGGCCAGAGCCGCGATGACATCACTTCCACGCATGCGCGTGGAAGCCGCCGATAACAGCACAGCAGCTGAAGAAATGGTGCAAGCGAGATGTTTCTTCAGTGCGCATGTGCCGATGACGTTGGCACATGGGGATACAGTGAATATCTCCTAAACTGTGCAAGTTTAGGAGAAATTCACGGTACCTACAGGTAAGTCTTATTATAGGCTTACCTGTAGGTAAAAGTGGCTGTACAGGGTTTACAAGAACTTTAAAGAAATTGTAAAGCCAGAAGGTTTTTTATCTTAATGCATTCTATGCATTAAGGTAAAAAAACCTTCAGTGTACAGCAGCGCCCCTCAGCCCCCTAATACTTACCTGAGCCCCCTCTCTCTCTCCAGGTAAAACAAAAAAACAAAAAAAAACGAGACTTTACAATCACCTTAATATAACACGATCTTAGACATGATAGATGATGAAAATATGCTGAGACTGGGTATGAAGAGGCTGAAAGCCATAGTCTGTCCACACTATCTACATACAATCTGTTTAGGGGCATCAACAACAAGGACCCAATCCGATTTCACAGGCAGGGTGTCAGTCAGGTACTTTTTATGCAATGCATTACTGTTTGACAGCATAAAGTGGGGGTGGCTGTGTGCCCTGGGAGTCTTGACTCCCTAGGACATCAGCTACATTTACTTTACAGAAATCTGGCTCTGCATGTATTCTTTTTCATAGATAAGACCAACTCCTGTACTACTTTCCCCAAGAGCCTGCCATGGCCAATCATGACAGGTTTCCAGTGACTGGAATCTGTCATTTAAAAAAAAGGTCCAGATTTGAAGGCCGGACTGATCGGCCGGGCCTGGTATGGTAGGACTGCTAGGGGGTCTGCCCTTGAACCTAAATGCAGGAGAGCTGTCAACCCCTACAATAACAGCAGTTTGCTAAGTGCTAAATTTACAGGCAAAAAGGATCTCTTTTTTCGAAGTTATATCAAGTGGTGGGAAGCTGCATGTGGCTGCATGTTAATGTAAGAAAACAGCATTCCTCGTGCAGGGGTTCAGCACTGTTATGATAGCTTTGGGGTAGCTTAAAAAGCAATCAGGTCTTGAAAAGAGAGGATAAACATTTAACTTTAAAGTAGAATTACAGACAAAACATTTTTTTTTTTTATTTGAGATGTTTTTTTGCCATCTTTGCCCCATTGGGGTGATTTTTCTTACTTCTCGCCCCATAGTCAAAACAGGAAGTGAGAGGAAATTCTGCCAAAAAGAGGGAGTCCCTGGCTGTCACCAGGGTCACTAGAACTAGTGTCCACATTGGAAGAGTTTCCTTCCTGTTTTGGTGACAAGCCAAAATTTGGGATTTTCATTCACTTTCACTCTTGACGATAAAGGTAAACAGGACAAATATAGAGGGTGAATCTCCCTGATGGGGGCACAGACAGCAAAACCTGACAGGTATTATAATCCCTCTGCACTCCATCCAGAACTGAAAAAAAAAGTTTTGCCTTTAGGTTTACTTTGTGAAAGAAACAACACTGTTCTTAAAAAGATCACTTTAGGCATAAAGACTGTTCTGCTGTCATTGTTCAACTGGCTTTAACATAAGTCGTTGCTAGATGTGTTACCCTCAGCAGAGTATTATTGAGTAGTGTTGTCTGGATAGTTGGTCCGGGGCTCCAGGAGCACAGGTCATAAGGCCTCTCTTCTACAAAAACAAAACCTTTGACTAGTCCTCAAGAGGAACACAGTGCGGGTTCCCCTAACAAGTATTTGTCCACAGGGCATATGTCTCATCAGACAGGTATCTTGTCTTCATCATTCTTCAGCAGACCTTTGGTGACCCCTTTACTGAGGAAACATCTTCTGCTCACTCGTTTCGATTCCATTTGTTGTAGGTAAAGAAATAAAACAGATGCATGCTCACAGGGCTACTGCTATTGTTAGTTAATAATAGTGACATATTTACCTTAAAACAACAATAAAAATAACATTAAATTACTAATTCTAACAGATTTAATACGTGTTTGCTATTTTTAGTTGACGTTTGGTATTTTGGGAAAAGTGGAATTCTGTAATGATTTATAATTGCTAAAAGAGTCATTACTGAATTTAGAAACATTCAAAATAAGAACTGGCAAAAAATAGCAAAGTGGAAGCTAGAAGCAGATGCCAAAAAGTGCTTCACAAAACTGGGAAATTCAGACTAGTGACAGTATATGATGAGCAGTATACCTTCAGTAAAAACCACATATCACATCACCAGCACATCCGAAGATATATACAGCTGAAGTTATATGCTAATTATTATTATTACAGGTATTTATATAGGGGCGACAATTTATGCAGCACACCAAAACACAGAATTTTAAATCCCATTTTGAATTCTGACAAACCGAACTTTTATAATATATGAATTCTCACACATACAGTGTTAAGTGTCAACTGTCAAATAGTCAACATGTTTTATTTCATTTGCCTTTGACCTTTAATTAAAATGAATGTTTGTTATGCAGAGAAAGCAATAAGTCAACTGCTACCCACCCCAACCAGCTGCATATACTCACTTTGCTGTTGCACCCCCTTCCTCCCCCTATACACTGTTGGAAAAGAAGCCATGTTTACAGTGCCAGATTAAACTCTGTGGAGGCCCCTAGGCATTCAAAACCGTAGGGCCCCCCTTGCAGGTTTCTGCAGGTCTCTGGTGCGCGCACTCTAGTGGGATAACATTGAACTAAGCAGTGTGCACAATGGCCACTAGATGGAGATGACCATCACTACTGTACACATTACACATATGTAGGTTGCACCAACATTTTTTACAAACTGACAGCTGCAAGAAGATGAGCTTTTAGGAAACAAACTGTAATGTGAACCTGATGTCTATGGTTTATGTACTTTAAAGCGGAGTTGCGCCAATTTTTTTTTTTAAAGTCAGCAGCTACAAAAAGTGTAGCTGCTGACTTTTAATAATCAGACACCTGTCCCACGGTCCAGCGATGCGGGCGTACAAAGCCTCGCTCCTCTCCTCCTCCTCTCCACGGCGCCAGCATTCTTACTGTGGGCGCCCGGCTGTGGTTTCACAGCTGGGCACGCACTGCGCATGCACGAGCCACGCTGCATGCTGTGAATGGCCTGTCAATGTTCTGGGACCTGTGACGAGTTCCAGAAGATTGCAGGGAGGGAGGGGGGAGAGGTGAACTTCCTTCCGGTGCCGCGGAGCCCCGGGAGGAAGTGGAAGCTGGAAGTTCCATTTTTGGGTGGAACTCCTCTTTAAGTTGTTATTGGGTACATTAAATTAATACAGGATTTTCTCTTTAGTGTCTTTAATGCATTTTTTAAAATTATATATTGTTTGCAATATTTTTTTTTACGTTTTAGTTTCTTTGAGTTGATTTAATTTTCTATATTTTTTAAACAATTTAAGAAAGCTTCATTGTAGTTTTCTTTCAAGATCAAATAAATGCTATTTTGATCCATTGTCTCACAGCCCTTAAACAGTGCGGTGCCCATAGGCAAGTGCTTACTCTGTCTTTTTGGTAATCCGGCAATGTGTGTGTAAGCTAACATTTCTCCCCTTGTCCAATTTAGCAATACTGGGTACTTGAGTGGTCAATGACCAGCATTGTCATGTGAGAGGAAAGGGATTTAGACACACATTTCTCACGCCAGAAAAAAAATGGGTATATTTCATCATTCCCAGAGTGGAGGATGGTGAAAGAAAGTGGACATGTGCTGCCAAAGGAGGATGCAGTTCCTCAGTCTCATGAGGTGACAAACATAGCCATGGAAAACCAGATTAAGCAGAAAAATTCTACATTCCGAAGATAAAGAAAAAAACAAAAAACAAATTGATTCCCCGGACTATTAGAATTTAATGAAAAAGTGCATGTGAATACATTGTATTTTTATAGTCACTCATGAGGCAGGGCTTTAGGCTCCTTTTTACGTTTTTTGGGCTATCATCTGCTTTGCTGAAAAAAAATGTCATTATTTTTCAAAGCTCAATATCTCAAGTTGAAATTTAGATACGACTGAACAAGACAGAGCAATGGCTCCTTCCACTAACTTCCCCCCTTCCCTCCTGCTCTCGGCAGAAGCTTGTGTATAAAGTTTCAACCATAAACACATTGGGCATTTTCTTTTGGCGAATGTGTGATGCGCACTTGACATACCCCCAAAAAAACACCATATAGGTCTATGTTGAAGGGGATGTGAGACATGTGTTTCAGAAACTAGAAACAATAGCACAAATTGCTATTTGTCACAGTTTTTGAACCCCCCATAAACTAATGTTTGCGTTATTAGCTTCAGATCTCTATTTTGCACATTAGGCTGGCTCCCTTTGATAAGCATTTCTTCAGTCGCTTACCAGAGGAAACCTGAGATGGCAGAAGCTGTCTCATCCCTCCTGCCTCCCTTTGGCTAGCTATGCAGAGGGGAGGAGACATTTGGTAGGCTCCTGATGACGAGTGTCCAGGCTGACATTCTCTAGAGCAGGTGTAGGCAACCTTTTGAGTGCAGTGTGCCGAAAAATGTTTTCAAAGAAATTGAGTGTGCCGATTTTATAACAAAAAATTGTTAACTTCACATTCTCAATCATGAAGATGATTTTTTATAAAGTAAATGCTGTAAACTACTTGAGTAATAGTGACTAATTAACATCCTGCACTCTCAAGCCTTAGATCAGCCCCAATTCCTGCACCTTCACACCTCAGATCACTGTACCCCACTGCTCATCTGTCTCCTCACTGTAACCCCCCTGCTCATCTGCCCCAACAATGTCCCCCCTTTCTCATCTGCCCCACCACTCCCTGCAAATCTGCTCCACCGCTGTACCTCCCATGCTCTTCTGTCTCACCGCTCAACCACCTTCTCAGCTGTCCTAACACTGAACCCATCTGCTCATCTGCCCCACCACTGTAACCCCCTTTCTCACCTGCCCCACCACTGTTCCCCCTGCTCTTCTATCCCACCTCTGTTCCCCCTACTCTTCTGCCCCACCACTGTAACCCCCTGCCCATCTGTCCCACCAATGTACCTCCTTTCTCCTTTTCCCCGCCACTGTACCCCCCTGCACATCTTCCCCACCTCTGTATCCCCATGCTCTTCTGCCCCACCTCTGTACCCCCTGCTATTCTGCCCCACCTTTGTTCCCCCTACTCTTCTGCCCCACCACTGTAACCCCCTGCTCATCTGTCCCACCAATGTACCTCCTTTCTCCTTTTCCCCGCCACTGTAGCCCCTGCACATCTTCCCTACCTCTGTACCCCCCCTGCTCTTCTGCCCCACCCCTGTACCCCCTGCTCTTCTGCCACACTTCTATACCCCCTTCTCTTCTTTCCCACCACTGTAACCCCCTGCTCATCTGTCCCACTAATGCACCTCCCTTGCACATCCGCCCCAACACTGAACATCCCCTGCTTATCTTTTCCACCACTGTAACCCCTTTCTCATCTGGCACAACACTGAACCCCCTGCTCATCTGCCCTATCACTGTACTGTACTCTTCTGTCTCACCGCTGAACCCCCTTCTCATCTCTCCCACCACTGTACCTCCTGCACTTCTGCCCAACTACTGTACCCCCCTGAACATCTGTGCCACTGCTGTACCCCTGTTCTTCTGTCCCACTGCTGAATCCCCTTTGCATCGCTCCCACCACTGTAACCCCCTTTCTCATCTGCCCCACCACATTACCTCATGCACATCTGTCTCACCTCTGTACCCCCTGCTCTTCTGCTCCACCTTTGTACCCCCTAGCTCTTCTGCCCCACCACTGTAACCCCCTGCTCATCTATCCCACCAATGTACCTCCTTTCCCCTCTGCTCTGCCACTGTACCCCCTGCACAACTGCCCTACCTCTGTACACCCCTGCTTTCCTGCCTCACCAGTGTAACCCCCTGCTTCTCTGTCTTATCCCCCTGCTCATTTGCCCCCATCACTGTAACCCCCTGCTCTTCTGTTCCACCACTGAACCCCCTTCTCATCTCTTCTACTACTGTACCCCCTGCACATCTGCCCCACCATCGTACCCTCCTGCTCTTCTGTCCCACCGCAAACCCCCCCCCCCGCTTGTCTGACCCACCTCTGTACCCTCCTATTCATCTGCTCCACTGCTGTACCCTCTTCTCATCTATGATATGCATGATATTCAGAGTGGTGCAAGGAAGTGGAGATGAGACACATTTACCTGTCCTGGCACACTCATCCCCACTGATCCACCTCTTGCATCCAGCCCACGTGCTTGTATGTGATGTCACATACAAGCATCGTGAATGGATATGCAATGATGAGCTCAGGTCAGGGGCATTTTCTGAAAGCAGTGGGCATTTGTGCAAGATTGGGCCCCTGCAGTTGAGAAAAAGTGCAGCGCCGAGTGCTGCAGAAAAATTGGGTGTGATTTTCATTGTCCTGAATACTGGCTGTGGCTTAAAGGGACACAGAGTGCAGGAGTTCAGTAGTAAGTGACGCAAAGTTCAGGTGTCAGGTGTAACTGAGGCCGAGTTCAGAGGTTGGGAGTAGGTGATGTAGAGGTTTGTAGTAGTAAATGATGCAGAGCTGAGGGGTAAGTAGTAAGTGACACATAAATATAAATATTATATATATACAGTGTGGACGGAAAGTATTCAGACCCCCTTAAATTTTTCACTCTTTGTTATATTGCAGCCATTTGCTAAAATCATTTAATGCGGGAGTCCGGCGACCAATCTTTTTTTTTTTTTTTTTAGTTCATTGAGACACTTTGCTAACCCCAAAATAATACTTTACAGTTTGGATGTAATATTTCTGCCTCTGTCTGTTTTCGTACTGAAGAATAACTTAAAAAATGTGATGCTGGCTGTTTCCATCTTGCTTTTTTCAATGCTCTTAGAATGCTTTGGCATGGGTGCATCTGTATTCAATGCTTATTTGTAAAACAAGGTTTTCCTTAAAATAGTCAAAGAGGAAAACAAATATAAAACATGAATTTAAAAACAAAAAAAGTTAAACAAAATTATCACAAACCCATTATAGTTTCACATTCATCCTCATTTTATCAAGGTAATAAAAAAATTAATATAAATGTACTGTATACGGTAGTAGATTTGGATTTAGGACAACGGAATGGTTGTCCTATGGTTTGCAACTAAATGGGAGGGGGTCTACTGTACAGGGGGGGGAGATTTTTTTGGAAGGCTGGAGAAGTATTTAAACTAGGATTTTGGGGGCAGGGTGAATTAGATTATAATGGGGCAGACAGGTCAGACAGGGGTCAGCCCCTATTAGTGGGTGAAATGGGGAAAGATGGGGGGGGCTATGGCAGATGATGTGAAGGTTCGTATGTTACAAATAACCATTGGAAATGGTACTATTTATACTAAAATAAAAAATATGCAACATACGTTTGCAAAATGTGACAATAAATTAAAGTGTTTGTTCACCAATGCCAGAAGTCTGCCAAGCAAAATAGGTGAGTTGGAAGCTCTGATGCACAAGGAGAATTATGAACTAATTGGTATTGCTGAATCTTGACTTCATTTTTCTCATGACTGGGCTATTAATATTCCTGGCTATGCTCTCTTTCAGAAAGACAGGGTAAAATGGAGGGTTGGTGGTATCTGTCTCTATGGGAGAAGTGATCTCAAAGCGAGTGTGAAAGAGGACCTAGTTGATGGAGAGTGTGATGAGTCTGAAGCATTATGGTTGGAACTGTACATGGGTGTGCATATTACAAAAATTATCATTGGAGTATGTTATAGACCTCCCAGTGTTAATAAGGAGGTGGAGACTCAGCTCCTTGCACAGATGAAAAGGGCTGCAAGGGCTGGGACAGTGACAATAATGGGGGATTTTAACTACCCGGAAACTGACTGGAGTAATGGCACTGCTGGGACAGTTAAAGGGCAAAAATTTATAAACCTATTACAAGACAATGTTATGGTCCAGTTTATTGAGGCCCTGACTAGGAATGAAGCTCTGCTGGACCTGGTCAACTCAAACCATGCAGAGCTTATTACCAATATTCATATAAATGAAAAGTCAGCCCAGTGCTCTAAAAACCCAAATGAAAAGTCAGCCCAGTGTTCTAAAATCCCAAGTCCCTCCTCCTTACACCAGGTCTTTAGCCATGCATTCAGCTCTCTAATCACCCCCTGCCTTTCCTGTGTTGCACAGACACAGGCAATATTTCAGAGAATATCACCTTGGAGGTCCTTCTCTTCAACTTGAAGCCTAGTTCTTTAAATTGGTTCTTAAGGAGCCTCCATCTTCTATATATACTGTCATTGGTTCTAACGTGGACCAAGACAGCTGGGTCATGCCCAGCCCCTCCCAGTAATTTATCAACCTGGTCCACCACATGTCGAACCCTGGCACCAGGGAGACAGCAAACCATTCAGTTGAGGCGATCCTGGCGATAAATTATTCTATCAGTCCTTCTGATTATAGAATCCCCTATTCCCACCAACTGTCTAGGCCTACCTGCACTCCCCTCACCACCCCTACTAGATGGGCTTCTCTCATGACTGTTAGAGGGAGCAGTGACATCCACGGCTACCACCTCTGAGCTTGATACCCCCATTTCTTCACCCAAATTGGAAAATCTGTTAGGGTGCTCAGACCCAGGGCTGGCCTTCTTTTTCTGTGAGCCCCTACCACTTCCTCTAACTGTATTAACATGTCCCAAAACACATCCAAGCTGGGTCACTAAAACTGGAAAAAAGAAAATGAACAAAGTGAAGTTATTGCTTATAGTGACCAATCAATATCTCTTGTTTCCATAAAATGAAATAAAAAATTGAAATGGTTGCTACTGTCAAAACCCCACTTTTATGCATATATTCCTTTCTCCGGATTCATGTAATCTGCCCCTTGGGGTCTTATTTATCACTCTAGGAAATTAAGTTAATTGTCATTAGTCTTTAATCAGTATCAAACCTACGGTGAAAGTTTAAATCTAATAGGTGGTCTTGAAAAAATAATTTCAGTTTGTTGTAAAAACTAACTGAATAACATTTAATTTGCTAAAATACTGCAGTTTAGTGTGCGGACTAATGTGTACAGGCCTTTAAAGGCATAGCACCATACAGAGCTAACAATAAGACAAAATATGTGCTTCTGTACATCCCATATAATACTTTAATCAAAACAGGGAAAAAAAAAAGGAATTGATGAATTGATGACATCCACAAGTGTCTAAATAAATGCCTATTGTTCTTGCCACCAAAGTCTTCCCTTTATTCTCTCATACTCCTGGAAATAAATGAGAGAATCTGAGGTCCACAGACTATCATCAAGTAATGCGTTAAACAGCAACTGAACTCTGAAAGCTGTACCACCCCAAAAAAAGCAGGCAGGTGACAAAGAACTTGTCATCAGTATTGCCCCACTGCAGCTGATCTTTCCCTATTACTTGCATTGAATTGGGGAATTCAGTAAAGCATTGACAACAGTTTTCTGGCTGTAGGTCCCTTTAAAAAACTATTTGCGCCTATTTCAGTAAAAGCATTTGTGGCAGGTTCGTTACCAGTACCAACGTATATGAAAAATGAAGTAAAATCATACTACTGCCACTATAAGAACCTATCGCTATGTAACAGATTCCTAAAGGAGAAGTACAGCCAAAGCCTGCTGTCAGCTGATGTCACATAGCCGGTCCAGGCTCGGAAAGATCAAAGACCATATGTCTGGGATCCACCCGCATGCCTGGACCAGCACCCAGGTCAGCCGCTCAGCAAGCCACTGAGAGTCTGAGCTGGCTGCTCCTTCCCCCTTCACAGCCCAGTGAGCGCGGGGGGTAGAGCAGAGAGCCAGTGACTGACAGCCACCAGTGCTCTGCTCAGGGAGAATTGAGACCCGAGCGATTAGCAGTGTTTGATAGCTCGGTTCCCAGCCTTAGAGCCGGCTGGGGACAGACACATCATCGAACCGATCCAACTAGCTAAGTATGATTCAAAAAAAAAATTCTTATACTTCTCTTTTAAGGAATTACTGCCAGTTTGCTGATTAGAAAACTGTGATTAAGACTAATGCCCCGTACACACGGTCGGACATTGATCGGACATTCCGACAACAAAATCCAGGGATTTTTCTGACGGATGTTGGCTCAAACTTGTCTTGCATACACACGGTCACACAAAGTTGTCAGAAAATCCAATCGTTCTGAACGCGGTGACGTAAAACACGTACGTCGGGACTATAAACGAGGCAGTAGCCAATAGCTTTCGTTTCTCAATTTATTCTGAGCATGCGTGGCACATTGTGCGTCAGAATTGTGTACAAACGATCGGAATTTACGACAACGGATTTTGTTGTCCGAAAATTTTATAGCAAGCTCTCAAACTTTGTGTGTCGGAAATTCCTATGGAAAATGTGTGATGGAGCCCACACACGGTCGGAATTTCCGACAACAAGGTCCTATCACACATTTTTCCACAAATCCTATCGTGTGTACAGGGCATAACTCTCAGCTGACATACAGCTCATGAATGTGAGATGTGTCATGAACAACTTCCTAGCCAAAATCTGAATATAAACAAAGGGGCTGAGGATACCAACATCCTGACCCAAATAAGGCAATGTCCATATTTGGGAAATGATAAGTCACACACAGGCGGACCTAAGAGAGAACTATTATACATGTCCACAGCGCCTATTGAGTGGGCATAGCATGATGGGGTACTGACAGACTAGTTTCTCATCAGGTCCATCTTGCTTTTTGATTGACAGTACATTATAGTGGGTGGATTCCATAGCTACCGTTATAGAACAATTTGCAGCACAGTGACATCACCAAATGAATCTCAAAAGACTAACATTCAGAGGCCACACACTGCAGATATACAATTGTGAAGCAGTAGAGGTTTACGTGCTAATCTTTTAAATCTTTTGTGTACACTGCTTGCAGCACCTGCATGATTTTTTTTGGCATCTATAGGATTGCAAGAATGGAATCAAGCTAATATTATAACACCTGCGCAATGTTAATTATCAACAAGCTCAGGGCAGCTGCACTCTCTCAATGCGCCTCCTGATGATGTCTAACTGAGGGACGAAAACCCGTACCATTAGGGGCTCTCCGAGTCCATACATGGATAGCATCGGTTTCCGCCTTCAGAATGGCAGGCAGTGGCAGTTATTACAGGCAGATGACCCCTGGGTGTCGGGGAGGCACTTAACAATGTGAGTAGCTTTTATTATGTGTTGATGTGTTTTAATAAAGATGTTTTTGCGCGATTATATCCCTCTCTGCTTTATATACATGTTGAGCCCCAACTGGTCTGTGGAAAAGGAAACAGCATTAGGGACACCTAGCCACATAAAGCGGAGCTTTGGAAAGCTTTTGTTGGATCCCTTTTGGCATAAGCCATAAGGGTCAACTACATTTGTTGAGTGTGGACCCATTGGGGTTGGGGCACAGCGCACATGGAGTGAATTGAAGTGGAATAGCATGCTGAATGGTCATTTTAAGAGCACTGGCATCAATTATTAGAGGATGTGGTTAATCTATACATCAATCCATTTTTTCGATGAAAACTTTGCACTTGCTTATCACAAAAGACTTTCTTGTATGAATGTTTAATGAATATTTTTTTATGGAGTCACAGACTGCACTTTAATTCAGGCACTGGCACTTTTTGGCACATTTTACTTAAATTATATTTGTATCAAACATTTTCCTTATTTAATACCTTCATTGCTTTTTTAGGTTCTTATGTTTTTGGATATATCAAGCACATGTAGATGTAAAAAAAAAGAGTAGTGCACTTTATACCATTTGTCTCCTACAAAAATTGGAGCCAGGTGCTGGGACAATATAACTCCAGCACGCATGTCCTAGGGTTACATTATCAGACTCCCCCCCCCCCCCATAAAGAAGTTCTGGAGAAGATGGCAACAGCAGTGACCGGGATGTGACAGAAGCTTGGACCTGCCTGTGTGAAACTTGCACATGTTGACCAGAGCCCCCTCATTCGGCTGGTGGTTCAGTCTCACTTTAGATATATAATGGCCTAAAATGGCTAATAATAAAAAACCTACTGTAATAAACATGTACACTTACAGTAGCTTCATATCAATTGGAAGACAGCACAAAATATTTAAAACTTTTAAAAATGTATGTATAGTGCTGACAGCTCTTTGATGTAAAGTCTATGACTTTTATGGGTCATCATTGCCAGATACCTATACAACTGATCTTGCATAATAAATAAAGTTATGTTAAAAGTAAACACATTACATAGCTTTATGAAATACAATTTAAATTTCAGAACACCAAATACATTTTTATATGATAGCTTTATGAAACCTTGACAAGTAAAGTCAAAAGTGTAAGCACCCCTCTAAGCAAGGATATTACTCAACCTTCTTGATGAAACATTGATTTAAATCCATAAGAAAACAGCATTTGGTGAGATGAAACCCAAAATCAATTTGCTCTTTCCAGTTAAGAAAAAAAATCAATTCCCCCACTTGAAACTGTGCAGAGAAATGCCTTCCCTGCTAGCATGCGGTCTGCTGCACTACAATTCAACCCTCAGCACATTTACGAAGCAGCCTGTTTGTTTTCTAAATAACTAGCTGTCACGATATATATAAGGGAGATTTCAAAAAGCTCAAATCTGACGCCTGTGTTTATTGGTTGAACTAGATGGATTTGTGTCTTTTTTGAACCTGACTAACTATATATGTAACTAAGTAACTATGTATTGTATTAACAAGAAACCATTGCTGGGTTTAACTACTTGCCGCCCGCCATATAGCAAAATGATGACGGCAAAGTGGTATCAATATCCAGACCGGACATCATATGATGTCGCCAGGATAACAAGCTGCTGCGCGCCCCCCCACCCCCCCCCCCGAGGCGCACATCGCGGCGATCGTTGTTGAGGTGTGTCAGTCTGACACACCGTAACACCGATCTAGGTAAAGAGTCTCTGACGGAGACTCTTTACCGTGTGATCAGCCATGTCCAAACATGGCTGATCACAGTGTAAACAGGAAGAGCCGTTGATCAGCTTTTCCTCATTCGCATCTGTCAGACGCGAGTAGAGGAGAGCCGATCGGTTGCACCTCTGACAGGCAGGGTCTCTACTGATTGATTATCAGCACAGCCTCCCCCCCCCCAAGGATGCCCACACTGGACCACCAGGGACGCCACTAGGACCACCAGGGATGTCACCACCATTTATGCCACCCTAGACCACCAGGGATGCTAATCAGTGCCCACAATGGATGCCAATCAGTGCCCACAATGGGCATCACTGATTGGCAGGCATTATTGTTTGGCACTGATTGGCATCCATCCATACCATCAATTAGTGTACATCAGTGCCACCTATTGATGCCTATCCATGCCCATCCGTGCCACCTATCAGTGCCCATCCGTGCTGCCTATCAGTGCCCATCTGTGCCGCCTATCAGTGCCCATCTGTGCCGCCTATCAGTGCCCATCAGTCTCACCTATGTGTACCCATCAGTGTTGCATATCAGTACCACCTATCAGTGCCCATCAGTGCCGCCTATCAGTGCCCCATCAGTGCCGCATACTAGTCCCATCATCAGCACCCATCAGTGCCACCTCATCAATGCCACCTCATCGGTGCCGATCAGTGCAGCCCCATCAGTGAAGGAGAAAATGTACTTATTTATAAAGTTTTGTAACAGAAACAAAATAAAATTTTTTTTTTTCAAAATTTTCGGTCTATTTTAAATTTGTTTTGCAGAAAATAAAAATCCCAGAGGTGATCAAATACCACCAAAAGAAAGCTCTATTTGTGGGAACAAAATGATAAAAATTTAGTTTGGGTACAGTGTTACATGACCGCGCAATTGTCATTCAAAGTGCGACAGCGCTGAAAGCTAAAAATTGGTCTGGGCAGGAAGGTGTATAAGTGCCCTGTATTGAAGTGGTTAAGGGCTCATGCACACAGGACGTTTTTTCAGCTGCTGTTAGGGGTGCTTGACTTTTTTTTAACTGCCTCTAAAAGCCCCTCCATGTTAGCCTATATGTCCATGCACACATAAACTGTCAGAGGCATTTGGAGGCATAAGTGTTTAGGGCAGTAGAAAAAAAAAGTCAGCCTGTGCTTCCAGGAGCAGTAAAAATGAGCTGGAAAAAGAAAAACACCAAAAAATGCGCTTAAATGCGTCAAGTTGCATTTGGCTGCATTTAGAAGTGTTTGACCCTTTTAGGCGTTTTTATATTATAGGTAGTGTTATAAATAAAAAATGCCCAAAAATGCTAACGTCAAAAAACGCGGTAAAACGCACAATAACTCTGTAAAAACGCGGCTAAACGCGATTTTAACACTGCTGTAGCGCTGGGATTTTTAAAACGTCCTGTGTGCATGAGGCACAATTAAATGGAGTGTATAGTGTGCTTAATGTCTTTTTTTTAACCACTTGTCGACCAGCCGCCATGATTATACTGCGGCAAGTTAGCTCGTTCCCGCAAATCGCCATAGGTGTACGTCGGGGGGAGCCAATGCGCATGGTTGGCGGCCGCGATGTCCGCTGGCCACCCGCGATCGCTCCACAGAGAGCTAGAACTGGGATCTGTCAATGTAAACAAACAGATCCCCAACAGGGGAGTAGAGAATGATCGTCTGTTCCTAGTGATCAGAAACAGCGATCTCTTTCCTCCTCCAGTCAGTCCACTTCCCCCCACAGGGAACACTTAACCCCTTGATCGCCCCTAGTGTTAACCCCTTCCCTACCAGTGACTTTTACATAGTAATCAGTGCATTTTTATAGCACTGATCGCTGAATAAATGTCAGTGGTCCCAAAAAGGTATCAAAAGTGTCTAATCTGTCTGCCGCAATGTTGCAGTCACGCTAAAAATTGCTGATCACCGCCATTACTAGTAAAAAAAAAAATAATAATAAAAATGCCATAAATCTGTGCCCTATTTTGTAGACGCTATAACTTTTGCTTAAACCAATCAATATACGCTTATTGCGATTTTTTACCAAAAATATGTAGAAGAATACATATCGGCCTAAACTGATGAAGACATTTTTGTATTTATTTTTTGGATATTTATTATAGCAAAAAGTAAAAAATATTGTTTTTTTTTCAAAATTGTTGGTCTTTTTTGTATATAGCTCAAAAAATAAAAACCGCAGAGGTGATTAAACACCACCAAAAGAAAGCTCTATTTGTGGGGGAAAAAAAATTTGTTTGGGTACAGCGTCGCACGACCACACAATTGTCAGTTGCCTTATCGCAAAAAATGGCCTGGTTGTTAAGGGGGAAAATCTTTCAGTCCTTAAGTGGTAAAGATAAGCAGTTTTATAGATTACTTAGGTTGCACTGCAAAGGATTTCTTTTCTATATTTAAAGCCCTTATTTCTGTGAATAGTAAGAGATTATATACAGTATCTCACAAACGTGAGTACACCCCTCACATTTTTGTAAATATTTTCTTCTATCTTTTCATGTGACAATACTGAAGAAATGATACTTTGCTACAATGTAAAGTAGTGAGTGTACAGCTTGTATAACAGTGTAAATTTGCTGTCCCCTCAAAATAACTCAACACACAGCCATTACTGTCTAAACCACTGGCAACACAAGTCAGTACACTCCTAAGTGAAAATGTCTAAATTGGGCTCAAAGTATCAATATTTTGTGTGGCCACCATTATTTTCCAGCACTGCCTTACCCCTCTTGGGCATGGAGTTCACCAGAGCTTCACAGGTTGCCACTGGAGTCCTCTTCCACTCCTCCATGACGACATCACAGAGCTAGTGGATGTTAGAGACCTTGCGCTCCTCCACCTTAGGTCTGGAGACATGCTTGGCCAGTCCATCACCTTTACCCTCAGCTTCTTTAGCAAGGCAGTGGTCATCCTGGAGGTGTGTTTAGGGTCGTTATCATGTTGGAATACTGCCCTACGCCCCAGTCTACAAAGGCAGGGGATCATACTCTGCTTCAGTATGTCACGGTACATGTAGGCATTGATGGTTCCCTCAATGATCTGTATCTCCCCAGTGCCGGTGTTCTGACAAGAACGTTCCACTCGGCGGATAAGTTCCCCCTCAACTGTGCAGGCGCTGCGCCTGCGCAGTAGGAACCGGCGGAAATAGCCGAAGCGGAATAGCTGAAAATCAGCTGTACTCGGCTCTTTTAGATTCCCCCTCTCGGTCCACTTGGATGGTGGGGAAGGAACCTGGACCTAGGGCGCAGGTGCCGTGTACAGCTGATTGAAGAGTTTGAGCTTCGGCTATCTCCAACGGCTGACAGTAGTTCGTACTGCGCAGGCGCTACACCTGCGCAGTACAGGGGGAGAACTTATCCGCTTTGGGAACTTTCTCGGCAAGACACCGGCAGCACTCATGCAGCCCCAGACCATGACACTCCCACCACCATGCTTGAATGTAGGCAAGACACACTTATCTTTGTACTCTCCACCGAGTTACCGCCACACACACTTGACACCATCTGAACCAAATGAGTTTATCTTGGTCTCATCAGACCACAGGACTTGATTCCAGTAATCCATATCCTTAGTCTTCTTGTCTTCAGCAAACTTTGTGGTCTTTCTTGTGCATTATCTTTAGAAGAGGCTTCCTTCTGGGACTGTTGTCCCAGAAGGAAGTGTGTAGTATATGCAGTGTGCAGTGTATGGTCTGAGCACTGACAGGCTGACCCCCCTCCACCCCTTCAACCTCTGCAGCAATGCTGGCAGCACTCATACATCTATTTCCCAAAGACAACCTCTGGATATGACACTAAGCACGTGCACCTAACTTCTTTGGTCGACCATGGTGAGGCCTGTTCTGAGTGGAACCTGTCCTTTTAAACCGCTGTATGGTCTTGGCCACCGTGCTGTGGCTCAGTTTCAGGGTCTTGGCAAACTTCTTATAGCCTAGGACATCTTTATGTAGAGCAACAATTCTTTTTTTCAGATCCTCAGAGAGTTCTTTGCCATGAGGTGCCATGTTGAACTTCCAGTGGCCAGTATGAGAGAGTGAGAGTGATAACACCAAATTTAACACACCTGCTCCCCATTCACACCTGAGACCTTGTAACATTAACAAGTCACATGACACCGGGGAGGCAAAATGGCTAATTGGGCCCAATTTGGACATTTTCACTTAGGGGTGTACTCACTTTTGTTACCAGCGGTTTAGACATTAATGGCTGTATGTTGAGTTATTTTGAGGGGACAGCAAATTTACACTGTTATACAAGCTGTACACTCACTACTTTACATTGTAGCAAAGTTTCATTTCTTCGGTGTTGTCACATGAAAAGATATAATAAAATATTTACAAAAATGTGAGGGGTGTACTCACTTTTGTGAGATACTGTATGCGTGAGAACACCCACGTTTGTTGATTATATATGCAGTCTGTACTTTCTGCTTTGCAGTGCTGCAAAGTGATTGTGTATCACTGCTCATTTTTATAATAGAACAACATACGTATTTGCCAGCACACCATGGATCTTCAAATAACATCCAAAGGTTTTATTCAAAGCAATCACATCACAGCGGAAGAGTTGCCCCTTTGGACGTTACTTGAAGATCCATAGTGTGCTGGAAAATGTACATTGATCTATGAAGTTTCCAGTCCCCAGCTGGCTGTTGCTGAAGCACCCGCTATCCTTTACCTACTCCAGGAACTCGTGCTACTGGCATATTGATTTTCGTTTTTATCATGGTTGATGTACTAAAGGCAAATTCACTTTGCAACGGAAGTTGCACACTGCAAGAGAGTTTAGTAAATGTGGTAAAATTTTACTTTTCTAAGAATAGCCAATCACAGGGAAAATTAAACATTTTAGCCTGCACATAATTGGAGGTTGAAAGTCAGTAGAGCTTCCCCTCAATTTTACTTTATATTTAACATAGTAACTTAAACATGGAAAAGCAAACTTTAAATGTAAAATTTGTGGAAGTCATAAGAAAATCATCATAATTGTCCTTCACATTGTTGCCCTTATATCAAATT
Organism: Aquarana catesbeiana; assembly: GCF_042186555.1. Lineage (NCBI taxonomy): Eukaryota > Metazoa > Chordata > Amphibia > Anura > Ranidae > Aquarana > Aquarana catesbeiana. The sequence goes on along the minus strand of NC_133329.1, from coordinate 325,502,037 downwards.
CGTAAAATTAACATACAGTGGAAAATAGTGATGCTACTTACTGTGTTAAAGTTTGGGAAAAGGCCAACACTAGGACTGTTATCCATTGGAAATGATACAAATGGTTTGATATCCAGGGATGGCTGCATCATGAGACTTGGGGTTCGTACTAGCGCAGGGAAGGTGGTGGTATGACATGTACTTCCTGCAAAATACAAAATGATCAATTATATATTCCATCTCACATGTACAAGTAAAAGAGGTACAACTGAGAAATTACATACAGTAGACTTTGTATATATTTCCAGGTAAATCCACATGTAAAATACATACCTTATCTATTCACCTCTGCCCTACACCTTAGAGGAGAGCCACAAGTCCTTAACGAGGTGACAAACATCAGCCTTACTACACTTGTTTACAAGCACTGAACTTATTCTCTATGGAGAAGAAACGCTTGAGAGGGGATATGATTTCAATTTACAAATACCATACTGGTGACCCCACAATAGGCATAACACTTTTCCACGAAAAGGAGTTTAATAAGACACGTGGCTACTCATTAAAATTAGAAGAAAAGAGGTTTAACCTTAAACTACGTAGAGGGTTCTTTACTGTAAGAGCAGCAAGGATGTGTAATTCCCTTCCACAGACAGTGGTTTCAGCGGGGAGCATCGATAGTTTCAAAAAACTATTAGATAAGCACCTGAACGACCACAACATACATATATATACTGACATATAATCACACACATGGGATGGACTTGTGTCTTTTTTCAACTTCACCTACTATGTAACTATGTAACCTACTTGGTAATATACACAATACCAAAAAGACTGCTGATAATGCAGAGAAAATGGAAAACCGGCCATACATGGATCGAAATTCCACCAGTTCAGCAGGGACCGGACGAATTTTGATCCATGTATGGGCACCCTGGACAAGCTGATGTATTTATCGACTTGTGAACAACCAGCCTGTCGAGGTTTTCCTGAAAGATTAGTGTCGCCGGTTATTGCCGGCAACACTAATCGAGTTCTGCCAGCAGGGAAGGGCTCCATCCCGGCAGAACACAATGGCGCTGTGGGATGGAATCAAGCAATTTTCAATTTCGATATTGAAATAGCATAATCTAAGGCCTACCTAAGGGCAGGTAAGGCTTCTGCTAGTTTTGTCTGGGGCATAGCTGTGCGCAGCCTATTGTATTAGGGTGTGCACCCCAAAAATCAAACAGACATGCCTTTCTCTGCAGCCTCAGCTGCACGGGACAGTTAATGAATGAGAAGTGCTCTGTGCTGAGCGGCTTCCTGTTCATCCACAAACTGAATATAGTAAGCATAGTAAATACAGTTTTCTATGCTTCCGTTATGAATGGACACAGTGAGTGAGTGTATATACTGTGTTCATTTAGAAAAGGAAGGGGTTGTTAAATTACATACTAGCCCCTTCCTTAGCTGTCCATCCTGAAAACATCCTCCAGGGGGAGAGGGGAGCAGGGAGGCCAACAGAACTGCAGGGCAGGGGGGCCAACAGGAAAGGGGGAACCCTGGCAGTAGGGGGAATCGGCACCTCACATAGTGACTAAGGTGTGCCCAGGCACACCTGGCACACCCCTGCACATGCCCATGGGGGGGGGGGGTTATAAGACATATTCCCTCATATCTAGGACAAAGACAGGCAGCCAGGGAACCACCCGGAGGATCAAGTTTGCTCTATACATGGCTGCCAGACCTTATTGTATTTCTGAGAACCTGTTGATATATGTCAATTTGTACATAGGTAATATTGCATCCATACAAGAAGATTCCCAGGATTCCACTGTAAAGGAGGTAGGGGGGTCCATTTACCAAGTATTTTTTTTTAGCATAGTATAATAAAAATTATAAATCAAAAGTTTGGTATAGCGAGGTCGCTGTTCATCATCCTAAATGCCGAATAAGGCTAATTCCGCCCACAGCGGTAGGGACAGCTGCAATCGAGGATTAATGCAGTCAAAGATCGCAATAATGCGTATTAGTAATGCAGTCAAAGATCGCAATAATGCGTATTAGTTTAGTGTCACTTTAAGGGGCACAGGGATAAGAAGGAATTGTGAGACGACTGGGCTATACTGCTACCTACAGGAGAATTGGACACTGGCAAACCAAAAAGCTGTTAGTCAGCCAGGTATTACCCCACCAGCTTCAGTTTTTTGCTAGTGTCCTAGGAGAATGAGAAAAGCAACCCCATCTAAAAGCCATCTATTTTGATGATGTTCATCTCATGTTGCAATCACTAATGTCAATAATACCGCCCCTATATCTCTTAATTTTATTTATAAAACTAACTTTTGATTACTATCTGTTCTGCACGTCCATCTTGCTAGGATCCTTTTCCATGATAAGGTGCTACTGGCTACCCAGAATGCACCTCCCGATCTCGCGCATGTGCATTAAACCCACGTTGCAGAGCAGGAAACGTCTCTGGCTATCTCGCGATGATGAGCTCCGGCGATCCCCACTGACTCCTGAGAATCATGACATACATCTCCCAGGAGCCAGTGTGCTGCAGGACATTATGTACCGTATATACTCGAGTATAAGCTGAGTTTTTCAGCACATTTTTTTGTGCTGAAAATGTCCCCCTCGGCTTATACTCGAGTCAAACACTTTTCTGCAGCAGAGAATGACATTTTCCAAACCAAATTTAGGGCCCCGTATCTCAGGGTCACCTAGTGCTAGGAACCCAGTGGAATTAGCACTACAACATATCCCATAGCAGAGGTTCCCAGCACCATTTGGTCCCAGTTTTTTGTGGTAAAATTAGGTGCCTCGGCTTATATTCGGGTTGGCTTATACTCGAGTATATACGGTACATCGCCGTGGAGGGGAGAAACCGGAAGGGACACAAAAAACCTTGGAAACCTGGTAAATAAACTGAAAATAGAAAATGCCCAATTCAGACATTATGGCTAGTTGCAAACCTAATGAGGAGAAGATTAAAAAGTGGGTGGAACTCTGCTTTAAAGTGACAATACATTTTGGTACTATAGTTTTATTGCTCTCAGTCTTCTCCAAATTCCTTTTTTTTTCTGCTGTGATCTAACTTCATGTTGAAGGCTACATTTGTTCTCCATGGTCCCACTGTACGCAGGAACATAGCCCCTCTCCTGCTCGCTCCATAGATAGACTAGGGACTGTGGACTATGAGATGTGTAGTGTGCATAGAGAAGTGCACATGGCCGCAACAAACATGCATTACTCATTCCAAACAAATTGAACTGGGAAAGGATGAGGTTGGGGATCTCATGGGGGATGTTATAAGGAGGCAGAAAAACACAGCAAGCTCCACTTTTCCTCCTACTCCCCCCCTCCTCTACCACATTTGGAATGTCTTTTTTTTGGGGGGGGGGGAGGGGAGCAGATACCTGACAGGTTCCCGATCTAAGTGGAAGTTTGGCCCTCCTCTCCACACCCCCCCTCCCCCAGCCTTTTGGGACACCTTACAGGTGCCAGGAGACTGCAGGACCAATCACCGGGCACACCATGGCTCGTGCAAGCTCGGTGGGCAGCCATCTGTGAAGCCTGCAAGGAGTCAGCTGCCCTTATTTAAGATCCCGGTGCCTGCAGCCAAAGACCGGCAAAGAACCATGAGGGCATTGGATGCTGGACGCTGGATTCTGGGACAGGTAAGGCTGGCCATGCATTATACAATTTTCATACAATTTTTTGTACAATTTTCTTTAGATTTACATTCAACTATGTATTGCAAGGGCCTGCCTGATTGCATACAATTGAAAGTGTTGTTTAGTCTGACCTCATATTATATGGTTTTTGGTAAATCTAAAAGAAAATTGTACAAGAAAATTGTATGGCCAGCCTAACTGCCGGTTCACACAGGGGCAACACGACTTGCAAGGCCGACTCACAGAAGCAACCTGCACCTGACTTCAGCGGCGACTTGCAAAACGACTTCTGTATAGAAGTCAATGCAAGTCGCCTGAAGTCACCCCAAAAGTAGTACAGGAACCTTTTTCTAAGTCGGAGCGACCTGAGTCTGGTTCTGTAGTACAGAACGGGGCGTGACTTGTCAGGCGGCTAAGTCTGTGTGAACCGGGGCTAAGTGTGTGCTTTTTAAAAGTCAGCAGCTACAGTATTTGTAGTTGCTGACTTTTACATTTTTGTTCACAGGGTGGAGCTCCTCTTTAAGTAGTGGATGTATATGGATTCTTTTTGGAGAATAAGGATATAATTTAATGTCACTAAATGATTGATAATGATTGATTAAGAAAACTTTTTTTTGGAAAAAAGGGGAATTTTATAGTACACAATGCTTTAGCAAACTTTATATCATTCAGATAGGGTTTAGAGCTCTTTAACCACTTCCAGGCCACCCTATAGCAGGTTTACTGCCCCTAGTAAAAGCAATACATACAGCACATAAAAACACTGGATAGGCAAAGAGATAACTCCTTAATCGCACAAGATGTTTAACCCTTACCAGTCAGTGTCATTAGTACAGTGACAGTGCATATTTTTAGTACTGATCACTGTATTAGTGTCACTGGTTTCCACGATGTGTCAAAGGTGTCAGTCAGTGTCTGATTGTCCGCCGCAATATTGCAGTCCCACTATAAGTCACTGATCACCGCCATTACTAGTATAAAAAATAAATAAATAAATATTCCATAAATATACACTATAATTTGCAGATGCTATAATGTTTATGTAAACCAATCAATATACGCTCTTTAACCAAAAACAGATAGCAGAACACATATTGGCCTAAATTTATAAAGAAATTCGATTTTTTACATTTTTTTATTGGATATACGGTATTTATAACAGAAAGTAAAAAATATTGGGGTTGATTTACTAAAGGCAAATCGACTGTGCACTTTGAGATTTTTATTTTTTGTCCTATAAACAAAAAAAGACTGCCAATTTAAAAAAAAACAAAAACAAAGGGATTGATATACTAAAGGCAAATAGTGCAGTTACCCTCTGCAAGTGAAGTTGCTCCAGAGCTTAGTAAATGAGGTAAGGCTTCACTTTGCAAAGAATACCCAATCGCGTGCAAGAAAAAAAAAAAAACAGTATTTTTGCTTGCACATGATTGGATGATGGAAATCAGCAGAGCTTCCGGTCATTTACTAAGCTCTGGAGCAACTGCACTATTTGCCTTTAGAATATCAACCCCTTTGTTTTGTTTTTTTTTAATTGGCGGCCCATTTTTATTTATAGGACCAAAAATAAAAACCGCAGTGCTGATCAAATACCACCAAAAGAAAGCTTTATTTGTAGGAAAAAATGACATAAATGTTATTTGGGTACAGCATCGCACGACCGCGCAATTGTCAGTTAAGATAATGCAGTGTCGTATCGGAAAAAGTGGCCTGGTCATGAGGGGGGGTAAAACTTCTGGAGGTCAAGTGGTTAATAAAGTAATCTGTACTTTTTTCATATGGCGTTCTGTTTACTAAAGCCTTTGAATCTGCTCAGCACATACATACATTTTCACAAAACCAAAGTATCCCGTGAAGAACATGTAGCATTTAGGTGTCAGGTGCAACGCTAAAAAGGGCAAGACATGGAGCCATGTTTTTCTTTTACAAAATGAGCCGGTTCTAAACATTTGAAAACTGCATGTCACCAATTAATTAAGCGGAGAAGTATTATTTTTAACACAAGGTTGCTATGTTGCACAGTTTGAAAACAAGTGCAGTCCTTTCAGAGAAGGAGAATTCCCTAAAGGGAGATTATTATAGGAGTAACAAAGTGATGATTGGGTTATTCTGGGAAGAGAAACTTATCTGTAGCTCCCTTGGCTTTGCAGACAAAGAATGCACTATATTTAGGATGCAGCGCACAACTTTAATTATAAGCAACTATTGGAATAAAACGTGAGCAATCAAGTAATATAAAAGAACTGAAACATTCATTATTGGGACATTCTCGAACAGCAAGGAAAAATAATGCAAAGTAATTGACTTCCTTGAAGAGATTCAATACCTTTTTAAAACTAAAACTTGCATTTAACAAATACATTTTTCTAATAAAATGCGTGCCTGCTAGATAGGAATTGTTCTGCATAATTAAGCCCTGGTCACATGACTCCTTCATTACATAACCACTCTGAAAACAGGCGATGAAGAAAAATAATCAGCATCACAATTTTGCTCCATTAAAAAAAAATGTGATTGTGCTTTATAGACATTGAAAATGCATTAGTAGGAAATTCCTCGTTCAGCTCCTCGGCCCCCCTCCTCTTTATCTATCAGGAAGTCTTTGAAACCCAGCAAACTACATCTGTGCCCAGATATCTACCAGATGCATGGCAGCTCCATTCCACACTACTGACAGCATGTACGTTTCTGATATTATTTGTAATAAAGTGGAACAAATGCAAATACCTACCCTTCAGTAAAGCTATGCATGTATTCCAAATGTATTTACAGCATATATTGGTAATATTGTTTTAATGATTAACTTAAAGTGTATTTCCACTTTTGCATCCAAATTGGGATAACACCTGCTTTTTATTTGTTACATGCCCCCAATCACATAGCATAACTTAAAGCGGTTGTATGCCCAGAAGAAAAAAAAAAACAAAAAACAAAAACCTATAAGGCAAAGGCATAATGAGCTAGTATGCACTGCATACTAGCTCATTATGAAATACTTACCTTAGAATGAAGCCCCCCGCACCGTCTCCCAGTCACTGCTGAAAAGGCTGACATTTTGCCTCGCCGATTCTTCCGGGTTCGCGGCTACGGCGATGTGAGTGGCCGGAGCCACAATGACGTCACATGCGTGCCGCAGTCATCTTTCCGGCAAGGAGCTCTGATTTTCCAGCAGCATCCGCTGGACCTTCAGAGCAGATGCGCTGCTGATGTCAGCGGCTGCATGCAGGGTGAATATCTCCTAAACCGTACAGGGTTAGGAGATATTCATTTTACCTACAGGTAAGCCTTATTATAGGCTTACCTTTAGGTAAAAATGTGCTAAAGGCGTATAAAACTGCTTTAAAAACAATGAAAATTGCAGTTAAAAGCAGAAATAAAGTCCACTACATATTTTTTTTTTTTTTAAGGCCCCCCAGGTGGGTTATACCATAATGTACTAGTATGCACAGCATATTAGCAAACTTTGTTGCACATTCCTACCTTTTGTTATTCCGAAGAAATGCCTGTGTGCTTGTCCGTATCCATGTGGTAAAGTGAGTCTAATGGGAGTGGTTTCATAAGTATCAATCAGCTGTGCACCCGCAGGGCTCTAATGAGGAAAGCTGCTGGGCCTGCATCCCTTTAGATGTGTTCCTATTGGGAGTATCTTACCAAAATTTCTGTTGTAGGGGATGGCTGAAATCTGACTTGTATCTTAACCACATGCCGACCAGCACATGACGATGTACATCGGCACAATGGCACAGCTGGGCGAATGGGCGTACAGGTACGTCCCCTTTAAATAGCGGCATTGTGGCCTGCCGCGTATTCTGTGATTATGCCCGCGGGTCCCGTGTCGTGTCACGGAGTGGCAGAATGGAGAGATGCCTATGTAAACAAGGCATTTCCCCGTTCTGCCTAGTGACATGACAGGGATCTACTGCTCCCTGTCATTGGGATCAGTGATCGCTGTCATGTCAGTGGTAGCCCTCCCCCCCCCCCACAGTTACAATCACTCCCTAGGACACACTAAATCCCTTGATCGCCCCGTAGTGTTTAACCCCTTCCCTGCCAGTGTCATTTACACAGTAATCAGTGCATTTTTATAGCACTGATCCCTGTATAAATGACAATGGTCCCAAAATATCTATCCCCTATTTTGTAGATGCTATAACTTTTGCACAAACCAATCAATATATGCTTATTGCAATTTTTTTTACCAAAAAATATGTAGAAGAATACTTATCGGCCTAAACTGATAAAGAAATTTGTTTTTTTAAATATTTTTTGGGACATTTATTATAGCAAAAAGTAAAAAATATTGCTTTTTTTTTCAAAATTGTCGCTCTTTTTTTGTTTATAGCGTAAAAAATAAAAACCTCAGAGGTGATCGAATACCACCAAAAGAAAACTCTATTTGTGGGAAAAAAAGGACGTAAATTTTGTTTGGGTACAATGCTGCACGACCGTGCAATTATCAGTTAAATCGACGCAGCGCCGTATCGCAAAGAGTGCTTTGGTCAGGAAGGGGGTAAATCCTTCTGGGGCTGAAGTGGTTAAAGCGGTTGTATACCCAAAAAAAACAAACCAATGAATCAAAGGCATAATGAGCTAGTATGCTGTGCATACTAGTTCATTATGAAATACTTACCTTAGAACGAAGCCCCCGGTCACTGGCGAGAGAGCTGACATTTTGCCTCTGTGATTCTTCCGGATTTGCGGCTCCGGTGCTGTGAGTGGCTGGAGCCACGATGACGTCACTCTCGCGCATGCGTGAGGGAGTCTTCTTTTTGGCAAGGAGCCCTGATTTTCCAGCAGCATCCACTGGACGATTAGAGCGAATGCGCCGCTGAAGTCAGCGGCTGCATGCAAGGTGAATATCTCCTAAACCTTACAAGTTTAGGAGATATTCATTTTACCTACAGGTAAGCCTTATTATAGGCTTACCTGTAGGTAAAAATGTGCTAAAGGGGTATACAAACGCTTTAAGGCAAACTTCTGGGAAAATTGGTGAGCCAATCACACAAGCAGGAAATGATGTTTCAGGGGGGCGTTCTGTACACATTGTATGTACAGAACACCAAAAGGTAGCCATATTGCATTGTATTTTCAGAAAAATACAGAGCTACAAATTGCAAAGGAAAGGTCATTTTTAATAACATTCAATTACAATATGACTTGTGTCGCAATTGTATACACTATAATATTTTTTCCTTATTTGCTATTTTTGTTCCCCACAAAAGTGGAGTTACCCTTTAAGTAAATTACTTATCTTGTATAACTATACTTATATAACAGGGCTGCTTTAAGTAATACACCAACAAGCTCCCTTTTCATTTGCCACTGCTAGGAGGTATAATAAAAAAAAGCCTGTGGCTAATTGTAATTAGTGTGTCTGAGAAAGTGTTCTGTATTAGAATGCTTTCTGACCACATAATATTTCTTGGCTCCTAAAAAAAAAGTTGTAAAAGTATTATCTAGGCAGGATATTGGAGCAGATCAAAAAATGTCTAAGCAGGTAATAGAAACATAATGTATGCTTTAGCACATTCATCTAAGACTGGAACACAATGCTGCGGGCAGGCTTGCGGTTTCAGTGCACACCTTCATCCTACTTCTCTCTACATCACAGAAGGATATCAGAGATCTCTGCACCGTGCTAAAATGAACCGTGATTAAACTCAGCAGGTGATATATTGCCATAATATGAACTTACTATTCGGCATTGAAAACAATTAAACCTTGAAGTCAGTGATAGCAATAAGTTTAATAACATCCATCTGACATTCTAAGGCAATTTGTGCTTGTATACATCCATATCAATGGAACACCATTGCTTCTAATTACATGGCTGTTTTGATATCGGCAAGTGTAGCTTTCTTTGTCCATTAAGATATGCTGGTGACCTATGAGCTGTTACAAAGCACAGGAAGCATCTTTTTCATTTAGTTCTGGATGAAAAATGACGTACAAGGTATGCAAGCATGAAAGCCTGATTTATTTTGCTAAGTTAAAGTGTTACTAAACCTGTTGTTAAAAAATCTCCACTGCTGTCCATCCTCGCCGCAGCAAGATAAGTCATATCCTTTTTTTTGCATTGGCTATTGGGATACCAGTGTAATCAATCCCAGGAGTCAATGGGCATCCTCCGCTGCTAGCATCACGTTATTTTTAAACCGGAAATGACGCAATGCTAGGCTTCATTGCTACGGCCGTGATAAGTTCCCACTGCACATACGCGAGATTGAGATGTGCTGGCTGTGTAGCCAGCAGCACCTTATCCCGGAAGTGACTCCTAGCGGGCTTCAGATGCCCACACTCAGGATGGACACTTGCTGGATCAGGAGAGTACAGTGTGTACCAATCATTATCACTAACACAGAAAACTTTGTCAGATGCTGCAAATGCTGATTTTTAATCCATAATTGTTATTATCCATAATAACAGGGGTGATTTAAAACAAAAAAAAAAGCTGGAACAGGCTGGAACTCCACTTTAATCCTCTGCATTGTGTAAAAAGGCTGTTTGATCATGTATGCACAGATCCTCCTCTTATTCCACTGACTCCAAAACATGTCCAGATAAGACAGAGTTACTGGAGTCAGGCTGCACATCCTCAGTTTGGTGTGTATTGCTAGAGAGTTTTTTTTTTTCTTGAGAGAATGCATGTGATCAGCACAGGGCCAATCAGCACTGTCCAGACAGAGGGTCAGGGGTCCTGCATCCTGATAGGACAGCCAGTGCAGTATAAAAACTCCTCCTACAAGCTTTAACCAGGCACTGATAGAAGTCACAAGACTGCTTTATACTGCTGAAGAGAAAAGGTATTTAGCAGTTTATTTTTACTAAAATATTTGCATTTCCATGTTCTGTGTACTGTGGGAGACCAGATATAATGAATGCAGGGTCCTTGGTTTAGTAACACTTTAAAGCAACCAAATTATGACACTTTGAAGTCAAATGGAAAGTTACCACTTCCTGCACACCCTATTGATCAGTCACCCATCACAACGATGGGCCAATATGAAGGATAAGGAGTGGGGGGAAGGGCAAGTTTCAGCTTCACTAGCAAGTTAAACATTTGCACATTAGAGCACCCCAGAATTCGAACAGATGCCAAGATAGATACATTTTTGTCTTGTAATTAGTTTAGATGTAGATTTAAAGCATACCAGCCCATTCCATGGGCAACCAGCACAAGCCCAAAAATTCAAGAAAGACTTGGAAACTCAAGTAGCCATATTTAGTGAATACTGACTCCCACCAAATTTAAACTAGAACTATAGGCAAAACTTTTCTTTTAAATTTTGAATTAAGTAAGGGACGGTTATAAACCCTGTAAAGCCGCGTACAGACGGGCGAACTTTTCGACCGGACTGGTCCGACAGACTTTCCGACGGACTTTCAACGGACCTTTGACAGACTTCCGATGGACTTTTTAACGAAGGACTTGCCTACACACAATCACACCAAAGTCCGATGGATTCATACGTGATGACGTACACCGGACTAAAATAAGGAAGTTGATAGCCAGTAGCCAATAGCTGCCCTAGCGTCGGTTTTTGTCCGTCGGACTAGCATACAGACGAGCGGATTTCTGGGTCCGGCGGAGTTACGACGTAAAGATTTTAAGCATGTTCCAAATCTAAAGCCCGTCAGACTTTCGACAGAAAAAGTCCGCTGAAGGTCTGATGGAGCCCACACATGATCGGATTGTCCGTCGGAAAAAGTCTGCTCATGTGTACGTTGCATAAGGGTTTTTTGTCATCTTTGTCCATTGGGGAGATTTCCTTTCACTTTCTAACCCATAACCAAAATAGGAAATGAGAGGAAATCTCTGCAAATCAAGGGAATCTCTTGGGCCCCCAGGTCACCAGAACTAGTGTCCCCATTGGAAGATTTCCCCACTATTATTTTTCTGGGGACAAAATCCAAAATTAAGGATTTTTTAACTTTCATGTTCAATGATAATGGTACATAGGACAAATAGAGGGGGACACAGACAGCAATAAAACCCGACAGGGAGTTCTAATCCCTCTCCACTCTATCCAAAACTAAAAAATGTTTTGCATTTAGTTATACTTTAAGCAAATGTATGCTCACCTAATTAACCTGTTGTTAGCTATACTGGTAAGACCTGCAAGTCTTGCTATTGCAATGAAATACACACTTATTGCAATAGAGACAAAGAAAGAATCCTTTTTCACTTTTATTAATTTATTTTGTTAATAGAAATATATATTTGTTTAACCTAACATAGCTATTTAACCCTTTCAATAAATCAATGTAAGTCAAATGCAAATGAAAATTTGCAAATATACATTTACTTTTTTTGTTACTCTGTTGCCCCCTCAGAGTTCTAGTTCTGAGGACTTTAGTCCATTTTGCCAGTTCAAAATCTTGGGAGGATGCCAAACACAGGAGGGGTTATATCTAAAAATTATCCTCTTCCCATTTGCAGTTTAAGGCTCCATGCACACTGGATGTTAAAATAATGTTACAAAAACGGCAGTAGCTTTGCATTGAGTCTTTCAGTGTTTTTTTTACATTTTTGCAATAGTGTTTATTAGTGTTTTTTAGCGTTTTTCCACGTCAGCTTTTTTAAAATGTATTTATTTATTTTCCAATGTATCAAAAACGTTAAAAACCACTAGTAAGCCACGTTTTTGAGCATTTATCGGCATTTATGAGCGTTTGCATTTTTTGTGGTCAGAAAAACTACTCCTGAACGCGATTCTATGGCGTTCAGAAAACTGTCCATAAACTTCACTGCTGATAAACATCAAAAAATGTCCATGTGTGCATGGACACATAGCATAACATAGTGGGGAGTTTATGGGCTGTTAAAAAAAACACCCAAACTCCCAAAAATGGCCGTTTATGAGCTTCAGTGTGCATGGAGCCTAATATGACACCATTTTTAACAGTCTACATTTAGATGGAGGCTGACTCTCTTTGTATATTTATATAGACACACACATAGAACTGCCACTTCAAGCCCTCCTCTCGAAGATTTCCTTCTATTTCACTGTTTCTACTAGATACAGATGTTTCTACGGAATGTCTAGGCTACAGAAATTATTTTAGGATACCAAGCATTTCTGAATGTGTGACATAGGTATAAGGAGCAACATACCTACTCATTTTTATATTTTTTAATGAAGATGCATTGACACTTGTAACATAGCTCCTAGTGAACTTGTGTTTTATGCAAATGTTAAATTTGAAAAAACGAGAAATCCCCTTTCCATGGGACTTTAAAAGCAACACACACTTGGGTAATACGAAAGAAATCAATTTTATTCAGTTTATATAAAAAAGTTAGATCATACAAAAGATCAATGATTAAAAAACATCAAATGTTATATGAAAAATACATACAGAAAACAAGAAAAAGACAAAAAAACAATAATTTGCATAAACAATATGACAATATAGTAATACTCTCCAGTATATAGTAATCCCCGGTACCCGACGCGTTTCCGGTTAAACACCTTCGTCAGGGATATATGATAGGAGTAATTATAGTCACAATTTGTTTTTTACATGCAATTGGTTCCAACAACAAAAAGAAAAGATGAAGCAACTGCGCAAGAGGGGGCGTAGATGGGCGTCAAAACACGAGGAGCAGTAGAATCATAGAACACAACGAGTTCCAGGGTTGGTATCTGCATAGCCCTGATATGGTTGGGTTTGAAGAGAGACCTGTCCGAAATAGGCACTCAGCTGGGAGTCATTCATCCGAGTTTCGAGTTTCATCCGACTTGGATGAATGACTCCCAGCTGAGTTCCTATTTCGGACAGGTCTCTCTTCGAACCCAACCATATCAGGGCTATGCAGATACCAACCCTGGAATTCATTGTGTTCTATGATTCTACTGCTCTTGGTTTTTTTACACCTATCTACGCCCCCTCTTGCGCAGTGGCTTCACCTTTTCTTTTTGTTGTTGGAACCATTTGCAGGTAAAAACCAAATTGTGACTATAATTACTTCTATCGTATACCCCTGACGAAGGTGTTTAACCAGAAACGCGTCGGGTACTGGGGATTACTATATACCGGAGAGTATTACTATATTGTCATATTGTTTATGCAAATTATTGTTTTTTTGTCTTTTTCTTGTTTTCTGTATGTATTTTTCATATAACATTTGATGTTTTTTAATCATCGATCCTTTGTATGATCAAACTTTTTTTATATAAACTGAATAAAATTGATTTCTTTCGTATTACCCAAGTTTGTATTGCCTTTAAAGGGGGATTTCTCTTCTTTTCAAATTGTACACTAGGGATGTGGCAACCACACTATTTAGATCTGACATGGTGAAACCCTCTCCCTTACTATGCAAATGTTAAATAAACCTTGAAGCTTATATTTAAGGATGACCCGAACACACCCCCCCCCCCCCCCAGTTAGGTCTGCACCAGAACTTGCGATTCAGACGAATACACAAACACAGTTAAAGTCTATGGGACATGAACACACCCATTTTAAAGGCTTACATGTAAGTTATTGCCATAAAAAGTGTTTGGGGACCCGGGTCCTGCCCCAGGGGACATGTATCAATGCAAAAAAGTTCTAAAAACTGACGTTTTTCAGGGAGCAGTGATTTTAATAATGCTTAAAGTGAAACAATAAAAATGAAATATTTCTTTAAATATCGTGCCGGGGGTGTCTATAGTATGCCTGTAAATTGGCGCAGTTTTCCCATGTTTAGAACAGTACCACAGAAAAATGACATTTCTAAAGCAAAAAATGCCATTGAAAACTAATCGCAGCTGTAATGAATTGTCGGGTCTCGGCAATATAGATAAAACTCATTAAGAAAAATGGCATAGGCACCCCCTCCAGTTCATTACCGGGCCCTTTGGATCTGATATGAATATTAAGGGGAACCCCGATCCAAACTTTTTAAAAATTGGCGTCCCCCCAAAATCCATACCACATGACGCCAGAGGAAGGCCGGGTCACCCGTTTACGTCACCGGGTGGCCCCGCCCCCGCTGTGGTATTGTTCTAAACACAGGAAAAATGTGCCACTTTACAGGCATACTAAGGACACCCCCCAGGTACGATATTTAAAGGAATATTTCATTTTTATTGTTTCACTGTAAGCATTATTAAAATCACTGCTCCTGAAAAAGCGTCCATTTAAAAAAAAAAAAATTTGCATTGATACATGTCCCCTGGGGCACGACCCGGGTCCCCAAACACTTTTTATGGCAATAAATTGCATATAAGCCTTTAAAATGAGCACTTTTGGTTTTTCATGTTAATGTCCTATAGACTTTAACAGTGTTCTGCGGCTTTCGCATTTGCCGCGAACACCGCTTAATGTTTGCTGTTTGGCGAACACCCAATGTTCGAGTCGAACTTACGCCTTTGATAAACATGACACTTGATTTTACTGTAATTGTGTACGAGTACTAAAGCATATAATGTAGGTTATTGACAGAGGGATTTTCATTACTATGGGATTTACAATACCTGCAAAATCACGGCACATAATATGCCTACAGATTGCTAGCCTACAAATTCCTTCCTTTCTTCCTTTTCCTTCACTTCCTAGACTTGATACCAAATCCTTTAAACTAACAAAGTGATATTTTCTATCTGAACTTGCATCCACGGAAAGAGAATTCTATTTTAAAATTCTTGGCTCCTTAGACCCATAATTGCAACATCAGTTTTTTTACATCATTGTTACAGCACAGTCACAGAAGGAAAAAAATATATTATATATATATCTATATATATATCTATATATATATAGATATATATATATAGCACACTGACTCACTGTTCTTAGGTAAGAACTAACATCATGATCACAAAAGTGGTTTGGTGATAAACTCTTAAAGTGTTTGTAAACCCTGTTACACCACCTGTACCTATAGGTAAGCCTATAATAAGTAAATAAGGAACCGCGCTACGTGCATAAATGTGAAGATGTGAAAAATAAATGAATCGTAAGTGACAAAGATTGAGTAAAATCCTGCTGCTAAACACTATAACCTCGATATAAGGCAAAGATCAAATATACAGCAATCAGTGTAGCGCTGGACATAAGAGTGTAACTGGTGATTAGAAATTGGTGCACAATCTCTGATAATGCTAGGGTGTAATGCCGAATAAACAATGTAAATACACCAAAAATAATCATCTAAAGCTTATATCTATACAATACATAGTGATATTCCTTTTAAATATGGGACCATGCCAGAAATAGGTATGTGTGAAAAGAATAATAAAAGTGAAAAATAAAATAAAAAGTTCAAAAAAGTGTCCCAAATAACAATGTGTAAAATCCAAAAGAGATCCGGAGGAAGATATATTGCAGGATTCGTGAATATTCGATCCACCTCCCGTGCAGCCCACCACCAAATGGTAAAGATGAAGGCTTACCAGAAAGCCTGCGACCGCCCTTACTCAGGGGGGTCAGAACAAGCTTAGTTGTGGAAATGTCCAGGGATGATGGAGCCTCCGAGTCCTCTCTCACTACATCGGGCAGGCAGCCCACAGCAACGGGAACCCCGAAGAAGAAGTTCACAAGAATTCCCTCAATGTTTCTTCTCGGAAAAGGTCAGATATAAATGAGCCATAATGCAGAATCAGTGGGAGTCCCGAGTGTGTCACTAGCCACGTCGCCTACAACCAGATGCCATCAGGCGTCCCCAGCAGTCCGTCCTTACATCAGGTGCCCCCAGCAGAGTCCCTCCTTACATGCAGCATCTAGCATGGGTTGACTCCATGCAGTCAACCCATGCTAGATGCTGCATGTAAGGAGGGACTCTGCTGGGGGCACCTGATGTAAGGACGGACTGCTGGGGACGCCTGATGGCATCTGGTTGTAGGCGACGTGGCTAGTGACACACTCGGGACTCCCACTGATTCTGCATTATGGCTCATTTATATCTGACCTTTTCCGAGAAGAAACATTGAGGGAATTCTTGTGAACTTCTTCTTCGGGGTTCCCGTTGCTGTGGGCTGCCTGCCCGATGTAGTGAGAGAGGACTCGGAGGCTCCATCATCCCTGGACATTTCCACAACTAAGCTTGTTCTGACCCCCCTGAGTAAGGGCGGTCGCAGGCTTTCTGGTAAGCCTTCATCTTTACCATTTGGTGGTGGGCTGCACGGGAGGTGGATCGAATATTCCCGAATCCTGCAATATATCTTCCTCCGGATCTCTTTTGGATTTTACACATTGTTATTTGGGACACTTTTTTGAACTTTTTATTTTATTTTTCACTTTTATTATTCTTTTCACACATACCTATTTCTGGCATGGTCCCATATTTAAAAGGAATATCACTATGTATTGTATAGATATAAGCTTTAGATGATTATTTTTGGTGTATTTACATTGTTTATTCGGCATTACACCCTAGCATTATCAGAGATTGTGCACCAATTTCTAATCACCAGTTACACTCTTATGTCCAGCGCTACACTGATTGCTGTATAAGCCTATAATAAGGCTTAACTGTAGGTACTGTAAATATCTCCTAAACCTACACTGTTTAGGAGATATTTACCATATAAACTTGCGCCAACGTCATCGGCACTACACACTGAAGAGACGGCTCGGCTCATGCCTTTTCTAAAGGGCTTGTGCCGTGACCGGTGGCTCCCACGAGCATGTGCGGGAGTGACGTCATCGCGGCTCCGGCCAATCACAGCGCCGAAGCCAGCAAACCAAGAAATAACACGGGATACATGTCGCCGGTCACAACGGGACCGCTGCAACAGCTTCGATCTAAGATAAGTATTTCATAATGAGCTGGTATGCGATGCATACCAGCTCATTATGCCTTTGTCTTGCAGGGTTTTTTTCTTGTTTTTTTTTATATGGGTTTACAACCACTTTAAGAATGAACACAGAGAAGGCACTTCTCTGCTTGCAAAGAAAACAGACACTTGGGGGATGAATAATAATGAATTATAGCAGAAAACCCCAAATTCTGCATGAGAAAATCTATTACATTTGTAGCGCCCCTGCCCTTAGGTCCCTTTCATACTGAGGCACTTCTAAACTGCCAGTAAAACACTAAGCGCTTTTGAAGAGCTTTTCAGGTGCTTTTGAAGAGCTTTCCGTTCATTTCAATGGAGAGGGGTGTTTTTTTCACCGCCCAGCCAGCGCACTGCCCCAGTGTGAAAGCATTCATTGATTTTAATGGAAAAGGGTTTTTGTGAGCTTTTCAGGTGCTTTTTTTAGCGTGAAAGCGCCTGAAAAGCGCCTCAGTGTGAAAGGGGTCTAAGATGACTAAATTTAGTTTTTTTCGCTCTGCTGTATCCAGCTGAGCAGTATTTTTTTTAGTTCTGTTCCAGCTTCCCTTAAGGCTGGTGGTTGATTGCCCTGCCTTGTAGAATATTTCAGCAATAGTGAGGGAATTTGAAGCACTGGGTTATGAATATTTATCTGAGCCAATCCCTGGGTGGGAGGGTCAGACTGTGAGGTTTGGGAGAAGATAAATGTTTGGGATGGTCTGAGCAGAGCTCTCTCTTTTGGGGTCTCTGCTCAGGAAGCACCCTGCGTTACAGAAGAACTGTTGCTGTTAGGCCTCAGCATGTGCTTGGCTGAGGGCCTTGGAGGAACTTGGACTTGAAATGTGCTAGAATACATCACCTGTGAAAGCTAGGCTGAAAAGGAAATGTTTTTAGTGGAAAATGTTGCAGGGGAGCTGGTTGGGGAGCTGCCTCTGGACATTGCGAGTAGAACATTTTGCCTTTTGCCAAGTGTGCAACAACCTTTAGGGATATACGTCAAATGTTGCTGCAAGATTGCTGACTGCTCGTATAGATGTCTCAGGTTGTCCTTTCTACTTCTAGCATTAGTGAAGTTTGCTTTTGAAGGATTAAACACTCCTGGAACAGAACTTTGCTTGAGAATTTGTCTTTGAATACCTACGTTTGTTTTGAAGTACAGGCAGTACAGAGTTACAAACATTCAAGTTATGAATGACTTGTACTTACGAACAGAGGGAGAAACAGGAAGTGAGTGGAAATCTACCCATAGGGAGGGAAATTCCCTACTGTACTGCCGTGTACAGACGTTCGGAATTTCCGACAACAAATGTTCAATGTGAGCTTGTTGTTGGAAATTCTGACCGTGTGTAGGCTCCATCGGACATTTTCTGTCGAAATTTCCGACAACAAAAATTTGAGAGCTGGATCTCAAATTTTCCGACAACAAAATCCGTTGTCGGAAATTCCGATCGTGTGTACACAATTCCAACGCACAAAATTCCACGTATGCTTGGAATCAAGCAGAAGAGCCACACTGGCTATTGGACTTCCTTTTTTCTAGTCCCGACGTACGTGTTGTACGTCAGCGCATTCTTGCAGATCGAAATTTCCGACAACATTTGTGCGACCGTGGGTA
The DNA here is from genome assembly GCF_042186555.1 of Aquarana catesbeiana. Lineage (NCBI taxonomy): Eukaryota > Metazoa > Chordata > Amphibia > Anura > Ranidae > Aquarana > Aquarana catesbeiana. The sequence continues at coordinate 325,483,033 of NC_133329.1, read as the reverse complement.
TGCAAGACAAGTTTGAGACAACATCCATTTTGTTGTCGGAATGTCCGATCGTGTGTGCATAAGAGTTATCATGGGGAAAAGGTGTCTCCACTGAAGGTTTATCACCAATTCTTGTTTCCATGACAACTCAAAAATTTCAAAATCTGATTGTCCCTGGGACAGAAAGGGAGGTGAAAGCTTCTGAATAGAAGCACAGACAGCAAAACAGACATTACAGGGGTGTTAACCCTTCCTTATGCTATCCAAAAAATGTACAAACTTGGCTGGATTTATACCTGTACCTGTTCCTACTTACATACCAGTTCAACTTAAGAACAAACCTACAGAACCTTGTTTGCAACCTGGGGACTGCCTTTATCCTGCGTCCCCTTTACCTGCCTGTGTTCAAGATCTGCAATAATTCTTCAAAAAAGCGCCCCTAAACTGAGCCTCAATTTGTTGGTGTGCTCTGGAACTGGTAACTGGGCTTGCAGCCTCTGAACAGGTAAGGAAGACCTGGATTATTTCCAGTGGCCCCCTCCAGGGGTTAGCACTACATATTTATAAGTTACCTATTTATTAGGCTAAAGAATGGATATATTTGCAGTAAAGAAATATTTTTAAACACATTAGTTTTATTATATATATATATATATATATATATATATATATATATATATATATATATACACTATATTACCAAAAGTATTAGGACACCTGTCTTTACATGCACTTGAACTCTAATGGCATCCCAGTCTTAGTCCGTAAGGTTCAATATTGAGTTGACCCACCCTTCGCAGCTATAACAGCTTCAACTCTTCTGGGAAAGCTGTCCACAAGGTTTAGGAGTGTATCTATGGGAATGTTTGACCATTCCTCCAGAATCACATTTGTGAGGTCAAGTACTGATGTTGGACGAGAAGGCCTGTCTTGCAGTCTCAGCTCTAATTCATCCTAAAGGTGTTCTATGCGGTTGAGGTTAGGACCAGGCCAGTCAAGTTCCTCCACCCCAAACTTGCTCATTCATGTCTTTATGGATCTTAGTGCACTGGTCCAAATCATTTGGCGGAGGGGGGATTATGGTGTGGGGTTGATTTTCAGGGGTTGGGCTTGACCCCTTAATTCCAGTGAAGGGAACTCTTAAGGCGTCAGCATAACAAGACATTTTGGACAATTTCATGCTCCCAACATTGTGGGAACAGCTTAGGGATGGCCCCTTCCTGTTCCAACATTACTGCGCACCAGTGCAAAAAGCCAGATCCATAGGGACACGGATGAGCGAGTTTGGGGTGGAGGAACTTGACTGGCCTGCACTTCAACTGGATAGAACACCTTTGGGATGAATTAGAGCGTAAACTACAAGCCAGGCCTTCTTGTTCAACATCAGTCTAACTAAACAAATGCACTTCTGGAAGAATGGTCAAACATTCCCATGGACACACTCCAAAACCTTGTGGACAGCCTTCTCAGAAAAGTTGAAGCTGTTATAGCTGCAAAGGGTGGGCCAACTCAATATTGAACCCTACGGATGAAGACTGGGATGCCTGCCATTAAAGTTCATGTGCGTGTAAAGGCAGGTGTCCCAATACTTTAGGTAATGTAATATATATATATATATATATATTATATGAAATTTAGCAACATTATATGATTATATGCAGACACGGCATCATAAATATCCTAAGAGACATGGACTGCGTGACAACATTTATATTTCCTGAAAAGGGCTGAAACAAGCAAGCCTGTAATAAAAACAAACCAACACAGTGGAAGAAGCTGTCAGACACCATGTACTTCACTGGCAAATATATGGAAATATATGGATTCAATGGCCACAGAGATAATACATCCTCGACTATATCACTGATCCAAGTAATATATCCTTCTGATTCTGTGTGTACAACATTCACGTAAAGTAAACCACATTTATCTTACATGAACAGACAAAGAAGGCACTACATTTTCGTTTTTCAAGAATCATCAGAAGCTAAAGTACAGACATTTACGAGCATCTCTAGGAAACACGTAAACTCCATCAGTGCGCTGCTAATGTTATTCAGGAACAATGCAAGCATGATAAGGAAGATCCACTTAGTTTACCTGATGTTTAAAAAAGTTTATTGCAGCCAAAATGTGCTTGCAGGGTCTTTACATGGATAAAACACAGGGAATGTGTATGTACTGTAGAGGTGTATTGCATACTTTTTTTGCCTTGACATACACTTTAGGTTTGCTTCCATCTACTACATTTTATTGATATCACTAAAAATATTATTGCTTTAATACAAGCACTTTGCTTTAAATGGGAACATTGCTAACCACAGCACCTGTCACTAATATCCAGTGAGATAAAAGAATGGATGCAAAATGACATTGTGGCCTATGAAAATAAGTATTTCACACAGAGAACATGTAATCTCCCTTCATGTACACTAGCAGCATATAAACTTGAGTTAAGGAGATTTTGGCGTTTTTTGGTCCAAGCTTCTAAACTCAATTTCATAAAAGCCTGATTTACTAAAGGCAAATAGACTTAGCACTTTTGCAAGTGCATCTGTTCTTGAGCTTGGTAAATGAGGGAGAGCTCTGCTGACTTTCATCATTCAATCATGTGCAAGCAAAAATGCACATTTTTTTTCATGCACGTGATTGGGTATATGAAGCTTTACCTCATTTACTAAGCTCTGGAGCAGCTGCACTTGCATTTGCCTTTAGTAAATCAACCCCAATGTGTCAGAGGGGGTTATTTACTAACGGAAAATCCACTTTGCACTGCAAGTGCACTTGGAAGTAAAGTCGCTGTAGATCCGAGGGGGACATGCAAGGAAAATAAAAAACAGCATTTTAGCTTGTACATGATTGGATGATAAAATCAGCAGAGCTTCCCTTCATTTCAGATCTACCCCTTTAGATTTAGAGCGACTGCACTTCCAAGTGCACTTTCAGTGCAATTTCAGGTGCACTTGCAGTGCAAAGTGGATTTGCCTTTCGTCAATAACCTCCAATGTACACTGTGGGGTTGATTTACTATAGGCAAATATACTGTGCACTGCAAGAGCAACTTCACTTTGCAAAGAATACTCAATCACATGCAAGGAAAATAAAAAAAAAACAGCATTTTTGTTTGTACATGATTGGATGATATAAACCAGCAGAGCTTCCCTTCATTTCAGAATTTCCCCTCAGATCTAGAGAAACTACACTTAAAGTGCACTTGCAGTGCACAGTATATTTGCCTTTAGTAAATCAACCCCATAGGCTTTTAGCAGAGTTTAGGAGCTGCTGCGTTATTATTATTATTATTTTTCAGTTACTTATATAGCGCCGTCAATTTACGCAGCGCTTTACATATACATTGTACATTCACCTCAGTCCCTACCCTCAAGGAGCTTACAATCTAAGGTCCCTAACTCACATTCATATACTGGGGGCCAATTTAGACAGAAGCCAACTTATCTACCAACATGTCTTTGGAGTGTGGGAGGAAACCGGAGTACCCGGAGGAAACCCACGCAGGCACAGGGAGAACATGCAAACTCCAGGCAGGTGGTGTTGTGATTGGGATTCAAACCAGCGACCCTTTTTACTGCTAGGCAAGAGTGCTACCCACTACACCACTGTGTCGCTCAACGTTTAGGTGGGCTTCAACATCCCTTTCCTGAATGTGGAAGAATTGTGTTCAGGATAGGAACGTTATGACTGCGGGCCGCGGGAAAACAAATGAGGCAGTAAAACCGTGGCAAAAACGTGCCGCGATTTTGTTGCAATTTGCATTTTCCCGCAGCTGCGGTAAATGTAGGAAAGTGTAAATGAAACCTAAGAGCCCCTTGACATTTCTCATAGCTCCCAACTGTCTCTGATTTCGAGGGACTGTCCCTGATTTGGAGCAATGTCCCTCATTTTGGTCTGATCTATATAGAGGTATATAAAATGCACTTTTTATCTATCAAAAAGTGTTTTCCAGCGCTAAACCTTTCATCTGATTTCTAAATTGCTACATTTGTAAATTCCAAAAGCCAACATAAAGTAATAGTAGTGGTAAAAAAGCACCTATGGGTTTAACCTATTTTGTTTTGTTTTTGTACAATTCTCCTTTGGGGGGGCGTGGCAGGGGGTGTGTCCTTTGCCTGCATACTTTTCTGATAGGTGTCCCTCATTCCCATCTCAAAAAGTTGGTAGGTATGCATTTCTGCTGAGTTACGGTACATTGTTATGGTACATTGATGAAAGCATGTTATATCCCACATTATTGCGCATTGCATTTATGGCACTTAGTCTTTTGAATGGGTTGCCAACACACCATGGCTGGTCAGAGGGCGTTTCTAATTGTCCTTGTTTGTAATCAATACCACCAATAGTTTCCAGTAAATCTGATTGTTTTTACATTTAAAAAGGCTATTGAAATTGCCTGAAAATTGGCCCGCATTATGCTTTCAGTTTTGCAAAATTCGCGTTTTGGGTGTTATAAACTATTTTCAAACAAGTTTTATTATACTGAAAAGCAATGCACTGTCCTATTCATCCTGCTACATTCTTCATAAAGAAACCGGGCATTCTAACAGGGAGCTTGAGAAACTCTTCTTAAAAACCTCAATAGAAGGGAGGTCCTTTAAAGTGAACCTATCATTTTGTCCATGCAAGGCAAAGCAACAGATTTATAACAAGATTCTTTCACCACTGGGAGCAAACAGATAATGGGGTTGATTTACTAAAGGCAAATCCACTCTGTACTACAAGTGCACTGCAAGTGCATTTGAAAGTGCACTGCAAGTGCACTTGGAAGTGCAGTCGCTCTAGATCACTGTAGATCTGAGGGGAAGCTCTGAAATGAGGGGAAGCTCTGCTGAATTTATCATCAAATCATGTGCAAGCAAAAATGCTGTTTTTTATTTTCCTTGCATGTCCCACTCAGATCTACATCGACTGCACTTCCAGGTGTACTTGTAGCGCAAAGTGGATTTGCCTTTAGTAAATAACCCCCAATGTTCTGTACAAGCTTGATCTGAGTTGGAGCTTACATGGTGATGTTTTCCCACCCCCATGTGAACATGTTGGACCAATTACCAAACACTAGTGTTATGACATGAGAAAAGAGAAGAAAATCACATGATGACCATACTGAGAAGTACTTGGCAATTTCTCTTAATTCCCAATTTATAGGGTGTAGCAAGGTAAAGAAGAAAAGACAGGGGAGGGGCTGGGAAATAAAGTGAACTTGTTGCTTTGCCTTGAATAGGCAAAACACAGATTTATTTAAAGCTAAACTCCAAGGATAGGTAAAATGCTCCCTTGAAGTGGGGCAATCTCTGCACTGCAAGGGTTAAATCTAGGTCTAGAATACCCCAAAAAAAGCAGTTTTACTCACCTGATCCCCCCACTCCCACAGGCTCCCTCCAGGCTGTAAGACTGGGCCTTGCAGCCTTTTCTCCTCTATGCTCCGGTAGCCCCAGGTCCTTTGACTTCATCAAGCCCAATGCAGAGCCCATAGCTCTGCATTGAATGTGTTGACACTGAGAAACTCTTCTCTAAAGGACAGCGTCAGGGGGTCCTTTGTGTGGCCCTCTAGAACTAAGCGAGCATTTAGGCTGGGTTCACACTAATGCGAATTGGATGTGGGCTTGACCAGCTGTCAATGGAGCTGGTTCACGCAGCTCCGGGGCGGCAGCAGAGCACTTTGGAAAAGGTTCCTGTGCATCTTTGGCTCCATTTTAGGCCCAAATTCAGGCAAAAATATGGACCAGATTCGCACCTGAAATCGGAGAACAGGAACACACCAGACCCCCTGCTGTGCCTAGCGGCCGCAGCAAGTGTGAACCCAGCCCTAAAGTGTAACTGATAGCAAAATTTTTTTTTTAGGTTTGAATAGAAAGGAGAGAGATTAGAACACCAGTAGGTCTTTATTGCTGTCTGTGCCCCTATTATGGAGATTCACCCTCTCTATTTGCAGATGCTGTCTGAATAAAGTGAAAGCTAGTGTCAATCATCTATGACTCTGCCTTCACATGACATAATGCACAAAAATGCACTGTTCAGTAAAGATTTATAGGGATCTGTAAAACAGTTATAACTTATCGTGAATTGAAACAGTTTTTTTTTTTTTTTTGCCATGTGACTGGCACTGGCACTTCACCCAGACACAGACCCATATTGTAGAAAGCATACAACAGCAAAGTAAGGGTCCTTTCACATGGGCTTGTCCATTATACGGGCTTCGCTTGCACAGCAGAGATTGATCCGCTGATCCCCGCTGAGCTGGCGGATGCACAGTGAGTGGAGTCGGACCTGTCAGAGCCCCGCTCTCCTCTATGGGCCTGTCCATTTTTATCCGATCCCATCCTCCAGAAGGATGGAAAATAGGGTCACCATCCGTCTGGACTCCACGGACAGGATGGGATCAGATAATGGTGGATGTCAGTGGACATGTCACCGCTGACATCCGCCGCTCCATAGAGGTGAATGGAGCGTCCAATCGGGTCCGCCTGAAAAACGGACAGGTGGACCTGATCAGAGCGCCCGTGTGAAAGGGGCCTAATAGAAGCCCCTCCTAAGGATCTTTGCCTGCAGATGCCAAAGAAGGCAGAAAGACTGTGTGACCACACAACAGCGTTGCAGGAAGAAGGTACTTAGGATTTAAAGAAAAACAAAAAACAAAGTACAGTAGCATGATTTACATATACTGTATTTATCTGCATATAACACGCACCTTTATTTTAGGAGGGATGTTTCAGGAAAAAAACTTAAATTTTAAATAAAGAACTTTGAAGCAAAATAAGGGTTAGTGCCTATCAATGCAGCCTCACCATTGCCCATCAATGCAGCTTAAACAATGCCCATCTGCAGCCTCACAATTGCCCATCATTTCAGCTTGATCAATGCCCATATGCAGCCTCCCCATTGCAATCAATGCAGCCTGATCAATGCCCATCTACAGCCTCACCTCAGATTACTGCTGCCTTGGAGGAGACAGGGAGGGGGGTGGGACGAGCGCAGTCAGATTACATACAGCGAGAATCTCCTGTTTAATTTGCGGCCTCTTTAACCTCCCTGGCGGTATGATTATGTCAGTTTTTTTATGCTAAAAGCGGTACAATTATTTTGCATGGAAATTTGGTGTTTTATATTGTAGGCCTGTAATTCTTAGGAATAACTCACCTAAATCTGTCCAAACCAGAGTCTAGTAGACATCCCGGGTATGATAAAGTTTGAAACACGAAATCATAAATTATAATATAATAAATAACTATAAATAATTATAACAAATAATAATATAATAATAATAAAAAATTATTCAATAATGTAATCAAATCAAAAACACTGAAATTTGCTCAGTTGCAGAATTGTCGCTGTCATTACTTTTCAGTGTTTGATGACGGATCTCCCCACATATCACTATCACTCAATTCTGCGAGTGATTCTAATTTATTATCGCTGTTTTCTAGCTATTTTAAAACCACTTTTGACGTAAAGGGACACTTTTTGGTTGCTACGGACAATTTCCAGTTTCCAGGCAGAAAGAACAGTATTTATAATATAAAACTGCATGGAGGGCACTGGACAAACCACTAGGGACAAAAGGGAGGTGAAATAAATTGATACAGTAATATAATCTGTAAGATTACAGTGTACTGTATATGTATTGTGTTTTTTACTTTTTGAATTTGGCGCCGTTCTCTGTCCCCATGCGTCGCGACACGGAGCTCGGCTCTGTGATAGATCGAGCGGAGGATGGCTTGCGCACACAGCGGGGAGGACATCGCAGGATCCAGGGGACAAGGTAAGTAACCTCTTCCTGGATCCTGCGTTGCGATCCTGAGTGTGGCTCGGGGTTACCACATGCGCATACGCGTTCTCAGTTTAAACGGAGGTGGTGTTTTTTCTTGCATCATCCGTGTTATGAACTTAATGTTTTTTGCTTTTAAATTTACATAAATCAGCCAAAGATTTTCTACACCAGTGGAGTCTCTTTTTTTCTTTTGGCACTTATGGTTCATCTTTGCTGGATTCGTGGAAGCCTACTAACTGCTCTATGTGAAGCGATCCTGGGACTGCACCTTGTGAAGCATTTCAAGTTGTTGCTAACGTGTTGTCCATGAAGGAGGTTGGTGTTTCTTCTCAGCAGTGCCTTCCGGAGCATACCCTTGGTGGTCTACATCTTTCTACTAAGCCTGTTTTGACCCCCCTGAGTAAGGCGGTCGCAGGCTTTCTGTTAAGCCTCCATTACTTTATCATCAGGTGGTGGGCAGCACTAGCGGTGGAATACTGACCCCGGGCCTCGTATTGAATACCAAACATATCACAATTTTGGACTTTATTTCACTTTCACTTTGATCAAATGAATTTATTAATTTTAATTTTAATACATATTTTCTTGTAATACTTGAGCACTTAATTGTTGTTGATTTGTTATCAGTGATTGGAAGTTATTCACTGTGGTTTGTTATTTGATCAATTGATTTATCACTGTTCACATAATTTTATATCATATGTCCAGCGCTGCACTTTCTATTTTTACAGTAATTTATGTGAATGAATTATGGTAATTAACACTTCTTTGTTTAGTATCACTTTAAACTTCTAGGACTAGAAACTTCTCTACACAACCCTGAACACTTACAATGCAGCGAACAGAGTGTGACATCCAGTTCAATAAGACAACAAGCAGATGTTTATCTATTCATTAACACTTTTAATTTTTGAAGGCAAGTAAAAAAGATAGCATATGGCTTCCAAATAAGCCAATCTATAAAACTTTCATGTACGCTTATGGCAATATTATATGAAACTCAATTTGAAAATATCGCCCTTTATGATTTTGCCATATAATTTATGAAGCATGACTCAGCTACTTGTTTTCTTTGTGCTGTGGGAAGAACAGAAACACACAGTAAATCATTCCCCACATTCTTCTTTTTTTGTCACTCTGTTTCTCATTTATCTTCTGAATTGTCAAACTCTCTTCTGTTTATTAATGAGGAGGAAATCTATCATGTTCCACGTTAGCAGATGTGTACAGGCTTTAAAGAAGAACTCTAAATGTTATTTTAATCTACTATTTTCAGACAATCTGCGTCCAGGCCCAATTATCTGCAGGTGTCTGCAAATACCAGTGGGAGCTGTCAGCTTATGGGCCACAGCTAATGGGTTTTTAAACTTGTGCTTAAAATGTTGTATGTAAAAAAATGTCTAAAGAATGTAAAAAAAAAAAAACTCTTAATATCTACCACTCTGGTGGGCTGAAAGCCCTAACTGCTCTTAGTTCAATAGCTACAGCAGTTGAAAAATCTTGTTGTGTCATATGCCTGGGCACATCCTAATCACCCCTGTGCAGCTTAGATTCCTCCTGCTGCCCGAGTCCGTGTCATTTACCGGCTGCTTCCTTTTCTGAATGAGCACAGTGAGTGATTGGTATAGGTCACTCACTGTGTTCATAACTGAAGTATAGTAAGCTGCTCAGTACAGAGCATTTCCCATTTATACACTGTCCAGTGCAACTGATGCTGCAGAGAAAGGGGCTGGGGAATCTTTGTCCTCAGTGCCTTTCTCTGTCGCAAAAGTGAGACACTAAGCCCCCAGAGGGGCTCCTAAAACTGTTAATTAAAAATATTGTAAAAAAAAAAAAAACTACTGTCACTGTCCAACTGACACCATCCACTGCCCTACTGACACTGGCCACATTTGAATACATTATAAAATGTTTGTTTACATTTATAAATGTGTGTCTGTCTATGTGTATATATTTATCTATATATATATATAGATATATATATACACAAAGACACACATGTGTGTTAGAGCTTTGGTGTGTACACCCTAATGCAATAGTCTGCGCACACCAATGGTCATATGCTATGCCCTTCACTGACCTTTGTGATTTCACCCACCATCCACTAAGTCACTGTAATGTAGCCACCAGCGTGAGGTTCTTTTTAGGTAAATATGAATTTTTATGAGAGTACAGTTATGCATTAACACTTTCACTGCCAGGTCTGTACATCATACGAAGCTGACAAGCAGACTCCTGTCAGATGGAAGCATACGGGTAGCTGCGTTACCGCCTGATTGCTTCCACATAACCCTGGTAATGGTGCCCCCCACCGTGCGGGTGCGCCCCCCCATGTATCCCAGGCTCCACTTGCCCATCTGCCGGCCCAGGACTGACATAGCAGGTGCCACAGGGTAGAGCAGAGGGACGCACATCCGCTCTCCTCCCCTCCTTGTTGCTAACACGGAAAGCAATGTGTTTGACGTCACTTCCGGGTCTGTCTCTCGGTGTCCCCAGCAAGCATACCCAGGAAACAATATAACGACAAACAAAGCAGCATGGGATCCTCATTAGTAAAATTAAAACAATTTATTTAACAAGAAAACTAGTACGCTTACATGGTAAAATCTTGGCAATCAGCATGGGTACTGGATAAAAGCACCGCAGGGCTGTCAGTGTGTATTGTCAGTACAGGAGATGAGAGACCACACAGCTGTCAGTGTGGATTGGCAATTCCTATATCTCAAAGCTGGCTCAGGAAAGATCTGAACTTGACAGTTGTCAAAAGACCCGCCAATGTCCTCTGTTCTACACTAGAGTAATCTGCCTCGTTCAGAGGTTCGTTCCTCCTTTGTCAAAAAAAACCCCCTGTTTTTGACAAAGGAGGAACGAACCTCTGAAATGCGTTACTGCCCCCTCAGCACCACCCCCCACTCCTTACCAACATGAAAAGGTTTGCCATGGGGCAGATTACTCTAGTGCAGAACACTGGACATTGGCGGGCCATTTGATCCCTTGGCATTGTTTTGGCAAACAATGTAATGCAGTGCGATCTGCATTCCATTACAGTCAGTGGAGCACAGGGGAGACATCCAGGGTCTTTAAGATATAAGCACATTGGTTTGGCTGGGCTGGCTTTTATTTGTTATGAAAAGTGAAATTCTGCTCGAAAAGGTGAACTTAGCCTTTAGGGCAGGAAGCAAAGCCTGCCTATGTAATAAGCAAACAAGGATGTACATACTGTATATATAATAAACTATACACAGAAACATTAAAATATCATTAACATGTATAAAATTATACCACATGTTAATGTAAGACAATATTTATTCACTTATCTAATTACAATGTGGTTTTCTGTTTAGAACTACATGTTGCAAAATACACTTGCAGATGAATGTGTTAGACCTCTAATGAACTTTTCAATAAACTGGGATGGGTTGGTACACCGTCCAATATTCATTTTGCAGACTGTATCCTGGTTTTAGGATTAATTACAATTTATGTTTTAACCTCAAACTGCAAGTTTGTTACATGTGCCTGAACTCCAACAAGTTTTTAATGGAGATAAAGTGACATTCAGCACACTCAGTGGCTACATTGGAATTATCTTCTTGATAAGGATGTTCTCTAAGGGGAAATAAATGCATACTGTACATAACATACTGAGCTTGGGCTTTGGCAGATATGTATGCCAATCCTTGCACCGGGGTGCCTTGAATTCACTAACCGACAGCCTAGCAAAAGTTGCTTTGCCCCTCTGTCGTACAGATACAGTTTTATGTCCCCCCCCCGATGTTCTGCTTAATTCAGAATAAACAAATGGCTGAATGAATACAGAAGGGGCACATCCCCTTTCCCTTCTCAGCTTTATATGGAATGCCAATTAGAGAGAGAGACTCCAAAAGTGAGCAGCTATTTCTAAATTTTCTGCAACAGTTTACTCAAGTAATGAAAAGTGGTATACACAGACACATGGCAGTGAAGCCAGGAACCTGAAGGTGTAGAACATCTGCTTATCACCTTTCAACTGAGGAAGTGGCAAGTTCGAGTCACACGGTGTATCTTTGATGAAATAGATTAAAAAAATAGGAAAGCACTACGGACTTTACTGGTACACATGAGATGACACTTAGAAGTTTTGAAAATGTATTACATTATTATTCCTCTTTTAAAATTGTAATAAAAGAAAGATGTTTAAGCAGGGTTCAACATTAATCTCTCACAATTTTCAATTAAGCTATCGCAGTATATGCACAGATCACATAACTTATATTGTTTTTAGATCCTTGTGGATCTAAAAACAATATAAGTTATATGATATATTGCGCATATCTTGTGCCTATGTTGTAATTGCTTGATTGAAAATTGTGAGAGATTGTTAAACCATGGTTCAACATTAATCTCTCACAATTTTCAATCAAGCAATTACAATATATGCACAATATATGTGCAATATATCACATAACGTATATTGTTATTTGATCCACAATGATCTAAAAACAATATAAGTTATGTGATTGATAGCGTAATTGAAAATTGTGAGAGATTAATGTTGAACCCTGCTTAAACATCTTTCTTTTATTACAATTTTAAAAGAAGAATAATAATGTAATACATTTTCAAAACTTGTAAGTGTCATCTCATGTGTACCAGTAAAGTCTGTAGTGTTCTCTTCTTTTTTTGGTTTATGATGATAGTATTAGAGGTCGACCGATATGGGTTTTTCTCTGGCCGATGCCGATATTTAGAAATCGCGGTGGCCGATGGCCGATATGTGATGCCGATTTTTTTGGGCCGATATATTAGGCCGATTTTGTTTTGTTTTTTCTCTTCATCTCATAAAATCTAACAGTTAGACCCCTTTCACACTGGGGCGTTTTTCAGGCGCTTTTGGGCTAAAAATAGCGCCTGTAAAGTGCCTGCAGTCTCAGTGTGAACGCCCGAGTGCTGTCACACTGAGGCGATGCGCTGGCAGGATGTTAAAAAAAAGTCCTGCAAGTGGCATCTTTGGAGCGGTGTATACCGCTCCTCAACCACTCCTGCCCATTGAAATGAATGCGCACCGCTGCTGAAGCGCCTGCAAAGTGTTTTGGCAGCGGCACTTTAGGGGCGCATTTAACCCCTTCCTCGGCTGCTAGCTGGGTTATAAGCGCCCTGCTAGCAGCCGAATAGTGCCGCTAAAATGATGGTAAATCGCCGCTAAAACTAGCAGCGTTTTACCGTCAACGCATGCCTGCTCCAGTGTGAAAGCAACCTTAAGTGATACAGAACATTTTTTACATTTAAACATTTATTAAACAAAACAAACCTCCAATCAGTTCACTTGTATGTAGAATTTAGATAAAAAAAAATAAAAAAAAACTATATCTTAAATATTAAATACACAAAAACAGGTAATCAAAACTTTTGGATGAAAAAAAATGGGCTAACTTTACTGCTTAGTTTTTAAAAAAAATGTATTAGTGTATTTTTTCAAAAAATATTGCGTTTGAAAGACCGCTTCGCAAATACCGTGTGACATAAAATATTACAACAACCGCTATTTTATTCCCTAGGGTCTCTGCTAAAAAAATATATATAATGTTTGGGGGTTCTAAGTGATTTTCTAGCAGAAAATACAGGATTTTTACTTGTAAGCAACAAGTGTCAGAAAAGATTTAGTCTTTAAATGGTTAAACTGAGAGCTTCTACACAGGGAGCTCAGTCCATTCATAAGTGTAAACATTGTATCTCTTCAGGTTCTTTTTATCAGATTTGGCAGGCTGCCCAGAGGAGGGGAGAAGTCTCTTCAGAGAAGTTTTCAGGCAACTTGTATTGACTTCTATTACAGAAGTCATTTGCAAGTCCGCTGATATCGGCCTTTTTTATCAGCACAATCGGCCGATGCCGATTAAGTAAAAAACACCAAATATCGGCCAATATATCGGCCGGCCGATATATCGGTCGACCTCTAGATAGGATGTGGTGGTTCTCTTATATGATAATTTTGCCGAAATAAAATAACTTTGTTTGTCAAATATGATGACTCCGATCCATCTCTGGACACACCACAATTTTAATACACATTCTAACTGGCACCTCACTAATGGGCTTTTTGACTTTCTCTAAAACAACAAATATATTACCAGGCCCTTTTGAGGACCTAGAACTGGGACCCCCAAGGCATCAAGAACGTCTAACTCCACCCTGCATGGAGACAGGGGTATTCTCCACTTGCTCCTGCATGTCTTACCCTGCAGAGTTACCACATACTCACAGAATGTAAGTAACTATGTTCCTTACTTCTAGTTAAACACAACTTTATTGTAGTCAATCATTTTATATATATATATATATATATATATATATATATATATATATATATATATACACTACACTATAAAGGGCATATCTGCTTCTCTGTCTAATTTTCTGGTAAATACCCCCAGTCATTCTTTAGGTTCCTCCCCTGCTCTTTCAGCCTTACCCTACTGACCCCTGAGAACCACCACCATACAAATTTTAGGATCAGTATCCCTACTTCCTAACCCTCAACTGTACAACTCCAATACTACACTAAAAACAACTGCTTTAACAATTAGTGACATTCTGTTTTATTTGTTACTCCTGTATGCATAGCTCCCAACTGTCCCTGATTTCGAGGGACTGTCCCTGATTTGGAGCAAAGTCCCTCTGTCCCTCTTTCCTCCGCATTTGTTCCTCATTTTGTTCTGCTCTATATAGTTGTATATAAAATGCACTTTTTATCTTTCAGATAGTGTTCCCCAGTGCTAAACATTTCATCCAATTTCTAAATTGCTGCATTTGTAAATTTTAAAAGCCAATATAAAGAAATAGTAGTGGTAAAAAAAAGCACTTGTGGATTTAATTAACCTTTTTTTGTTGGTAAATTCTCCTTTAAGGGGGCGTGTCTTATGCCTACATACATTTGCTAGTAGGTGTCCCTCATTCCCATCTCAAGATGTTGGGAGGTATATGCATGCAAAGTTATGCATTCACTTTTTCCTATGGTATGTTGTATAATTGCAATAAAAATTGTACTGTACTTGTAGTCCCACATAATCTAGAGAGGTTCAACATATATCTCACTAATGCACCAACAAATGACTAGGCCACTTCTAAATACACCAGAACCTCAATGCACCACTTATAGAAGACAAACAGGTTACATGTCACTCAAGAGGTTGTCCAGACACTACAAATGAAATATATCACACCTCTCTAATGATCTCCTCTTGTCTTGGTAACAGAAATAAAAGCTGCAAGCTTGGTCTTGCTTTCTGACAGCCTATAGTAATGGCACACTCCTGAGTAAATGTCAACACGCTCTGTACATTACAAAGTGAAATAATGTTGTACAGGAGAGTATTGGACTTATATGATGAAATAGTGCAAGCAGCAATGTGCAATGTCCAAGTGGAATCAATCTTGTACTAATCTGGCATCTGTCATTGCTAATTGCTGTAGGTTTCTAGTTGCTGTAGGTTACTGCATTTTGCACTTAGCTTACTGCACTGGTAATTGAATGCACCCATATTTATGTTATACTTTCTATCACACTGATATTTCCCCATCTTGGAGGAACAAGCAGAATTGCAGTAGGACAGACAGACAGTAGGGTGTAAACGTCAGACCAGTTTGCCACAGTCAATGGTAAGTCTTTACTTGTTTGGTGTGTGTGTGGGGAGTGAGCAAATGTGTCACTGTGCGTAATACATTGTGCAACATGTATAATATATTGGGGTGGATTTATTAAAGCCAAATAGATTGTGCATTTTGCATGTGCAGTTGCATTCATTTTCCCCAGAGCTCGGTAAATGTGATAAAGTTCTGCTGATTTCCATTATCCAATCATGTGCAAGTAAAAATGCTGTGTTTTTTATTTTCCTTGCATCATTTTTTACAAAGTGAAGTTTTACCACATTTACTAAGAAAATCAGTGCAACTGCACTTGCAAAGTGCACAATCTATTTGCCTTTAGCAAATCCACCATGTTGTCTAGCTTGTTGCCCTTGTGTGGGGATAGGTTTTATTTCCTGCTACATGCCCTAAAATGTGTGAGACATTGGGGTTGATTTACTAAAACTGGAGTGTACAAAACTGGATGCAGTCCTGCATAGAAACCAATCAGCTTGCAGGTTTTATTGGCAAAGCTTAATTGAAGTTAGAAGCTGATTGGCTACCATGAACATCAGATGTTGCACTCTCTAGTTTTAGTAAATGAACCCCATTATGTTTTCATCTAAATGGTGCTTAAAAAATAAAATAAAACAGTCATTGGTAAATACAGAAGCTAGTCACTTTTGCAACATTATGTGTTATAATTTAAAGAGACATAGGGGTTGATTTACTAAAGGCAAATAGGCTGTGCACTTTTCAAAGTGCAGTTGCGCTCTGCAAGTGCAGTTGCTCCAGAGCTTAGTAAAGGAGGTAAAGCTTCACTTTGCAAAGAATACCCAATTATGTGCAAGGAAAATAAAAAAGCAGCATTTTTGCTTGCACGTGATTGGATGATAGAAGTCAGCAGAACTTCTACTCATTTACTAAGCTCTAGAGCAACTGCTATTGAAGAGTGCAATTGCACAGTCTATTTGCCGTTAGTAAATCAACCCCTTAGACCCCATACACACTATTAGATTATCTGCAGGTTTTTGTCTTCAGATTTACCAAAACCATGTAGTGCAAGGGCCTGCCTGATTGCATACAAGTTGAAACTCTTAAGGTTTGACCTCATATTATATGGTTTGGGTAAATCTGAAGACAAAAATCTGCAGAAAATCTAATAGTGTGTATGGGGTCTTAGGGTCTCTTAATAAATATGTATTACATTTTATCAAGTGACACATATAGTCTACTCATTAAAGATGATACATTTATACAGTATCTGTTCCTAAATGATAACCATGAAAACTCTTCTGTCTCAGAATGTTTAATGGCATTGTTATTTATATTACCATTATTTTTTTATTACATTTTTTAATTAAAAAACAGTTAATAGTTACCATTACAGCTATAATATATGGAGCTCACATATAAGTATAAATAATAAATCACAATTGCAAATTATTATTTATCATGTACCTGAGTTTTTGGAATGGAGTCAGCATAGAAGACTAGTCTCTAAGTGAAAATCACGTTTTGTGAAAGTTTGTCTTAATGTTTCCTCCTATCTTGGTCACAATGTCCTCGCAGACACACGGAGGGCTGGCACACAGATAGGAGTCCTCCTTCCCTTTCTTTTCATTGGTTGCCGCATCTCAAAAATCCATGTTTCACCCATAATATTCAATGCTGCATTTGCAGTGGTATTATATTTCAATGTCTTCAGTACTTACATTTATAGCAATTGTATAATACAAAATATAACTAAGACGTAAAATATCACCTACAAAGTTTGACATCTAACCAGAAACAGCATTAGCTAGTCAAACATTCTGTGTTCTGTACGATACATAAACCTTTGCACTTTGTTTTTCCTAGAGAAAAGGTTAAGCCAGATGAAATATTAACTAGATTCTCAATAGAATCAGCTTTATCAGTTACTATTTCCGATTTTTTTTTTTTTTAAAGAAGAATGAATAGGAACAAAACAGTGGCTGGTTATACGGTATGTGCTTTAAATAGAAATGTAATAGAAGCAGAGAGGCAATCTTACTTCAGTTTTGATAATGGATCCCAGACTTGGTCCTTTCTTGTGTCAAAGACACCAATGTGTACACATTGGGGGCAGAGGCGTAGCTTGAAGAATGTGGGCCCTGGTGCAAAAGTTGAAGATACTCCAAGTGCCTAAAGAGTTATTTTAGATCTTTATTTACATATTGAGAGGGTAATTTAAAAGAATTGGAGATGTCAAAATGTGGACAGTTTCTCCAATATCCTTTGAATACCCTGGAGCAGGGGTAGGGATGAGCTGAACAACCGCCCAACCCCCCCCCCGGTTCGGTTCGCAGCAGAACATGCGAACAGGCAAAAAATTTGTTTGAACGCGCGAACACCGTTAAAGCCTATGGGTCGCGAACATGAAAGATCGAAAGTGCTAATTTTTAGGGTTAATATGCAAGTTATTGTCATAAAAAGTGTTTGGGGACCTGGGTCCTGCCCCAGGGACATGTATCAATGCAAAACAAATGTTTAAAAACGGCCGTTTTTCGGGAGCAGTGATTTTAACCACTTGCCGACCGCCGCACGACTATATACGTCGACAGAGCGGCACGGGCAGGCAAAAGGACGTATATGTACGTCCTTGCCTGCCCGCGGGTGGGGGGTCCGATCGGACCCCCCCCCGGTGCCTGCGGCGGTCGGCAAATCTCCCCCGGCGATCGGAGGTGAGGGGGAGGCCATCCATTCGTGGCCCCCCCCTCGCGATCGCTCTCAGCCAATGGGATCATTTCCCTGCCTCTGTATTGTACACAGAGGCAGAGGAAATGATGTCATCTCTCCTCGGCTCGGTATTTTCCGTTCCGGGCCGAGGAGAGAAGACTGCAATGTAAGTGCACCAACACTACACACACAGTAGAACATGCCAGGCACACTAAACACCCCGATCCCCCCCCCGATCGCCCCCCGATCCCCCCCCAATCACCCCCCCCCCCTGTCACAAACTGACACCAGCAGTTTTTTTTTTTTTTTTTTTTTTTTTTCTGATTACTGTATTGGTGTCAGTTTGTGACAGTTACAGTGTCAGGGCAGTGAGTGTTAGGCCCCCTGTAGGTCTAGGGTACCCCCCTAACCCCCCCTAATAAAGTTTTAACCCCTTGATCACCCCCTGTCACCAGTGTCGCTAAGCGATCATTTTTCTGATCGCTGTATTAGTGTCGCTGGTGATGCTAGTTAGGGACGTAAATATTTAGGTTCGCCGTCAGAGTTTTATAGCGACAGGGACCCCCATATACTACCTAATAAATGTTTTAACCCCTTGATTGCCCCCTAGTTAACCCTTTCACCACTGATCACTGTATAACCGTTACGGGTGACGCTGGTTAGTTTGTTTATTTTTTATAGTGTCAGGGAACCCGCCGTTTATTACCGAATAAAGATTTAGCCCCCTGATCGCCCGGCGGTGATATGCGTCGCCCCAGGCAGGGTCAGATTAGCGCCAGTACCGCTAACACCCACGCACGCAGCATACGCCTCCCTTAGTGGTATAGTATCTGATCGCATCAATATCTGATCCGATCAGATCTATACTGGCGTCCCCAGCAGTTTAGGGTTCCCAAAAACACAGTGTTAGCGGGATCAGCCCAGATACCTGCTAGCACCTGCGTTTTGCCCCTCCGCCCAGCTCGGCCCAGCCCACCCAAGTGCAGTATCGATCGATCACTGTCACTTACAAAACACTAAACGCATAACTGCAGCGTTCGCTGAGTCAGGCCTGATCCCTGCGATCGCTAACAGTTTTTTTGGTAGCATTTTGGTGAAATGGCAAGCACCAGCCCCAGGCAGCGTCAGGTTAGTGCCAGTACCGCTAACACCCACGCACCGTACACCTCCCTTAGTGGTATAGTATCTGAACGCATCAATATCTGATCCGATCAGATCTATACTAGCGTCCCCAGCAGTTTAGGGTTCCCACAAACGCAGTGTTAGCGGGATCAGCCCAGATACCTGCTAGCAACTGCGTTTTACCCCTCCGCCCGGCCCAGCCCAGCCCACCCAAGTGCAGTATCGATCGATCACTGTCACTTACAAAACACTAAACGAATAACTGCAGCGTTCGCAGAGTCAGGCCTGATCCCTGCGATCGCTAACAGTTTTTTTTGTAGCGTTTTGGTGAACTGGCAAGCACCAGCCCCAGGCAGCGTCAGGTTAGTGCCAGTAGCGCTAACACCCACGCACGCACTGTACACCTCCCTTAGTGGTATAGTATCTGAACTGATCAATATCTGATCCGATCAGATCTATACTGGCGTCCCCAGCAGTTTAGGGTTCCCAAAAACGCAGTGTTAGCGGGATCAGCCCAGATACCTGCTAGCACCTGCGTTTTGCCCCTCCGCCCGGCCCAGCCCAGCCCACCCAAGTGCAGTATCGATCGATCACTGTCACTTACAAAACACTAAATGCATAACTGCAGCGTTCGCAGAGTCAGGCCTGATCCCTGCGATCGTTAACAGTTTTTTTGGTAGCGTTTTGGTGAACTGGCAAGCGCCAGCGGCCTAGTACACCCCGGTCGTAGTCAAACCAGCACTGCAGTAACACTTGGTGACGTGGCGAGTCCCATAAGTGCAGTTCAAGCTGGTGAGGTGGCAAGCACAAGTAGTGTCCCGCTGCCACCAAAAAGACAAACACAGGCCCGTCGTGCCCATAATGCCCTTCCTGCTGCATTCGCCAATCCTAATTGGGAACCCACCGCTTCTGCAGCGCCCGTACTTCCCCCATTCACATCCCCAACCAAATGCAGTCGGCTGCATGAGAGGCATTTTTATGTCCTCCCGAGTACCCCTACCCAGCGAACCCCCCCAAAAAAGATGTTGTGTCTGCAGCAAGCGCGGATATAGGCATGACACCCGCTATTATTGTCCCTCCTGTCCTGACAATCCTGGTCTTTGCATTGGTGAATGTTTTGAACGCTACCATTCACTAGCTGAGTATTAGCGTAGGGTACAGCATTGCACAGACTAGGACACACTTTCACAGGGTCTCCCAAGATGCCATCGCATTTTGAGAGACCCGAACCTGGAACCGGTTACAGTTATAAAAGTTACAGTTACAAAAAAAGTGAAAAAAAAAAAAAAAAAAACACAAACAAAAATATAAAATAAAAAATAATAGTTGTCGTTTTATTGTTCTCTCTCTATTCTCTCTCTCTCTATTCTCTCTATTGTTCTGCTCTTTTTTACTGTATTCTATTCTGCAATGTTTTATTGTTATTATGTTTTATCATGTTTGCTTTTCAGGTCTGCAATTTTTTATACTTTACCGTTTACTGTGCTTTATTGTTAACCATATTTTTGTCTGAGTACAGCATTCACGACTTTGAGTGGTTATACCAGAATGATGCTTGCAGGTTTAGGTATCATCTTGGTATCATTCTTTTCAGCCAGCGGTCGGCTTTCATGTAGAAGCAATCCTAGCGGCTAATTAGCCTCTAGACTGCTTTTACAAGCAGTGGGAGAGAATGCCCCCCCCCCCCCCCCCACCGTCTTCCGTGTTTTTCTCTGGCTCTCCTGTCTCAACAGGGAACCTGAGAATGCAGCCGGTGATTCAGCCAGCTGACCATAGACCTGATCAGAGACCAGAGTGGCTCCAAACATCTCTATGGCCTAAGAAACCGGAAGCTACGAGCATTTTATGACTTAGATTTCGCCGGATGTAAATAGCGCCATTGGGAAATTGGGGAAGCATTTTATCACACCGATCTTGGTGTGGTCAGATGCTTTGAGGGCAGAGGAGAAATCTAGGGTCTAATAGACCCCAATTTTTTCAAAAAAGAGTACCTGTCACTACCTATTGCTATCATAGGGGATATTTACATTCCCTGAGATAACAATAAAAATGATAAAAAAAAAAAAAAAATGAAAGGAACAGTTTTAAAATAAGATAAAAAAGCAAAAAAATAATAAAGAAAAAAAAAAAAAAAAAAAAAAAGCACCCCTGTCCCCCCTGCTCTCGCGCTAAGGCGAACGCAAGCGTCGGTCTGGCGTCAAATGTAAACAGCAATTGCACCATGCATGTGAGGTATCACCGCGACGGTCAGATCGAGGGCAGTAATTTTAGCAGTAGACCTCCTCTGTAAATCTAAAGTGGTAACCTGTAAAGGCTTTTAAAGGCTTTTAAAAATGTATTTATTTTGTTGTCACTGCACGTTTGTGCACAGTTGTAAAGCATGTCATGTTTGGTATCCATGTACTCGGCCTAAGATCATCTTTTTTATTTCATCAAACATTTGGGCAATATAGTGTGTTTTAGTGCATTAAAATGTAAAAAAGTGTGTTTTTTCCCCAAAAAATGCGTTTGAAAAATCGCTGCGCAAATACTGTGTGAAAAAAAAAAATTAAACACCCACCATTTTAATCTGTAGGGCATTTGCTTTAAAAAAATATATAATGTGTGGGGGTTCAAAGTAATTTTCTTGCAAAAAAAAATAATTTTTTCATGTAATCAAAAAGTGTCAGAAAGGGCTTTGTCTTCAAGTGGTTAGAAGAGTGGGTGATGTGTGACATAAGCTTCTAAATGTTGTGCATAAAATGCCAGGACAGTTCAAACCCCCCCAAATGACCCCATTTTGGAAAGTAGACACCCCAAGCTATTTGCTGAGAGGCATGTCGAGTCCATGGAATATTTTATATTGTGACACAAGTTGCGGGAAAGAGACAAATTATTATTATTTTTTTTTTTTTTTGCACAAAGTTGTCACTAAATGATATATTGCTCAAACATGCCATGGGAATATGTGAAATTACACCCCAAAATACATTCTGTTGCTTCTCCTGAGTACGGGGATACCACATGTGTGAGACTTTTTGGGAGCCTAGCCACGTATGGGACCCCGAAAACCAAGCACCGCCTTCAGGCTTTCTAAGGGCGTAAATTTTTGATTTCACTCTTCACTGCCTATCACAGTCTCGGAGGCCATGGAATGCCCAGGTGGCACAAACCCCCCCCCAAATGACCCCATTTTGGAAAGTAGACACCCCAAGCTATTTGCTGAGAGGTATAGTGAGTATTTTGCAGACCTCACTTTTTGTCACAAAGTTTTGAAAATTAAAAAAAGAAAAAAAAAATTTTTTTTTTTGTCTTTCTTCATTTTCAAAAACAAATGAGAGCTGCAAAATACTCACCATGCCTCTCAGCAAATAGCTTGGGGTGTCTACTTTCCAAAATGGGGTCATTTGGGGGGGTTTTGTGCCACCTGGGCATTCCATGGCCTCCGAAACTGTGATAGGCAGTGAAGAGTGAAATCAAAAATGTACACCCTTAGAAATCCTGAAGGCGGTGATTGGTTTTCGGGGTCCCGTACGCGGCTAGGCTCCCAAAAAGTCCCACACATGTGGTATCCCCATACTCAGGAGAAGCAGCTAAATGTATTTTGGGGTGCAATTCCACATATGCCCATGACCTGTGTGAGCATTATATCATTTAGTGACAACTTTGTGCAAAAAAAAAAAAAAAAAAAAAATAAATTGTCACTTTCCCGCAACTTGTGTCAAAATATAAAATATTCCATGGACTCAACATGCCTCTCAGCAAATAGCTTGGGGTGTCTACTTTCCAAAATGGGGTCATTTGGGGGGGGTTTGTGCCATCTGGGCATTTTATGGCCTTCAAAACTGTGATAGGTAGTGAGGAGTAAAATCAAAAATGTACGCCCTTAGAAATCCTGAAGGCAGTGATTGGTTTTCGGGGCCCCGTATGCGGCTAGGCTCCCAAAAAGTCCCACACATGTGGTATCCCCATACTCAGGAGAAGCAGCTAAATGTATTTTGGGGTGCAATTCCACATATGCCCATGGCCTGTGTGAGCAATATATCATTTAGTGACAACTTTTTGTAATTTTGTTTTTTTTTTTTTTTTTTTTTCATTATTCAATCACTTGGGACAAAAAAAATGAATATTCAATGGGCTCAACATGCCTCTCAGCAATTTCCTTGGGGTGTCTACTTTCCAAAATGGGGTCATTTGTGGGGGTTTTGTACTGCCCTGTCATTTTAGCACCTCAAGAAATGACATAGGCAGTCATAAATTAAAGACTGTGTAAATTCCAGAAAATGTACCCTAGTTTGTAGGCGCTATAACTTTTGCGCAAACCAATAAATATACACTTATTGACATTTTTTTTACCAAAGACATGTGGCCAAATACATTTTGGCCTAAATGTATGACTAAAATTGAGTTTATTGGATTTTTTTTAGAACAAAAAGTAGAAAATATCATTTTTTTTCAAAATTTTCGGTCTTTTTCCGTGTATAGCGCAAAAAATAAAAACGGCAGAGGTGATCAAATACCATCAAAAGAAAGCTCTATTTGTGGGAAGAAAAGGACGCAAATTTCGTTTGGTTACAGCATTGCATGACCGCGCAATTAGCAGTTAAAGCGACGCAGTGCCAAATTGTAAAAAGTGCTCTGGTCAGGAAGGGGGTAAATCCTTCCGGGGCTGAAGTGGTTAATAATGCTTAAAGTGAAACAATGAAAGTGAAATATTCCTTTAAATTTCGAACCTGGGGGGTGTCTATAGTATGCCTGTAAAGTGGCGCATTTTTTCCATGTTTAGAACATTCCCTGCACAAAATGACATTTCTAAAGGAAAAAAAGTCATTTAAAAGTACTCTCGGCTATAATGAATTGTCGGGCCCCAGCAATACAGATAAAAGTCATTGAAAAAAACGTCATGGGATCAGTTTATGTACCCGGGTGGCCCCACCCCCTCTGATGCCACGGGGAAGCCATTGAGAAGTCTACATGCATCAGAGGGAGGCGAGGTCACCCGGGTACGTCACCGTGTGCCACTGCCCTCACTTATAAAGGAACTGTCATCCGCGCTGAAGCGTCATAAAGCGGGTGCCTCCCATGGAGGCGGATCTTTTTTTATTTAATTTTTTGGTCCATCAGCAGAGCCATAGAAGAAGATGAATGGACTTCGTGGGACATTTTTATTTTTTTATTTTTTAATAAAGGACTTGTCAAAAGGTGTGTCTTGTTTTTTTTTAACATTTTGACACTTTTTTTTACAATGTACCCGTTACCATTTCAAACAAGAAGGGGCGGGATCTGGGGGTCCCCTTGTTAAAAGCCCCCGCCCGCAGACACAACCACCGGGCAAGGGTTGTGGGGATAAGGCCCTTGTCCCCATCAACATGGGGACAAGGTGCTTTGGGGGGGCTACCCCAAAGCACCCTCCCCATGTTGAGGGCATGTGGCCTGGTACGGTTCAGTTTTAAAAAGTTTTTAAAACTTTTTTTTGCATTGATCCATGTCCCCTGGGGCAGGACCCAGGTCCCCAAACACTTTTTATGACAATAACTTGCATATAAGCCTTTAAAATTAGCACTTTTGATTATTCATGTTCGTGTCCCATAGACTTTAACGGTGTTTGCGTGTTCGAACAAATTTTTTGCCTGTTCGCAAGTTCTGGTGCGAACCAAACAGGGGGGTGTTCAGCTCATCCCTAACGGGCACTGGTAGGCTGCTGGGCGCTGGCAAGCTGCATATGATGGGCACCGGTGAGGCTGCATTGATCTCCTGTACCATGTCCCCAGTCTCTGACCATCTCCTTTACCATGTCCCCAGTCTCTGACCATCTCCTGTACCATGTCCCCAGTCTCTGACCATCTCCTGTACTATGTCTGCAGTCTCTGACCATCTCCTGTACCATGTCCCCAGTCTCTGACCATCTCCTGTACTATGTCTGCAGTCTCTGACCATCTCCTGTAGCATGTCCCCAGTCTCTAAACCATCTCCTGTACTATGTCTGCAGTCTCCGACTATCTCCTGTACTATGTCTGCAGTCTCTGTCCCCAGTCTCTGACCATCTCCTGTACTATGTCTGCAGTCTCTGACTATCTCCTGTACCATGTCTGCAGTCTCTGACCATCTCCTGTAGCATGTCCCCAGTCTCTGACCATCTCCTGTAGCATGTCCCCAGTCTCTGACCATCTCCTATACTATGTCCACAGTCTCTGACCATCTCCTGTAGCGTGTCCGCAGTCTCTGACCATCTCCTGTACCATGTCCCCAGTCTCTGACCATCTCCTGTATAAAAATATTTTTTAAAAACAGTCACTTTCGGTATCAGTGCTGTTTCGGTTTTCGGCCTAGTGTATTTTTCATTTTCGGTATCGGTTTCAGCACCAAAAAACCCATTCGATGCATCCCTATTAAAATTAGCACTTTTGATTTCTCCCATAGACAATTCATTATAGCCGTGAGTACTTTTAAATGACTTTTTTTTCCTTTAGAAATGTCATTTTGTGCAGGGACTGTTCTAAACACGGGAAAAATGCACCACTTTACAGGCATACTATAGACACCCCCCAAGTACGAAATTTAAAGGAATATTTCACTTTTATTGTTCACGTTAAGCATTATTAAAATCACTGCTCCCAAAAAAAACGCCATTTTTAAAACTTTTTTTGCATTGATACATGTCCCCTGGGGCAGGACCCAGGTCCCCAAACACTTTTTATGACAATACCATGCATATAAGCCTTTAAAATGAGCACTTTTGATTTCTACCATAGACTTTTAAAGGGTGTTCCGCGGCTTTCGAATTTGCCGCGAACACCCCAAATTGTGCACTATTCGGCGAACAGGCGAACACCTGATCCCTAACACCTCATCCCTAAGCAGGGTATGCAACCTTTGAGAGGTGGAGATCTACCTGAACAACATAAAAGAGATCAAAGATCACCAGAGTTAGGCAACCTTTTAAAAAAAAGAAATTAACTTTCCAACTAAATCGTAAGGAAAACTTTATTAACCACTTGCCGCCCGTCCACTGTCAAATGACGGAGGGGGTGCGGCTCTCATCCTGGGTGGACGTCATATGATGATGCACCTGAACGTCCGCTCCAGTGCCCATGGGGATGCGCAGCGTGGCAATCGCGACCGTGCCATGATGCTAGGACACGGCACAACCCCAATCTCTGTAAAGAGCCGCTAACACGGCTCTTTAACCATGTGATCTGCTGTGTCCAATCACAACCGGTCACATGTAAATAGTCAGAGTATGACAGAGTATGTGGCAGGGGAGCCGATCAGCGGCATCTCCTTTACAGGGGAGAACAGGGCATGTAATCAGGGCACTGATCATCAGTGCTCTGATTACAGTAAAGCCTCAGAAGTGCCACCAATCAATGCCCATGAGTGCCACCAATCAATGTCCAAGAGTGCCACCAATCAGTGCCCATGAGTGCCCATCAGTAACACAAATCAGTGCCCAGTCAGTACTGCTTTTTAGTGCCCATCAGTGACTGCTCATCAGTGCTGCCCATCAATTCCCTTCAGTGCCCATCAGTGCCGCCTATCAGTGCCCACCAGTGCCGCCTATCAGTGCCACCTATCAGTGCTGATCAGTGCAGCATATCAGTGCCCATCAGTGCCGCATAATAGTGCCTCCTCATCAGTGCCCATAAGTGCCGCCTCATCAGTGCCCATAAATGCCACCTCATCAGTGCCCATCAGTGCAGGCTATCAGTGCCGCCTCCTCAGCACACATCAGTGAAGGCGAAAAATGACTTCATTACAAAATTTACTGACAGAAACCAAGAAAAACTTTTTTTTTTCAAAATTTTCAGTTTTTTCTTTTTTTTGTAAAAAAAAAACCCAGCAGTGATTAAATACCATCAAAAGAAAGCTCTGTTTGTGTGCAGAAAATAATTAAAAATTAATTTGGATACAGTGTTGCATGATCACGCAATTGTCATTCAAAGTGTGACAGCACTGAAAGCTGAAAAATGGCCTGGGCAAGAAGGGGGTGAAAGTGCCCTGTATTGTTAAAATATAAAAAAAACAAATGTCACTGTAAAATTATAAACCTTCACTACCTTTAAAAGCGGACAGTGTCAGTCAATAGAGCAGTACAGTGCCTTGAAAAAGTATTCATACCCCTTGAAATTTTCCACATTTTGTCATATTACAACCAAAAATCTAAATGTATTTTATTGGGATTGTATATGATAGACCAACACAAAGTGGCACATAATTGTAAAGTGGAAGGAAAATGATAAATGGTTTTCAATTTTTTTTACAAATAAATATGTGAAAAGTATGGCATGCATTTGTATTCAGGCCCTCTAAATCAATACTTTGTAGAACCACCTTTCGCTGCAATTACAGCTGCGAGTCTTTTTGGGGATGTCTCTACCAGCTTTGCACATCTAGAGAGTGAAATTTTTGCCCATTCCTCTTTGTAAAATAGCTCAAGCTCTGTCAGATTGGATGGAGAGCATCTGTGAACAGCAATTTTCAAGTCTTACCCCAGATTCTCAATTGGATTTAGGTCTGGACTTTGACTGGGTCATTCTAACACATGAATATGCTTCGATCTAAACCATTCCATTGTAGCTTTGGCTGTATGTTTAGGGTCGTTGTCCTGCTGGAAGGTGAACCTCTGCCCCAGTTTCAAGTCTTTTGCAGACTCAAACAGGTTTTCTTCTAAGATTGCCCTGTTTTTGGCTCCATCCATCTTCCCATCAACTCTGACCAGCTTCTCTGTCCCTGCTGTAGAAAAGCATCCCCACAACATGATACTGCCACCACCATGTTTCACGGTGGGGATGGTGTGTTCAGGGTGATGTGTAGTGTTAGTTTTCTGCCACACATAGCGTTTTGCTTTTAGGCCAAAAAGTCTCCCACATGGCAAAATGCAAACGGGACTTCTTATGGCATTCTTTCAAAAATGGCTTTCTTCCTGCTACTCTTCCATAAAGGCCAGATTTGTGGAGTGCACGACTAATAGTTGTCCTGTGGACAGATTCTCCCACCTCAGCTGTGGATCTCTGCTGCTTCTCCAGAGTTACCATGGGCCTCTTGGCTGCTTCTAGATTAATGCTCTCCTTGACCAGCCTGTCCGTTTAGGTGGATGGCCATGTCTTGGTAGGTTTGCAGTTGTGAGATACTCTTTCCATTTTCGGATGATGGATTGAACATTGCTCAGTGAGATGTTCAAAGCTTGGGATATTTTTTTATAACCTAACCCTGCTTTAAACTTTTCCACAACTTTATCCCTGACCTGTCTGGTGTGTTCCTTGGCCTTCATGATGCTGTTTGTTCACTAAGGTTCTCTAACAAACCTCTGAGGGCTTCACAGAACAGCTGTATTTATACTGAGATTAAATTACACACAGCTGGACTCTATTTACTAATTAGTTGACTTCTGAAGGCAATTGGTTCCACTAGATTTTAGTTAGGGCTATCAGAGTAAAGGGGGCTGAATACAAATGCACTTCACACTTTTCATATATTTATTTGTAAAAAAAATGTAAAAACCATTTATCATTTTCCTTCCACTTCACATTTATGTTCCACTTTGTGTTGGTTTATCACATAAAATCGCAATAAAATACATACATACATTTTTGGTTCGAACATGACAAAATGTGGAAAATTTCAAGGCGTGTGAATACTTTTTCAAGACACTGTATGTAAAAGAAGGGTAGTCATTGAGCAGTATGTAGCAGCAGGACAGTAAGTGAGCAGTACAGTCAGTGAGCAGTATGTAGTGTTGGTGAGCAATATGTAATGGTGGGGTGGTCATTAAGCAGTATTTAGGAGCAGGGAAATCAATGAGCAGTATGTAGTGTCAATGAGCAGTATTTAATGGTAGGATGGTCATTGAGCAGTATGTAGGAGCAGGGCAGTCAATGAGAAGTATGTAGTGTCAGTGAGCAGTAAATAATGGTAAAGTGATCATTGAGCAGTAGTTAGGAGAAAGGCAGTCAATAAGTAGTATGTAGTGTCAGTAAGCAGTATATAATGGTAGGGTGGTCAATGAGCAGTATGTAGGAGTAGGACAGTCAGTGAGCAGTATGTAGGGTCAGTGAGCAGTATGTAGTGATAGGGTAGTCATTAAGCAGTATGTAATGGCACGGCAGTCAGTGAGCAGTATGTAGCTTCAGCAGTATGTAGAGTCAGTGAGCAGTATGCAGTGGTAGGGTGGTCACTGAGCAGTATGTAGTGACATGTAAGTCAATGAGCAGTATGTAGTGGCAGGGAAGTCAGTGAGCAGTATGTAGTGATAGTGAAGCCAGGGAGCAGTATGTAGTGGCAGTGAGCAGTATGTAGTGATAAGGAAATCAGTGAGCAGTATGTAGTGATAGTGAAGTCAGGGAGCATTATGCAGGAGCAGGACAGTCTGTGAGCAGAATGTAGTGACAGGGAAGTAAGTGAGCAGTTTGTAGTGATAGAGAAGTCAGTGATCGGTATGTAGTGACAGGGACGTCAGTGAGCAGTATGTCGTGGCAGTGAGTAGTATGTAGTGACAGGGAAGTCAGTGAGCAGTATGTAGTGACAGGGAAGTCAGTGAGCAGTATGTAGTGACAGGGAAGTCAGTGAGCAGTATGTCGTGGCAGTGAGCAGTATGTAGTGACAGGGAAGTCAGTGAGCAGTATGTAGTGACAGGGAAGTCAGTGAGCAGTATGTAGTGACAGGGAAGTCAGTGAGCAGTATGTAGTGACAGGGAAGTCAGTGAGCAGTATGTAGTGACAGGGAAGTCTGAGCAGTATGTAGTGTCAATGAGCAGTTTGTAGTGACACGGAAATCAATGAGCAGTACGTAGTGACAGGGAAGTCAAGGAGCAGTATGTAGTGGCAGGGAAGTCAGTGAGCAGTATGGCAGGTTGGGGTGGTATAGGGCAGTATGGGGGTAGGTTAGGGTGGTATAGTGGCAGGTTAGGGTGGTATAGTGGCAGGTTAGGGTAGTATAGGGCGGTATAGTGTCAGGTTAGGGTGGTATAGTGTCAGGTTAGGGTAGTATAGGGCGGTATAGTGGCAGTTTAGGGTGGTATAGTGGCAGGTTAGGTTAGTATAGGGTGGTAAAGTGGCAGGTTAGGGTAGTATAGGGCGGTATAGTGTCAGGTTAGGGTGGTATAGTGTCAGGTTAGGTTAGTATAGGGCGGTATAGTGTCAGGTTAGGGTGGTATAGTGTCAGGTTAAGGTAGTATAGGGCGGTATAGTGTCAGGTTAGCGTAGTATATGGCGGTATAGTGGCAGGTTAGGGTGGTATAGTGGCAGGTTAGGTTAGTAAAGGGTGGTAAAGTGGCAGGTTAGGGTAATATAG
The DNA here is from genome assembly GCF_042186555.1 of Aquarana catesbeiana. Taxonomy (NCBI): domain Eukaryota; kingdom Metazoa; phylum Chordata; class Amphibia; order Anura; family Ranidae; genus Aquarana; species Aquarana catesbeiana. The sequence continues at coordinate 325,452,579 of NC_133329.1, read as the reverse complement.
GGTGGTATAGTGGCAGGTTAGGTTATTATAGGGCAGTATAGTGGCAGGTTAGGGTAGTATAGGGCGGTATGGTGGCAGGTTAGAGTAGTATAAGGCAGTATAGTGGCAGGTTAGGTTAGTATAAGACAGAATTGTGGCAGGTTAGGGTAGTTTAGGGTGGTATAGTGGCATGTTAGGGTGGTATAGTGGCAGGTTAGGTTAGTATAGGGAGGTATAGTGGCAGGTTAGGGTAGTATAGAGCAGTATAGTGGCAGGTTAGGGTGGTATCATGGCAGGTAGGTTAATATTGGGCTGTATAGTTGCAGGTTAGGTTAGTATAGGGTGGTGTGGTGGCAGGTTGGGGTGGCATAGGTTGGGGAATTGTAGTGGCAGGTTAGGGCTGTATACAGTGACAGTGTGCTCAATCACTTACTGCATGGCTTAAGATGAAGACTCCTGCGGCTGCTGTGAATCAGTCTTTTGGAGGAGTGGGGAAGGCAGCCACACCCTCGGCTCCACCCACCAACTCCGGCTGCCTCGGGTGATATTGAAGATCCCCGAAGGACAACCACAACTATTTGGATGATAGGGGAGTGTTATAGGTAGCCTACCCTACACCGCTGGGCTCCATGTTTCCTGCCCCCACCCGATGGACTTTGCCAAGCAGTACATACTTGCAAAGCTGAAAGAGCAGGGAAAGTGTAGGGCCCCCCTCTGGTCATTAAGATGGCCCTCTACACCCCTTGGGGATGCTAAGTGCGAGTCAGTCCCCAATGAGAGCGCCTGGTAGGCTGCTGGGGGAGGGAGTGGATCTCTGTCTGCCGTGATGTGCTTCTCATCTTGCCTGTGACAGCTGAGCCCCTCAGGGGTGCCCAGTGACAGTGTGCGCCGCTGCCAACAAAACACAGACATGACATCTGATGTGAGAGGGAGGCCGCACAGGCCCCCCTGGAGCATGGGCGGGGTCGCAGTTGTGTCCCCTGTGACCCCTGATGCTATGCCCATGCTTGGGGGTATTTCTTTAAAGCAGTGAATCTGACATTTACCACTCATTCGCTGCAGGTTAACTATCCAGATATACATGTTTTAAATATTAGTGGTGTGTTCACATCAATGTGCCTTGATCAAGCCAGATTGTGGTGAAACGCATTAAGGACGGATTGGTTTCTCTAGGCGCAGATACAATGGCTGCATATCTACTATGGATGATCAAATAAAGTAACTCTGCAGAGCACAGCTCGGAGTTCAGTTCTTATCCTTTCACTTTCAGTTGACAATAAAAAAATGTTATAAACTTATACAAAGTATCTGTAAAGATTTATCTGAATTGTAAGCTCATGTGTTACCCCCTTCCCATCTTTTGAGCATTCAGTGTTATACAAGGCTTAATTTGCATTAAATGTAAATATTGATTGGTGTTTTCATAGATTAGAGCAGACTGCATGATACAGAGGTGCAAAAAACACAATCAGAGTAGCACAATAAATATATGCAAGCTATATGTAAATGTCCCAATGAGTTATGACACTACTTATTAAAAGCAGTCCAGAGCCCAATGTTAGAATAGCAAAATGTCCTTATAAAGACAGAAAGATCCACGTAAGTATTATCAGATCCACTTGCACCGGGGGGTGACTGTTCCCACCACCGACAGGCAGAATGCTCGCTCACCTCATGAGACCCCCTGAGCTAACAGAATGGTCAGTATACACTTGTCCCACCTCAGGGAAAGACACATCGGAAAGCGAGAGATCCCGATGCTTACATAAATCCAGGTCACATGTAAATAAATGAAGAAATCCAAGTGCTGTCCATTTAATCTAAAAACCGCAGACTTTATTAAATGTTAGAACACTTACTAACGATCCTCTTGCATAAAGCATAAAACAGTATACACAGTGCCAATCTCACATTGGCTTGTCAGGATAGCAGCAGGTGACATCACAAGCCGTGGCTCCTCCTCCCGTACGTGTTACGTCCTACGGGACTTTGTCAGCGGGGTATAATAGAAGAACTCTGTTTTCAAACTAGCTAAATATTAGAAATTGCAGTGGATTTACTGAAGGAGTTAAAGGCTGTTCATTTTGCAAAGTAAATGTTCATTTTTCAAAGTAAATGTTGATAAATAGGGTGAATTTTGAATCCATTTATGTGAAAAGAAAAGAAAAGCAGGATTTTTACGAGCACATAATTGATTATTCAAAGTGAACACAGCTTCACTTTATTTACCAAAAGCCAGTTTTCAAACTGAACATTCACATTGCTAAGTGAATATCTTGACTGTTAGGGTTGAGTGCTAGCAAAACTTTATACTGTATTTAAATGGACTTTTTTTTATTTATTTTACAGCTATCTGTATTGTATTTGCAGTTGAATTATTCCTGCCACTGTGTACAAATTAGTTTTACCTTGAATTAAAAATGTTAAACTCCAGCACAGCTATTTTAAATCATTTTAATTGTTAAAATTGGAATGTTTTTAATCTGCTGAGAGCTGATGGCTCCCCATTGCATGGAACGGTGTCTATGGCCGACACCAGTTCTGGTATTCCCCCTCCACTCCCTCCCTCTCCTGTATCATCCATTAACAAAGCACAGTGACAATGTCATGATTGTCCTGAGCTTTGTGATTGGCACAACAGAGGTAAGGGGCAGAGCCACAATCCCAGGACTGATGTCGATCATAGACCCCTTTCTGATGCAGTGGGGAGCCAGAATTGAGGCACCCGCTGTATATATTTGCAGGACTCAGCTGAGCTTAAAGAGAACTCCTGGAACAGTAAAAACATTACACTTGGTTAGTATTAAATATAAAGAAAAAAAAAAAGAAAAGCTGTGCCTGGAGTCGGGATTTAACAGTTGCCATATGCTGTCAGTCACATTTGACACATGTACATTAATAAGTCTATTTATTTTTTGCTTAGTTTGAGCTGTTATTTTCTCCCTTATACCACTGCACTTGCATAAATAGCTTTTTAATGTGCATTCATGTATCGGCGCATAATTATATCACACATTGATGATGATTACAACTTCTTTTCCAGGGCAGGTTTCCAGAATCATGCATTAAAAGCACACAAAATTTATATTACTGCATACAAACATTCTAACCCTCCAACATCCAGAAAAAAAAAAAAAAAAAATTAACCATTGTACATATATGAATGGGGCACCTAAATTACACGAATTTTCAGATGCAGTGCACTGTTGTACAGTAAAATCCTGTAAATATTGGGTATAAGCTCATGTAAATGGCCCTAAATGTGTTTTTTACATTGGAAGGAATGGGCACCTTCAGGTAAGTCTGATCTTACTTTATTTTATGTTATAATATATGTTCCACTTTTGGTATGCTCACAGGTTAGAGTAGGCTGCACAGAGGTGCCTATATTTAAAAAATGCAGCTCCTTCGTGTATTTATGAGCACCCAACACCTTGCAAAAGGATCAGACAAGTTATCTTTGCAGATATTTGGAGCTGGGAAATTCCCTGTTGATTTTGTACGTTTGCCCACTGATAAAGAAATAATCAGTCTATAATTTTAATGATATTTTAACAGATAGAAACAGAATAACAAAAAAAATATCCAGAAAAATGCAGTTCAAAAAAGTTATAAATTGATAAGCGTTTCAATGAGTGAAATAAGTATTTGATCCCCTATCAATCAGCAGGATTTCTGGCTCCCAGGTGTCTTCTATACAGGTACCGAGCTGAGATTAGGAGCACTCTCTTAAAGGGAGTGCTCTTAATCTCAGCTTGTTACCTGTATTAAAGACACCTGTCTCCACCATAGCAAAGACCAAAGAGTTGTCCAAGGATGTCAGTGACAAGATTGTAGACCTATACAAGGCTGGAATGGGCTACAAGACCATCACCAAGCAGCTTGGTGAGAGGGTGACAATAGTTGGTGCGATTATTCGCAAATGGAAGAAACACAAAATATCTCCCTCGGTCTGGGGCTCCATGCGAGAGCGAGAGGTCACCTCGTGGAGTTTCAATGATCATGAGAATGGTGAGGAATCATCCCAGAACTACACAGGAGAATCTTGTCAATGATCTGAAGGCAGCTGGGACCATAGTCACCAAGAAAACAATTGGTAACACACTACGCCATGAAGGCCTGAAATCCTGCAGTGCCCGCAATGTCCCCCTGCTCAAGAAAGCACATGTACAGGCCCGTCTTGAGTTTGCTAATGAACATCTGAATGATTCAGAGGAGAACTGGGTGAAAGTGTTATGGGCAGATAAGACCGAAATCGAGCTCTTTGGCATTAACTCAATTCACCGTGTTTGGAGGAGGGGGAATGCTGCCTATGACCCCAGGACACCATCCCCACTGTCAAACATGGAGGTGGAAGCATTATGCTTTGGGGGTGTTTTTCTGCTAAGAGGACAGGACAACTGCACCACAACAAAGGGACGATGCACCATCAAATCTTGGTTGAGAACCTCCTTCCCTCAGCCAGGGCATTGAAAATGGGTTATGAATGGGTATTCCAGCATGACAATGACCCAAAACACACGGCCAGGGCAACAAAGGAGTGGCTCAAGACAATGGCATCCCTGGGGGGGGGGGGGGGCAGACCCCAACATTATGCTGTGCCCCACCATGTGCCCTCCCAATAAAAAAAAATTTTTTTTTTTTTACAAAAAATCAATGTCTAAGAGGGAGAGAGTCCCCAGTCAGCTCCTGCGGGTGATTCCTCCCCCCTCCCTCTGCTTGTTGACACTGCATAATGCGAGCGCTCGCACAACCATGGCCCCCGATCTGCTCCTTCCCCTGCATCCTCATTGGCAGGGAGAAGAGCGAGTTGCAGGAAGGACTCCACCAGGACTCTCAGTTACTGAAAAAATAGACTGATTTCTCCCATCCTTAGGACAGGAGAACCAGCCTGTAAATTCCAAGAGATGCCAGACCAGCGCAGTCAATAGCAGGGGCAGGACAGCAAGAGGAGGCTGGGAAACCCCACAGTGCCAGAACATCAGGGCCCGGAGGCAAGACAATCTTTGCAACCCTGATAGTTCTCCCACTGCTTTGGATCCTTATATTTTCTTGGTATGCTGGTGTCCCTGTCCCCCCATGTGCCCCCCCTAAATATGAAAGCTGGAGACGCCACTGGCTCAAGAAGAAGCACATTAAAGTCCTGGAGTGGCCTAGTCTCCAGACCTTAATCCCATAGAAAACATATGGAGGGAGCTGAGGGTTCGAGTTACTGAACGTCAGCCTCAAAACCTTATTGACTTGGAGAGGATCTGCAAAGAGGAGTGGGACAAAACCCCTCCTAAGATGTGTACAAACCTGGTGGCCAACTACAAGAAACGTATGAGCTCTGTGATTGGCAACAAGGGTTTTGCCACCAAGTACTAAGTCATATTTTGCGAAGGGGTCAAATACTTATTTAACTTATTAAAATGCAAATCAATTTGTAGCTTTTTTGAAATGTGTTTTTCTAGATTTTTTTGTTGTTATTCTGTCTCTCACTGTTAAAACAAAAATACCAATAATATTATAGACTGATCATTTCTTTGTCAGTGGGCAAATGTACAAAATCAGAAGAGGATCATATACTTTTTTCCCTCACTGTATCTATCACTTATGTAATGTATTTATAGATCATTACATAAGTGGGTTAGTATTGATTATTTATTGTACAGGTTTACTTTTTAGGTATTATTATTAAATAATAATTCAATCATACATTTCAAGTAATATTAATAACCTATTAATGCAGCCCTTTAACTGGGCTTTAATGCCCTGGAGGCAGTGTGACTTCTCTATCATGTGACCACTGAGATTGATTCTCACATTCATCACAGGATTAAGAGAAGCCGTGACCAGGACCTGTCGGCGACAGCTCGGTCAGTGTACTGGGAGTGCACAGTAAGCGAGCTCTAAGCACACAACCTCAGGCCGCCATGGATATATATGTGCAGCGGATGGGTGTTAAAGACCACTTTCTTGCCGCTACATATATGCATTACTAGATATTCTAATTATAAATGTTTTACTTAAATTATAAAAGATTTGCTTAAATGAATTATGTAATATTTTGTTTACTTTCATATGTCCCATTTATTTACCCATAGGCATGCGCACGGGTTGTGCTGGGTGTGCCTGGGCACACCCTAATCACCCCCTGTTAGTGTAGCTGCATGCCGGCTGTCTCCGGAGTTCTCCTGTGAAATGCTGCCAGAGAGTGTTTAGTGCTTTCACATTGAGAAGATCGCCAGGCTAAGAGCCGCTAAGTGCGTTAAACTATCATGTAATGTCCCTGCTTGCAGAGACTAGCTGTCAAAACTCGGTGGTGATGTTGGGGGTGGGTTGGACCAAACAGCTAGCCTATCAAATACAAGCCAAAGGGATAGGGGCTGGTCGGGCCGCTCCTTGTATGTGGCTCCACCCCCTTTCTATCAGCTATCATACACCAGCCAATGGGATAGGGGCTGGGCGGGCCGCTCCGTGTTTGTGGATCCGCCCCTTTCTTAATCAGCCCAATCATTGGTTGGTGCTTGATAGCTGATATAAAGGGGGTGGAGCCACATACACGGAGCAGC